>NC_091058.1:132935456-133551098 GCF_000393655.2 Nicotiana sylvestris
TTATATACCTCAAAACTATTCAAATTTTAAAGAATTAATGATATGAAAAAGAAACAAACAACATGTAACTAAAAATACTACCATTTTTATCGTGGATACAACATTAACATATCCAAAAATTGAATCGCATATAAAACTGGAAAAAGAATTAATTTGATAAACAAATTAATAGTTTCTGCAGAACTTTTATTGTTACATTTAATGCGAATTCTATTTCTACATATCCTTGACATAAAATGTTGCAATTCGTGCTTGTAAATCCCATATCCTTCTCATATACTTGTTTTTAGTCCAAAGTTATAATTGTTTGGTTAATTTGTTTACAAAGATTGAGTTTGAGATAAATAAACCAATTCTTATTCTCTGCCTATGCGACTATTTGCAAACACTTAACTCTATATTTTGTAAAAAAAATCATTGACATTATTTCATATATTAAAAGAAATGAGTTGATCACGTTCCTAAAATAACTAAGCCATTAGTTATTAAGAAAGAGAACTAATCTACTAATTGATTTAATACTATATTAACCAACTAAAACAAAACTGAAATTTAAACTAATAAAATCTAAATGAGTAGAAGACATCCTTATAATTCCAAACTTCATTTACTTGCCATGTTGAAGCTCTTCACAACATGAGTTTAAAAGATATGTACCTGATATTGGAAACAAAAGAAAATGAAGATGAAAATCAGCAACAGTAATAACAGTGCAATAGCAACAACTGCTCAGCAACAGTAACAACCCAGTAACAGACCGGTGGAGTAGTAATCCCAAAAACAAAAGCTTTAAGCTTTAAATGTAACAACAACCATTAATACTAATTTCACACAAAGAAAGAAAGCAGTATTTTTTTTTAGCTTTTATTTTTATTTTGAAAGCTTAAATATTTTTCGGAATTTTTCTCTCTTCTATTCTCTGTCCGTTTTTTTTCTCTCTATCTGTATTCTTGTTCTTATTTGTGTTCAAGACTTCACATATATATAACACATCCCATAAACCTTTTAATCAATTAAATCAATACTTTTTCTCTACCCAACCCATTATCTTTCCACTCATCCCCATTACATTAAATAAACATATCACACCACCCCATTATATTTTGTCCCCCATGCTTTATTTAAAATAATGCAAGATTCCCCTTTAATTTAAATCTTGTCCCCCCTTTATATTAAATAATCATATCACAACCCACCCCATTTCATTTTGTCCCCCATGCTTCAAATAAACAATTTCAAAATGTACAATTCCTAAACTACCCCTTCCGACCTTACTGAAATTACCAAACTACCCCTGAACGTACTACAAATTTACCAAATTACCCATCAGCTATAACACATCATTTAATCAAACATAACCAAAATATAGACAATATGATCAATCTCTAACAATGTTCAAACAACAATATGAACATGGATGAACATCATAACAACAATATCACATGAACACGATTTTAACAACATTTCAACAACAAATCACATGAACACGAATTGAACAACAAAGAACAACTAAAATTTGATTGAACAATATTTTAGCAACAACAATCCTATTTTCGGATTCAACAACAACAACAAACAAAGTATGAACATTTCTAATTCAATCATATTGAACTTAAAATCAACTCTAACAACATTACAACAAACAATTCTTATATTAAACTTAAAACAAGATTATGAGAACAATTCAAGCAATAATCATAAATGGTAAACAAGAAATCAAACTATACAAAATTCGGATTCAAGATCATCCAAACAAAGTATGAACATGAATGAATCTATTTTAAGACAACAAACATGACGGATTAAACGATTAAAACAATATATTCCTTTAATACAATTAAATTCTTTAAACAAATAACAAGATCGACGAAGAAACAATTATGAACTTAAACTCGAACTTAACAATATTAACAATTTCTAACAATACATAAACACATGAAACAAATTGAAGAAATAGTTGATTAAATTTCAATTTGAATCTAACAAACATCAAACTAACAAATACTTACTTAAACAATAATACAAACATGAAATAAACATGAAAACAACTAATTAAACTTCCATTTTAAAATCTGAAAATTAATTTAACAATCAACATGAACATGAACAAAACCAAAAAATCAAATATCTAACCATAGACATGAATAAAACAAACATTCGCCGATTTTAGATTCGAAAAATATCAAAACAAAATACGGACAAAATAAAATTCAAAAATCTACTAACCGGAGATGAACCAACGACGCACTTTTATTGTAAGCAAATCTGTCCGAGCCTCGACCAAAGCTTGAACGAAGGACGACGAAGACGAAGAAAAAGTAGAAGCAGCCGCAGCTACTGCCGTGACGGGCAGCGGCACGACGTCGAGAAGCAGAAGCAACGGCGGAGGAAGGAGTAGCAGCGGCAGCGTCACTGTTGCGACGAGGCAGCAGCGGCGACGTCCCAGCAGTGGCAGAAACGGGCGGCATCAACTCGACGAAGGAAGCAAAAGTAGTAGCACGGCACAGCAGTAACGGGCATGACAACGATGGTCGTTTGGTGGTGGTTCGGGTGCTCGAGGAATGCAACTATGGCTGCTAGAGAAGCAGTGGTCGTCCATGGATGACGCAGCTGGGTCGTTTGGTTTCTTGGACGGAGAAGATGGAAGTAGAAGGGTCATTTGGTCGTAGCAGAAGCAAAAGAAACAAAATGGAGGAGGAGTAGCCATGAACGTCGAGCTCAAGCTCGAGCTTGACGAAGAACGAAGGAGGAGGAGTAGGCATGAATGTTGGTGAAGCTGAAGGCGCAGCTGGGTCGTCCATGGTAAGGATGAAGGGCAGCCATGGGAGGTGGGGTTTGGAAGGTTTGGAGAAGAAGATGAAAAAAAATGAGAGGGGGGGGGGGCGGATGAGTTAGGTCATTTTTTAGGGTTTTTGGTTTTGTTTTTTTGGTTTTTTTTTGTTTTGTGTCTTTGAAATGCAAGATAGGGGTATTGGGTCTTTTGGGTTATGGACTGGGTTGACCCAGTTCGAAATGGACTGGGTCGTAGGGAAGATTGGGCCATTTTTTGGGCCTATGGCTTGAAATCGAAGACGAGGCCCAATTCCGACTTTCTTTATATTTTCGCTCTCTTTTCTTCTTTTATTTCTCTAAAACTAAATTATAAAAATACTTAAACTATTATTAAGAACTAAATTAAGTTATAAAAGTGCAAATTAACTCCAAATAACAATTAACGCACAATTAAGTAATAATTAAGCATAAAATTGTATATTTGGGCATTAAATGCTAAAAATGCAAAAGATGCCTATTTTTGTAATTTTCATTTTTTGTAAACAAATTTAATTAGTAACAATTATAGAATTAAATCCTTACATGCAAATGCGACATATTTTTGTAATTTTTTATTAATTTAACAAATAAACAAACACAGACAAATACAAATAATTATCCAAAATATCACAAAATCTCACAAAATTTCACACCAAGGAAAATCATTTTATTTTGAATTTTTGGGAGTAATTCTCATATAGGGCAAAAATCACTTGCTTACACCGTGTGCACATGCGTTGAAGTGCTTTCAACAAGTTGGATATGGGGAAACAAACTATATTGATAGGCAATACAGTGTTGCTGCATACATAAACACGTATAGTGGGAAGTTGCAGCCATTAGGTGTTGAGCATTATTGGCCGCCGGAACCTTTTAAGATGGTATGTAACAAGGACTATTTGCGCAAGCTGCAAGTGCAAAAGAGAACGCGTATACAGAACCAAATGGATATTGGTGGCACCGTTTATACGCGTAAATGTGGCATATGCTCGCAAACAGGGCACGACCATCGTAAATGTCCTTCAGGTGGTGTGCGTGGCGGTGGTAATCCGGCTCCTGGTGCAAGTTCGTCGAATGTACCCAACTATCAAGGATACCCCTAGTCTTTTATTTTGGTATTGTTTTTTGTAATACATGTTTTTACTTGTGTATGTTGCAATATATATCAAATAAAATTATGTTCCACAATTTGAAATGAGTGAAGAAAAAGTTGTTTAATTGTAGGAAATGTAATATGTAAAGCGTGGTTTGATAGTTTCATATGCGCAACACAAGCACTTAAACTTAACTTGCACTTCAATTAAAATAAAGCATTACTATAGCACAAACACAAACATAACAGGCCAACATAATAAAAATACATGAAATATGAAAAATACACTAAACACATACAAGAAAATGTTTAGTCCCGGTTGCGATTTATTCTCTGCTCCAACCACTTAAATCGTTCTTCGATTCGTTCTTTTTCTTCTTCTACCTCTTTCAGTTTTGCCTTCACCTCTGCAAGTTCCCGTTTATATTTTTCTTTTCGTTCCTTTTGTGCTTCACAATTCCATTGTGCTTTCCATTTTTCTTCTCCCACCTCCTTCAGTTTCGCCCTCATTTCTACAATAATTCTATTGCTTTCTCTTTGTGTTTCCCGTTGGCATAAACACATATTATGAAGAAACTGCAGTTGTTCTCTGTATCATTCCTGATAACATGGTTCATCAACCCATTCCTGAAAATCACAAATAGGTTCGCCGGAAACCTTGTATAACTGGTTCATACAGCACCAGTAGCGGCGTCCAACTTCACCATCGTCCCAACAATTTTGCATCGAGCATTCTTTTCCACAGTTGCACTTTGGTGCACGAAGAGGTTGAGCCATTTGATGAAATATTTGCTTTTAGTAAAAAAACCTTACTTTTAATGAAATATTTGCTTTTACTAATTTTTGAGCACACAAAATAACTATAATGATGCCGTTATTTATAGGCGAGACAAAATACATAAAGCGTAGTATAGTACTACGTTTTATAGAGTTGTCTTGTCGTTCTGAAAAAGATGAAAACCATGTGAAAAAGCTGGTTTGTCGCAGAAAAATTTAACACATAAAGCATAGTATAGTACTACGTTTTATGGAGTTGTCTTGTCGTTCTGAAAAAGATGAAAACCATGTGAAAAAAGCTGGTTTATTGCAGAAAAATTTAACACATAAAGCGTAGTATAGTACTACGTTTTATGGAGTTGTCTTGTCGTTCTGAAAAAGATGAAAACCACGTGAAAAAAGCTGGTTTTAGTTATCCTTTGTGCAGTGATGGTTTTAGTTCTATTGTTTGTTTTTCTGTGTACTGCTATCCTTTGTGCAGTGATGGTTTTAGTTCTAGTATAGTACTACGTTTTGCAATGTTTGGGTTTCTTGTGTACTGTTTAAGTAAAACTGTTGTTCAAATGCAATTAAAATATAAATGTTGTTAAACTGTTATCGTTATATACATAATGCACTAGTTATACAAACTAAAAACCTAAGTAAATCAGTGAGTCCCGCAGCCTGTGTGCTTCAGTGCTGGTGCTGGCTTGAGTCGCATCCCCTGTCGCCCGGGTTCACTATCTGGATCATCATCATCAAGCCGCCACTTTATGTGAGGATGTGCAGCAACATCGACAACACAACTGGCAGGATCAGAAGAATAGGCCATCGGGCCGTCAGCAATCTACAAAACAAGTACTAAACTTAGCATGTGACAAAGTATATTTGTATTGTACGTGTTAAGTCAAAAAATATATTCCCACCGTGGTCTCGTCAGCCTCCTGAATATACGCATCAGTGGTGTCCTCATCAAAGCATGTAGTGGCCTTAAAGATGGGCTGGGACGATGCCTTCATAAGAAAGTTAAAAATTAATTAATGGCAGCTCATTAAGGAAAAAAAACAAATTGAAATTTTAAAGTAATACAAACATACCTGCGCCTGTGATAGATCCGCATCAACCGCCGGGGATGAGGCATAACTCAACTTACGCCCGCCATCCACGTCCCGGGTGGGCCAATCCTCAGCTGCAGTAGATGGGCATGCAAAGTACTGGTCTACATCCCCGTCGAATGTACCCATGATCGACAATGCTCCTGACGGGGTGACCTGCGATGCTGGCAGAGATAACTGAAGGTTGTACGAAGGCATGCTGCTGGAAGGCACATCTTGTCGAGGTATATAACCCGGCTGATCTTCTCCAAGCGCCACAACTCCAAAGTCCTCATCATGTCCCTCAACAGGTGGGTCGACATGTGTCTCAACGCCCCCTTGATGGGGACCACCTCCTCGCCGTCCCCCGCGACCCCGTGGAGCACCCATACCTCGTGGGCTACCCCTCCCTTATGCCCTACCTCTGCCTCGTAGGACACCCCTACCCCGATGGTAGTCCTCTGGCGCCGCATACTGAGCCTCGTGGTCCAACCTCACGGCATCTCTCGCCTGAAACAGGGTCCGACGAGCCAACTGTGTCACCCGCCGGCCATAGTCAAAGACTGTAGGGATGTCGGTATGCTGCTGCATCTCCTGTCCCAACTGGTAAAGGTGATGATGCCCAATAGCCTGTGAAATATTTAAAATATTAATTAAATAACGCAATATAACAATTATACGATATTAATAAGCCAAAAAACATACCAGTGCCTCGTGTCTCCCGGCGTATGGTCTGTAGAGCTCGACAAGTACATGAATGGGGTTCCCGATAATCAGTCGGGTGTGACGGCGGTACCATGATGCATATATATGAATAGTGGCCTCCTGGGTAAATGTAGGTGCTGGCGGAATACGGTCAGCTCGGTGCTCCTCCCAAATAAGGACCTGCTGCTCTAGCCATCCCATATATATATCGTCCAGCATGGCACGGTCATCCCGCTGATAGTGTATAGCCACCCATCCAGGATCCCTAGGTATAGGCTGGGGATGGTGAAACTGGCGAAGCACACGCTCTGTGGCATGATACTCAACCATATCGAAGAAGATCATCGGGACGAAGGTGCTCTAAAGCATTCGATCGACTGAGCAATAAAAGGGCAGCTGAGCTACCAACTCGTCGCTGTATGGCGTCCAGATGAACTGCCAAATAATAACATAAAAGTGAGTATGCGCAACACAACTCAATTTAAGCAAGTAAGTGTAGGTACATATCTACCTGTCCGTCCACCAGCATATCTAGCACATCCCTGATAAGGGGGAGATTATGATGAGCATCGGTCCCTCGGTAGTTCCCACCTAGAATCTTGAGGGAGAAACGGATAAGCCTTACCAGGCGTAAGTGCTGGTAGAGGTGGCTGCAACGACATGATCCGCTGCCAGGCCCAAACCTAAGATAAAAGGTTGATGTAAAATTTATGAGTCATTTCGACCATATAGAATTCGGAGAAATGAACAGAGTATTCGAAAATGTTGTCACCTGTAGGAGGGGCAGAAAACCACATATGTCCACCGCTGGGCCCATGCTCGCCCGACACATGCTCCTATACAGGTATGCAAAAACAGCAGCACCCCAACTATACTGGGGTAAACCATCCAACTTCTGAAGATGATGGAGAAAGCGCATACTCACTTTACTCCCCGAAGTGTTCGGTAACAAGACACACCCGAAAAGCAGGAGCAGCGCCAACTCCATGTACCTCTCAATATGGAGATCCTCCGTCTCGCCGGTAATGTCTGGGTGCAAAAACGCCATATGATCTCTGATGGCTGACAAAGCAACGCGACTGCCCCCAGCGTCACCCTGAGGTCTATAACCAGTAAAATGCATCATCATATCCAAAAATTGTGCACGCATCATGGATCTAATGTACTAGGGCAGTGCTACGGCCCGTCCATCTACGCGCAGCCCGTACAAAACCTGAACATCCTCCAGCGTGATGGTGGCCTCTCCAGTGGGCAAGTGAAAAGTGTGCATCTCCGGTCGCCACTGCTCTACCAAGGCCGTGATGAGAGACCAATCAAGTTGCATCCGTCCAAGCTCAAAAATCGTATAGAAGCCCGTAGCCTGTAGGCGCGTGACTACGCGGGCATGGAAAGGATGCTCCCCGATGAACTCCCATAAATCGTCAGGTCTCCTGGGGCGGAGAGGCTGCATCGATAGCTATCCCTCCCATACAAATGAGGACCTATGGTCGCCCTGCAACACTAGTAGCTGATCCTCGGCAGGTCCGGGATGCGCAGGCGGAGGAAAGTCCATGTCGTCTACTATAATTTAAACAAATTAATTGTGTGTGTTAGCTTAATAAATTAAATAATTAATTATGTTTAAAATTGGATTGAATAATTATGTACGGGTTCCAGGCTCGATATTTGAGGCCCGGTAGCACCGAGTTATCCTTAATTATTATGCATGTTAATTTCAACATTTTTAGAATTGTGCCTGTTAGCTTAATAAATTAAATAATTAATTATGTTTAAAATTAGACTGATTAATTATGTATGGGTTCCATGCTCGATATTTGAGGCCCGATAGCACCGAGTTATCCTTAATTATTATGCGTGTCAATTTCAACATTTTTAGAATTGTGTCTGTTAGCTTAATAAATTAAATAATTAATTATATTTACAATTGGACTGAATAATTATGTATGGGTTCCAGGCTCATTTTTTGAGGCCCGGTAGCACCGAGTTATCCTTAATTATTATGCGTGTCAATTTCAACATTTTTAGAATTGTGTCTGTTAGCTTAATAAATTAAATAATTAATTATGTTTACAATTGGACTGAATAATTATGTATGGGTTCCAGGCTCGATTTTTGAGGCTCGGTAGCACCGAGTTATCCTTAATTATTATGCGTGTCAATTTTAACATTTTTAGAATTGTGTGTGCTAGCTTAATAAATTAAATAATTAATTATGTTTACAATTGGACAGAATAATTATGTATGGGTTCCAGGCTCGATATTTGAGTTAATTTTACAACATATAGGAATTTGTTACTTTTGTAAGTTTATTGTTATAATTAAATAATTAATTTTGTAAAGTGTAATTGGATAGAGTTTGCAGTTACTACATACTTAAACTACATAGACTCTACGTTAAAAGGCTCTACATTTTACTACGCTAAAAGGCTCTATATTTTACAACACTAACAAGCTCTATATTTTACTACAGTAAAAGGCTCTATATTTTACTACGCTAAAAGGCTATTTATTTTACTACGCTAAAAGGTCACTATTACATATAAAAACAACTAACATAAAATACAAATATGAACAACAAACAAAATAAATAATATTAATTTTTTAACAATACAAATAATTTATCAAATTTTAACAATTTTTTGTACCAAAGCTAATAAATCAATCCGGGTATAAATAAGATACAAATTTAAACACAAACATAACACAAATTAACATGGAAACACATTAAACAATACAAATATGCATGTACTATACGAGTTTCGACATAAACAAAATTGAAATACCTCGATTTATTTTTTTAAAATTTGATTGAAATCGAATTTTTGCACCCGAAAGAAGGAATCCAAAGCTTGTCTTGTATGTGGGACCTACACTCCTTGCTCTTTAGGTGACGGGTGGGGCCCATTTTTTTTTTTTGAAGTTTGACGCGGGGGAGGGGGTGGGGGTGGGGGGACCAACAGAATCGAAGATTTTTGGTTTCCTTCGGTTCAGTGGTCCAAGGAAGAAGAAGGGGTTATATTTTATTGAAGCTGTTCGCAGTATTATACTGCGTTTTAAGTAAAACGCATTATAATACTGCGAACAGCTTTAATAAAATATAGCTGGGCCTAACATCTTAGTAAAACGTAGTATAGTTGCGATTTAGTAAAACGCAGTATTATACTGTGAATTACTTTAACGGAAATTTTGCCGTTAAAGTAATTCGCAGTATAATACTGCGTTTTACTCATTTATGTAACTTTTTTTTTTAAAGTAATACAAAAGTATTTTTTGTCCAAAAAATAATTAAAAAAGTTTCGGACTCGACAACTTGTTTCTCGTACTCCAGAAGGACCACTTGTATGGAATTTTTTTATTTTATTTCTACAGCTCTTTGGACCACTATGATAAGATTAACAAATCTTGAAAAGAATACAAGTTTTATCCACGGCCATGTAAAAGAATTTACATCATGTATGAGATAATCATAAGTAAATTTCTATGATAAATATTAATTGATAATATTATAAAATAACTAAGTAATTTACTATGAGAGGATAAACTACAAAATTACAGTAAAAAAAATAATGTGAATTCTCCTGGAAATTATTTGGGTTGATCAGAAAAGGGCAGCTTGGACTAACTTACTAATTATAAGCTCTAATAGGTAGCTCGTCACAATCACCTTTTAATAGGTAGCTCTTTTATCCCCTAAAGTAAGATTTTTCAACGAGAACTCAAATTAATCGAGCGTGAAAGCGAGTACTGCCGGACACCTGGTGGAAAATAGAAAAAAAATAATTTTCACCGGCATCCATAGGTTTGTTTTTGACAATTTTAGTTGTTAAAATCATGATTTTGGAGAACTCAATTTATAATCTTTACCAATATAGACGCTCATTCAGTTCTGATAGTAGTGAAAGAAATATATAATGACTTATTCTGATAGTTCAGCTTAATTAATTCAAGAGTAAGACTAAAGCTCAATTTTTTTAATCTGGCACAACGTTCTTAGATTATTTTTTTGTGGTAATTATAAGGTTCTTAGATTTATAGTTTTTCTTATGTGATTGTAATTTATAATTTATTCATTTGATTTAGTTTTACTTATGTCTGCTTCACATTCATAAAATTGATTATTGGTTCTTGTTATGGAAACAATTACTTGTAGAAATAAAAGTTGAACAAACAATAACCCGTCCAGAAAATAAAAGAAGAAATAATGATTAGCAAACTAGGAAAAGAGCTAGCGGGACAGCCAAAAATACAAAAATAAGTATTTTTTACAAGATTCAAAATATTTGATTTTTAGTGTAAATTCAAATATAAAATCTTCAAATATAAAATCTTCAAATTTAAAAAATATATATATATATATATTCGTTAGATAAAAATTATAAGTCATAATAATTAACAATTCGAAATATATAAAAGGCATATGCAAAAAATTAGGGTAAAATAAAAATTTGTTTCACTCTCTAAATAGTAACTTCATCACATAAACTGAGATAAATGGAGTAATTATTAGAGTAACATAATACTACTAATATACTTAATATTTGATCCTAATGGATGAATATTAGAGTTAAAGCTCTTATTTGCCCCTCGGACTAAATGAGGAAGATTCATGCGCTGACTACGGAAGATTACAAAATAGTAGTAGTACTAGGTAGCTGTAGTTTTAAGCTGTAACAGTGCCCCCATGATGTTTTTACCTTAGTTTTGTACTACGTTTGTCAAAAAATTCATGGTTCTTAATGATACAGTAACAACTACACAGTCACTTCACAATGTCCTCTCCAATGGTTACTCGACAACACATCCCTACAACGTAAGGAATACTCACTCTTTGTTTTAACTTTTCCAATGCAGACTGTTTCTTCCTTTCCCTAGGAGGTCGTTTGGTAGAGTCTTTCAGAGAAAATAAGATATTAATGCTTTATTTGGTATACTTTTTCAATATATGTATAACTAATACAAACATTACTTATGCACTCTATTTGATATTACCTTATGTATAGCTAATGCATAAAAAACCATGACATTAGCTATATAAAGGCTATTAAAACATGCATTAGCATGATTAAAGATAAAATTATCCTCGAAGTCCCTTAAGTTAAAGAATATGGAGGATATTTTTGTAAACAATTAAATTTCTTAAAAATTATGCAATGCATTTTAATTTTTAATACATCACACCAAACAATGCATACGAAATAATCTCTGTATAACTAATGCTTGCATTACTAACCCATACATTACTAATGCACCTTATTTAACATTATTCTTATACGCCCTACCAAACGACTATTAAAGATTCCTTCCTCTTCTTGGTGCGTCTTCTCCATATATGTATGTACTCTCTATTATATATACCAAGCTGCGTAATATAAGTATAGTCACCCTATATATATTAATTCTCCCATATACTTAGCTTCCTTATTACTATATTACTTTAATCTTCTTCTCTAACTGCTCGACTCCTAAAACGCACAAAGATTGCAACTATATGTACCACCCGGTGAATAACCTATTACATTTACTGAACCTTGATTTCCTTATTGCACCTTTTTTTCCTTGAAGAATTAGCTGCTTTAATACATAATTAGGGTTTCTTCTTCACTTTTTGGTTGCAGTACTCCAATATAACATATCCGCAGATTCATCAGATCTTAAAGGCTGTGAGTTTTAACATTGTGTTTCTCTAGACTTTTTTTTTTCTCCACATATCTATCCTTATATATGGGAGCTACGTTTAAAGAAGGGGTTCGATTGAATTCTCTTAATTAGAAAATTATACTAGAGTAGAAATATACATACATATATATATATATATATATATATATATTTGTATAACATTCTTGAATTCTCTTAACATAGAGGAAGGTTTTATTGTTTCGACAAAGGTTGTTCAAAAATTTTCAGATTATAATTTCAGGTAATTTGTCATTTTTGCTCTTTTGACTTGTTAGATTTCATGACTTCTCCATTGATATATATATATATATATAGGTTTTGTGAAGTGACTTTAGATCCGCCTCGGATGGGGAGGGGTGAGAGGCGGATGTAGTGTAATGACTACGGGATCAAGTAGACCCATAACTTTTGACGCGGAGTAAAAAATTATATTTAAAATTTTATTAAAATTGCAAAAATAATATATATGAACCCATAACTTTAAAAATATAATGGGTTCAATATTAAAAACATTAAAATTGAACCTATAAAATTTAAATTCTGGATCCACTTCTGGGAGGGGTAGGGTTGAGATGAAGCGGATCGAGAACAAGATTAGTAGGCAGGTCACTTTCTCAAAGAGAAGGTTAGGTTTGTTGAAGAAGACTCACGAGATCTCCGTCTTGTGTGATGCTGATGTTGCTTTGATTGTTTTCTCTGCCAAAGGCAAGCTCTTTGAGTACTCCACTGAATCCAGGTTAATTCCTACTCTTTTCGTTTATTAATTCTTTTCTTTTTGGTGTGTTTGAGAGTACTTGTGTATTTTTTTTAAAATATAAATTCACCTTTAAATTTTCTGTTAATTTGTAGCATGGAAAGTATCCTCGAAAGATACGAAAGTTACTCATATGCTGAGAGGAAGTTGAATGCAAATGACTCTGAACCTAAGGTGTTTCACATTCATTTCCCACAATTATTTACTACTAGTACATAACTTTTTCGTCCTCTTCATGGCTTGCAATCGTAATAAAAGAAAGAGCAACACCACTCACCAATCCATCAAATGAGCTAGAACTTGATTCTTACACATGTTTTGATAGTTAGAGAAATCAAGAGAAAAGAAGGGGCGGTCGAAGAAAATTCTTATATTTCAATAGGATAATATATAGTAAGTGACAAGGAAAGAAAGAAGATATACTATCAACGTGGATAGTCATTTTCTTGTTTGATCCATTCATTTAAATTATAAGTTGTTGGGCTCAACCAATCCGAAGATATTATTCACATGATGTGATATTATCCGCTTTACGTCAAACTCGTATGGTTTTCTCCGAACGTCTCACACCAAAGAAATCTCTATACCTCTTACTCTTGTATGTGCATCTCCAAGCTCGTAAGGGCAAGCAAACCGAGCCCCAAACCATCACTCAGCTACCGCCATACTCGTCTCGTAGGACCTGGGCACGGGTACTAATTGTTGGTTGTCGTGCCTCAAGTATCCCGAAGATACGGTTTTCCCCAAAACCCTCACACCATTAAAAATTCCCTAAATTTTATATGTAGGTTCCTAATCTTTTCAGCTATCAATGCAGTTTGTTCGCATGCCCAACATAAGTGAAGGAATTTGATGTGTGTTATGTGAAGTAATAATGACAATTAATCTCGTAATAGTACTAAATTGGTAGGAGTATAAAGCTTCATCCTTAAGATGCTATGGTTAGGTTGTCCATGGCAAAGGCATATAATTTTATAGAGATATATACCATTTTTATATTTTTTTTTCTTCTCATCTTGTTTACAAGTTTTTGATTTCTCCGTCTGTTTTATTGATATTCTTATAGGGTTTATCCGTGAACATTCAAGAAAAACCAAAGCTCATGTCAAGGATTGAACTTCTACAAAGAAATATAAGGTAGCTACCTACTTCACTTCATCTCAAGCAGAAGGGAAATCCTTCTTGATGCGTTACAACCATATCATTGTAATTTAACTCGTTGGTGCCTATGTTATATACATATTTTTCATGTTATTAGTTTCAATTATTATATATGTACAATTTCTTATAGTTATATCTTTTAAATAATGCAAAAACAATCACTCGGTTATGTGGATGCAGGCATTATATGGGAGAGGATCTGGATTCCTTCTGTCTGCGAGAGTTTCATGGTTTAGAGCAACAACTTGATACAGCTTTGAAGCGAATACGCGCCAGGAAGGTCAATATCAATCACATTAATTAACCTCGATCCCTTTTTCATATTTTATTTTCCTTCTTAAATACTAGTTAATTGCCATCATTTGGAATATTGTGTATATATCTCAACGAATATTATATGTGTGTTACCGCAACTCTTTTGATATCAACAAGTCTATCACTTGAATTTGCAGAACCAACTGATGCATGAGTCCATTTCCCAGTCGCAGAGAAAGGTCAATTATATAAAAATATCTCGTGGTAATTGAAAATATGAAGTTGATTTCAGTTATGGTCATTGAGCTTTATCCACTACAACAATATGATAGAAAACTAACTATTCTGTATCAAATTGAAGTTATGAGAATTTGTATAATAGAACAATAGAATCACGAAACTACTTATGTCACACTAAAGTAACTGAACAATATGTGAATTGTTCGGATAATATATACGACTGAAATGTCAAAATTTACCGTGCTGAATAATAGTTTGGTTTCTTCTTTTTTGGTTCATCTAAATGTTCCTTATAAGTGTCTTTTATTTACATAAAATATGGGTTGTTTATGGTTTTATATGGGGATCGATCTTCTTAACTTTCTCTCTTTTGTATTTTCGGAGTTGCATATTTAAAATCAAGTGCGGAATAACATAAAAGCCCAATATTCCCCTTTCTAAACCACCCCACCACATGGAGCCGCTGGATGGCAAGATTCCGGCGCGTGTAGAACACCAGAGAGATCCCAAGGCCAGTACGAGTCAGACACCAGAAGGAATTCCAACGAAACTCTCTTATGCTAACACCATCAACTCCACACCAAACCCAACTAAGCAAGAGCAGGAATCAGTGATAGCGAGAAGAACAACCCATAATGGCATGCCAGCGGTGATTTTTAAGACTAAGGATTACTATGGAGTCATGGTTGCGGAATGCAGGAGAACGATTGTGGGGAGATTTCTGAAAACCCGCCCCCAAATTGAAAAAATTAGGTCGAGGTTCTTGGAGAGATTTCCATTAAAGGGCTCGTTCAAAATTGGAGTCTATGATAACAACAATGTATTTCTAAACTTCACAAATGATAGAGGACTATAGCTCGGTGTGGTATAGAAGATCAGTGGACATTGAAGGAAATCAAATGTGGCTACAGAAATGGAGCCCAGACTTCAAACCAGAGGAGGACATGCCCATAGTTCTGGTATGAGTTAATCTTCCTAAATTACCTTTCCATCTACATACATGGCACTATGTGAAACAAATTGTAAAAGATGCTGGCACTCCGCTGGAAATGGACATAGCTGCACGAGGGAAAACTAGGCCTAGTATGGCTAAGGTGAGAATAGAGGTTGATGTGCTCAAACCTTTGCTAACTAGTGTTTGGGTGGGAGATGAAGATGATGACTCCCCTCTAAAAGGATTCGAGCAGAAATTGGAGTATGATAATGTACCAAAATATTGCAAACACTGCAAGAAGCTGGGACACTCGATGATGAATTGTCGAGTCTTGGAGAGAAGAAGAGCTAATGAAATCAAGGAATTAAAGGCAAAAGACAGTGAAACAATTGCAGCAGGAAAAAGCTTAGAAAGGGACAGAGTTGTAGTCGAAATGAGCAAGGGAGAACCAAATGCAAATGACAAACAGCAGCAGGGAAATCAAGTCAGGCAGAAGGAAGTAAGCAATGAAGACAAGATTGATTACAACAAAGATAATGAGAAGGAGGAGGCCAAGGCATCTGTTAATAAGAGAACAAAGCAAAAGAAGGGCAAGAAGGAGAAGAAAATACCAAAGAAAAGAAGCAAAGTGATCTTCAAAACAACCTAAAAGAGGACCAAGAGCAGGGAAATTCTGAAGCAAATACCAATCCAAAGTGTTAATGAAAATACTGATGAAGTTAATGAAAATGGGGAAAGCTCAAAAGTAGGGTAACAAGAGGTGCAACAACAGGGAACCAACTCACCAGGGGAGAATGACAATAAAGATGTTAACTTATGTCATACACCTCAAAGTAGGAGGCCTCAAAACACTGAACTGGAAGATGAACAAGTGACAAAGCAGAACGACAGCATTCAAAGGGTGGAGGAAACAGAACTAGACACATCCAGTGTTGACACAACCATCAGAAATCAGTAAGGAATCCACCGAGTTGTGGAGTTGAATGGGGGTCACAATATGCCACAAGAAAGAGACAAAGAAGAACTAGGCAGTGTAGGAGACTCTGAGACAGTAAAAGAACATGCAAAATAAGGTTTTAATAATTCAGATCACAAGATGACAGGAAGTTAAACAAAGACTGCTTACCAACTGAAAGAGGAAGAAGTCAGCAGAGGAGGGAAGGCAGAAACCAAAGGAACAAAGAGATAACTCCCCCTACACAGAGGAAGGGAGTAACAAAACCTTTAAAAAATTGTTTTTTATGATAAGTGCGATCTTCTGGAACATCAGAGGAGTCAAGTCGAAAAAGGCCATACATAGACTAAAAAATCTAATCACTATCAACAAAGTTGCTTTTGTAGCCATTATGGAGCCGTTTGTTCAGAAAGAGAAGATTGAAGGATACAAAAAGTTTTTGGGATTCCATCAATGTTTCTCCAATGACAATGGCAAGATATGGTGTTTCTGGAAAACAAACTGTCAAACAACTATGATTACAAATGAAGACCAACAAATAACAATAAACATCAGTGAAGGAGGAGAAGGCAATGGATTGTTTGTAACTGCTGTTTATGCTAAGTGCACTTCTACTGAAAGAAGCGTGCTTTGGCATAGTCTAGAAAGGTTAAATGCAATGGTGAATGGCCCATGGTGTGTGGGAGGGGATTTCAATTCAATCCTAGACACAAATGAGAAATTGGGATGAAGGTCATATAGAATCAACAAAAGCATTGATTTTTCTAATTGTATGAACAATTGCGAGCTACTAGATGCTAGATATGTAGGGGTTAATTTTACATGGTGCAACAATAGAAGACTTTCAAAGAGGATTTGGAAGAGATTGGATAGGATCATGATCAATGACCTATGGCTTCAGAAATTTCAAAACAATAGTGTTAGGCACCTTGTTAGAATTGGCTCTGACCATAGGCCACTTCTCATGAAGTGCTTCAACAATCAACAGGAACCTTCAAGTACTAAAGATTCATGGAATTCTGGACAGATCAAAGTGGTTTTCATGAGGTAGTACAAGAAACATGGAACATGCAGGTCACAAGTAATCCAATGTGGTGATTACAACAGAAATTGAAGGCACTTAGCAGAAGATTGGGTGTATGGTCAAAGGAAGAAATTGGGGATGTACATATGAAATGCAAAGAATGGGAAACAGAAGTGCAGATATTGGAGGAGCAAGAACTGATCAGTAATGATGAAAGAACAAGACAAGAACTGAACAAAGCGCATGCGGAATATGTCAGCTGGCTAGCTATGCAAGAATCAAAGCTCAAACAAAAGGCTCAACAAAAAATGGTTTGAAGCAGGAGATTACAACAACAATTACTTCCATAGTGTGATAAGAGAGAGAAGGAGAAGAATGAAATTGAAAAAGATCAAAAATCATAGAGGTAACTGGATTCAAGGAGATGAAAATATCAGTACTAAAGCAGCCATCAGACATTTTAAGAAACTCTTCAACCTTAGGCCAACCAAGGAAAATAGGAGGATCCTGGAGTGCATTCCTACTGTAGTCATACAAGCAGACAATGAGTTTTTGACTTCAATCCCTGGAGAAATGGAAGTTAGAGAAGCTTTCTTTACTATGTGTCCTAATAGTTCAGCAGGTCCTGACGGATTCAGTGGGTTATTCTACCAGAAATGTTGGGAAACTATAAAGGAAGATGTCATACATTTCGTGCAATATTTCTTTAACGGAGGTCACATCACCAAGTACTTCAATCATACATGCCTGGCATTGATTCCCAAAACAGACCCCCCCTCCACTTTCTCAGAAATGAGACCTATAAGCATGTCCAAATTCTCTTTAAAAATAATTTCAAAAATTCTTTCCATGAGGTTGAATCTGATGCTTCCTTCAATTATATCAGAAAATCAGAGTGGTTTCATAAAGGGTAGATCTATAACATAAAATGTGCTTATGGCACAAGAAATTATTCAAGGAATCAATCAACCCAACAAAGGTGGTAACATGGCTATCAAATTGGATATGACAAAGGCTTACGACAGACTGTCGTGGTCTTTTCTTACCTCTGTGTTACGAAGATTTGGGTTCAATGAAGTGTGGATAGATATGATATGGCAATTGGTTTCAGATGTATGGTACTCAATCATCATAAATGGAGCGAGAAAAGGATTTTTCACATCGTCTCAAGGACTCAAACAAGGAGACCCAATATCTCCTTCATTGTTTGTACTCGCTACGCAGATGACATTGTAATCTTTACGGCTGGTTGCTCTAAATCAGTTCGAATGATTATGAAAGTGGTGAAGAAATATAAAGCGGCATCAGGACAGCTTGTCAATCATGATAAAAGTTGTTTCCTAACTGATCCTAAACCTCACCATCAAGAATAAATAGAATGAGAAGCACGACAGGGTTCTTGAACAAAGAGTTCCCATTTGTGTATCTAGGCTGCCCTATATTTGTCGGGAGGAAGAAGATACCTAGTCTCCAAGGTATCTAAAAGGCTTAACGGATGGCAAGGGAAGATGCTATCACATGGAGGAAAACTAACTTTAGTTAAACATGTTTTGCAGGCAATTCCAACATACACCCTTGCTGCGATGAATCCACCAAAATCTACTTACAAAACACTAGAAAGATACCTTGCAAATTCCTTCTGGGGAGCAAACACTGACAAGTCCAAATACCATTGGAGCTCTTGGAAGAATCTGTGCTATCCCAAGGAGTAAGGGGGGATTGGCATCAAGTGTCTTCAAGACATTGGAGACACATTCACAATCAAAAGATGGTGGAGTTTCAGAACACAGCAAAATCTATGGACTAACTTTCTTAGGGCAAAATATTATTCTAAAGGCCACACAGTGGCATTGAAGGGGGCAGCTAAGCAATCACACATTTGGAGATACATGATGAAGATAAGAGGTAAAGCAGAACCTAACATATTTTGGATGATCAACAGAGGAAATTGTAGCTTATGATGGGATAGTTGGACTGGCAAAGGACCCCTAGCCAGCACTTACCCATCATACTCAAAGTCTTCCAAGCCAATGGTGAAGGACTTCATTAGAAATGGAAGTTGGGATCAGTAGAAATTAAGGAAAACACTACCAGACAATCTGGTTCAGCAGGTACAAGCAGTCACTATTAGAGATCAAAGCAAGGAAGATTATGCAATATGGGATCTGGCAGCAGATGGAAATTTTACCAACTTCTCGGCCTGGCAGATTACTAGAAGGAAGAAAGTTCCAAATCCAATACTCTCAAAAGTCTGGAATAGGAACTTACCAGCAAAGATCTCTATATTAGCATGGAGGTTAATGCAAAATAAGCTCCCCTTCCAGGATGTTTTGATCAGATTTGGAAGTCAAACAACATCAAGATGTGTATGTTGCTTAGTCACTGAAAATGAGACTATACAACATAATTTTATGGAAAGCCAGCCAGCTAGATATCTCTGGAGAAAATTTGGGGATCCGTTGGGGTTTTTTTTTCAAATAAATACTGTTAGAGGCACAATAGTCCAATGGTGGAATGTTAGACCAAAAAATGGTGTTCACAAATACTTGTTACAGATCACACCCATACTAATTGTATGGGAATTATGGAAAAGTTAGGGTGCATATAAATATGGGAATCAGAAGAAGTTTTTGACTAGGAACATGGAGCACAATATCTATTGGAACATCAAAGCAGCATTGGGGATGTCCTTCCCCAATTGTCCTGTAGAGTGGCCTTGGTGCAAACTATGTGAGGATATTGAGAAGCTCAAGCACGTACAGAGAATTCTCCCTGTAATTTGGAGGCTGCCGGAACAAGGAACTGTCAAAGTGAATACGGATGGAAGCTACATGGAAAATAAGGGCAAAGCAGGAATTGGAGGAATCTTAAGGAATGAGGTTGGAGATTTCATTGCAGCTTTTTCCATACCAGTGCACTGTTGCAGCAATAATATGACTGAAGCTTTGGCAGCAAGAGCTGGGATTCAGCTATGTCTTAGTCGAGGTATTAACAATATTGAGCTATAGATGGACTCACTACTCATTGTGGATATGCTGCAAAACAGGAAAAAGCAAAATGCCAAAATGAGGAAGATCATTAAGGAGATCATACAGATTTTAGATCAAAATCGAGTAAAGGTTTCCCACTATTACAGGGAAGCAAACCAAGTCGCAGATGCTTTGGCAAAACACGCAACAACACTAGATAATGCGACCTTCTATGAAAGACTACAACAATTACCTGGTGTCGCAAAGGGTCCATTCCAATTAGATAAATGGAAACTACCAAGTTTTAGAAGTAGATACGATAAGGCCAATTTTTTTGTAAGTTGAACATAGAAAGTTCAGGAGTCCTTTTGTCCATAGGCTCCACCCCCTTTTTGAACAATGGTCTGGTACACCATTCTTGTGTTGTATTCTGTTGTAACTCAAAGGTTTCGGCCTAGTCCCCCTCTTTTATTACATGAAATACAACACCTACATTGCCAAGGTAGGGTAGATTTTTAAAAAGATATTTGACCTTCCTATCTTTTGTATTTCTGAGCCGCATAGTTAATCTACTTTGACATGATAATTTATAAATTGTATAATGACTTTATAGCTATAGTTAGTGGTGGCAAAATGGTTAAAGAAAATAGTTAATCACTCATATTATCCACTAAAAATGGGTTGGATAATGAACTTTTAAAAACAGGACAAATATGGATAAGAACCATATTATCCATTTAGAAAATGGATAACCAAACATACTTTCCATCTTCTCTCATCTTCCAAACATAATCTAACTCTTTTTCTTTCATACCCAAGCACAAAAATGGCTAACACCTCTGAGAATTCTTTATCACCACCACAAGAAGCAACTTCCACACCTTCTACCACCCCTTAAACCATACCAACCTCTAAGAAAAATAGGGTAAAGATGATGGCTCGCAAGGTTGTCGTTGGTGGAGAGCAGATCAAGAAAATAAACAAACATTTGAAAGCGAAGAGGGAAGAATAACCCCAAAAATCTGATGAATCTTTCAAATCTACTACTGAAGGGGAAGAAATTGTTTCTTCTAAGATCGAACAGATAACATCTAGCCCTAAAGTCACTCTTGAAACTATGTCTGAGGTTGCTATAAATTTGGAGAATAGGTTTGTGCTGGTAAGACATATAGTAGTTGTTGAAAGGTCTGGAAGGGTTGGTGGTAAAAATTAAAAAGAAAAAGAGAGTGAGGGTGCTCGGAGTACTATGAGGGATAAGGGAAAAGGAGTGGTTGGTTCTTCACCCACTCATGTTGGTCTAACTAAGGAATCAGGTGCTATGGTAGTTTGGGGTGAGGAATATGCTGGAATAGAGGAGAGTGTGAGAAAAATAGGGGATATGGGTCTGAAGAAGCTGCTGAGGGGCTGGTTCAACTAGGGAAAAATGTAGATGAACCTGTTCCATCTGAATAGGAGACCCTCGAAGGCCTACTGAAAAGGGTGACTGAAAGTTACAATCCAAAGAAGAAACGAAGTTTGGGAGTTAATACCCTTGGCACTGCTAGAGCAAATAAGAAAAGGAAAGCTACCTCTTCTATCCCCGTAGAAATTCCTCCCACAAGAGTAAAAGCTACAAGGAGTCAGAAGAAGAAGAGTGAGGCTGAACTGGAGAAAGCCTTAGAAGAAAGTAAAAGAAAAGTTGTTGCTAAGTGAAAGAAGAAGATGGTTGAGCCTGTTGAGGTTGTTAAAATTGATGAGATGAACCTGGTCCTTCGAAATGAAGATAAGACAGAAGAAGTGGATGTTCTAACTCCTAACACTAAGAAATCCAAGACTTCCACAAAGAAGTCTGTTTCAATGTCAAAGTCAAAGTTCGTTGAACCATCCTCTTTGGCTAAAAGAACCAGGTCTGCAGTGAAATCAAGAAAGGTGAAAATGGTGGAGGAAGAAGAATGGAGTGGTGAAGAAAAAGAAGAATCTAATGTTGAGAAGGACAAGATGGTTAAGTTTGGGTAGAGAACCATTTTGAAAGGTAGGCTCCTCAGGGATTTGGAGGAGGAAGGAATGCTACTGCTGCTAGAGAAGTTATAGTTGTAAGGTTGGAAAGACATGGTCCTTCAATGGATGGACGACTGGCCAGAACTAAGATTGTGGAGTTCATGGCTAACTATGAGATCAAAGATGGTAGGGTCACCAATGTGGTCAAGGGGGTGATAGTGACTTTTGATGATAAAGAACTGGGAGAAATGTTAGGTATACCTGTTGAAGGGTACAATGATTATAAGAAGCTTAAGTGCCCAAGTCTAAAGAATCTTCCTATTGCCCTTGCCAATACTAGGAAATTTGGTGACAGTGAAGAGGAACTTGAGCCCAAGGCTATTTACAAAAGTGTGATGAACCACCCCACAAGGTGTTGTTCGAATTTGTTAATAAATGTGTGTTGACAAGGCAGAAAATGAGGCACATTGCTACATTCGTGGACCTGGTCCTTATGGATTGTTTGGATAGTGGAAGGCGAATCAATTGGCCTGGATTTTCATCCAGCTTCTTGACATGGTTCTAAATGGCACCAAGACTCATGCCATACCTTATGGTTTTATTCTCACGGCAGTATTTGCATATTTCAAGGTACCCATCAAGAAATAGGAAATTGGTACAAGTAAGGATTATTTTGGGGAAAACACTCTAACTACTTGTGATTATGAAGTTCAAACCATTTCCAAAGAACCTGGTTCATCCAAGAAGGTACCAGTGAACAACAAAGTGCGAGCTTTGGTACAAGAAAGTGGGGCTAAGGATGCTGAAATTGATAGGCTGAAGAAGAGGTTGGCTGAAGTGGAGACTGAGAGAGATGCTCTCAGAGCTAAGCTAGCAAAAGAGAAGGAGAAGAATGATGACATTCTTCAGGATATGCTGAAATTGCTCCAAGTTAAAAATCAAGAACCTGGTCCTTCCCAGCCTTAAGCCTCCTAGCCTAGTGTAGATCAACCAGTGACCCAGTTCGAGATTTATTTTGTTTCTTTTGCTCATGATCCAGTGTTCTTATTTTTTTAATGCTTTGTGGTAGGATCTTATCAATCAATGAAATTCACTACCTTTTGCTCTAACTATTTGTTGATATTTCTTAGATGGCTAATATCTTTAGATTGATAGATGATGCTTAAATCCATGATTGCATTTGAAGTAGCCCTAGTGTCCATGAGTAATTTCTATTAAAATTTGGTTATCTCACATAATTATGTAACTTTTCGATAATGCCAAAAGAGGGAATAAGGTTGTGCTTTTACTTTGGAATGTGATGTTTATAACCTAATGAACCTGGTCCTTGATGATTAATGACTTTAGAAAGAAAAAATGTTCTAACTTTTTTTTGATGTTGAGCTAATTTGAAACAGGGCCTCGCTTATGAAAAGCAAAGAGTTTGTCATCATCAAAAAAGGGGAATTTGTTGGCCCAAGTGAAGTTGGTTTTGAAGATTGACAAAGGAACTCAAGCAAGAATCAGGACGATCCACAATGTACACATACACGAGCGAAATTAAGCATAAGGGATGAACGTGAGTGAGATAAGCTTAACTTGTTATATCTAATATTTCTTGATCGAAAAGGTTGCATAATTGATAAGGAGAAGGACTCCTTACTCAAAGAGAACACTATCCAAGATAAGGAAGGAGTTAGAAGTTGAAGTTAACTAGAACTCTTCCACCAAGGAAGAGTAGTACTAGAACTCTAGTTATTTTCTATTTTACTACCTCTATAAATCGAAGGATGTTCTCACATTACAGGCACGCACAAAAGCTGAAGTTAAACGTGAGTTGAGAGCAAAATAGCAAGGCATTTTGCAAGCAATTCTTGTGTGATTCAAGTGTGCGAACATGAAGCTACATGAACCAGATAGAAGAACCAGCTCCAAGTGTATGTCTTTTATTCTAGTTCAATTGTAATAGGTGTTTTTATATTGTATCTTTGATCAACTTTATCTAGAAGCAATTGTAATAGGTACTTTGATTATTCAAGTTAGAGTTAACTTGAAGTTGTCGCAATAGTTAGAGGCTGGTTGCCACAACGGGATTAGAGGTAATCTTTAGGTTTACAAAGAGTCTTTGTAAATGCTATTTTGGCTTATTGATTTAGTGAAGTGTTGAGGAAAATCCTACTGAGTAGTAGGTCGTGGGTTTTTCACCTTTTGAGCCGGGTTTTTCCCACGTAAAAACACTTGTGTTATTTACTTTCTGCATTTATTATTTTTGCAACAGTAGGTTAAGGAACACATAGAAGAACCAGGTCCTTCTATAATCTATGCACGCGAAAATTGAACACCACACAAATCATTCCCCCCTCCTCTTGTGTGGCATTGAAGTATAAAACATCAGCTTTTAACTAAATCAGCTACAAAATGGCCAGCGATGATATAATTGCAATTATTACTTATTTTATATATTAAATGATATTTGAAATACAAAAATAACGGTATAATGGAGGGAATTAAACCTCCAAAATCTCTCTCTCTCTCTCTCTCACACACACACACATAAATACATACATACATACATATATATATGTATATATATATACACATACACACTAAACCAGATAGAAGAACCAGTTCCAAGTGTCTGTCTTCTATTCTAGTTCAATTATAGTAGATGTTTTCATATTGTACCTTTCAGTTTTATCTAGAAGCAATTGTAATATGTACGTTGAGTATTCAAGTTAGAGTTAACTTGAAGTTGTCGCAAAAGTTAGAGGTTGGTTGCCACAACGGGATTAGAGGTAATCTTTAGGTTTACAAATAGTCTTTGTAAATGTTGTTTCGGCTCATTGATTTAGTGAAGTATTGAGGAAAATCTTACTAAGTAGTAGATTATTTTTTCACCTTTTGAGCCGGGTATTTTCTACGTTAAAATACTTGTGTTCTTTACTTTCTGCATTTATTATTTCCGCAACAGTAGGTTAAGGAACACATAGAAGAACTAGGTCTTTCTATAATCTTTGCACGCGAAAATTGGACACCACACAAATCACTCCCCCACCCCCTCCCCCTTCCCTCTTGTGTGGCAGTGAAGTATAAAACATCATATTTTAACTAAATCCGTTAAAATGGCACGTGATGATATAATTGCAACTATTACTTATTTTATATACTAAACGATATTTGAAATATAAGAATAACGATATAATGGAGGGAACTGAACCTCCAAAATCACACACACATATATATACATACATACATATATATATACACACTTTTCTTTGTTTCTTATTTATTTTATAACTATATATGTAAACATGTAGAAGTTTCTATGAAATGTATTTACAACGAACGAGGTATTGTGGCTTAATACATCTCGAAGTTTGTTTTCTACTTCATTAGACACTAAATAATACTAAATTAAAGATGTAAACAAAAAAGTAACAGGTCATCAAATTTTCACAACTATTAGTTTACTGGTGAATTCAACTTTATGAGGTTATTTATAGCATGCTATATAGGTAGCCTCAAAATCAAAATGATATATTTTGTGAAAAAGATCCGTGCATGAAGAATGATCGATGTAAGATTTCATCTGTTTTGATGTAAGCTTTCATCTATTTTAATTAATTTTGTTGCTGGATTTTAGATTTCATTAACCAAAAAATGAAAGCTTGTGCTCATCAGCTCATTTATTGAATTGTTCAACTGGAATGCTGGAAATTGACAAAAACCTGAACGTTATGCCTATGGTATTGGAATTTGGAAACAATTTTCGAGGTTCATTAGATGATTAAGTGATAAATGTTAATTATTTAATCATAAAAATATTTGTCTAAACTACATTTTGTATTCCCTTAAATGTCTAACTTTTTCTTTTATTCAAAATTTCTAACTTAATTAACATTCTAATTAAAAGGTGTACTTGAAAAAAAGAAGAAGTTATAAATGATTTACTTTGTTTTTATGAAGTATCAAACATTTAAATAGATGTTCTGCTATTTAAGGTTTGTTGCATGTCTTATTATTAAATAATACAATAGGCCAAATTCAGTAAACTTGTGCAAACCGCGAAAACATGCGTAGACCTGCAACCGCACCGCATCAGCCTTTTAAAAAATTATTTCAACCCGCCCTGCATAGATTTAAACCTGCCCCTCCCCGCATAGCTTTAAACCCGCACCACCCCATTTGCCATCCCTACATAGGAGTTGGTTTTTTAATCACCCATCAGGGCCGTCACATCAGTTTTCTTCCTTCCTAGTAAATATTGGTGAACCTAGCTGCATAAAATATACTGTAGTATAACAGGTGTGATGTTTACTCTTTCATTACAAAAACTCATTTTTCTTCTTTAAGGGAACAAAATCTCGTTACCTACAATATTTGTGAATGAGATAGATCGACGAGGCATACCTTTGGACTTCTACATTACGATAAGCCTGAAGCAAAAGAACGAAGTCAATATATACTATTTGCCAGGGAAAAGTGATATACTATTTGCTAAAATCGTTTCAGCCTGATAGTATAAAAGCTAGCAGACTCCATTTATTTCCTTTTCTTTTGCCCTCATGTTATTCCCTTATAGTATATCTCTAACATACTTTGCTAGGATTTTATTTTCCACAAGGAAATGTGGGCTATACAATGACCAAAACCTTGGCAATATTATACCAAGATAAGAAGCTCTGAACTATGTTGTTACATCAGTCACAACTTTGTCTGGAAAATCCACCCAACTGGGAGTACAAAGTTAAATTGAAAACCATAACAATATCGAAACTCAAGCATTCATCAGGGGTATGTTTATCAGTTATTTCGTATTTACTATACACGCTAACATATTTAGCAACATGGTATTCACACGGACTTCAAATTCATCTGTTTCGGTTTTATAATCCCCTATTACTGCTGGTTTCACCCTCGACTGTAACTTCTTGAGCAAAGATCAGGTAGTCTCATCAAAAGCCATCACCTAGAAATCAAAAAGAAGGACAACTTGTAAATTAACAAAATGCCTAGTGAAACAAAGTTTGCATACACATAATATCTATTTGATTGAAATTGACACTTCACATAACTACAAAACTAAAGGATCTTAGAACTTGAATTAGTGATCTATCGGGTCTACTAGAAAAGGCAACATATTGGAATTTTAATTCTTCTGATATAAAAACCTTATCTACATCTTACATATTTTCTGAAAAGTAAAGCAAACATGAAACCTAAAAAAGGACAACGAGCTTGTTATTTCCACTGAAATCACCAATTGCATAGCAAAATAATAACTATATGATTTGTTTTTAAATTTATCCTTTCTCAAGAAAATAATAACTGCACGACACGCTAAATGGGCCTGAATCAAGATGGTCTCCTGAATTTCAAAACTGACTCCCTTTTCCTTTTTGTTTCCATTTTCCTGTGTTTTCTGTTGCTCCTTTTCTATCTAATTCTTTTATTCTTTTCTTTCATCCAAGCTCATCATAATTGACTAGTTAACAAAGGGATTTGCTTTGTAAACTTGTCACCCAAACGGTGCAGAACTAAACAGATCCATGATTCCTGTGCTTCAGTCCAATTGCTACACAGCCTGCTATTAGCATTTAGCTCACAAGTAACAGCTTTGATCAAATACCAGTCTACTAGAATGAAATTGATAACCCTAACTTCTACTGCCAAGGCTATAACATGAATTATTGAGTTCTGATATGCATATTTGGTGCACCTCGGCAAAAATGAACCTTCTGACATTTGTGAGTCGGGGATAACCAATTGCAGAGAAAGGGCGGCGAAGCCCTAGCAGAACAGGGCACAAGGAAAAAAATGAGGAACTTGGAAGACAAGCAGCCAGAATAAGCAATAGCAAGGAATGAGTTATACCTATACTCTTGTCATATTGGCGGTATAATAGAAACATTAGAATCAATTGAAGTATTTGGTGTATAGAAGAACCATTGATTTTTCAAATTCTTTTTTTTGGGGGGGTTAACAGAACTGAAAGAGTCCCGAGGCATATCTTTTATATTGCATGAACAAGAAAACAAATTTTGGGCCCTTTACATGGTCCTCTTCAAATTTACTAACAAGATTTCTTTTATCCTTTCTCTATATTAGTGGTGACAAACAAAATTCAGTACCACTTATCCGTCAGGCAAAACTCTGATATAAGCTAAGAGATAGAAAATCAACTAGATTTACCAACCTTTTTCATGAATCTCATCATAGCCTTTTTAACAAATCTATTAACATCAACACAGTTCGAAACTTCCAATCACTTTCAATCCATATCCCATCACAAAATTTCCCTGGGCACACTGCCATATGCATTGTCAATAACAGCCCTACAGAATCAAAGAACACTGCGCAGGAGGGACCACTTGGCTAAAGCCAATCCCAGGTCAGGGTCCTTGGACAGCAGTCTGGTGAAGTTTGACTTAAAAATGCCTTAGTGGTCCCAACAAACTCTGATTTCTTATTTTGAGCATGCAAGTTTTTGGGCCCAACCCAAGCCATTGACTAATTTGCCTAGCTCAAGCATATGCCAAGTGTTTGCACCAATAGGCTAGGTAAAATACCAGACTAGTTGCCATTTTCATCATTACTTTGATTGAATACCTGAATCTACCATAAAATTTTGTTAGTCAACTTCACCGATAGATAATATCTGAGACACAGTCGACCCTTAATGGAATTGCATAAGACTTGGGAGCTTCTCATCTTCTCAACTACCTTGTCATCTTCAGGCTCAACACGTTCATTTCAAAGGAAGTACTTATTAGGGCTTTCTCACTATGCTTTTAATCAAACAATATCCAAAAGAAAAGTTGCATCTCCAAATGTTTACTAAACCATGTTTACTAAAACCTAAGATACTGTTACTGTTAATCATCATTTTCTTCTCGCTCTGGGTATTGTGGCATTGTTCTTCACCGTCTGGTCAACTTTCTTAAGAGACCAATTACCCAAACTAAAAAATATACTTAAAATAGCCACAAGCCGTGGGCTTCCAAATGTTTAACCGCATAGCAAGCCACTAGAATTTGCCAATTTGGCACCATAATTGCCAGCACTTAAAGAGAGTAAGAGACCCCTGGGGTTGTTACCCAATCTAGTAGCAGAGCTACACGAAGTCTCTTTAAAAATAGGAGAATATTTGAAACAAACATGAACATGATATGTAAGGAATGTGTAGGTTGTATCATTATAACTTTAAAATAAACCTTTCCTAGAGATTTCCCAATAAACTCCATCTTTATGACACAAAAAACCTCGGTATTGCATATAAAGCAGTATTTTGCAGGGAGAGCTAAGTTTACACAGTTGGGTATAAATTAGCAAATAGAGAAAAAGGTAGCCAGATAAATAAGCAACAAGCTAGTCCTCCTTGTCAAAACAAGCTAATGATGACAGGATTAATGCTAACTATATCCCGTGCAAGTAATGGTAATGAGTTGGCCCATGAATCATTAGTTTTTCCAATAGAATCAAGAAAGAAATCTGAAGAATGTCAGCTAACGCCTTTTGTGCCTATTAATGCACCTTGCACCAAGAAGATAATCTTTGACAAACAGAAGAGAGTGGCTGGGAATAAGAACTGGGTAATACATGAAAAAGAATCATAAACTGATAAAAACGAGGGAGACATAGAGTTTTCTCACACCCCTCCGCTTGTTCTCCCATTCCTAGTTCTCAATTTTTCAACAAAAGGAAAGAAAAAGAATTTTCTTTTAGCTGTTTCTATTTAACCTGTACGAATATATTAGAGTCTTTACACCACGAAAATTCCAGGAACTGTTTCCTTATCATGGATCCACATTTTATAGAGCGGAAGTGTAGGGAGGATCGGTGCAGCTTCAAGAAGGGATTTGAGTCTATGTAGTTAGTTATAACGGCTATATCTTGGAATTAATTGATTGCCACTAAGACAGAGAGGCCAATATAGAAAATTAAAAACATGCAGACATTTCCCTCAGAAAGCCTGGGAAATCTTTGTAGCATAGCAGAATATACAGGATAAGCTCAACCATTACACCAAATCAAGCATCATAAAAAGAAAGAGATGGCACATAAAAAGTAAACGAAATCACAATTACCTTGCCACAAACTGGACAGCTGTCACTTCTTTCCATCCACTCATATATACAACTCAGGTGGAAATGGTGAGAGCATTTTGTCATTATTTTTGGGTTTTCGTCGGTGTATTCTGAAAGAGACACATGAAAGTAATTATTCAAAAAATCCCCTGAACTATGCTAAACAATGCCCAGAAACCATTCAATGTATGCCAAAAGTACGTGAACGATATACTGCCCCAAAACAATTTCATTAAACACTGTTGTTCATCAGTAAAAAGACTTTTTACAAGACTATTTGTAGAGGGCATGCATAGACGACTTTTGTTACATCCGATGAGGTAGAGCAGAAAGCTCCAAAAAATTTACCTTCAAGACATGTCGGACAGACATCTTCATCTTCTGAATAATAATAAATATGAGCATCTCCGGAAGTCATTTTAGCTGTTGAGAATTCCACAGAAGATTTGTTGTATTCTTTTGATCCTTCTTCAAATGTAGGTTGACTCCATTTATTTACATCACTTAATGATTCGGAATCGTCAAAGCTTCTTTGTAGTGGTTCAGTTTCCTCATGTGAGTGGCTTGAGCCTTTCTCCCTTCTCGAGACTTGTCTGTCTTGTTGCAAGCGGAAATATCTTGGATCAGCATCATAAGGCAGTGGTCTCGGAGGAGAACGGTAAACGTCAGACAGTGAGTCATCAAGAGATGTTGTAGAACTCAAAGATGCAGCACCTTGATCAGATGAAGGAATGATATGTTGTTCTCCTCTATGGAAAAGTGATGTATACTGAAGGATAAGAAAATGAAAATATGTAAATTCTATGGCAAATAAACGAGAGCAATTATCATCACCACCAATTCAGTGAATGAAAAGGTCTTGATATGAAGCTATGATGATCTAAATACAAGACTATACCCAAAGATAATGTTTTGTGATAAATATACCTAAACAGATTATGCAGATAAGTTCAGCTGCCGGATACTCTCAAAAGATTTCATACTATTTCGTTCCTTATGTTCCATGTGTAAAATGCTTTGGATGGTGAGCCTTATTGAAATAGTAAAGTTGTTTCATCATCTCATTAGTTAAAGACTCAAAAGGAAAATGACTAGAAAGGTAGTATCCATTGAATATGACTGGTGTAAGCAGCAGTCGTGTGTTTTAAAAGAAGGAATTATATGGTGATTATACGACAATGTTGTCGAAAAGCATACCACATGCAAGAAGTTCTGAACTAGAGTTCCAAGGCATATACAGTTCCTATACATTGAGCTGTTTGGATTGGCAAAATCTTCACAATCGTCTCGTAAGCAGCAACAAACTGCGCCCATGATACCGTCTTAAACCTATGTTGGTACCACAAAAACCTTTTCAAGTGTCATTGACAATCCCAAAAGTGTCACGATATCCTGATTGTGGAAGCAAAACTTGTGGCGACTGGAGCTTAGAGTAACTAAATAAAACTGAGGAACGACCTTCAGCGAGCAAATGAAGAAGCAAGGCAATTGGGCACCCGCTCTCTTCAGGAAACCCCCGAATGAGTGAATGCCCTTTCTGATCAAGGCCTTAAGAAAAAATAAGCGGTGTGTTCGATTCCTGTAACAGTGAAGACAGTTAAACTATCAGAAACTAAGATATATATACACACGAATACTTCAAAACTTACAGCTCTTGATGATGTATACCTTAATTCCTAACAACTCTTAGCGTCTATATGAATCCTCAATATTCATTCAACTCCATTTGGACCCTTTTAATTCCAATACTCAAGAATGCCAAATACAGTAGTTAAATTTAGTTTAAGCAATCATGAAACTCAGCGAAATAGTTTAGTTCTTTGGTGGGTGGGGGTGGGGTGGGGTGGGGGGTGGGGTAATCAAGCCACTGAACTGTTTGAGAACATAAAACAATAGATACTATAGGAGAATGGCAAAAAGCAGATACAATTTCTAAAACTTCAAACATTTCCAGGGATTAGAAAACTTTTTTGTTCCTCTCCTAATTCTCTTTAATGGGAATTAATTCATCAATAGAACCTCAGTAGAAAAGCAAACACAAATGATCAGCTGAAGAAGCTCAATGGTCACAATTATAAGGCAAACAGGAAACCAAGAATTGGGTAATTATAAATTCAGATTAATCAATTCTTAAGTCAAAGAATTTTTTTTTAACGCAGATACATATGGTTATCGACCAATTCAGACAATACCCAATTGAGGTCACGAGATTAAAGAAGTAATCAAGGACGGAGAAAAGAAAAGCACACCTCTAAATTATGGAGACAGAAAAAGGGAGAGAAAAAGCGATAGAATGGATGATTGTATTGAATTCCAGAAAAGACAGAAGCCAAGAAAGAATTCTTGAAATTGGAGGTTCGATGCTTTTGGATTTTGTATTACAAGGCACGATGTTGAATTTTCGCCAATATAGGAACGGATACGCGTCAATAGAGACTGCCTCAAAAGCCTTTGGGCTTCTCTCTTTTTTCTTTTTCGTTTTTCTAAAGCAAATGATACTACTCCGCATTCAACTCAGTTTGCTTCACTAATCTACGGATCAGTACTGGCATCGAATAAATGTGGGAGAAATTAAAAAATAGGCAGATTTATACGTAGTCTTTTAAAAATAGCTCAGTTTTAAAAGTAATCGAAATTTAGTCATTTTTCATGTAAAGATAAATTTGAGCAAAAATACTATTCAAAACCCGGAAAATATGCCAGTATATTATGCTGGAGTTCCAGCATAAATATACTTGAATTCCAGCATATTATACCGGAGTTCCAGGATAAGTATGTTGGAACTCCAGCATAATATGATGGAGTTCCAGCATAAATATTTTGTTGTTTGGTTTGACTGTATCATACTGTACTACAACTGATAAGTTTACTAAAATACCCTCAATTGTTTAAATATTAAATTTATCAAGAATCACGCATAAAAATTATTTACAAAATTCCTATTTACTAATTTATACCACACGCTTAGCAGGAGCTTAGTGCATCGGGCTGCCCTTTGACCTTTGTACTAATTTATCACCAAATATATCTTTAATATATCACCAAATATATCTTTACTATCATTAGAAAAAAACTATGATAAAGAAAGGAGCGAGAATTGGCAGAACAAAGGAACAAAGGATTAGAGTTAAAGTAATTAGAATTCGAGTTAAAATCACATTAGGAGAAAAAACGGAACAAAAAGAAGGCAAAACCTATACCTTTTACATTGGATTTGGAAGAGGTAGAAGTTTTGGAAAAAAAAAGAATAAAACAAAGTAGATTATAGGTTGAGGATTTGGAGTTAAAAAAAAAGAAGATAAAGGATAAAATAGAAATGTGGAGTAATAAATTAGGACATAATTGGAAAGAAAAATAGGAAACAATACCACCATACCAAATTGGTTGTTTCAAAAAATGGAACTTTTCATTATTCCGGAACAATAGATTTAACAATACAATACAATCAATTTTAATGAAACAATCAAAACAAACATTATTTTGGGATAATAATACAATACAATACATTGGGTAACAACCATTCAAACAAGCTGTAACACATGCATTTTTTTCTTTATTACAATTTGAACTTTGATTTCACGGTCTATACATTTGTTTACCCTTTATATCAACACATGATGGTATTGCTCAAACAAAGAAAAGAATCAAACTAAATGAAGCAAGTACAGATGTAGTTAAGGATTTATGGATTCATCCAAACTCAATGGTCAAACTTTGTATATGTATTTAGAAAATTCACTTAATAAATATAAATAATAAAGTTTGAATGCCAATATATCAAATAATTTGTGGTTAAATTTTGAACTCAAATCTATAATATTTAAATTTTGGATCGCCTGTGAAACAAAGATGTTTTGTTGATTCATTAATGGATACTGGGAGGAGTAGATTGATAAGAGAGAATGTGGAGAATGCTCGTTCGCTACCAAAGCCAGCTATGTATATTGAACAACTATGGTGCATCATAGCGTGGCTGATTGCTTTTTTAATCTGATCATATGGCCACATATTTAATTAGGTGCTAGGCTACTCTCAATTCTTTGGTGGGTGAGATGAATAGAATATATATGGATTAGCTCATAGTATTTTAAAGTTCAAGTTTATCTAATTAATTTGCTACTCAAGCCATGGTCTCCTACTGTCATTAGTCAGTAAGTTTTGATATTTGAAATTTCTTGGTCGGTCTTTGTCTTTTTTTTTCCGGGAGATGGACAGGAATAGCCCCGCAAGGGGCTGTTCTTAGCTGAATGTCCCTAAAATTGGTGGTATTTAAAAAAATAGCGTCCGAATTGGCACACGGCTCTTCATGGGGTTTCTCTGTCGGATTTAAATTATTCATCGCAGTCTACCTGATTATCATACATTTGCTCTTCACGATTTCCCTGCCGAATTGGTAGAATTGATGCTCTTATTACTTTACCTACTGTTATGTTTCATCAAAATCTACTTGATTGTAATATTTTTGCTCTTCAGGAATTTCTCTACCGAATTGGTATAGAGTTGATGCTATATTTACTCTAGTTATCTATTAATTTGTTCTTCGAAGTTTACCCGATTAACATTTTTTTGGTTTGTCTTAGCAAAGTATTCTTCGAATTTGCAACCTCAATTTCGATCAAACCATCCCAGATCTGTTTCAAATGATCACAAATTTGAAAGAAAACTTTCAAATGCCAACACAAATAATCACCAATCACCAATTTAGTCAAATTATGCCAAAAAAAAGACTCAATTTATCTTCTTCAATACTTTCTAAGGTCCAATACACGAGTTTTAATATTTTTACAGTAAATTATCAAAATCTATGTTTGAACCAAAAATTTAAGTATAGATTATCAACATTCAAAACTATTGTAATAATAATCGATCACTAACTTTTATTTTTCACCCGCAAACAAGATTCAAACTCTAAAAAAATAAAAAATTATGGTGTTCACGTCAAAAGCGGGGAGATTTTACTAAGACCAGTCAAAACAAGGATAATCCATCAAGACCAGTCCCTTTAAGGGACATGCGTGCAAATTTTCAATTTTTCCTTTTGGTTTACATTGGGCTCCTTGATGAGGAAAAAACAATGAAGAATTAACTTAGCCGCTCAATGAACCACTAAAACTAAAAATAGGCGGTATATGTATGATATATGTATAATCCATATATAATATGTGTATAATTGTTTGTGTATGTATAATTCACACACACACATATATAAAATAGTATATATATACACATACACACATACACATACATACACATATACATAGGCTAAAAAAGTTAACAGTGAATCCATCCGGCTATTTGGGTAAAGATCCCAAAAACAATGGGGCTCCGTCGTTGGGCCAAACGAAATTCTAGACTCTAATGCTAGGACTTGAAAATTTGTTTTGTATTAATCACGAGTTATTATTTTGTCAAGGTTGATAGTAGATTTACTACAAAATTTAAGATTTTAATGTCATCTTTCAAACGTTACTTTATACTTGTGTACGAGTAAAATCGGGAGCAAAGTTTTTCCCGATTCCCCTGTAAGGAAACAAGAGGTAAGCATGAATCGACGCGACTACAAGCAAGGCCGAAGGACCCCTTGTATCGGAACCTGGGAGGAGTGGACGATGTATCTGGGATCGGGCACGGTAAAATAATGGACCCAGACCAAGTAAAGTTTCTAGACCACGAAAAATGTGGGGAACAGTTATGCATGACAAGTAGGGAGCCGTAATATTCGTCCTCAACCAGATATTATGGAGGGAATCCCGTCCGATATCAACTACGAATCGATATTTATCGAAAGAATTTTTTTTTACCTTATTTAGACTTGTAATTAGGACTGAAATTCTCCTATTATATAAAGAAAAAAGTTTTTTTTTTTATTTGGACACATTGTTAATACGCAAATCAAAGCAATAAAAGTTCATTTGTATCTTCTAGCTTTTATTCAAAGTGTTCTTTAGTTATTCTCTTCTTCACTCATAACCGAGCTTATATCGAGGGTCTGATCGAGGTCGAATTTCACTATTCAATCTAAGATCAGGCTTGATAATCATATTACAATTGGTTTGATTTTTCATTTTATCTTTAATTTAATTACATGTGGTCCTTAGAGCATTCGTATTGAATTAAATCATATATCCTTTAAACTGCGTATAAATTTGATTGTTACTCATTTTTTAAGGGTAAACAATTTGACATCCACCGTATGGGAAAAAGATAGTAGTGGTGACTTGATATAAATCTCTATAACACACCCAATATTACGATTGTTCTTTGAAGTTTTGATTCTATGTTAGTCCAAGGATGTCAAATTCTCGGTCTGCCCACTTGAACATTGACGCTGAGTTAGGACACCACGACAAAAACAATAACGTGATACCTAGCAATGATGTGCCCCCTGTTGATCCCAATTGTGCCCAACCGCCGACCCGATCAATGCTAACTCACAGGTTGCCATCAACATCAATCAGCAAACTGACATGAAAACGGCATTCGCGGGGCACCTCGACCATCAACTCGAGAAGCACCCGAAAGCCAAGGTGATGGTGTGAGCCTGCGGCTAATATTCGAGATGTTGCAAGCTAAGAAAACAGTAATAGCACAGTTACACAACCAGAGTCACGCCCCTAACAGGGTCGAGCCTGAACATACCATGAAAAATACTCTAAGGGATGAACAAGTTGCCGTGGAACCGGGGGAATTCGGGCCCGGGGAAACTTCCGTGGTAATGAAGATGATCGAAGCATTGAGAAAATGGGTGGAGTCAGCCGAGAAAAGTTAGGGGCAACTGACAGGAAGGTGGAAACTTATAACTCCAGGGTTGATCAGATCTCTGGAGCACCGCCGATATTGAAGGACCGGACTCCAAAATGTTCATTCAGAAGCCCTTACACCCGAGCGCGATACTGAAGCTGATACCGGTGAGGTTTCGAGTGCCCAACACCCCAAGTATAATGGGACCATAGATCCAAATGAGAATGTAACCTCCTATATATGTGCAATCAAAGGGAATGACTTGGAAGACAATGAAATTGAATTGGTGTTGCTGAAAATATTTGGAGAAACCTTGTCTAAGGGAGCAATGATATAGTATCACAACTTGCTTCCAAATTCTATTGACTCATTTTCTATGCTTTCAGATGATTTTATAAAGGCCCATGCCGGCTCCATCAAGGACGAGACGAGGAAGTCATTCCTTTTCAAGGTCAAACAGCGGGATAACGAGATGCTTAGGGAGTTTGTGTCGAGGTTCTAGATGGAACAGATGGATCTGCCTCGATCCTGGATAATTGGTTCGTTCGGGCATTTACTCAAGGGCTCAACCCTCGAACTTCCGTGGCTTCTCCGCAACTAAAACAAAACTTGGTAGAGTACCCAGTGGTCACTTGGGCCGACGTCCAGAACATGTATCAATCGAAGATCAGAGTTGGGGACGACCAACTCGGGGCCCCTTCGGGGTATGTTTACCCCATCAAAACCGATGACATGTCTAAGAGAATCATCAATCAGGAGTCAAAGTTGATCGGAGATTGATACTTGCCATACAACGCGGATCGGAGGGGAGACAGATCTTGATGCCACCCGAGAAGGAACGATAAGAGAAATGATCAAAGATCGAGCATTCGGGGCCTGATGAGTAAGAGTGGGTATGGCAGGTCGCTCATGAGTAGGGAAGCACCGAGATTGTCGGAGTATAATTTCAACATAGACGCTGTAAGTATAGTGTTGGCCATAGGACGTATCAAAGAGACCAAGTGGCGGAGATCACTGTAGTCCGATCCCACCCAGAGAGATCTTAGCTTGATGTGTAAATACCATAATACTCACAGTCATAGGACCTAACATAGTCGAAAATTAAGAGAAAAAGTAGCTCGATTGTTCAACCATGGATACATTCGAGAATTCCAAAGCAAGCGAGCCAAAAACCACTTTAGAAACAGGGACGCCAGCAAACAGGTCGAACAAGAGGACCCCCAGCAAGTGATCAACATGATCATTGGGCGAGTGAATGTCCCCCAAGGGCCAATGATAAAATGCACCAAAGTTTCTATCACGAGGGAAAAACGTACCCGGGATTACGCCCCGAAAAGAGCAATCTCATACTGTGAAAAAAATGCCGAGGGCATCATCTAACCTCATAAGATGCACTGGTAATATCTGTACTTATCAATAATTCTCAGGTTAAACATGTGTTGATTGATCTAGGTAGCTCAGCCAATATCATCCGATGTAGGGTCATAGAGCAATTGGGATTGTTAGACCAAATCATACCAGCAGTACGAGTATTGAACGGGTTCAACATGGCGTGCGAGACCATGAAGGGTGAGATAACTTTAACAGTAAACACTATCGGGACCACCCAAGAAACAAAGTTCTACTTTATCGAAGGGGATATGAGATACAACGCCTTGTTCGGAAGGCCATGGGTTCACAACATGAGAGAGATGCCTTCGACCTTACATCAGGCATTGAAATTCCCCACTCCGGGGGGAGTCAAAACAGTCTATAGGGAACAGCTGGCCGTAAATGAGATGTTCGTTGTCGATGAAGTAACCCCGGTCCCCACGATTTTGACATCAAAAAGTAGGGACTGGCCTAAGAAAAAGAATCCAAATACCAATCAACGTTCCCGACCTCATTCGGGCTGAAACAACAGGAGAAGCACATTGCAGACGAAGAGGATGACTACGACATCTCGAGATCCTTTATAGCACCCAATGATACCGATGCCACCAACTCGACGATCGATGAATTGGAGCAGGTTATACTGATCGATCACCTACTGGATCGAAATATATACCCAGGCACAAGATTAACCCCCGAGTTCTAAAAAAACTTATTGATTTTTTGAAAACTAATGATGATTATTTCGCCTGGTCCCATCTAGACATTACAAGGATCCTACTATAGATGACAACTCATAAATTGAGCTTGGATCCAAAGTTCCATCCGGTCAAGCAGAGGGGAAGGACATAGTCCGAGATCAAACACACATTCATCAAGGATGAGGTACCTAAACTTCGGAAAATAGGTTCCATATGGGAAGTTAAATATCAAGATTGGTTAGCTTACATAGTAGTCGTGCCCCAAAAAGGAAAGAAAATTAGGATGTGTGTAGATTATAAGGATCTAAACAATGCGTATCCGAAGAACCTTTCCCTTTGCCTAACATCGATCGAATGATCGACGCAATCGCTGGACACAAGATACTGAGTTTTCTCGATGCTTATACTAGGTACAACCAAATTCGGATGGACCCGGGCAATCAAGAAAAGACTTCTTTCAGAACCAAATTCTGTACCTACTGTTATAACGTAATGTCATTCTGACTAAAGAACGTTGGTGCCATATACCAACACCTAGTTAATCGAATGTTCGAAGAACAAATAGGAAAATCAATGAAAATTTATATTGACGACATGTTGGTTAAGTCTATCCGAGTAGAGGACTATTTAGAACATTTGCAAGAAAACTTTGACATATAGAAGAAGTACAACATGAAGCTAAACCCGAAAAAGTGTGTATTCGGAGTCAGCTCGGGCAAGTTTCTCGGGTTCATGGTATATAACCGGGGAATAGAGATCAACCCAAACAAAATAAAGGTCATAGAAGACATCACCATAGTCGACAACATTAAAGCAGTATAAAGACTGATCGGGCAGATAGTTACATTGGGACGATTCATTTCGAGATCGTCAGACAAGAGCCATCGGTTCTTCTCACTATTTAAAAAGAAGAACAACTTCTCTTGGACCCCGGAGTGCCAACAATATTTAGAAGAACTCAAGCGATACCTATCAAGCCCCCCCTTGCTGCACACTCCAAAGGTGGAGGAACTATTGTACCTCTACTTGGCGGTTTCCGAGGTGGCGGTAAGTGGTGTCCTGGTCCAGAAAGAAGAAGGTACACAATTTCCTATTTATTATGTTAGTAGAACCCTAGGCGACACCGAAACAAGGTATTCTCACCGAGAAAAATTAGCGCTCGCCTTACTAAGTGCTTCTAGGAAATTGAAACAGTACTTTCTATGCCACTCCATATGTGTCGTGACCTCTTACCCACTGCGGAATGTCATGCATAAGCCCGAGATCTCAGGCCAGTTGACCTAATGGGCCGTAGAAAGTAGTGGGTATGATGTAAAGTACAAACCCCAGACCGCTATAAAATCTTAGATTTTGGTAGACTTTGTGGTTAGCTTTACATCGGCCTTGGTACCTGAGGTCGAAAAAGAAATAATGCTCACTTTGGGGATTAGCTAGGGGGTTTGGACCCTATTCTTGGATGGTTCCTCCAACACGAAGGGGTCCGGGCTCGATATTATGTTGAAACCACCTATGGGTAACATAAATAGGCAATCTATTAGAACTATGAAATTGACTAACAAGGAAGCCGAGTATGAGTCTATGATTGCAGGTCTAGAACTTGCTAAGAGTCCAGGGGCCGAAGTGATCGAGGCCAAATGCGACTCCCTCTTTGTCGTAAATCAAGTCAATGGGACATTCGAAGTGAAAAAGGAACGAATGTGGAGGTACTTGGATAAGTTGCAGTTGACCTTACACTAATTCAAGGAATGGACTTTACAACACATACCTCGGGATCAAAATAGCGAGGCCGATGCACTGGCCAACTTGGGGTCATCCGTCGACTCCGATGAAATCGACTCGGGGACAGTGGTACAACTGATGAACTCGGTGGTAGAAGAAGGTCACGCCGAGGTAAACTCAACAAGCTTGACTTGGGATTGGAGAAACAAATACATAGACTACCTGAAGATAGGAAAATTGCCATCGGATCCCTAGAAGTCGAGAGCCCTGCGCACAAAAGCTGCCAGGTTCAGCTTGGTCAAGAGGAAATTATTTAGAAGATCCTTTTTTGGCCAATTAGTTAGGTGCTTGAGTTCGGGGGAGACGGACTAAGCTACGAGAGAGGTCCACGAGGGCACTTGTGGGAACCACTAGGAAGTAAAATCCCTGGTAGGGAAGTTAATCATAGCCGATTACTACTGGAACGAGAAGGAGTAAGATGCGAAAAACTTCATAGAAAAATGAAACGAGTGTCAAAGACATGCCCCAATGATTTATCAACCGGGATAAATGCTTCACCCGGTTCTATCGCCATGTCCATTTATGAAATGGGGGATGGACATCGTCAGTCCCCTGCCATGGGCCTATGGTATAGCCCAATACATACCACTCATGATATATTATTTCTCCAACTAGGTCGAAGATCAAGTGTTTGAGAAGGTTCATGAGAAGGAGGCCATCGACTTTATTTGGGATCACATAATATGCCGATTTGGGATACCAGTCGAGATTGTTTGCGACAAAGGAAATCAATTCGTTAAATGCAAAGTAAGTAAGTTTCTCGAGGACTACAAAATCAAAAATATACTTTCAACACCTTACCACCCTAGTGGGAACGGACAAGAGGAGCCACCGAACAACACAATACTCTAAAACTTGAAAAAGAGGCTGACTGATTCGAAGTGAAAGTGGAAAGAAATTTTGCCTGAAATTTTGTAGGCATATCGAACTACTTCGAAGTCGAGTACCGGAGCAACCCTGTTCTCTCTCGTCTACAATGTAGAAGCCTTAATCCCGGTCGAGGTAGGGGAACCGAGCCTAAGGATCCAATATGCCACTGAAATGTCAAACGGCATGGCTATGACCACGAGTTTGGACTTGTCGGATGAAAGACGAGAAACAGCTCTAGTCCGGTTGGCTGCCAAAAAGTAGCGAGTAGGGAGGTACTACAATTGAAAATCTAACCTTCGACATTTCCAAGTCGGGAACTTAGTGTTAGGGAAAGTAATGCTACATACCAAGAATCTAAACAATGGGAAACTAGGCCCAAACTAGGAAGGACTGTATAGAAATGCCCTAATAATAGGGAAAGGTTCATATAAACTCGAGTGGGGAAACGATTTACAACTACCAAACAACTGGAATGTGGCACACTTAAAGAAGTACTAATGCTAAGGTGCGAGCACAATTCCCTTTTTAAAATTTGTTATACTATGGACTAACTTATGCAGGTACTCGGCCGAGGGCAAATGTGACAGTTAGGTATAGAAGCACGTGTTTTACTCTTTTTCCCTTAGACCAATTTTTCCCAAAGTAGGTTTTATGGAAAGGGTTTTTAATGAGGCAATAGTAAAATGTGTTACCTTAGTTTCGAAGGCCGGCCTAAAAATGGAGTTGTTGGTCCCCTATAATGGACCGACAATATTTGAGCCCTCACGAGTTCGGTCTCAAATACTGAGGTCCATTACACCCTAAGTTAGGATCCTTAGAAGATGTTATTGTTTAATACAAAAAGCCAAGGCTTGATGATTAGGATTCGTTGTAATGGTCAAACGGTCAGACGAACCGTACCCATATAGCCCACTTTTTCCATGGCATAAAGCTTATGCACCCTCGATTATGTACTCCACATGCAAAGAAATGAAAGAAATTTGCCCTCTATATATTATCAGTATGCATTTTGCACCATCAATACATTCATTGAGTTACTTAGAACAAATAATGGATCTTAAATCCTAGAGCCTATAGGCCACCCTGACTTGGAGACTATCGTCCGATAAAAGGATAGGATGGCCTAGGCTATCAAATCCTAGAGGAACCGAGTCTATTAAGCAGGGCTTAAACATGAAAGACTATGGAAAACGTAAAATGGCTTGGAGACGTCTAAGTCCGTACTCAGAAAGTAAGGCCCTTACATATGATTAAAACATATTAAAAGGTTACCCTTGGCAAAATACCATCGTGTTTGACTAAAACACTCAAGTATCTTAAATGTCTTCATTTTTAATTGAGAAGTTGAAGACTAAACAACTCAGAGTTAACATCGAAGTCAGGGCTCATTTGGGCTTCCAGAGGACGGGTACTCTATATTGTGTCCAATTCTATCCTAAGACATTAATGACGATCTTCAAATAAAAAATTGCAAAAAAATGTTGAAAAATAAAAGATACAGTGTTGCCGAAGGGAAATTTTTATTTATAACAAAAAACAATACTTATAAAGGCATAATAAAACAACCTCAAAATGAACAAAAAAGAAATATACAAAAGGAACCAAAAAAAGGTAAGGCATCTCCGCCTAATATTCACTAGAGCCCGACTCAGCACCGGAAACTTCGAGCTCATATAGCTCTTTTGCCTCGCCCTCAAGCCTCTTGGCTTTTTCAATCTCGGCTGATAGGTCAAACCCCCGAGCATGAATCTCCTGGAGGGTCTCCTCCGGAATAACCCCTTTACATACTCGACCTTTGTTATTAAGCGAGCCTCGATTATTTCTACATCGGTCTTGTATTGGACCAGCATCTCCTGGACCTCGGAGGAATCAATCGAAGCCACCTCCAACTTGGACTTTAGAGCGGTATACTCCCGACCGAGGTCGTCCCATTCTAAAACGACCGAACCTAGTTGAGCTCGGAGCTCATATTTAGCCGAGACCATTGTCAGTCATTTCCTGCATCACCCGGAGCTGGTCCTTGGCCAATGCTAACTCTTCTTTGGTGGCCTCCTTTTCCGAGGCCAGTAGGTCCATCATGCTCCTCAGCATCTCGGCAGAAGCTTTGTGCTCATTCATCTCGGCCAGGAGCTGGTCAATCAGGTTTACCTTCTCCTGGACCTGCGAGGTCGCGTCGTTAGCTACTACGATAAACCAGTTCGGCATGCTACCATTTTACAGACAAAGCCTCTCTTCGAACTTTTTCCAGCTCGGCCTGGAGAATGGGGAGATCCTTGCGGGCCTTGTCTTTTTTCTCACTAAGAGCCTTGTACATATCCTTCTACTAGACTTGCTCTTTGAGATCAAATTTTAACTAGCTGACTTCCATCCGAGACCGATGGAAGCTTTCATGATGGAGCACAGCCTGAGAAAAAAATTGATAAGATAATGAAAAGACGTTAAGGTTAAATAAACTACACGAAGGACACAAAGGAAGGGAAACATACCCAGTTCAGTGCATATTGTGCCTCGTTGAAGAGGCCTACTGCGCTCACTTCGTTCATCCTCGCCTTATCCTCTTTATTCACCAAACAATGAAGATCGCTGGCCACTCCAAATGGTCCGGACGACACCCGGGTATCAGCCTGGATTGTAAATATTACCATTCTTTTGCACTTGGGATCTACACTCGGAGTAGGGAATTGCTTTACTATCTTCAGTCTCGAGCTTGGCCCACCTGCTTCTAAAGGCACGTCTTTTTTCGGTATCTCCAAGTGACCAAACCCGGAATAATACTTGAATGCACCGATGTCCACACCCTCAAAGAGCAGGTTGAGGGCCTCGTCCGTAGTCTCGAATGCCTCGTTGGGCCTCTCTTTGACGACTCGAGCCTCATCAAATAGAGACTCCGTATGAGACGACGACTCCGTAATATCAATAACACTAGTGGCTTCTCTCAAAGCATGAGTAGCCTCCCGGGAGGATACAACCACCAGTTTTCCCTCAGGTTCCGGAGCCATGGAGGGGTCGACCTCTCAGTCACTCCCCTCGGTCGCCACCCGCTCTTCTTCATCGACAGTTGGCCCGTGGGCGACGAACTCTAGGTCATCATCCTCAGGATAATCCATGAGCCAGAAAAAGGAGTTTGGGCCCGGTACCCTGGCCCGGTGTTAAACCCCATGTTTTCGTACGTGAAAATATGCCATAAGTGAATTGATGAAAACTTGAGAATGAGATGTTACATCCCATACTTTCGTATGTTAAAGTTTCGTCATAAGTTAATCGACGTAAGTTCAGAAATGAAATTATTTTGAGATTATAAGCATTATACTATTTCAAACAAGTGATGAGTAAATTCATGAAGGTGAGGGGGAAAGCAAGTCAAAGAAAATAAATTTTCGTCCCAGTTTGACATGTTGGGATAAAATACGGTCCGAGCTAAAATACTCCGTATTTATGGACTAGTGCCATACAAGGTACCACATGAACATGATAGTAAGGTGTATAAGGTATGCGAGAAGTGAGTAATATTTTAAGTAAGTGGAAATAATTCTTAATTATGTGGGTAATTGATTAATTATTGGATAATGGGATATTACCTACTTAATTAATAATTAGTGGTGGATTAATTGAAGACTTTGGATAAAGACAAAAGCAAAAAGAGATCAATAATGTTGGATGACTCTTAATCTATGTAGGATTAACGTGGCAGCAACTTAATTATGTTGGCTTAGTCATCAACTTTGGAAGGCTCAGTCATTGATGTCTCATTCTTTTAAAAAATGGATATTAAGTTGTTTTGCAAAGTAACGTATAGGAATCCTTTACAAAGTCTTAAAAGGAACATATATCTTCTTCAACAAACTTATATGTAGTAAGTAAGTAATATCAGAATGGACGTTAGCTTCAATCCATCAAGATCTCAACGAGATTTAATGAAACAAAAAAAAAAATTCCAACGAGATTTCTTAGCACTTTACCAACGTGAGATTTTGTGATTCTAAAGGAGTACGGTGCAATCTTTTCCAAGAATATTATATGGATTTTTTCCTACTCCTGGTATGTTAAGGCTATCATTTCTTTCTTTTTGCATAATCTATACGACACAAATGAAACAAGCAAATGCACAACTTTCATAAATAACTCTATTCATAGAAGTATTCAAGATGTCTATGTTCTTTAATTCCTATATGTCTTATTATTCTATCATTTGTTCATGGGTTTCAGAAAATACGTAAGTTGATAAAGTTTGTTTCATGATTTTGATCAGAGGTATAATGGTCTTATGATGTTCCGAAAGATTTTAGTAGCGTACTTCTCATGCATTGCATTCATTTATACATATATATTGACCCATGACCAGACGACATTATATATGTATATATATATATATATATATATATATATATATATATATATATATATATATATATATATATATATATATATATATGTTATGGCGTTATATACGCACCACCACCTGATCAGCTGGTATACGTTGATGATTTTGCCCACAATGGCCGAGATGATATGATGGGATGCCCTCAGAGGCTTGATGAGGTTATGAAACATTTACCCATGCACGACATGACATTCATATGCATATGCATGACACTATAATTATTTCACGATTTATAGAGTTATCCAGACTTACAGGTTGAGTCATTTATTTTATATTTCTCTCATGTCTGTTATGTACTTATTTATGTGCCTTACATACTTGGTACATTATTCGTACTGACATCCCTTTTTCTTGGGGATGTTGCGTTTCATGCCTGCAGGTCTCGATAGATAGGTCGAAAGCCCTCTAAGTAGGCTACCAACTCAGCGGAAGATATTGGTGCGCTCCATTTGCTTCGGAGTTGCTTGTTTGGTTTATATGACTTAGACATGTATTATTTAGTATGGCGGGACCCTGTCCCGACCTTTTTATAAATTATGTATTCTTAGAGGCTTGTAGATAGATGTCATGTACGTAAAAGATTGTATGGCCTTGTCGGCCTATGTGCAGTATACGAGTTGTTATTTTGGTCTTATAGGCCCGTATGTCTTATGTATAAGTTGGTATCACATGTATTCTACTTACCTCATGGCAGCCTTCCAGCTCAGTCATCTATGATAGTATGACATGAAAATATACGTTATGCTGGTACTCGGTTGAGTAAGGTACCGGGTGCCCGTCGCGGCCCATCAGTTCGGGTCATGAAACCCAGTACTCTTCTTGTTGGTTTTTCAGACGCGGACTACTTCCCTTTTCTTTTTGGCCTCAACATCCACGTCTTGGGGACCCGAAGATTTCCTTTTTTTCCCCCTTTTTCTTCTCCTTTTTAGTGCTTCAGGCTGTCCCACAATAGAGGGTTTATCGAGTGAGGATGGAGCCTCGTCCTCATCCGATGCCCGGAGTTCGGTGGTGTTAGGCAAACCTATGATAGGAGAGAGGGATTTAGAGCAAGACATTTGAATGTGTAAATAAATTTGATCGGGAAAAGCAGTTACCATGGGAACGGGCCCTGCACTTTCCTTTTGAGAGCTTGGACCATTCACGCTCAAAATATGACATCTATATGCAAATCCCCTCGACTCACTCTTTGAAGCGGGGAACTACGCTAGGGACTCAGGCAACCACTGTTCGATGGTAGAACCCAGCAACGAAGAAGAATAACAAAAAATCCTAGATAAAATCCAAGTACTTAAAAGGAAAATCTTATGGGCTAGTTCCACTTTTTAGGGAACGGTAGGAACTCGGAGGGAATGAGATCCTTGCTTTTTACCCTAACGAATCTCCCCTTCCAGCCTCGACCCTATCTTCATCGATACTCGAAAATGGAGCTTAACTTGTGCGACGAATGAGCTTGATTAACCCCCTCGAAAAACTTGGGGACTGTAGAGACGAAGCAGGTGGTCGATGATAAATTGAGATGCTTCAGTGTCATTGACAACATGGCGAAGGAGGATTATTATTCTCCAAAAGGATTGGTGAATCTGCCCGAGGAAGATCTCGTACCTTTTGCAAAAGCTAAGGATTATGGGATTTACCAGGACAAGTGTGAAAGGTGTAAGTATAAATACTTAGATACCTCTCCACATAAGTGGTAATATCCTTATCGGGACCAAGGACGACAACTTATTTGCCCTCCCAATTGCAGTCCTCCCGAACTGTTGGGAGTGTATCCTCGATAATGGAGCATATGTACTTGCATACCCCCTCACCTCAGTCCTATTGACTAAAGTCTTTTTCAACCTTAAAGTCCTTCTCAATGGAGCAATTTTCGGGGATAAAGCTCTTCAAGGGAGTTTCTGGGGCCACCTCGGGTACGACAACTTCAGCATCTATGGCCGGGTTAGAAGTTGAAGGGACAGTCTGTTGAGGCACATATTTTGAAGTTTTCACCATCAAATTCTAGGAAATATGAAGATTTGAAGGTGATGTAGAAGATTTGAAGATAAGGATGAAGGTATGAAGGTCAAATTTGAAGATTTTAAAGATGGAGTATGGAGATTTGAAGATGGGAAGGTGAAAATATGAAGATATATGGAACAAGGTATGAAGATTTGAAGGGGTTAAGAATTAGTGAATAGTTTGGGGGTAAATTAAGGAGCTCTGGAATTGGAAAGTAAAAGGTGAAAAAAGGGACCGAAGCTTTTATAGATAAAGGGTAATGAATATGAGACGTTTCGCATTCGGGGATGGTCAACCGACGGCTAAGACGTGTCCGAAGTCGGAATGACAGGATTAATAGGACGTTTCACTGACCTGTCAACTCGGTTGTAGCGTATGGAAGAAGGGACAAGGGTTAATTCATCGCTTCCCATTGCTTCGATAAATCCGCTTTATGAAAAGTAAGGGGACTATCTGTGTACGGGTAAAATAAGGGGAAAAGTTTCCCCCAATTCCCCTATAAGGAAATAAGAGGGAAGCACGATTCGACACGACTATAAACAAGGCCAAAGGACCCCTCGTATCGGAACCCGGAAGGAGTGGAATATGTATCTGGGATTGATCATGGTAAATAATGGACCCAGACCAAGTAAAGATTCTAGACCATGGGAAACGCGGGGAACGGTTATGCATGACAAGCAGGGAGTCGTAGTATTATCCCTCAACTGGATATTACGGCGCAAATCTTGTCCTATATCAACTGCGGATCAACATTTACTGAAATAAGAAGACTTTTACCTTATTTAGACTTGTACTACGACTGAAATTCCCCTGCTATATAAAAGGTAAAGTTTCTTTTATTTGGACACATTTTTAACACGTAAATCAAAGAAATAAAAGTTCATTTGTGTCTTCTAGCTATTATTCAAAGTGTTCTTCAGTTATTCTCTACTTTACTCACAGTTGAGCTTATATCGAGGGTCCGATCGAGGTCGAATTGCACTCTTCAACATAAGACCAGGCTTGATCATCACATTACAATTGGTTTGATCTTTCATTTTATCTTTAATTTAATTACTTATTGTCCTTAGATCATTCGTATTGAATTAAATCACGTATCCTTTAAACCGCGTACAAATTTAATTGTTACTCATTTTTAAGGGTAAACAGTATTGTTATTCAATTTCGCACAGAGTAGTTTTATATTCATAAGATTTGGTCATTTCCGGAAAGCGAAAAAGAAGAACCCATTAGCCAATATATCAAGGTTGAGTTTACATATGATATGTGCAAATTTATCTCCAAGTTTTACCAAATTCACCATTGTTGCTCCAGTTTGCAGCTAGAGTGCTAATCAATCGAGGCATTTAAAAGATAAATAAAATATAGTTTAGACAAATATATTTATAATTAAGGTTACCAAATGTCTTTGTTAACAGGGGTAAAAATTTATTCATATCCAGTTTTTGAACCAAATTATTCTAATCTATCATGGTTAAGTGATAAATTATTGTAAGTATGTCTATTAATTAACTATGGCTTAACGTTAATAGTGTATGTGAAAACATGTGCTATGCAATCATTGAATTGATATAATCACCGAGTGCTAGTAAGTTTAGATAGCCACGAGAAATTCGGCTTAACTTATTTTCTTTCCCGTGAAAGATTTTATTAGGCTCCTCGCAATACTTAATTGTGAAAATTCTTTCAGAGAAAGAACTTCATTGCTTGATGTCAAACTAGGATATGCGGCAGAAAAATGAATGATTTATTCTCTTTTTTTAAAAAGAAAATCATCTTGGAGATCGTGTGATGCTTACTCTCAAATTCTTCTTTTGCGGTTTAAGAGATTTATAAGTGTTAATAATTCTTAGTTGGTAGTAATGCAAAGTAAAAGATTCTTTGTATGTATCTTTTTTTCTTTACTTCTTGTCTTATATAGCATATGAAAGTTTCATATGGATCACGAAAGCTCTCTTTTCCTCTATATGTTGATTTTTTCTTTATTAGGATAGTAAAAGAGAGTGGCTTCATAAAATATGTACATTATACATTAATATATAAAAGTTATATATTTTGCTGGCTATAATTTCTGAGCGCTGCTATACTGTATAGTTTTTCCCAATTTTAATTCTTGTAGTAGTTAATGATATAACTTTAATCATGTTTACCCCAAAAATTAGTAATAATTAAATTTGTACGCGGTTTAGAGGATACATAGTTTAATTTAATACGAATAGTTAAGAACAACAGATAGATGAACTAAAGACAAAATAAACCATCAAACCGATCACGATTTAATGACTTGAACAATGGAGATCGTCCTTGATCGGAACCACGATTCGAGCTCGATTGCGCATGTGGAAAAGAAAGAAGTGAATAATTCCTTGAACAATAGCAAGAAGATAAAAATAAACGTTTATTGTCTTGATATGCGTGTTACAATGTATCAGACTAAAGAAAAACTTTCCCTATATATAGTGTTACAACCCATATCCACATACGTAGTTCATGCCGTAAGTTAGTCGACATAAATTTGAAAAGAGATTATCTTTGACATGGTAAGAAGTTAATCCTATTGGTCTTAAATGATACAAGGGTGTATAAGGGTGGTTAACAAGTATTAGAAGTTAAACAAATTAAGGATATTGTAACCCGTATTTTCGGGTAAACCTAGAGGTTCTTAATATTCTCAAGAGGTCTTGTTTTAAGGTATTTGAATCATATTATATTCGTATCATAAGTCTTGAAGTCAAACGGGTTATGAAACAAAAGTCGACAAAAGTTGTCGCAACTTACGTTCATAATTTTACTTAAACTTTAGGTAAAATATTACTAAGCTTTTCTCCCAATTTACTTGGAATTATGGGATGATCTACCCACTAAATTGAATATCTATAAGTGTAGTTTCTAACGCATTAAACCGTTTGTAGATACGATCTCGGAGTATAGAGATATTCACGTTTTCGCGAGACTGCGCCAAGTAGCTCTCTATGGGGCCTACATAGGCGGTTTAAGACATATGGATATATATAAGATGCCTAAACCCCATTTTAAGTCATTATTTTTAAGAATATTAAGACCTTAGAACCTTAATAACACTCTCTCAAGGTTTTCTCATGATTCAAGACCCAAAGAAAGGGCAAACAACACAAATCAAGTGGCGGGAATCCCATGGCGCTAGTAAGTTTCTTGTTCTTCTTGTTGTTGCTAATTTTTGTGTTGTTCTAGCTCATGTGGGAGGTTGTTTTAAGTATTTTATGTTCTATAAATACTCCCTAAAATTTTTAATATCAACCCTATGTGATTTTAAGTCTTCTAAAGTGATTCTAGTGCCGAAAAACCCTAATTAATTGCTAGTTTCGCTTTCTTGTTCTTGTGGCAGCATTAGAGGGATATTTCGTTGACAATTAAGGTTAAATTGGATTTGTTCTTTCTTTTTAGAGGTAATTAACCTCTTACTCTATATGTATATAAGATTATCCAAGTTGCGGCTAAGTCGTTGAAGCTAGAACTTGTGAAATATATATTGAAAGGCTTGGTAATAATGTTGTTGGTTGGTGGACTATTTTGGGAGGATCAATATGATTATTATTGATGTTGTTTGGACTGTTTGGTGATTGTTTTGACTTTTAGGAATTCATATAAATAGGAAAAGTGTTGTCTGTTTCATCGTAAAATAGGTAGCGGCCGATACATAATAGTTACGACGCTTAAACGATAACGATAGTGTCATTTCTCTTATTGTATACTAAGTAGCCGTGGCTTTTTGCATTTCTTGAGGTTGGGAAGTATATACAAGGTATGCGAGGCTATCTCATTGCTTCTTTTGCACGACTCCAATTGTACATAATGTAATGAACAAACTTCTAAAGATACTCCACTATTAGAAGCTAGCAATACTTACATTGTTTCTCTTCTTATGGAACGATTGATGTTAATGTTGCTTATCTTATTCTTATGTTATCAATGTTGTTGGTACTTCCTGATTCTTATAAGATTCATGATGTAATAATGTGTATGGAGGACACCGATCTTACGTCACTCCGAAGTTCAGAATGTGATTCCATTGAGTCCAGCATGCATTATATATATGTACCTATTTTACTCTACCAAACTGCACTATAGTCGGCCGGGTGCGACACCTATTGTGCAACCACTGATCAGTTGGATTTTACTGAGCTCCACATGGTCGGGTACGATTCAATCGGGCTTTATGATGACCGGGCACATTTTTACCGAGCCTATTACGGTCGGGTATGATATGATGATGCCCATAGAGGCATATGTTTTAAAAGTTTATGTATATATATGTATGTATCATGCATTTTATGTCAATAGCCCTCAGAGGTACTCAGATGTTACAGGTAGTATATTTTCTATCCCTATTTACACTACTGTTCTTACTTATGCTTTCCTACCTTACATACTTAGTACTTTATTCGTACTGACATCCTTTTTATTTATGGACGATGTATGTCGTGCTGCAGGTTCTGATAGACGGGTAGACGCAGCTCCCCCACCACAGTAGACTGCCTAGTTTAGCGGTTATCCCTTCTGCTGACTTACCGTGGTCTTGGTATGCATTTTTGCTATAGACATTATGGGTATGTCAGAGCCCTGTTCCAGCAATGTTGCAGCATTTATGTTACTTTAGAGGCTTATAGACAGGTGTCGAATCATGTATAGTTTGGGATGCCTTGTCGGCTGATTTTGGTTGTATAGTTTTTCATGGAAGCATGGTAGCTCGTACCTTATATATAGTTTTTTGATAGTCTTGTTGTCCCATGTTATGTATGTTCATGCCATTATCTTTCATTGTTGGTTGTTCATGATCCATTTCTACCATTTATATTGATCTCGTCAGCCCATAAAGATAATAAGGAAGGTTAGATAAAATGTACGTTGGTGCTCAATAAGTATGACCGGGTGCGAGTCATGACCCTTCAGTTTGGGTCGTGACATATAGTAGGAGCATTTTAGTCCTAGTACAAGTCTAAAAAAGGTAAACACCTTGTTTTCCCGGTAATTGTTGATCCATGATTGATTCCGAACAGGATCCACGCCGTAAAATCCAGTTGAGAGCGAATATTATGGTGTAATGACCCGGCCGGTCGTTTTGAGTATTTTAGCCCTGATATCCTATTTATTACCTCCTCTATTTTTTATTGTGGTTATGTGACTTGGTAGGGTGTTTGGTTTTGGTTTCGGGTGAGTTTCAGAGTGAAATAAGATATATAGTGCCTAAGTTGGAGCTTTAAGTTGAAAGAGTTGACCGTAGTTTGACTTATATGTAGATGACTTTGGAATGGCATTTTGATGGTTCTAATAGATCTAGATGATGATTTCGGAATTAGGAGCGTGTCCGGATGTTGATTTGGAGGTCCGTAGGTCGTTTCGATTTGAATTAGCAAAAGTTAGGAAGTTGAAAGTTTGGAAGGTTGGAAAGTTTGACCAGGAGTTGACTTTATTGATATCTGGGTCGAATTCCGATTCCAAAAGTTGGAATAGGTCCGCATGTCATCTATGACTTCTGTGCAAAATTCGAAGTTAACCGGAGTTGTTTTGGTATGAATCGACATTAGTTTTGGAGTTCGAAAGTTTATTGTTTCAATAGGCTTGAATTGGGTTGCGATTCGTAGAATCGACATAATTTGATGTGATTTTTTGCCTTGAGTAGGTCCATTATGTATTTTAGGGCTTGTTGGTATGTTCGGACAAGGTCCTGGGGGCCTCAGGTGTGATTCGGATCATGTTCGGCTTCATTTTTGGCTTTGTGGGATTGCTAGTTTTTCTAAGCCCGATTTTAACTTATGCGATCGCGTGAAGGGGGCGCGATCATGAAGCTTTAATTCTGGTAGGTTTGAAATTATTGTACCCATTCCCGAGGATGGGACTGCGATCGCGAAGCTTGGGGAGTTAAAGCTCCGCGAACCCGTGAGTGGTGCTGCGTTCGCGATGAAGGAAGATGAGACATGGGAAGTCTGACGCATTGCTCTATGCAATTGCATAAGTGTGACCGCCATCGTGTAGCTTTGGGGTTTCACTCACCGCGTTCGCGACCTGTGGAGTGTGTTCGCATAGGTCTTTTCTTAAGGTAGCATTTTTGTTCTTCGCGATCGCAGGGACTTTCCGCGATGGCAAAGAGGAATCACTGGACAACAATATTAAAATTTCAAAACGAGGGTGTGCTCATTTTTTATTTTTGGGACATAAAGTGCTCGGTTTGTGGCGTTTTTTCATGCGTTTTTCAAGAAATTAATCGGGGTAAGTGATTCTAACCCAGATTTGACTATATGTTATAAATTTATTGTAATTTTAATCATCTAATTAGTGATTTGAGTTGGAAATTTAGGGAAAATTATGAAAACTTCTTAGGCTAAATTTTGGAGATTTTAAAGTCGAATTGAGGTCGAATTTGAGTAATTCTTGTATAGTTGGACTCCTTATCTAATGAGTGTTCAGATTTTGTAATTTTGGTCGGGTTCGAAGACGCGGGCTCGAGTTGACTTTTTGAGTTGACTTTTTATTTCTTTGTAAAGATCATAACTTTATTGTTTGAAATAGTTTCCTATTATGGTATGAAGTAATTTTGGCTAGATTCGAGCCGTTCAGAGTTGGTTAATCGAGGGAAAGGCTTGCTAGCTGATTGAGCTAGCATGCTTTGAGGTAAGTATCTTGCCTAAATTTGTGGGGGGGGATAGGGAGGGGGAATTACCCCTTGGGATTAGTGATGTTTTGTGATAATTATAATGTGTGGAAGCGGTGTACACAAGGTGACGAGTGTGTATACGGGTTAAATGTGGAGATTTACGGGTTTTAGATATGTAGATTCCTTTTATGCCTTAATTGAGTTACCTTAACATGTTATAATCATCATCCTTAGTCTATCTTTACATGCTCTACTTGTCTTATCTGTTACTTGTTAATTGCATTTACATGTTTAGTTGAAGTATTGTTTCCTCTATTTCTTATTCATTATTTAACCGTTGAGTTCTTTACTTGAAGATGTTATTTGTGTAACATCTTGTTGTTGAAATTGGTATTGGGTTATAAAGGACGTGATTTACATTGAGGCAAAGTCGTAAAGTTGTGAAATACTATTCTTGTTGAGTTATTCACTTCCGGTTGTTATTGTGAGACTCTTGTGCATATTATGGCTGAGCCATAAGCTATTTGTTGTGAAAACACTATTGTTGTTGGTTTCTTAGTGAGTTGTGATAAGTTGTAATATTGATACACATGTGGTGGTATAAGGTTTTGGGGTTGAAACGCATGCGGTGAGATAAGGTGGCTTTGATACGCGTGTTGCTAGTGGGGGAACTACTTGGAGCCACGCGATGTGATAAGGTAGGCTAAAATGCGAGAAGTTATTTCAGAAACAATGATTTTCAAAACTAAATGCAAGGCTCTCGTGATGATATAAGAAAAGATTCTAAAATATTTTGTGATTTGAGACTACGAAGCGGTATCTCGATAGTGACACTTGTTGATACGTTTCCATTACTTCACTTGTGATTTGTTGCTTTGTTTCGTGTCATAGTATTCCTTCTTTTCTTCTGTGATGCATTATTTGTCTTAGTTCAGTGTAGCTATTCTGTATTTCTTTGTTGTCCTATTTCTATTATTATACTGTTATATACCTGTTCTGTTTCTTATTTATTTTAGTAGTACCTTGACCTGACCTCGTCACTTATCTATCAAGGTTAGGCTTGCTACTTACTTGGTAACATTATAGTTTACTCAGTACACTTATGCACATCTTTTTGTGCAGATCCAGGTACCTCCTACCAGTCCAAGCACTAGTGAGACGATCTCAGCCTCAGAGACTTCAAGGTATTCATGTCGGTGTTCGCATGCCTCAGAGTCCCCCTCTATCTAGTCTACTTCATTTTATTTCATTTTATGGACACATTGTTGCCTAGGGATGATCAATACTTATTCATAGAGCTTGTGACTCGTTATCACCAGTTTTTGGGAAGTGATATATGTTGAGTTGCGGAGTTTATTTTATATAGTTGTTGAGTTATTGAGATTTTTATGATTATTTCCGTTATATTCTACATGAATGTTAGGCTTGCCTAGTCTTAGAGACTAAGTGCCATCATGACATCCTACAGAGGGAAATTGGGGTCGTGGCAAGTTAGTATCAGAGCTCTAGGTTCATAGATGTTATGAGTTACAAGCAGGTTTAGTAAAGACTCACGGAACGGTATGGAGACGTCTGTACTCATCTTCGGGGGGCTATGGAAATGTTAGGAAAAACTTCACTTTTTTGATTCTTATCGTGAGAATTTATTGACTTCGAAATTCAAAATCTCTGTATTTCTATTCTCTCATAGATGGTGAGGACACGCACAGTTGGATCTGATGATCAGACACCCTCGCCCCCTACTAGAGCCACGAGAGGCCGAGATCAGGGTAGAGGCCGAGGACAGCCACGTCATGCAGCTAGAGCACCTAACCGAGATCCTATAGAGGAGCCACCAGTAGTTCCAACTGGAGGGCAGGCACCTGAGATGCCTGTTACTACCCCTGCACTTCAGGAGACTCTCGCCTTGTTCTTGAGTATGTTTGGTACTCTAGCTCAAGCAGGGTTGATCCCACTTGCACCGGCCACATCCTAGGATAAGGTTGGAGCACAAGCTCTCGTATCCCATATCCTAAAGCAGTGGGTCCAGGTTAACTAGGTCCCAGAGGTCATACCAGTGCAGCCGGTTGTCCCAGTTCAGCCCGAGGTTAGGGCAGTAGTATCTGAAGAGGAGCAGATTAGGCTCGAGGGGTACAAGAAGTACCACCCTCCTACTTTCTGTGGCTTAGCTTCAGAGAATGGACAGGTTTTTTTTAAGGAGTGTCACCGTATCCTCTGTATTATGGGTATTGTGGTTTCAAGTGGGGTTGCTTTCACTACGTTCTAGCTTAAGGGAATGGCTTATCAGTGGTGGTGAGCGTATGAGTTGGGTAGCCAAGCTGAGGTAGCTTTACTCACCTAGGCTTAGTTCTCAGAGATGTTCATGAGAGAGTTTGTTCCCCATTGTCTTTGGGATGCATGGCGCATAGAGTTTGAGCAGTTGCGCTAGGGTGCCATGACCCTATCAGAGTATGTTGTCAGGTTCAACGAGTTGTCCATACATGCACCTGCATTGGTTTCCATTGTCAGAGAGCAAGTTCGTCGATTTATCGAGGGACTCAACCATGGTATTAGATTCAACATAGCTCGAAAGCTGGAGACTGATACCCCATACCAGCAGGTTGTGGAGATCGCTCGGAGATTGGAGGGTATGTTGGGCCAGGAGAGAGACGAGAGGGAGGCCAAGAGGCCTCAAGATTCTGGCATATATAGTTGTACCTATGCCCTAATTGCAGCCCGTCATGGTAAAGGCTATGTGAGCCATTCTGTTCATTCAGCACTTCCAGCTTCCAGCGGTATTCTGGCTACTCCCAGGTCTCAAGTTGCCCATTATGCACCGCCACTATCTAGTGCACCTCCTACACAAGTTGCTTTTAGTGGTTAGTCCAGTCAACTAGGTTTGAGCTAGTCTCAGCTGTCACATCCTCTGAGAGCTTGTATTGAGTGTGGTGACACTCATCATATGGTGAGGGACTGACCCAAACTCAGGAGGGGTGCACCTCCACAGACTACTCAAGCTCCACGTATTCCAATTCCCCTAAGACTTCTCATGCTGTGGTTATCGCATCAGTTGGCACTCCACCTACACAGCCAACTAAAGGTGGAGGTCGGGTGGGTCGAGGTCGCCCTAGAGCGGGAGGCCAAACCAGATGTTATGCTCTTCCGACTAGGACGAAGGCGGTTGCATCCGACTTAGTTATCACATGTATTGTTCCGGTTTTGTCATAGAGATGCATCAGTCTTATTTGATCTAGGATCCATTTATTCCTATGTATCATCTTGCTTTGCTCCAAATTTAGGTATATCTTGTGAGTCCTTGAATTCTTCTATCTATGTATCCACACCGGTGGGAGATTCCATTGTTGTTGGCCGTGTATATCGGTCGTGTTTAGTTGTTCTTTGTGGTTTTGAGACCAAAGCTGATCTATTGTTGCTCAGTATGGTAGATTTTGATGTTATTTTGGGTATGGACTGGTTGTCGCCCTATCATGCTATTCTTGATTGTCACACCAAGACGGTGATGTTGGCTATGCCAGGTTTGCCGCGGTTGGAGTGGAGAAGTACTTTGGATTATATTCCTAGAAGGGTGGTGTCTTTCCTTAAGGCACGACAGATGGTTAGGAAGGGGTGTGAGGCCTATCTAGCCTTTGTGAAAGATGTCAATATTGATACTCCTACTGTTCAGCTAGTTCCGGTAGTGAAGGACTATCCAGATGTATTTCTAGTGGATCTTCCGGGCATGCCTCCCAATAGGGATATCGATTTTGGTATTGATTTATTACCGAGCACCAAACTCATTTCTATTCCACCATATTATATGGCTCCAATGGAGCTGAAGGAGTTAAAAGAGCAGTTGTAAGAGTTGCTCGATAAAGGCTTCATTTGGCCTAGTGTGTCACCTTGGGCTGCTCCGGTCTTGTTTTTAAAGAAAAGGATGGTTTTATGCGCATGTGTACTGATTATCGACAGTTAAATAAGGTTACAGTGATATTTTGTGCGTGAAAGCGGTATTTTACGTGTGCACTATGGCGGGGTACTTAAGCGTATATACTTACCCGTTTATGCTGGGCCCTGTAATTCCAATTCAGGGTCCCATAGACCCAGTTATCCTCGACTTTTGACAAAGATACTGAGTGACGCTCGGTCAAATCTACCCCTCCTTCCTACGAATTGTTTACTTAATCAGGTTCTTTTCGAACCAAATCAAGGGGATGTCCTTCACCCTCGATCGTTTGATCAAACTGTACAGCCCCTGACTTTATCGTGGGGGCTTGATAAAATTGCAATGTCGATCCTTAAAATCTTTGTTCGTTAGTATCGATAAGGACAAAGACCGTGGATGGATGAGTCGGTTTGTCCAAGTCAAGACTTCCGATATGATTCCTGCTAATTGGATGTCGTTCCCCGAGGAGTGGAACATGAAACGTGAGGATCCCCTACTTTCTTTTCTTTTCCCCGACTTTGTATTTTTCTTTGATCTGACCTATTTACGATGGCGTAGCCGCTGCTTGGTTTCCCGGTGGGGTCCCAAACCTCGAGGGCTGGGTTCGGAAGCTAGCCTCCGCCTCCTCTTACTCGGAGCATTGCTGGCGAGATTTGGCCAAGGGTCGATGGGAGGCCAAAAACCATGGTGAGTTCTCTCGTTTGTTTTCCTGCACTTCTGTTATGGGATACTTACCTCGGTTTCATGTAGGTCTTGGAGATGTTGTTGAGTTGAGCCGGCCTCGGCTGATGAAGTGGAGGTTCCAAAGCCTTTTAAAGAAATAAAGAGGAGAAGAGAAACGTCTGAGAATCCTCTGAAGCCAAAGAAAAGCTTGGCTCGGAAGCCCAAGGCGATGCAGCGACCTTATCCCCGGAAATGGCATAACGCCTTGGGGACCAGGAGGAATAAGAAGAAGATGATTGCCTGCAGATAAATCGTAAAAGAAAGAATGCTGATGCTTCGAAGCCTATCGAGCGGGTGGCGGTTGATGAGGCTCACTCTAGAGCTGAAGAAATCTCTGAAGGGAGTTCGAACAAAGTCCTTGAACCATTGTCCAAAAAGAAGGCTACTCATTTAGGGGATCATTACGAAGGCGAGGCTAAACGTACTAACCCCGAGCCTCTCCAAATAAAAGAAAATTCCCCGAGCGGATCACCGGGGTGATCAACGTGGATGATTCTCCAATTGGCCCCGAGCTCTCCCAGGGGAAAATCTAGGAGGCTGGGAATATGAGATCTTCTGGAGTGCAAGTAAGCCATGAAGGGCATGACATCTTTCAAGAATGCCTCGCAGGGCTTGAAGACGACCCTGACCCAGATGCTTTCTTCATTTTTGAACAAGTAAGTTTTCTATTTTTATGCTTGCGCTGTTGTTTTAGCTATTCTGAATGTTCTTTCCTCCCTCTTTATGAAGCCTGCAGTGCTCTATAAAAGGGTATTCTCCAAGTCCCGAGACGAGCTTGATCAGTGCGAGGCCAAGCTTAAGAAGACTTTGGAGGAGAGGGATGCCGTCAAAGCCTTATATGCCAAAAAAGGGTTGGAGATCCACAATCTCCAAGTTGAGTTGACGCAGGCATGCCAAGGATGGGACGAGTATGTTGAAAAAGTAACACAACTCTCAAGGGTTTGTTATGCATCGGTTTATATTGGCGACTAATATTTTTAACTTTGTAGTTTTAGTAGAAGACCGACTTGGAGATGTAGCTTCGGGAGGAGCTTAAGATGATAGAAAACGAGACCCAAGGGTTGAGGCAAGGTATGGACAATCTCGCCTCTGAGAAGGAAACTTTAAGAGAGTAGTTAGCTTCGCTAGAACGCCAACTTCGAAGTGCGAAGGAGGAGAGCCATGCTCGGGGACTCGAGATCGAGGAGCTTAAAGTCAAATCTACTACTGAGCTGGCCAAGGCATAATATGATGCTGCGACAATTATGCCTTCATATTGAGCCGATGCTGAGGCAGCTAATGCTCGAGCAATGGATATCTCTTTGTTAAATTAGCAAGTGCCCTTGACCATGCTAGACAACAATCCCGGAGGATGACCCTCAAGGAGATACATGCCTGCGGCTTCGATCTTTTGGCCAATATTGGAGCGGAGAAGATTTTTGAAGAAGAGGCGGCCGCTTTACTTACTGATGAGGATGATTTAGTCAGTACCTCCGAGGGTGAAAGATACGGGGATCAATCCATTGAGGATAGGGCTCCCCAAGATGCGATTCCTGAAGATGCAGCTGCTAAGGGTATGGCCCCAAAGTAGTTTTTAGGTTACTTTATTTTGTTTTCTTGCAAGCCTTCCTTGTGTAAATATTCCCCCTAATAATCTTTTGGAAATATGAGAGGAAATTTTATCTTGTCTTTGGCTAGTGCTAGATTTAACATGGCCTATATTCAACATTGCCTTTATTTATGGAAAACTTCATTTGAATGACTGGTTCAAGGATTGGTTCAGGGTATTATAAACCCTTAGATCTTTACAATAATTTTCGAGCCGAGCTTAAATCAACTAATTGTGGGCTCGGGACATTGTGAATCTCGAGTCCGAATCAAAATGAAAGCGGAGTCTCGAACTACAAGTTTTAGGCCTTTAAGCCCTTCGAGGTTGGCCCTTAGGCTATTATATATCGACCCTTAGGCTCTTTTATGATTGGCCCTTAGGCTATTATATATCAGCCCTTAGGCTCTTTAAGTTGGGCTGATTCGGCCTCTTAGAAAGCCTATATAATTTTTCCCTCATTTCGGCTAAAAAGACTTGGTGAAAATTTGATTATGCCTTAGAATGTGTTTTTTTCACCCGTAGGTTTTTTGAGGGTTCAATATATCGGAACCTTATTAGTGATTTGTTTGTGCAAACACAATCGAACACCTCTTGAGGTGTTTCCAAGGGCTTATGTTATCGAAACCCTTAGAATTTTTGAGGGCTTAATTTATCGAAGCCCTTTGTATTTTGCTTTTGCTGAGGGTAGCCTGATTTAACCGGTTCTTACAAAGTGTTTGAAGGCTTTTTAATTTATAGCGGAAGTCCGACGTCTTCGAGCCGGATTATTTGGACGTAGCCTTTATATGACTGTAGTCTTTTGTATGGCCGTAGCCTTTGGGTATGTCACTTGGACTTGTTCCCCGATAACTTTCCAAACTTGTTCGAGAAGTTAAACCTCAAGAATATTGGCTTTGGCCTTTATTTTGAAGGGGTGCCTCTTTGAGGTCTTGTTAATTCGAATTTCGGGTGCCTCTTAGAGGTCTTATTAATTCGAATTTCGATGGCAATCTCCGAGTATTTGGGGTGCTTCTATGTTTTGGCTTTTAAGCCGTCTCCCGTAGGATTGTAAGTGTAGAGCTTGTATGAGACACGAAGTATTTTTTATATAACCTGAGTGCTTCTTTAAATAGTTGATACATGCGTACATATTCTGCTGCCGGGGCTCGACTATTCTATATGGACATGGTTCGTTTGACCGTTTGGCCTATTACAAAGTTCCCCTATCAAGGCCCTCTTAGGCGTGAAATATCTTTCCCAAAAATGTGACCTTCGAGGGTGATGCCCCCCAGTATTCGAGGTTGATTGAAAATAAGCCTTGAATACTTATTGGTTGTTCCTCAGGGAGCGTATAAGTGTTGCCTCGTTAAAAAACTTGCCGGTAAAACCCATTTGGGACAAAATTTGAGCTAAGCAAAAAAGAGTGCAACACATGCTTTACGACCTACGACCTTTGTGTTGGAAGGGGTATTGTCGAGATCACGAGTCTTTGAGAGCTTCCACTATGCCGAGCCGTCAGATCCTTTATCAACGATTCTGAGGTCTTGCTATCCACGACCATGGCTTATCCGAGAACCCTGACCCTGGTCGGGAATGATTTTGATGCCCCGCTTGATACCACGAAGGCCGAGAAACTTAGCCGCGTCAACTCCGTGGGAACCCTTCTCTAGGTTAAGCTTCGTGTCGTATTGCCCTAAAGTGTTGATTATTTCCTGCAAATGAATTAAAGTGGTCCTCTACGCACAGAGACTTATCTAGTCATATCATCAATATAAACTTTAATTATTTTACCTATATATTCTTCGAGCGGAATCCCCGTTATATTTAAACAGGGCAAAGCAATGCGATCTATATTATCAACACAAAACTAAATGATTTTTATCCTGAGAGCGGGGATTAATCCCGTTCCCAGGTGTGCCTTTCTTTTCGACAATTCGCTTGGTAGTACCGGGCTTTTTGGGAACAACGAGGGTTCGAGGATCTGGGAAATTTTTTCTTCGCCTTCGATCACCTGTTGTTTCACCTCTGTCAAGGCTCGGAGCTGTGACTTTTATTTAGCCACATGCTTACCTTTGGGGGTCGATATCTTCTAGGTTAGGAGCTCCGGTATCGGCACCACTTCCTTGATTGCGAACATCTCTTTTTCAGCATGCTGTTCTTCGTGGACTGTTTTCACTCCTTCCTCCATCGGGAACTTCATTATATGATGGAGAGTCGAAGGCACTACCTTATATTGTGTATCCACGGCCTCCTGAGGACTGCGTTATACCTCATGTCACCTCCGACAACGCGAAAACTGGTGTCTTGTATGGTCCCAACTACGTTTACAGGCAAGATAATTTATCCCCTCATTGTTTCTCTTGCCATGTTGAAGCCATTCAGCACCCGGGATGCAATTATAATCTGATCTTGCAGGCCGAGTTGTTTCATGACCCTCTATCTGATTATGTTCACCGAGCTACCTAGATCCACTAAAACACATTTAATTTGAATTTTATTCAAAAGGATAGAGATTACCAGGGCGTCGTTGTGAGACTGGGATACATTTTCTGCTTCCTTGTCGCAAAATGGTAGGGTGTCCTCGGCTACATAGCTCCAAGTCCATTTTTCCTTTGTGATGGACACTTTAGTGCATTTGAATGTAAGCCCCTATGGGACGTCGGCTCCACCGATGATCATGTGAATGACATGTTGAGGTTTTTCGGGTTAATTCTTCCTATTTGCATCTCTTTCTCGGAAATGATTTTTGGCCCGGTCACTGAGAAATTCACGAAGGTGTCATTTGTTGAATAGTCGAGCTACCTCCTCTCTAAGCTGTCTGCAATCCTCGGTCTTATGCCCGTGAGTACCATGGTACTTACACATTACGTCGGGGTTTCTCTAAGATGGATCTGTCTATATGGGCTTGGGCCATCTAGTGTCTTTAATTTTGCCAATGGCTGAGATAATACCTGAGGCATCGACATTGAAGTTGTATTCAGATAATTTGGGGGCCTCGACTGGTCCCGAGCGCCTATCGAACCTGGTTTTGCCCATGAATCCTTGGGAGCTTTGGCCTCGATCTACTCTTCGATCACTTCGAGGTGCATTACGCCTTGAAATGTTCCTTCTGTCTTCAATGTATGATTGATAACTTTCCTTGTTGAATCTTGATCCCCCATCTATGTCCTTCGGGGGCTTGGCTGCAAACCTATTTGGGTGAACTGAGCCTGAGGGGGCTCCCAACTGGTCATCCTCGACCCTAATTTTTGACTAATATCGATTATGGACATCCGACCATATCATAGCTGGATACTCGATCAAGTTCTGCTTTAGCTGTTGAGATGCTATCGAGCTTATTTCATTCAAACCTTGCATGAATGCCAAAACTACCCAGTCATCGGAGACCAGGGGTAATTCTATCCTTTCTATCTGAAATCGAGACACAAACTCTCTTAGCATCTCATCGTCCCTTTGTTTTATCTTGAATATGTCTGATTTTCTTGTGGCCACCTTTATGGCCCCGACATGTGCTTTTACGAAGGCATCCGCCAAAATCGCAAATGAGTCAATGGAATTAGGGGATAAGTTGTGATACCAGATCATAGCTCCTTTTGATAACGTTTCCCCAAACGTCTTGCACGTGCAAGAAGTAATATGTTCATTTGGGTCAATACTGACTCGATTTCATCATCGTTCAAGTCATTTCCTTTGATTCCACAAGTTCAAGAAGTAATATGTTCATTAGGGTCAATCTTTCCATTGTACTTCGGTATACCGGGCATGCAAAACATTTTGGGAATGGGCATCAGAGCCGCACTCGAGGGGAAAGGTTTTTGTATGAATTTTTTGGCATCTAGTCCCTTCAAAACTCGAGGTGCTCCCGGTATTTGGTCCACCCGCGAGTTGTAAGTTTCCACCTTTTTATCGTTATCTTCTATCTTCTTTTCTCCTGACCCGATCCTTTTATTCAGTTCTTCAAGTATTTTCATGATCGTGGGGTCAGTCCCCGAGCCGCTTTCATCGGGCCTTTCAAGCACTGGTTCGTGCTGAGTGTTTACTAGTTCGGCGGTGTTAGGAGTTCTTTTTTGATTTTGAAGCTGAGTGATGGTGACTTTCTGAGTTTGCAACATCTCAAATATCACCTGGAGGCTAACTCTTCCTTCTTCTGGTCCTCGTATTTCCTGGCCTCCAGCCTGGGCTTCCCTGTGTCTATCCCTTACGGGGTCTGCGCCTGCTTCCATGTTTAGGGCGCTGTGGGAGCTGATGTCAATTGGTTTCATGTTAGTCACTCTATTAGAGTTTACGGGTGGTACACCAAGCCCTATGCCGATGTTTTCTCCTAGTCCCTCACTATCAAGAGCAGGTGCATTTTGTATGCTAGACATATTTTGGCCTGAAATTGAGAAAACTTTGACAAGAAAAGGTGCGAAGAATAACGTGTGTTATTAGAAAAATAGCACTAAAATAATCACTATTATCTTTAGCCCCATGGTGGGCGCCAAACTGTTTACCTCAAAAATGGGTTTAACAATTAAATATAATTTGTGGTTTTAAAGACGTGATATATTCTAATACTAGTGTTTAAACAAGTAATATTGAGCTTAAGTAAGAAAGAATAATGAACTAAATCAATGTTTTCGACATAGTAGGGGTCTCGAGCTCGTCTATCCAGGGACCTAGAGGTCAGCTAAGACCCAAAAATATGAACAATAAAGTAAAGGCAATAAAGCTGAAGAATAATTGATGAGCACATTAAACAAGAAAAGAATAAGAATGTTCTATTGCTGTAAATGATCTGATTTTTACAAAATGATTGGGGTACCCTTTATATAGGAGGAGAAAACCCCAATATAGTACCTTGCTCATAAAGGTAAAGAATCCTATTGGTACAGGTGTCTAACGGTCTAGTACGGACCTGTACCATTTCGTACAACCCTTATCCTATAATTAATGCCTAGATCCATGTGTCCTTGAGAAATTCCCACTCTTTCTTGATTGACCTTGAGATTATGTTGTCCTCGATGCAGGTTGTGCTAGGCCTTTGATCATCTTCCTCGAGGTAGGTGTACCTTAGCTGGATCTACCCCCCACCTTGAGTCTCCCAGGCTAGGACATATATCTTAATTTAAGACTTCGAAATCATACTCCTCAAATTTGACCGTATACAACTATGTAATATGATACGTTGCATGTTGGCCTCGACGCGGTGTTGATGCAAGACGGTAGGTGATTGCCTACACATCTAGACAGTTGAATGTACATGAGAAGAATTATCCTGTCCATGAACTTGAGTTAGCAGCTATTGGTCATGCCTTGAAGATTTGGTGACACTATTTGCACGGTGTCCCTTGTGAGGACTATACTGACCACCAAAGTTTACAATATTTGTTCAGACAGAAGGACCTTAACTTGCATCATCGGATATGGTTAGAGTTGCTTAAAGATTATGATATCACCATTCTATATCATCCCGGGAAGGAGAATATGGTGGTCAATGCCTTGAGTCAAAAGGCGGAGAGCTTCGGCAATTTAGAATATCTACCGGTAGCGGAAAGGCCATTAGCATTGGATGTTCAGGCCTTGGCCAACCAATTTGTTAGATTGGATGTTTCAGATCTGAGTCGAGTTTTGGATTGTGTGGTTTCTCGGTATTCTTTTTATGATCGTATCTGAGAGCGTCAGTATGACGACCCATATTTGCTTATCCTCAAGGACATAATTCAGCACGACGATGCAAGAAGGTCACTATTGGGGATGATAGTGTGTTACAGATGCAAGGCCAGCTATGCGTGCCCAATGAAGATGGTTTGTGTGAGCTGATTCTTTAGGAGGCCAACAATTTGTGGTACTCTATTCATACGAGTGCCTCCAAGATGTATCAGGACTTGAGGAAGCACTATTGGTGGAGGAGAATAAAAAAGATATAATGGAGTATGTAGCTCGGTGCCTAAATTGTCAGAAAGTGAAGTATGAGCACCAACGACCAGATGGATTGCTTCAGAGGCTAGAGATTCCAGAGTGGAAATGGTAGAGGGTTACTATGGATTTTTTTGTTGGGCTCTCATGGACTTAGAAGAAGTTTGATGCAATATGGGTGATTGTGGATAGGTTGACCAAGTCGGCTCATTTCATTCCAATGGTGACCATTCTTCAGAGTAGCTGGCTCAGGTTTATATTCGCGAGATTGTCCGACTACATGGCATGCCGGTATGCATCATCTTTGATCGGGGTACACAGTTTACATCGCGATTTTGGAGGACCGTACAACATGAGTTGGGCACACGGGTTTATTTGAGGACAACATTCCACCCTCAAACGGATAGACAATCCTAGCACACTATTTAGATATTAAAGGATATGCTTCGTGCATGTGTGATGGAGTTTGGGTTCTTGGGATCAGTTCTTTTCTCTTGCGGAGTTTGCCTACAACAACAGCTACCAGTTGCACATTCATATGGCTTCGTATGAGGCATTGTATGGAAGGCAGTGTCGGTCTCTCGGGGGTTAGTTTGAGCCGGGTGAGGCTAGGCTATTGGGTACTGACTTCGTTCAGGATTCTTTGAAAAAGGTTAAATTGAATTAAGATTGACTTCGTACAACCCAATTTAGACAGAAGAGTTATGTGGATCGGAAGGTTTGCAACATTGCATTCATGGTTGCGGAGCGAGTCTTACCTTGGGTTTCACCCATGAAGGGTGTTATGAGGTTCGGGAAGAAGAGCAAGTAGAGCCCTAGGTGTATCGAACCTTTTGAGATTCTTGAAAGGATTGACGAGGTGGCCTACAAGCTTGCACTGCCACCTAGTCTGGCAACACTTCCTCCAGTATTCCATGTTTCAATGCTCCAAAAGTATCACGCCGATCTGTCTCATATGTTGGACTTTAGCTCATTCCAGTTGGACAAGGATTTTATTATGTTTAGGAGACGGTGGCTATTTTGGACAGGCAGATCCAAAAAATGAAGTCGAAGAACATTGCTTCAGTGAAGGTCCAGTGGAGGGGTCAACCAAATAAAGAGGCAACTTTTGAGGCCGAGCATGATATGTGTAGCCGTTATCCTCATCTTTTCACCAGTTCAGGTATGTCTCTATACTCGTTCGAGGACGAATGTTTGTTGTAAGAAGGGGGGGGGATGTAATGATCCGACCAGTCGTTTTGAGTATTTTAGCACCCATCCCCTATTTATTGCCTCCTCTATCTTATATTATGGTTATGTGAGTTCGGGTGAGTTTCGGAGTGAAATGGGACACATAGTCCCTAAGTTGGAGCTTTAAGTTGAAAGAGTTGACTATAGTTTGACTTTTGTGTACACGAATCTGGAATGGAGTTTTGACGGTTTCAATAGCTCTGTATGGTGCTTTTGGACTTAGGAGCGTGTCCGGATGTTGATTTGGAGGTCCGTAGGTTGTTTCGGATTGAATTGGCGAAAGTTAGGAAGTTGAAGGTTTGGAAGGTTAGAAAGTTTGACCAGGAGTTGACTTTATTGATATCGGGGTCGGATTCCGATTCCGGAAGTTAGAATAGGTCCGTCATTTCATTTATGACTTGTGTGCAAATTTTAAAGTCAGCCGGAGTTGTTTTGAAATTAATCGGCATTTACTTTTTGGTATTCGGAAGTTCATAGTTTCAATAGGCTTCAATTGGGTTGCGATTCGTAGAATCGATGTTGTTTGATGTGATTTTTGGCCTCGATTAGGTCTATTATGTGTTTTAGGACTTGTTGGTATGTTCGTACAGGGTCCCGGGGGCCTCGGGTGTGATTCGGATCAAGTTTGGTTTTATTTTTGGCTTTGTGGGATTGCTGGTTTTTCTGAGTCTGGTTTTCTCTTATGCGATCGCGTGAAGGGGGTCGCAATCGTGAAGCTTTGTGTTTGGCAGGTGTAAAATTGTTCTACGCGTTCACGAAGATGGGACTGTGAATATGAAGCTTGGGGAGTTAAAGCTCCACAAACGCATGACTGGTGCCGCGTTCGTAATGAAGCAAGAGGAGACCTGGGAAGTCTGACGCGTTGCTTTACGCGATCGCATCAGTGTGACCGCGATCGTGTAGCTTTGGAGTTTCTCTCACCGCGTTCACAACCTGTAGAGTGCATTCACGTAGGTCATTTTTCTAGGGCAGCATTTTTGTTCTCCGCGATCGCGAAGAGGAATCACTGGGCAGCAGTATTAAAATTTCAAAACGACGGTATCATCTCAATTTTCATTTTTGGGACCTAGAGAGCTCGGTTTGCGGCGAGTTTTCGTGTGTTTTTCAAGGAATTCATCAGGATAAGTGATTCTAACCCGGATTTGACAATATTTTATGAGTCTATTGTAATTTTCACCATCAAATTAGCGATTTGAGATTAAAATTTAGGGAAAATTTGTGAAAACTTCTTAGGCTAAATTTTTTTGGGATTTGGAAAGCGAATTGAGGTTGGATTTGAGTAATTCTTGTATGGTTGGACTCGTTATCAAATGGGTGTTCGGACTTTATAATTTTGGTCGGGTTCCGAGACGCAGGCTCAGACTGACTTTTTGAGTCGACTTTTTGTTTCTTTGTAAAGATCATAACTTTATTGTTCGAAATAGTTTCCTATAGTTTATTGTTATGGTATGAAGTTATTTTAGCTAGATTGGAGCCGTTCGGAGTTGGATAATAGAGGGAAAGGCTTGCTAGTGGATTGAGTTAGCGTGCTTTGAGGTAAGTGTCTTGCCTAACTTTTTTTTGGGGGGGAGGGGAGGATTACCCCTAAGGATTGGTGTTGTTTTGTGATAATTGTGTTGTGTGGAAGCCGTGTACGCAAGGTGACGAGTATGTATATGGGCTAAATATGGAGATTTACCGGTTTTAGCTATGTAGATTCCTTTCATGCCTTAATTGAGTTACCTTAACATGTTATAATCATCATCGTTAGTCTACCTTTACATGCTCTACTTGTCTTATCTCTTAATTGTTAGTCTATCTTCACATGCTTTACTTGTCTTATCTCTTACTTGTTAATTGCATTTGTTTAGTTGAAGTATTGTTTCCTCTATTCCTTATTCATTATTTAACCGTTGAGTTCTTTAAGTGAAGTTGTTATTTGTGGAATATCTTGTTTTTGAAATTGGTATTGGGTTATAGAGGCCATGATTTACATTGAGGCAAAGTTGTAAAGTTGTGAAATACTATTCTTGTTGAGTTATTCACTTCCGGTTGTTATTGTGAGACTCTTGTGCATATTGTGGCTGAGCCATGGGCTATTTGTTGTGAAAACACTATTGTTGTTGGTTTCTTGGCGAGTTGTGGTATTGGACACTTGAGGTACAATTTGTGATATTGATACGCATGTGGTAGTATAAGATTTTGGGGTTGAAACGCATGCAATGAGATAAGGTAGCTTTGATACGCGTGTTGCTAGTAGGGGAACTACTTGAAGCCACATGATGTGATAAGGTGGGCTAAAATGCGGGAAGCTATTTCGGGAAAAATGGTTTTCAAAACTAAATGCAAGGCTCTCGTAGTAATATAAGGAAAGATTGTGAAATGTTTTGTGACTTGAGACTACAAGGCGGGTACTTCGATAGTGACTCTTGTTGATACTTATCCATTAATTTGCTTATGTTCTGTTGCTTTGTTCCGTGTCATAGTATTCCTTGTTTTCTTATGTGATGCATTATTTGCCTTAGTTCAATGTAGCTATTCTCGATGTATTTCTTTATTGTCTCATTTCTTTTGTTATCATTATTACACTGTTATATACATGTTCAGTTTCTTATTTATTCCAGTATGGCCTTGACCTGATCTCGTCACTAATCTATCGAGGTTTGGCTTGGAACTTAACAAATCTTTTTGTGCAGATCCAGGTACCTCCTACCAGTCTAGGCGCTAGTGAGTCGAGCTCAGCTTCGGAGACTTCAAGGTATTTCTGTCGCTGTCCGAAGGTCTCTAAGTACCCCTTTATCTAGTCTACTTTGTTTCTTTCCTTTTATTGACATATTGTTGTATAGGGATGGCCAGTACTTATTCGTAGATCTTGTGACTCGTTATCACCAGGTTTTGGAAAGTGGTACATGCCGAGTTGTAGAGTTTATTTTATATTAGTTGTTGAGTTATTGAGACTTTAATTATTATTTCCGTTATATTCTGCATGAATGTTAGGTTTACCTAGTCATAGAAACTAGGTGCCATCACGCCATTCTATGGAGGAAAATTGGGGTCGTGACATACGACCCCTATTCGTCATGCATAATTGTTCACCACATCATGCATAACCATTCACCGTGTCCGATCTCAGATACATCGTTCGTTCTTCCTAGGTATCGGTATGAGGAGTTACCGGACTCGATTATAATCATGTCAAGTCGTTCCTCTCCTTCGTTCTCTCCTCGGGAAATTGGGGAAACTGCTATCCCCGATTTTACTGGTATGCAGATAGTACCCTTATTTTTCGAAGAGTAGGTCTATCAAAGCGACATGATGCGATGAAGTAACCCTGGTTCCTTCTTTCGTATGTTACAACCGTTTTGATGGATCAGTGAAATGACGCTTTAGTCGCATCATTCAGACTTCAGACACATGTCAACAATAGGTTTAATGTCCTCGAATACGAAATGTCACGCACTAATTACACTTTTCCTCTATAAAAACTCAAACCACTTTTTCACTTTTTACTTTTCAATTCCTGAGTTGTATTGATTTACCCTTGAATTCTCCTCTTAGCTCTGGCCCCTTCAAATCCTCATACGTCGCTTTCCAGATCTTCATATCTTCATCTTCAAATCTTCAAACCTTCAAATCATATCTTCATATCTTCATCCCCATCTTCAAATCTTCATCCTCAACTTCAAACCTTCATATTACCCAGAATTATTTGGCAAAAACTTCCAAATTTGTGCCTCAACAAACCACCCTTTCAACTTCCAACCCAGCCACAGATGTCGAGGTGTTCGCTCTAGAGGTAGTCCCAGAGCCTCGTTTGAAGAGTTTCGTTCCTAGGGGCTGTTCCATCAAAAATGACTTCAAAGTCGAGAAAGCTTCCTGTAAGCAAGACCGAGGCGAGGGGTATGTAGGTATATCTCCTCCATTACCAAAGACATACTCCCCACAATCTGAGTGGATTGTAATTGGGAGGTCAAGGATGTGGTTGTCCTTGGGCCCAACTATGACATTACTATCCACATGGAGGGGTATCTAAGTTTTTACACTTATCCCTTCACACTTGCCCCAGTGGACTCTGTAATCCTTAGCTTTTGCAAGAGGTACGAGGTTTGCCTTGGGCATATTCACCCATCCCTCTGAAAGATCGTAATCCTTCTCCGTTATTTTGTCAACAACACTAAAGCACCTCGATTTACCCTCGACCACTTGCTTCGTCTCTATAATCCCCGAGTTTTTCGAAGGGGGTTGATCAAGTTCATTCATCGAGCAAGAAAAGCTCCATTTTTGAGCATTGATGAAGATTGAGATCGAGGGGAAGGTTTGTTTGGGTGAAGACTGAAGATATCGTACCCCCAAGTTTTACCGTTCCCTGAGAAGTGGTACTTGGCCCGTAAGTCCTCTTTCCTCTTAGTGTTTTGGTGTTCTCTTCATTCTTTTCTAAACTGCCTGTGCCTGTGGTTGTGCAGCGGTTGCCCGAGTTCCCAATGTAGTCCCCCTATTCAAGGAATGGATCGAGGGGATTTGCAAATAGATGTCTTACTTTGAGAGCGAATGGTACAGTCTTTCGAAGGGTAGGTGGGAGACTCATTCCTACGATGAGTCTTCCTCCTAGTAGTTACATTTACATATTTCTTGTATTTTTGCTAAGTCTTTTCCCTTTCACATGTTTGCCAAGATCATCGAGCTTCGACCATTAGACAAGAATGTGGCTCCGTCCTTGCTCATTGAACCCTCTACTCTGGGGCAGCCCGGAGGTGCCATGCAGGAGGAGGAAAAAAAAAGAGAAAATCCTCTGATTCCCCAAATACCAGGTCAAGAAGAAAAGGACAGTTATCCGGTTCCAGAAAAGCACCAAGAGGAGTACCCGGGCCAGGGCACTAGGCTGCGATCTCTCTTCTAGCTCAAGGACTACCCCGAAGATGACGACCTGGAATTCGTCATCCACAGGCCGACCACCGATATAAAGGAGCAGGCGGCTAATGGAGATAATAGCCGAGGGGCAAATCTTTTGTCAGCCCGAGGACCAGATGGATGACCAGAGGTTGTGGCCTTTCAAGAGGCTATCCCTGCTCTGAGGGAAATGATTGGTGTCATCGACATCACTGTGTTGTCGTCCCACACAGAGTTTATGTTTGAATAGGCTCAAGCCGACAAGGAGAAATCAATCAAGGCGGCACATGGTGTAGATGATGCCCTCAATATGTTTTTTGATGGCATGTGCATGAGCGTATTAGAGGAGTATTTCGGGCTTGGTTACTTGGAGGTGCCAAAAAATGACGTGCCAACGGGAGTGGACGAGTTGAGCTCGAGCCCGAAGCTAGTGAGGATGTTCCCTGCCCTGAGTGTGGATCCCGACCGTAGGAGGATGGTCGTTCTTACTATCCTGGCAGATGCTCAGGTGCTGTCTTCTCTGGTAGGTGTGACCAGCTATCTTCATTGCCTTGTGATCGAGGAGGACCAGGCGAAGATGAACGAAGTAGGAATATCGAACATTTTTAATGAGGCGCAATAGGAACTGAGTTGGGTAAGATGCCTACTCCTTGTACCTTTTGCAAATTTTGCTTAGTTTTAGTATATTCTAACGACCTCATTGTTTTTCAGGCTTCGGTGCTCCACCACGAAAGCTTCCTTCGATCCTGAATGGAAATCAACCAGATCGAGTTCGATCTCAAAGAGCAGGTCTGGAAGAAGCACATGTGTAGGGCCCTTAGTGAACAACAAGATGAGGCTCTCATGGACCTCCCAATTCTTCGACCCCAGCTGGAAAAGGCAAAGTAGGAGGCCTCGTTTGTGAAACAGGAGCATGCCGAACTGGTCTAGCAGGCTCGTGGTCATGGCCTTGTTGTTTGATACTTTGCTAACATATTAGAACATGAGGCTCGATTCCCCTACCTCGACTAGTATTAAGGCCTCCACTCCATAGAATAGAGAGAAGGGGTCGATCCGATACTCGACTTCGAAGTCGTACGATATGCCCACAAGACTTTGGGCAAGATTTCCTTATACTTTCCCTTTAAATCAGTTAATCTCTTTTTCAAGTTTTGGAGCATAGTTTTGTTCGTCGAATGTGCTTCTCCATTTTTTCTAGGGTGGTAGGGCGTTGATAATATCTTTTTGATCTTGTGGTCTTCAAAAAACTTACTTACCTTGCTGCCGACGAATTATTCTTCATTGTCGCAAACGATCTCGGGTAGCATCCCAAATCGACAAATTATGTGATCCTAGATGAAGCCGATGACTTCTTTTTCCCGGGCCTCCTCGAACGCTTGAGCCTTGACGCATTTGGAGAAATAATCGATCATTAGTAGTATGTATTGGGCCTTACCAAGCACCCATGTCATGGGACCAACAATATCCGTTCCTCACTTTATAAATGGCCATGGTGACAAGACCGGGTGAAGCATCTCTCCCTGTTGATGAATTATCGGGGTGTGTCTTTGGCACTCAATTCACTTTCGTACAAATTCTTTCGCATCCTTATCCATTTCATTACAGAGTAGCCTGCTCTGATCAACTTCTAAACCAAGGATTCCACACCTGAATGGTTCCCGCAAGTGCCCTCGTGGACCTCCCTCATGGTGTATTCGGTCTCTCCCGGACCTAAGCATCTAGCTAGTGGGCCAAAGAAGGACCTTTTGAATAATTTCCCTTCTACTAAGATAAACCTATCAGCGTTGGTGTGCAGGGCTTTCGATTTCCTGAGATTCGATCTAAATTTTCTCATCTTCAAGAATCTCTGTACTTGTTTCTCAATCCTAAGTCAAACTTGTCAAATTTACTTCGGCGTGACCTTCTTCTACCACGGAGTTCATCAGCTTCACCACTTCCCCCATTTGAATTCATCGGAGTCGATAGACGATTCCATGTTGACCAGTGCATCGGCCTCACTATTTTGATCTCAAGGTATTGTAGGGTTACCTGCAATTTGTCCAAGTACCTCTGCATCTGTTCCTCTTTTACTTCAAAAAATTCGTTGACTTGATTTACAACAAGGAGGGAGTCATATTTGGTTTCGATCACTTCGGCCTCGAGGCTCTTAGCCAGTTCTAGACCTGTAATCATAGCTTCATACTCAGCTTTCGATACCGAGTCTGAACCCTTTCGCACTGGAGGCACCATCCATGAATAGGGTCTAGATCCCCGAATTAGCCCCCAAAGTGAGCAGCAGTTCCCTTTCAACTTCGGATATCAAGTCCAGCATAAAGTCAACCACAAAGTCCACCACAAAGTCCACCAAAAATTTAGACTTTATGAAAGTCTAGGGTTTGTAATCGATATCGTACCCACTAATCTCTACGGCCCATTTGGCCAGCTGGACCAAGATCTCGGGCTTATGCATGACATTCCTCAGCGAGTAAGACGTAACGACACATATATGGTGGCATTGAAAGTACGGTTTTAGTTTCCTAGAAGCACTTAGTAAGGCGAGCACTAACTTTTCTAGGTAAGGATACCTTATTTCAGCATCGCCTAGGGTTTTACTAACATAATAAATAGGAAATTGTGTACTTTCTTCCTTCCAAACCAAGACACCACTTACCGTCTCCTCGAAAACCGCCAAATGAAGGTATAGTTGTTCGTCTGCCTTCAGAGTGTGCAGCAAATGGGGGCTCGACAGGTATCGCTTGAGTTCTTCCAAAGCTTGATGGCATTCCAGAGTCCAAGAAATATTGTTCTTCTTTTTCAATAGTAAGAAGAACCGATAGCTCTTATCCAATGATCTCGAGATGAAACTCGCCCAATGCAGCTATCCGCCCGGTCAGTCGTTAAACCACCTTGACGTTTTCGACTATGATGATGTCCTCTATGGCCTTTATTTTGTCGGGGTTGATCTCTATCCCTCGATTAGATACCATGAACCCGAGAAACTTGCCTGAACCGACCTTAAGTGCTCATTTCTCCGAGTTTAGCTTCATATTGTACTTCCTTAATATGTTGAAGGTTTCCTACAAATGTTTCAAATGGTCCTCTGCTCACAGGTACTTGATCAACATATCATCAATATAAACTTCCATTGAATTTTCTATTTGTTCTTTAAACATCCGATTTACTAGGCGTTGGTAGGTGGCACCGGCGTTTTTTAGTCTGAACGGATTACGTTATAGCAGTAGGTCCCGAACTTTGTTATGAAAGAAGTCTTTTCTCGATCGTCTCGGTCCATCCGAATTTGGTTGTACCCGGAGTAGGCATCGAGAAAGCTGAGTATCATGTGCCTAGCCGTCGAGTCGATCATTTGATTGATGTTAGGCAAATGGAAGGAATCCTTCAGACATACTTTGTTAGGTCCTTATAATATATATACATTCTCAGTTTATTTCCTTTTTAGGTACTACCACTACGTTAGCCAACCAATCCAGGTATTCAACTTCCCGGATGGAACCTATTTTTAGAAGTTTAGATACCTCATCCTTGATGAACACGTGTGTGATCTCGGTATGTGGCCTTCTCTTCCGCTTGACCAAATGGAACTTTGCATCCAAACTCAGTTTGTGAGTGGTTACCTCCAGTGGGATCTCTGTCATGTCTAGATAGGACCAAGCAAAAACAGTCTGCTTTAGCTTTAAGAAACTTAATAAGTTTTTTTCGGAGCTCGGGGGTTAACCTGTGCCCAGTTATACCTTTCAATCAAGTAGGTGCTCGATTAATATAACTTGCTCCAACTCCTCGACTATTGATTTGCTGGCGTCGGTGTCGTGGGGAACTATGAATAATCTCAGGACACTGTAATTGTCCTCATTATCCACTCCTTGTTCTTTACGTCTCTGTGGTTTGGCTTAGGCTAGTATTATTGATTTCAATTTAGTCTCTTCTTTGGGTTGGTTCCTCGCTTCTCGATGTTGAGTCTGGGGGCATCGGGATCACTTCATCTATAGCAAACATTTCTCTTATGGTTAGCTTTTCTCCACAGACTATTTTGACTCCCCTAGCGTGGGAAATTTTAGCGCCTGGTGTAAGGTTGAAGGTACCGCCCTCATATTGTGGACCCATGGCCTTACGAATAGGGCATTGTACCTCATATCCCCTTCGATCACGTAAAACATTATTTTTTGGGTTGTCCCGACAATGTTTACCAGCAAAGTTATTTCTCCTTTCATGGTCTCACATGCCATATTGAAACTATTTAATACCCGGACCGCTGGTACAATTTGATCCTGTAGCCATAGTTGCTCTACGACCCTTGATCTGATGATGTTGGCTGAGCTTCCTGGATCAATCAAAACATGTGTAACCCAAGATTTATTTATAAGTACAGATATTACCAGTGCATCATTGTGAGGTTGTACAATGCCCTCGGCATCCTCATTGCTAAACGAGATAGCTCCCTCGGGAATGTAATCCTGAGTTCCTTTTTCCCTTATAATAGACACTTTAGTGCATTTTATCATTGGCCCAATAGAGACTTCGACTCCCCCATTGATCATATTGATCACATGATGAGGCTCCTCTTGTTAGACCTATTTGTTGGTGTCCCTTTTTGTGAAGTAATTTTTGGCTCGCTCGCTTAGGAATTCCCGAAGGTGCCCATATATTGTTGAACAACCGAGCAACTTGTTCTCTTAACTGTCGGCAATCTTCGGTCCTATGACCGTGAGTGCCGAGATACTTACATATCAAATTAGGATCCCTCGAGGTAAGGGAAGGATGCAATGGTTGGGGCCACTTGGTGTCTTTGATGCGCCCTATGGCCGACATGATGCTTGCGGCGACCATTTTAAAATTGTATTCTGATAATATTGGTGATTCCCTACTCCCAAGCAGCTTATCAAAACCGCTCTTGCTCATCAGGCCCCGGCTGCTTGCTCCTTGATCATTCATCTTCTCTATTTAGGTGATGCCCAGATCTGTTTCCCCTCCGATCCGCACTGTATGGTTGATATCAATCTCGGAGTGGCCTTGGCTTCTGATTAATGACTCTCTTAGATCTATCATTGGTCCGGGCAGGGTAAACATGGGCCCCGAGTTAATCATCTTCGACCTTGATCTTTGATTGGTACCTATTGTGGACGTCGCCCCAGGTCACTGCTGGGTACTCTACCAAGTTTTGTTTTAGCTGTTGAGAGGCCACGGAACTTCAGAGGGCTGAGCCCCTGAGTGAATTCCTGAACGACGCAATCATCTGCAACTGGTGGTAGATCCATCAATTCCATCTAGAATCTTTACACGAACTCCCCGATCATCTTGTTATCTTTTTTTTACCTTGAAAAGGTTTGACTTTCTGGTCTCGACCTTGTTGGCTCTGGCATGGGCATTTACGAAAGAATCTGCAAGCATAGCAAACGAGTTAATGCAATTTGGAGGCAAGTTGTGGCACCATATCATCGGCCTCTTGGACAAAGTTTTCCCAAACATTTTCAGCAACACCGACTCAATTTCGTCATCTTCCAAGTCATTCCCTTTGATTGTGCATGTATAGAAGGTTACACGCTCAATTGGATCTGAGGTCCCATTATACTTGGGAATGTTGGGCATCCGAGACCTCTTTGGGATCGGCTTCAATGCTCCACTCAGGGGAAAGGGATTCTGGATAAAGTTTTTGGAGTTCGGTCCCTTCAATAACAAAGGTGCTCCCGTGATCTGATCGACCTTGAGTTGTACGTTTCTACCTTCTTGTTGTTGTTGATACCCAATTTTTCCCTCATGTTTTTTTTTTCAAATAGTATATATACTTTCCAAATATCATTTTGCATCATTACTTAATCTACCAGAGTTATACAAGTATTTTCAATAATTGTTCATAATTTTTAAAGCTTTAAAATTGATTTTCTTGCATTTAAATTAATCATCCAAATCTGTTATTTTCATCCACACACATATATATATATATATATATATATATATATATATATATATATATTTCATAATATTCTTACTTCATTTCATATGATTATATTAGTATTTTTAAGCTATTTACATAATTTTGCAATAATAGCCTATATCATATGCATAATTACAATGATCACATTATTCATGCTAAAAAAGTATTTTTATATTTTAATGATGTTAGGTTATTATTTTCAAACCATTGTATTACATAAGTAATATTTTATTATTTATTAATTATTTTATTTAAATAATTTCGGAAATTTAATTTGTAGCCCAAATTTGGGCTAATTTCGGACCAAACAGACCCAAATCACTAGCCCAGAGATACCCAATCCTTAACCCAACCTCCTTTGCCCCAGAACAATGACCCCTTCTCCAAACCTGACCGTGACCCGTTAAAATGACCCGCTCCATTTTCTTCTAATCCTAGCCGTTGATTTTGAGAGATCAACGACCCACAATCACCCCTCTGCTTTAAACCAACCAAACCCACCCGAAACCCTACCATTTCTCTAAGACCGCCTCCCCTAAATCCTCTCTTCTCCTCTCCTCTCAAACCCTAGCAGCCGCCTCCCTCATTCTGTCCAACTCCAACCTCAACATACAATCACTCCATGATTCCCTTTCCATTTATGCTCTGTCTCGTTGTTACTTACATGATTTTGGTGTCACATAGTACTCGCCTATTTTTGGCAAGTGCCAGGCTCCAAATCAAGGGAATCAAGCTCTATTTTGTTTATATCTAGACAATATTTCATCTATATACACTCATTACCAGGTTGTATGGGTCCGATTCAGTGAGATCTCTAACTATTTGTGTTCTCCTTCTTGAACTAGTTTTTACCCGATTCTTTCTCCTAAATTTATTCTAAATTTATTTTGTATGCTTTTCTTCCTTATTTTGTGTTTGATTAATTATGTTTCCTTGTTCGTTCGTTCAATTTTACTATTATATAAACCCTTTCCCTTCTCCCCTAGAAGAGGGAATGACTATTGCTACAACTACTATTCTCTATGCTCTCATTCTTCTTTACTTTCTGTACTCTTAGTTGTGGATGGCTGAAATCCAAGGCCATCAGAATTGTCTCAAATTACCTCTCTAGTGCGAGCATTGTCCGGGGCTCGTTTGAAGCTCCTGTGAACTCTGACGTAGTAGGGGTGTGGAATTCCTGTTACTGTTCTTATTTTGCTACTGGCATTTGGTGATTCTTCTCTATTTGCTATTAAATTTGTAAACTGGTAAGTGCACAAGCTCTCTCAATTATGTTCCTTCCCCATTTGTGTTTGTGCTTCTGAGTGTTCCTGTTATATGGGCTTTTCAAAGCAAATATGATATTATGCCGTCATTTGTTTGATTTTCTTGTAATTCTTCATCTGGATTTGTGTAATTTAGCATGATTAGAAGATTTTTTTTTGAAGTTTTTATGTTTATGAATGCCTAATCCGTCACATTGACTGTTTAATATTGTATCTTTATGTCTCAATTTGAACGTTTGCCCTGAAATTCTTGGGAATTACTGCCGATCCAGAATTTGTCTTAATAAGTTTCTGAATCCCTTATGCAGGCCCTACTATTGTCCTTATTTGCATGAATCCTATGCTTTAACCAAACATGTGGTGTTAAGAATTGCAATGTGGTGTGTAGCCAACTCTATTCCCTTTAGTATTACCTAGGTTCCCAGTTGAACCCTACTATGCTTAATTTTATGTATTGTGCATGGTCGACAATTTTAAGTTCTGAAATCTGTGTGCCCTGTTTAACCTTAAGTTGGCAATGTTTTCTACCATGATAATTTTGAACTTGGGAATCTCTGTGTTGCACTCAACATAATTAAGATCCATATTGGTTGCTATAGACCATGTGTGTTTGCTTGTTTACTATGTGTAATTGTATTCCTCTAACTATGGCTCTATCAGGCCTTCCTTATTTAGATTCATGGGTTTAAAACCCTTTTGCACTAATTCTGAACCATGCTCTACCCCAGACTCCCTCTAGGAGGCTCAACATGTGCATCTTGTGTGTGCTTACCCTGTTAACTCTGAATGGAATGTTTCCTCAACTCTCATGATTTTATGTCTATCTTTAGCATGATCTCACCTGCTTAATGATTTAACCCTTTTATTAGTTTGACATGTCAAACTTACCATGTTGAGGTTAAGTTTATTGATTCTCTTAGTTCCTATTCCTTGCTTAATCAAATCTGTCACTCTTGCTTCTAAAATGTCCATGTGTTCATGAATCCTGCTAAATGTCAAACAATCCTATCTCTATGAGGTGTTACTTCTGAACTGTTTAGTTGATTTCCATGTGTGGTCCATTAATTTATTCAATAAAGTGGTCAATGTTGTAACTACTAGGCTGGATATGAGTTTGCGTGTTGCTTTGGGTTGTGCAAATGGACATACTCCAGTGTTTTTGTGGAGTATTTGGATCTGGGCATGCTATTCGAGTGAAAGAATCTGTTGAAGGTCCAGACAGTGTTGGATTAGCTCTTCTTGAGTCTGCTCAGTTTGTTGGAACCTGTAATCATCTCAATTCTGTAATATTTTTATCTATTTCTTCTTTTATCTTTGGGCATGTAATAATTTGTAAACAAGCAGCTGAGGAGTTAGTAAAAAAGGGGGCTGGGGTATTCTAATGCTTGCATAAAAGGGTAGAAAATATGCCTGTAGGGTCTATATGTTCTATTTGCTATTTTGTTCAGCATGCCTTATATGTTATTTAGTTTAGTGTGTTGTACACTAAAAGAAAGCATGCCTATAGGAATCACGCGCACACTTCATTTAACTTGTCAAAACATGTTGCCTTAAGTAATTGTTATATTTTTTTCCATGTGTGCTACTAAACGCTTTAGATAGCATGCCTATAGGATACAATAACACATGTTTTGCTAATGTCCACCTAGATACCATGTCTATAGGGTTTCAATTAATCAATCAATCAACTGTTTCTATTGCTCTTAGTACGTTGCTCCTTTAGATATCATGACTATAGGATCTTAATCAAGTAATCAATTACTTTGTTACTTCGTCGCATTGCCACACTTAGACGACATGCCTATAGGGATAAAGTACATAAAATTAATTTCAATTGTTAACTACTAGAAATTCTGCCTATATGACACTGTCACCTACCTAAGAAACATGTCTATAAAAATCAATGTTGGTAATTCAGAGTTTTGGGATCGTTTCACTGCTTTATTACTCAACTAGAGATCATGCCTATAGGTTTGTAATGCCTTTAACCTGTAATTGCATTAGCCTAAAGCGGTAACATTGCATGTACACTGCTGGAAATCTAGAATCACCTAGAAATCATGCCTATAGGACTTTAAATTTTGATTCTGAAATTATATATTGCCTGAACTGCCCATGTTCATATGTTGTTTTGTGTGGAGGCTAACTTGGGACTCTAGTTGTCTTTATGTGAAGTTCTATTTGTTTGAATGTCGCCTAGTTTTATTATTTTGAGCAACCTAAGCTAAGTCTATAACCACCTAATAGAGGTCCAAAGCCTCCTGGACCGTAGGCATAGGACGGGTAATGCACGCATAGGTTATGATTTAGAATTGAATTAAAGTGTCTTTAAGTAAACAACTTCAACATAGTAATTGGGTAGCAGGAGATGATAGTTTGTGCCCGCTAAAATAATATGAGCATGTCACAGCCCAAACCTAAAGAGGCGTGGCCAGCACCCGGTTCCATACTTGGACCGAGCATTCCACTTTGTAACTATGAAATTGTGAACTCTAGATGGGTAACCCTCAACTTAGGCCAATGTGGCCATATTCTGAATCATCTGAAAATAACGTCTGCAACCAGCAATACCAAACGAAACATCTAAATAGGGTCGGTAAAGCCACAATAGTGATAAAAAATGTACAAGACTCATCTACAAGCCTCTAGAGATAACTGAACTGTATCATGGTCGGGACAGGGCCTCGACCTACCCATCAAACATGTAATATAAAAAGTAATCCAAGGTATAAACCTGGTAACTACGAGGAAGTGGAGCTTACCAACCAAGCTGATGTTTGACTTTGTCTACTAGGAGGGTCTATCTAGTTGTCTTTCAGGACCTTCAGACATGAAATACAGCGTCCCCAGCAAAAGGGACGTCAGTACGAAACAATGTTCTGAGTATGTAAGGCAACAAAATAATTGAAAGCTGAAACTTAACTGATAATATAATAACTGAAAGTACCTGGGAGTCAAATAAAATTTGAAAATATGCTTACCAGCTGATACTGACTCATCTCTCTCAATATAGTAAGTAGAATAGTTGTGCGGCCCTATAAGGCTCGGTATATGTAACTACTTTGTCATAGTAGGCTCGCTCATAGGCTCTCGGCCATACTAGGCTCTGTATCTCGGTCATTCTAGGCTTGCTCATAGGCGTTCATCCACAATAGGCTCAGTATATAACTTACCATCTGATCAGAGATTTCCCAATAGGGGCCTGTCCATAGATTATAGCTCGATGGTGGTAAAAATACTATAATACCATATATATATATATATATATATATATATATATATATATATATATATAGACTCTTTGCTCTCTTGGCTGAAAGAACACAAAACTAAACTGAATATAAAGTCCCGATAAGGGAGAATACTGTAGCTTATGAGACTAGGATAATGTACACAAATCCAGGAATAAGAACTTCTCTTTATGCCTCGTTATGAAACGCATGTAGCTACGGGATCATGCCAAAATGAAGAAAAGATTTAGCCTTAACATACCTTATCACAATATTTCCTGTCACCTAGTTGAACTTCTTTTCGCACCTTAATCTATAACAACAATAATAATACTAACATTCAGTTAAGAAAGGTACAATTATCGCACAACAAACGACAAACTTATTTTGTATTAAAACGGGCAGCATCTCCCCTATAATCCTTACTTTCTCCAAATTCAAGATACCAACAACAACACAATAATACAACAATAACAACATATATACATTATTTTCCAACTTTATATATACCATAAAATACTACGAAACAACCCAATACCCCCCAATCTCTTCATACACAAAACGACCACCGTAATAGTGTCAAACGACCCAAAAATATTACGATGAACGACCAACCCACCGCTCTGAATTTATGTGGTTTTTCTCCACGCCCTTCCTCCTCCAAAACGCCATAAAACAGTAGTAAAACACACAATCTAACAGCAACACAAAACAGTCCGCTACAAGTGAATATCTCGAACTCACGCCTTCCGATCACCGTCTCGTGAGTTCTTACAATTATAGAATGACTTTCCCCACATATCCAGTAGGAAAAAATAGATGAAAGAGAGCATTAAACTTATGTTATTTGTTGAATAACTTAGCTCCTATCTTGGTTCTTCAAACTCAAGGTTTTTCCTCCAACTAGAACTTGAAAAGGAGACAAATTCAATTATGGTTTGTGTTCAATTTTTGGGAGGATGTTTGCAGGTGTTTAGGTCTGGTTATTGTACCCTCTTATCAATGTATTATATGAATTAAATAGACCTTTAAAAGGTCTCTTTGGACGACCCGAACTGGCCCATTTTTGGACTCTCATTTAAGCAAGTAGGTGACACACCAACTTGTCACCTAGCAATCTATGCAGTCTCGCAAAAACACATATATCTTTCTACTCCGATGTTGTATTGAAAAACGGTTTAATAAGTTAGAAAATATACTCATAGATATTAAATTTTATGTGTGGATCACCCCCGTGACTCAAAGTATATTGGGAGAAATTTGCAGTTATATTTGATCCAAAGTTCAGCATATTTATGAATATAACTTGTGATGACCTTTTCCAACTTTTGTTCCACAACTCGCTTGACTTCAAAGCATAAAACACGACTATCATACGACTAAAATAACTCATAACATAATCTCCTTATAATATTAAGCACCCTAGTCTCACCTCAAAAGTACATGCTATAACATTCCCAACTTGTCGACTTTCATCGACACTTATTTTTTTCAATTCGTTTAGCTTCTAAGCCTTCAAACCCTCTTGGTACTTGGTATCATGATCATAAATATTTGTAACCTCCATGTTAACATGATTAGCTAACTTAATAAAATTTTCAAAGATGATTTCATTTATGAGCTTACATCAATTAACTTACGACGTACTCTTACGTACGAAATCATGGGGTGTAATATCATTCCCCCTTTGGAACATGCATCCTCGAATATTGGCTGATGTGCTTATTAGTCTCATAACCTATAGTTGTTACGAATATTTTAATACTATCATTTCCATCTAGGCAACTGTTCTGTGAATAAATCCGAAGGCCAGGACATTTCCCCCCTTTATGCCTCTTTCTAATACCACAACTTATTGTCGAAATTCTTCCAATCTTGTAACTGTTGTGACCTTCTGTCATGCGGCCTCTATGACTTTGTCCTTGCATGTGCGCCTATGCAACTCTTATGTGCTTTTTCCTCCAGCTTTTAGCCAATCTCCAGGCCTCACTTTAGGAACATATACAGAACTATGACAAGTTGTTCCTCCCGGTATATATAGGTGTATTAAAGTTCTTCGCTCGGTACCTTGTTGAACTTACGACTGTTTCTATATCTTGTTTAATAGCCTTGTATATCTATATTTTTGGATTTACTACACCTAGGTAAGTTATACTATACCACACACTTACTTCAGTTTATGATTACCGAGGTTTGCTACCCAACTCTAGGTTACTCTCTTGCTGTTTATCCTATATGTATAAATCTAAGTCCTTTAGTTCTTCCTCATTACTGTTCATCTTAAGAATGATGGCCTAATCTCATCTCATACTTTGGAACTCTTTTCGCTTATTGTTGATTCAGCTTAATGTTGATCTATAATCTACCACTGATAACTTGAAACCTCTTACGTAATACATTGTCACTAGGGCTCACGTCTCATAGGAGAACATCTGAAGTTATTTTCCTGATCCACCTAGGGTGATACTATACTTCAATAACCATATTTCATCGCATCTCAACATGATTCATGTTATGGGAGTATTCTAATCTCAAGCAATTCATGAAATCCCTTCTCTTTGAAGTACTCAATCGAAAGCCTAAATATATCCTCTTAACATTTATCATAATTACACCCTTATTCTACTACCAGGGAAGCATTCCCTCTTTTTTAAGTGCTCCTAGCCTTAAACTCCTCCGAGTTCATTCAAGGTGTACTGAGTTATTTTATTATAACTTACGAAAACCATCAGCTCGGTTGTTTTGATGTGTTTAATCCCGATGGCTTACCTATTCTCGTCACCTTCTCACTTACCTTTTCTTATCCTTACTCCCATCCACCTAAAACCTTGTCGCTCTACCATACTTTAGCTTGCGACCTACACATAACCATTTATACTACTCGCAACCTTCCTTTAACTTGATAGCACCACAGATTTCCTTATGTTATTCTTGAACCTCAAATGAGACATCACATCGTCTCTAACTCTTCTTTACTCTCTTAATTAGACCTTTCGGTACCTGGAAACCATTGGGTGGAAGATATGCTACTGAAGACACCACTATCATTTCTGGATACTGAATCACGCCGCTTCTAGCCATCTATCTGAAATCTTGACTATTCACAACCTTCTGCACTTGAGTATCTCATACCTCATTTACCTTTACATTTCTTACCTTTAAATCTCGCATCGTATCTTCTATGGCTTTCATAACCTCCCTTCAACATTGGTGGAATTCACATCCACACCTTAAAGCTTTACTATAATACTTGCACCTTTGGTGCATATACAATCCAGTACTTACTCCTTATGAGGCTGGCACTTTTCTAATTGGCTTTATCATAGAGTCATAATAGAATATGTCTACTATACTATCTCTCTTATACCTCTGATATTAAGAGTGATTTTGCAGTGTGTTGAATCACGATTTCTATATTTATCTGGGTCTAATAATAAGACTCCTGATTCACTTAGCTGAGCTGATGTAACTCTTTAGTTTTCTCTTCTCTCTCAGCCTTTAAGTAGGCTTAAGCTATCTTCCGATCTGCGGCTCAGGGTATTAGTTATTACTTTCGCCTTTGTTGGACGCTATGGAACATCTATAATATAATCTTCTAATAATTCAAGCCTTTGTCTGTGAGGTGGATTTTTCTTTCTTTGAACTTATACTGGAGTCTCCTATAGCCGTAGGAATGTCAACATATATGTTGCATGGATAATACTTCAAAATCTTTAGTGTGTTCATAATGTAACTAACTCTAGGTCATTGATTGAATAATTCCATTCGTGCCTTCTCAGCTTTCTTTAAAAAGTAAGCAATTACTTTTCCTGGTCGTTCTGCCACTTGTTGCATGAGTACTTGGCTTATCTTAGTGCCCACACCTATTGGAATTTCGTGCAACTCATGTGATCTCGAATATTACTTTTTTCGTTCATTAGCCACGATATGTGCCACTTTCTTATGGAGTGTATACAACGTTGTAGTGAGACTGTTGTTATAAGTTCATTTCCTCTTTAGGTCACTATGCTTATCTTGAAGACTTCTTCCTTATTTTCTCAACTTGTCTTTCATTGCAGTGCTTAGGGAAGACCCTCTGAATCTTGTAAAGTTGCGAGCTTATTACATTGTATACCCCACAAAATTTCTGATGTTCTTACTCACCTATCATTATCCTTACTTACTTACCTCCATACCCTTGTGCTCGTAGGGCTGCTTCTAAATTGAAATTTTGATTGTCTCCCTAGTGGCACTCTCTTTTATTTCCGTAATACTTATACTGTACCTTCTACTACCCTAACTCCTATATGAATATTTCTCAAGGATTACAATGTCGTATCTGCGAGACTGAATTTCCTATGCTGGGTTTCACTATGTTTATCTTCCATGATCTACTGATTTATTTGAGACCTCTTGTCTAGCCATAACTAAGCTCTTCCTGAATCAACTACTAACTACTCGTCAGTCCATGCTCATCTTTATATTCTGCATAACCTCTCTTGGGTTATGCCTTTTGTCTTAACTTACCTTTTGCACTGGCTCCTAATGTATAAAATATTCATTCGCACTTATTTATCAATAACATCTAGTGTGGGAACCCTTACTACCTCTCCCGAAATCATGCTTGAATAAAGTTCTGGAGTCGTAATATATATATAGGATCTAAATAAATACAATCTCATTCCTTTCTCCTTTTTACCGCATTCTTTCTTTGCTATTCCATAATTACTTGAACTATATAACTCCGACTTACTACCATATCACACCATCTTTCCCCCTTTAGGGGAGTACTAGCATTAATGCTATGAAGATTTACCTATGTATGGTTTACCTCTTCATCTTTGGCTTCTTTTCACATCGTCACTAACTCTTACTGGCCTTGCGATAACCCTTCTCTACCAGAGATAACTAAATTCCTTATGCACGAGGGTAACACCTAGTGTAACTAGCACACTTAGTCCCTTAAGCTTAACTTTGCTCAAAGTTTTTGCTTTGGCGGAGCGTCTTCCTGAATGACCTTTAAAGGTTATTCTTCTGTTGTCCATTTTATTATTGATGGAATGCGATCTTTGAAATTCTCTTGATGTAGACTATTATCACATCATTCGATCCCTAGTTGATGTTCAGTTTATCTGGTAATCACATTGGACTCACCAACTCATCTCTCAAAATGAGGATATGACTTTTGGCCAATACTCTTTTATTGTCTCAAAGCCTATCACCTCTTGTCCTTTCCTTCACTTGACTATAGACTCTATCATCATATCATATTTTGATTTACTGTTATCACTCATTTATCGCATCTTACTCGTAATACCTTATTTACGCTCTTCTTATTCTCCTGCTAATATTTTCGTCTATTACCTTATTCTGAAAACTTCAAAAAAACATCCTTTCTTTTTTAGCTCCCCGTGCTCTATCCACGAGCTCTTTGGGATGCCTAACATTATCTCTTCATTAGGGACTGGATCCATACAAAGGTAAATATTTATCCCTTCTAGGATTCCACTGCCTATCGTCTGAATTTTTCTGGACATTCTAGTATTCATATCTAAATGTACTATTCTAGAGTGCACCATCGGGGTGTCTCACACGGAGAACTATTACCACATTTGCAATATCCTTCGAAAATGTCAGCTAATGCTAACAATCCATCTACTATTTTGGGTTACTCTAAGTCAGCTGGATCATTATATCCCATCTTTCTCTTAAATAATATTTGTTCGCTCCCATAGGGCATAACTAAGATGGGTGTGGCCAATTGTACATACTTCTGTTATTGTTGACAGTAACTCAAATACTTATATTTCTCTTCCTAAATTTTAAATACTGATAATCTTCACTAATAGGGTACCCCGTACCCTTTGCCATCTTGCTTATTTTACTTATTGAAACTTGTATCTACCTTCTGATTCTCTCGTTTCTTTTTACCATATGGGTGGATAATTATTCATGCCTTAGGGATCCTTACTAAAAAGCTTACATGTCTTAGTACACACATGATCTTCTGACGACCTCACATTTACTCATCGTAAGCATGATGCAAAATCGAGTTCTTCTGACTCAACTCTTCTACAGCCACATTCAATCTCTTACCAACTATCTTTCTGGATATAGGTAGAGTTGTATTACGAATAAAATAAAAGTTAGGAGTTTGAATCTTACAACTGAGCTCTACCACATGATCTAGAGTAAGAAGAAAAAGTGACAGTCCTAAATGCCTTGTAGCCTCCTACTTATAAGTGTGGTGCACAACATACCCATAAATAAGACTCTACTAGACACGACTTGTAGACTCCCTAGGATAGACCTGCTTTGATACCAAGTTTTTCACACCCCAAACCTAAAGAGGCGTGGTCAGCACCCGATGCCATACTCGTCCCGAGCGTACCACTCTGTAACTATGAAACTATGAACTCTGGAGGGGTAACCCTCAACTTAGGCGGATGTGGCTATATTTTGAATCATCTTAAAATAACGTCTACAACTAGCAATACCAAACTAAACATCTATATAGGGCTGATAAAGCCACAATACTAATAAGAATGTACATGACTCATCTACAAGCCTCTAAGGATAACTGAACTGTATCATGGTCGGGACAGGGCCTTGACCTACCCATCAAACCTGTATATATAAAATGGACTCCAAGGTATAGACCTTGTAACTCCGAGGAAGTGGAGTTTACCAACAAAGCTAATTTTTGACTTTGTCTACTAGAAAGGTCTATCCAGTTGTCTATCAGGACCTGCAAGAATGAAATGCAGTGTCCCCAACAAAAGGGGCGTCAGTACGAAATAATGTACCAAGTATGTAAGGCAACATAATAATTGAAAGCTGAAACTGAACTGATAATATAATAACTGAAAGTACCTAGATATCAAATATAATTTGAAAATATTCTTACCTGCTAATACTGACTCATCTCTCTCAATATAGTAAGTAAAGTAGTTGTTCGGCCTGATAAGGCTCGGTATGTGTAACTGCTCTGTCATAGTAGGCTCGCTCATAGATGCTCGGCCATACTAGGCTCTGTATCTCAGCCATTTTGGGCTCGCTCATAGGCGCTCAGCCATAGTAGGCTCAGTATATAACTTACCATCTTATCAGAGGTTGCCCAATAGGGGCCTTCTCATCGATTATAACTCGATGGTGGTGAAAATACTATAATACTGTATATATATAGAATCTATGCTCTCTTTGCTGAAAGAACACAAAGCTAAACTAAATATGAAGTCCCGATGAGGGAGAATACTGTAGCTTATGAGACTAGGATAATGTACATAAATTTTGTAATAAGAACTTCTCTTTATGCCTCGTTATCAAACGCATGTAGTTATGGGATCATGCCAAAAATGAAGAAAAGATTTAGCCTTAACATACCTTATCACAATCTTTCCAGTCACCAAGTTGAACTTCTCTTCGCACCTTAATCTACAACAATGATAATAACACCATCATTCAGCTAAGAAAGGTACAACTATCGCACAACAAACGACAAGCTTATTTTGTATTAAAATGGGCAGCATCTCCCCTATAATCCTTACTTCCTCCAAATTCAAGATAACACCAACAAAATAAGAACATAACAATAACAACATATATACGTTATCTTCCAACCTTATATATATCACAAAATACTACAAAACATGCCAATACACCCCAATCTCTTCATACACAAAACAACCACCGTTGTAGTGTCAAACGACCCAAAAATATTATGATGAACAACCAGCCCACCACCCTTATTTTATGTGGTGTCTCGCCACACCCTTCTGCCTCTAAAATTCCATAAAATAGTAGTAAAACACGCATCCTAACAACAACACAAAATAATCCGCTACAAATGAATATCTCGAACTCACGCCTTCCGATCACCGTCCCGTGAATTCTTACAATTATAGAATGACTTTCCCCACATATACAGTAGAAAAAATATATGAAAGAGAGAATTAAACATACCTTATTTGTTGAATAACCCAGCTGCTATGTTGGTTATTTAGACTCAAGGTTTTTCCTCCAACTAGAACTTGAAAAGGAGAGAAATTCAATTAGGGTTTGTGTTCAATTTTTGGGAGGATGTTTATAGGGGTTTAGGTTTGGTTATTGTGCCCTATTATCATTGTACTATATGAATGAAATAGTCCTTTAAAAGGTCTCTTTGGACGACCCAAACTGGCCCATATTTGGACTCTCATTTAAGCAAGTAGGTGACACACCTACTTGTCACCTAATAGTCTGCACAGTATCACGAAAATGCATATATCTCTCTACTCCAATGTCGTATTGACAAACGGTTCAATGTAGAAAATAGACTCATAGATATTCAATTTGATGGGTGAAATACCCCGCAACTCTAAGTATATTGGGAGAAAATCGCAGTTACATTTGACCCAAATCTCAGCACATTTATGAATGTAACTTGTGATGACCTTTTCCAACTTTTGTTCCACAACTCTCTTGACTTGAAAACATAACACAAGACTATCATACGACTAAAATAACTCATAAAATAATCTCCTTATAATATTAATCACCCTAGTCTCACCCCAAAAGTACATGTTATAACATTCCCAACTTGTCGACTTTCGTCGAAACTTATTTTTTTCAATTCGTTTAGCTTCTAAGCCTTCAAATACTCTTGGTACTTGGTATTCATGATTATAAATATTTTTAACCTCCACGTTAACATGATTCACTAACTTCGTAAAATTTTCAAAGATGATTTCATTTATGAGCTTACAGCAATTAACTTACGACGTACTCTTACGTACAAAAACATTAGGTGTAATAGAGCAACCCCTACTTTAAGGGAGTTTCAAAGTATTATTCATGTTTCATGGGGTGATTATTTATGCTAAAAAACTTAGGACCCTCCCTTTCTTTATGTACTTGTTATTTACACTTAGTCAAATAACATAGATTGATGTAGTTGTATCCTTGTAATCATTAAGATTTGTACCGATTCTCATGTATTCTAATAAAACTCTTCGACTTCTAAATTTCCCTTTTATTTGATCACCTAGCCTAATTACATAATCGACATAGTCTAAAGTTTGGCCGGGACCCATAGATGCGAACCTCGAAGAGTGCCTAACACCTTTTCTTTGAGGTAATTTGTGCCCTTACCCGATCTTTGATGGCGTTGACTAGTCAAATTTAATTATTTTCAAATAGGTGTCCTAAGTCACCTTAAAATCATTAGGTGCGACTCTTCTCTTTTAATACCCATTTAAAAAAGTTGTCACACGTCGAAACCCGCTTTCGCAAGAAAATGGGGCGCGACAGCTTGGCGACTCCACCAGGGATATACTTAGGCTTTTATCATAATGAACTTGACTTATGTGGATTACTTTCTTTTATTTTTCTTTATTTGTCTTAAACTGCTATTACATGCACATCCTTTTCCTTATTCGCCTTTATTTGTCTCAAACTGCTATTACATGCACATCTCTTTCCTTATTCACCTTTATTTGTTTTAAACTGCCATTACATGCACATCCCTTCCCTTATTCACCTTTATCTGTTTTAAATTGCTACGACATGCACATCACTTCCCTTATTCTCCTTTATTTGATTTTGATATGTATGAGCTTTCTCCATCTCCTCCATCTTATCCAAGATTGCTATATTATGACTCTCCCATCCCTAATCCCTACTTACTTCATTACGTTCTCCCACATTTTGATGAGCTAAACTGACTTCTCTCTTTTGTCTTTATTTTCTTTTCATGTTCACTTTTGCTATTTTGTTTACTGCTTTTATCATGCAAACACTTGGTAATGTGTTATTATTTCTGCATAAAGCAAGCTCTGTATCATACTCCACTCGTGCCAATTATCAACATAACGGCGCTTGATGAGTGTCCGCGCTTTCCTGAGATCACCCTTTTTAAATCGGAAAGGCTTATTTGTGATAGACTAGTTGATCAGCGGTGCAGTCAACGGTCTCGTGCCTTTCTCTATCAAGTTGTCCACTTAGGAGTACCAGTCTAGACCCTTCTAGAAACCCTACTCCAATTTGAAATGTACATGAATCATGCTAAACCTAGTACCGTGTCACGCCCCAAAATCCGAGGAGCGCGACCGGCGCTCAACCGAGTAAACCCTATTGAGAAAGCTTGTTAGGTTTCATACTACCCAAATTTGTCTTTGAATAAAAAGGAAATGTACACCATTAATCAAATTCTATAAATATATCATTAACGACTTCTATTTCGTTTCCATTAGGAACTTCATTCGTAATTTTCAAAATATTACAAGTTTTATACAACTTTTCCAAATATCAATATTTCTTGTTTAATTCCAACACCCGACACCACCCACACCCTGTCTACGGAGCCTCTAAATACAACTGAAGAGAAATATGAAAATATCGGTAACAAGGCTCCGGCTATACCTCAATATACAAGTACATGGTGAATAGATGATACATGACCCCTGTATGAAGTGGGGCTCACCAAGTCAGCTGAAAAGAGGATACGCCACTAGCTGCGACCAACACTGCCTGCTATGGAACCACCTACATCCATTTAAAGATGTAGCACCCCCAACAAAAGGGACGTTAGTGCCGTCGAATAGCACTATTATGTATAGCTAAAAGTCCTCTTTCAAAATAGAATGTCCATATAAGCAGAGACAACACAGAGTAACAGCAAGTCACAATTAACAATATCCAAATAACCAATTGAAACTTAACGATATTTCCACCATCTTTGTTAGCACGGAGTCCGACCATGCCCGATCGGCTAGGCCATCTCCCCACGGACAATGTGGTTTGACATTATAATGCGAAAGAAAGTTGTCACAAGAGTAGTACCACCATGTGCACAACATGGAGTCTGATCTCCACCCGATCGGCTAGGCTGCCTTCCCACATATGCCGTGTGGGTTGGCTTTTTCTTTTCCAATTCATAGGTATTAGTTTCATCCCACTTTGGGGGGAATAATCCCAAATTCACCAATATTTCAATTTCATCCCAAATCACACTCCACCCCTACACCGGCACGTGTAGTTTCAGGTGTGGGCCTTATGACCCACCCTTCCTCGGTCTTGATAATGATGCTCCTAAAAACATTTTTAGTTTAATTGCACACAAAGATAACACATATATAGAAATGTATTCATACCAGAATCTTTCACATTGTACAAATCATTTTTTGAATATTCAACCATCCACATTTATAATATTCCCTTGGCTCTTTTGGCCTTTCACAAGATTCGTTATTCATGGCACGTTGGCCGCATTCTATATTCCATACTTTCACTTCTTTTAGTTTCAAGGATCATCATCAATTACCAATGTACAAAGTATTCCATAAATCATATACCTCAAGTTCATTAGCAATGGAAACTTTAAACACAAAAGGTTTCCTTCCCAAAGATTGGGGCATACCAACCAGTAATAGATACACACATCAAAATCATAAACAAGCAATACACCAATTATTCTTGAATTACTCTTTCCCAATCACAACAATATACAATTTCAAAACCGGAGCATGTAAGAACTCGAATCACATTGAATACATTATAATACAAGGCATTAGTTTAAACAATAACTTATTGGCATGAATTGAGTACCAAAAGCTTTTAGGCAATTCTGTTTTCGAAGTCATTTTAAAACAGTTGAGTCGAGACTCATTTCATAATCTGTTTCACATTTTCTCATTTTATAGGCATCACTAGGCACAAATATAACTTAAGTCCTTGGCACGTCATCCACGTTCTATTTCCCCAATTCATTTAATGCATTTTCAATCATCTTTATAGATTATCAACAACTAGACACACTCAATCAAAGCATTTGGTACACATAAGAGCAATTAAGCATATCGAGTTTTTCTCACCCAATTGGTATACTAGTTTTCATTTAACATACAACTCAAGTCATACCATTTTAATAAGCAAACCCTGCTTTAAACATTTATCTTTCGATATAAGGCTCGTACGGAATAATCAATTTTATGAATTTATAGGGGATAACCCAGAATATAGAAATTAGGAATTTTGAGCCAATCATACTTGAGCTTACGAAAACATTTATGGAATTCGATTCTAAGAGAGAAAGTTTAGCCAACATACCTTGTTGAGCTTTCCTTAAGTTACAACAATGCCCCAATACTTCTAGCAATATTAATCTATAGGAAAATGGCAAAAATTGATTAATAGTTAGAAAGACCCCCATGGTGCAACTCTCTTAAGGATTTCATCGAACACCTAATATGTGAAATAGACTTCAAGGTCCTATACTTGAAACCCCTTATTTCCTCAACTAATTTCAACAAGACATTACCCAAAAATAGTTGAAAATTTCACATACTACTGCCTAGTGTACATGCATGGCTTATTTCTAACCCTACCATATATTTGAACTCTTAACCTCTTACATTAAAGTTCTAGGAGTAGGACTTACCCGGATGGATGATAATCTCGTGGATAGCTTCCTTGATTCTTGAAGATTTGAACAAGATTAGGTGACTTGGAGTGCTAGGTTCCCTCTTTCTCTCTCTATATTGTTCTTACTTCTCTCTAAAATCAGTAGAAAATGACCCCAAATGAAGCCCCAAAGCCTATATATTAAAATGGGGTCGGGTTATAAAAATAGAAAAAATAAGCCTCTGAATTCGGGTCTGCGATCGCAGAATGGACCGCAGAACAAGAATGTGGTCCGCAGAATGCATCACGAAATAGGTGCCCAAAACTGGGAAACACTGGCCCAATCTGCGATAGATCTGCAATGAGTCAAAAATGCGACATATTTGCGACCGCAAATTCAATACAGGATAACATTTTTCCAGCCTTTGGTAATTTGATCATAATTTTGTGTAGGAATGTCCAAATGAGGAACAGTTTGAAGCGTTGGAAACTAGACTCGAAGACCTTTCATTTGTTAGGTTGTTCATCACATAAAACTATATGTATATATATATATATATATGCTCGTTCAAAGTACAGACTTGTGCGCTCATTTGGAATCTTAGCCTATTATGAAATTTTCCAATTGACTTAGACTTAGGCCCTTCCTTGGACCCCAAATTACTTATTACAAGACATATACACTTATTTACCAAATCCAATTGATGCCAATCATGTTAATAGCACATAAAAATATTATAATTAGCCTACCTGGAACCCAGAAATCCTAAATTACTTAGCAAACTTTTCCGGGGCCTTACATACCGGTTAAAGCGTTGTTAACGTAACAACCCGCTAAGATGAACCTTGTGCATAGTCCGACGGGATTTCCACAATCCCAATGGACATTATCATATTATATGCATTACTTAGATAAAATGTGCCAACATGTTGATCATTATTGCGTAAGTAGGGGAAAGGGCTAACCTTTGTTTGTTTGCAGAAAATGAAGCATGAAACCCCCAGGTTCGGTGTGGTCCAAAACAACCCACCTTTGCTACTTGACTGGTGGAAAGACCTTGCACCTTGTGACAAAAATCGTGTGAGGAGAGTACCTTGGAACCTTCCGTCTTTGATGAACATTCGACCAAATAGGGAGCTGATCAAGGCTGCCACCATGTTTTGGGACAAGAAAAGAGCTATTTTCTGATTTGGCAATATAGAAATGACTCCTCTCTAAGAAGAAATAAGAGGTTCCACCAAGTTGCCATGGGATAGTCCGGGATTACTAGTACCAGAGCATTGCACTCCCCGCGGTTTCCTGAAAATGTTAGGTTTTAAGAAGAATGATGAACTGCTCTGTCTAAAGAAATCATACATCCCTTTTGAGTTTATTTACGAGCGTTATGGGCATAGAAAGTCATATCATCTTCACCATGATGAACTATCCATTACTTCCTTGGGATGGGTGCACCACCAGGTTTATGTGTTTGTTGTCTGCTTCTTGGGGTTGTTGATATTTCCAATGAAAGGAGGAAGAATTCATACTTGCTTAGCCATGGTTGCCAGGACCTTAATGGATGGAATCGAGAGACAAACCTATACTATCATCCCCATGATCTTAGCTGAGATGTACCTCGCTCTAGATCAGTACAAGCAGGGATTCAGACACTTTGAGGGTTGTAACCTATTGCTACAAGTCTGGCTGCTGGAACACTTTCATAGAGGAGAGTATTGTCAAGAGCTTTTGCGATGGCCATTGAATGACTACATAGCCAACCATCACCAAAATAAAATGATGTTTATTCCAGACATGTTTACAAAGCCTGAAAATGTTGTAGGTTGGGTGTGTTTCTTCAGCAATCTGACAATGAGCAGGTACATTGGATGTTCGAATGGTTTTCTAGTATTGAGTTCATCATTAGGTCAAGTGGGACTACTCATTTGGTACTAATCGAGATGCGAGGCATCTACCCTTACGCTCTTATAAGGGTAATGAGACAAGATGGAAGAAAACAAGTTATACCTCAGGTTTCCAATATGGTCCAGTACAAGGCAGACTTCAAAGGATATGTCATTCTGATCAAGTTTGAAGTGCAACACACGTGGAACCAAAAGATCATTATGGAAGGAGAAACTATTGAAAGGAAAAGGGCGTTCAAGTCCGAAGCTAAACATCTGGAGAAGCACAAAGTGAACATGGAGGCGATAAGGGAATGGAAGGAGATTGCCACTAAGTCAACAGAAAGATTGATACACTTGGAACAAGGACTAATGGAGCTAGAAAGGAAGATGAAAAAACTCTCAGATTGTCAAGGCATGAACGACAATGAAGGAGGAAATCTGGTAAAAGCTTACTTATTGTTGGATATGCGCGATCTGGGAAACCTGATTGATGGGGTCAAAAGAGCTAAGAATGGAGAAGGTCCTTCAGGGACTCAGTAGATTAGGAGATAATATTCTTTACTGCTTTCTAGCTTATATTAGATTTCAATGTAACAAGGCTTGATGCCATTAGTGACTTTATTATTATTGTCGATTTGGTGAAAGTTTATTTTGGCCTATTTTCACATTAATGAAATGAAGCAAAGTTGGCATCAATTTTCTCCAAGTCGATGTGTCACTTAGGCCTACCTCAGGCATAATGAGGTCCCCAAATTAGGATGCGAGTTATTGTATAACTTTGTGAAACATGTTTAAATATTGCAAACATTCTTTTATTTTACCTTACCAACTTGGTTACCTTTTGCTTTTTCTTTCCCTTTTGATTATTCCCACTCCCAAACTATATCCAAAGGTCCTCCTCCTCCTCATCCACCTAGGGACCAGAAAAGCAAAAGCAAGGGAAAAGCGAAAATGGATAATTTAAGTGGTATTGGGAAAGAAAATGATGCTGTGACGATAAATGTTGAAACTTCAGATGGCAGAAGTACTCCGGGGCAGAATGAGTTGGTCTTACATTTGGAGCAGAAAATCCTGGAACTACAGGGCGAGCTTGAGCATGTTTGAAATCTGGCAAACCCCTCTTTTAATCTCAATGTTCCCGACGTCACCAGTAAAACACGACTAGCTAGAAGCAAATACAACTACAAGACGCACAAAATCAGAATCCACCACCCATAGTTCTGAATCCTTATGTACAATACCGGTATCATAATCCCGCAACTCCCTAGAACCTTAACCCGCCACTAGTTCCAACCCCTCAACAACACCATCATCATCCAACTCAATACCCGCAAACCACTACTTATCACACTCCCCAAAATGCACCACAACCTACTCCCGATCCCCAAAACTCAACCAACGACCACCCATATATCCAAGTTCCAGGAACTTATCAAAGAAATTCGATATATGTGGAAACCTTACAATATACCCTGCAACAAACCCTATACATACCCGAACCGACTAAGAATGACCTTCTCATTAGAAACATGGAAGAGGAATTCAATAATCTCACATGGAGAGTCCAGAATGCTGAAGGTAGGAAAGGCGTTGAAGGTCTAAACTATGAGGACCTGTGCATTCAACCGAATGTGGAACTGCCAGAGGGTTACAAACCTCCAAGTTTGAAATATTTGATGGTACTGGTGGTCCGAAGGTGCATCTGAGAACATACTGTGACAAGATCATAGGAGTGGGTAAGAACGAACAAATTCGCATGAAACTGTTCATGCGAAGTCTTACAGGAGATGCCTTGTCTTGGTATATAAGTCAAAACTAAAAAATGGGCTAATGGGTAAGTATGGCATCAGATTTCATTGATAGATTCAGGTTCAACACGAAAAATATGCCAAACATTTTCTACATTAAAAATCTCAAGAAGAGGCCAACAAAAAGCTTCATCGAGTATGCAACTCATTGGAGGTTAGAGGCCACAAAGGTAATGCCAGAACTTCAAGAAGAATAAAAGAGCAAGTTCTTTGTTAGAGCACAAGATCCGAAATATTATGAATGATTGATGGTCATCGAAAATCACAAGTCTCAGACATCATCAAGTTAGGGGAAAGAATAAAAGAAGGAATCAAGAGTGGGATGGTAATTAATTTCGAGGCGCTGCAGGCCACGAATAAAGCTTTTCAATCAGGAGGTATTTTAAAGAAGAAATAAGTGGGTGTCGTGATGGTAGCCTAGGGTGCTAAGTCTCCCCTAACATACCAAGCACCCATATCCACATAGCAACCCTCACCCCAAAAATACCAATACCCAGCTACCACCTACCATACCTACAACACTCAACCTGCTTATTACCATTCACCTCCACCTACCCGCCAAAACTACCCAAAGCCACGTCTAAATTTCGACCACAAACCTCCTAGACAATACACCCAATTGCTAAACCCAGAGCCCAACTGTATGAGAGACTCAAGGCCATTGGTTATGTCACCCTTATTCCTGTTATTGTTGTGGAAAATCCTTCCAAATGGATCAACCCCAACAAAACATATGCTTATCATTCAGGCACGAAGGGATATACCATTAAGGAATTCCGCACGTTGAAAGACAAGATTCAGACATTGATCAATACTAAGGTTATAAAAGCAAAGGAAGTTGCACAAAATGTTTGCAATAACCCTCTCCCGGATCACTGAGGTGAGGGAGTGAACATGATAAAAACTGATGAGGAGTGGGATCAGGAAGGGTCTATTGGACTCATTCGATAGGGAGATGCTCCTAAACATCTTCGGTCACCCTCACTCCAGTTGTGGTGCAAACCCAGGCACCATTTGAAGTTGAGGTAGCTCAACTTAACTATAATGGTAGCTCTGACACCATCTTACAAGTCCGATGATGTCCCGTGGGATTATGTTGTGGAAGCAAGAAGAAATGGAAAAGCCAAAATGGAAGAAACATGTGTCACGCAAGGTATGACCAGAACTGGCAGAGTTTACACACCTGAGTATCTAGGAGGAATGAGCAAGGAAGCTGTATCTAAGCCGCCTGTTGTTGAGACTGGCACTGACGATCTTTGGAGTACGATACAAGCAAGGGAGTACTTTGTTATTGACCACCTGAACAAGACTCCTGCTCAGATATCCATCTTATCATTGTTGGAAAACTCAGACGGGCACAAGAATGCTTTGATGAAGGAGTTAAGTGAAGATTATGTACTCGTTGGCATCATCAATGGAGAAATGGCTAACATGGTCGGACAGGTATTGGAGAGCCACAAAATCACTTTCCACAAAGATGATTTACCACCAGAATGACTAAGTCACAACAAGGTGTTGCGCATCATAGTGCAATTCGAGGACAAGTTCATTGCTAGGGTCTTGATAGATGGAGGTTCGAGTCTGAACATATATCCACTGACCACTCTAAAGAGATTAGGTAAGGGCCTGCATGAGATACGAATAGGAAGCACGAATGTGAAGGCGTTCAATAGATCTCAGAGAGCCACTATCGTAGAAATCAATCTCGATTTACAGATGGGTCCAACTTGGTTTGATGTGAGTTCCAAGTGCTGATACCCAATTTTTTTCTCATATATTTTAAATATGCATATATATTTTCAAAATAGTGCACATGCATTATTATTAGATTTACAAACATGCACAAGAGTTTTTATAATTTTTCTATTATTTTAAAGGCTTTAAATCAATTTATTTCTGCATTTATTTATTATACAAAATATCCAATAATTATTCCACATATTAGTTTTATGAAGATTTAATCATATAAATTTATCATTTATGCCTATATAGTGCTTAAATATTTTAATTGCCTTTTTTATAATTACATTTGTATTTTTAAGGCTAGAATTGCACATTTTGCAACAATAGCTTATATATATGCATAATTACATTATCTACACAGAAAATGACTTTTTATATTTTTATAAAGTTAAGTAATTATTTTAAATTATTTTCATGCACAAATAACATTTTTATTATTTATTAATTATTTTTATAAATTATTTCTTTGATTTAATTGGGTATTTAAAATTTAGCCCCTAAAAACCCCAATTTCGGACATATACACTACCCAATTACCCCCATCCCAATACACCAGCCCAACATCAAATACCCAATACCATTAACCCATTAACCAATCTCGCACCCGTTTATTATAACCCGACCCAGAACCCTTGAATCAGGACCGCTGATCTCCGAAATCAACGGTCCATATCACCCCATCCCTTTTTAATTAACCTAACCCATCTAAACCCTAATCACTTCACCCTGTCCTCCATATCTATACACTCCCTCTCTCATCTTCCCCCTCTTTATCTCTGAAACCCTAATGTTGTCACCTTGTTTCCTTCTTCAATTCCAACCAGATATGGAATCCTTTGATGATTTTCTTACCTTATTGGTCCTATCTCGCTACTAGCCACTCGATTATGGTATAAACTAATAGCTTGCCTAACATGGCAAGCTGATTTCCCTATTTTGGACCAAATCTGGTTCGAATCTTTCTTCTTTCTTCATCTATGGTCATTCTTCATCTTTTCAAGTACGAATCTCCAAGATTTTCTTTAATCTTTGTTTACTCCAAAGCTGGGGTTTAGATCTTTCAAGATCTGTAAATATTTCGTTCTTATTTTTGTTAAAAATATCATCTATGTTTCCACATGTCTATCTATGAATATTTTTCGTGATTTTCGTTAAAACGTTTTCCGCCTAATTTATTTTTGCCCTAAAATTAGGGCTCAGATCTTTTAAGATATGTTCTGATTTATTTTGGTTTAATATCTTCTGTAATGTTTCTGTATATCTACTTTGTTCATCTTTATTATAGTTTTTCTTTGGTTGTTTACCCTGATTTTTACTTACCCTAAAATTTAGGATTTTTTATTCTTCAAAATTGAACAAATATAGTTCAAACTTTAATTATTTTCGTATATATGTCTTTGTGCATTTTATTAAATTTCTTTTGTATTTCTACCTATGTTTTACTTACATTGAATTTAGGGTTCTCGTTATTTAATTATTTTTCCTTTAAAGTTTCTGTCTATCTGCCTCTGTGCATCTTTAACTCTTGCCGTTAACTGTTGACTAATTTTACATACCCCAAAATTAGGGTTTTTAAAATCTTTACTGAGATTTCAGTCTTTCCTTTTTTGTATGGTATTAATATTTCCTTATTTTGTTCGATTTACATGTTCTCATTATTTCCTTACCTTATTTGATCTGGTACTTGACAATTGATTGATTCTGTATCTTAGTCTAAATAGTACTCGCCTGATTACACGCGGTTGTGTTCTCCTAATTGATTGAATCTGAATTAAATTGATTCTACTTCTATTTTCATTCCTTACTTGTGTGTGTTTGAATTTTTACCTTATTTGTCTGTCTAGTTGAGTACTATTTGAGCCTCTCTCCCCTTCCCCCTTAAGAACAAGACTCGAACTCTCATATTTCTCACTAAAAACTTAAGCTCTCTCTGGTGTTTTGATTTCTGTGCTAAGTGTCTCTTGATTTTGGCCCGCTGAAAGCCAAGGCCAAGTTATTCTGGGATTTTCCTGCTATGGCATACTTGCTTATTTTCTTACTTAACTGGTATGCTCTAACCTTTGCAATTCCATTCCCTATGCTTTTCTTTACTAGTCTGTTTTGATTCCTACCATTACTCTGTCCTTTATATGATTATATGATCTCATTTAGTAACATTGTTAACTTAAGACTAAGTTATTCTGAATAATATGAATCCTTTTCATAGTTTAGCCTAAGGTTTAAGTTGTCTCATGCACTGTTTGTTAATTATATACATGTTCTGAACTTTGCACACTATAGACATGTAATCAGTAAATTTTGTTGCTTAACTCATATGTCTTGCCTGTGTAATTCATGTGTATGACCAGTTTAATCATTTCTACCTATTTGTTTCTATGATTAATCCATGATTGTCTTAAGTAATAGCATGAGTATTTAGCTAAACAAGACTTCAACTTATTTGAACTGTGTTTAAGCATGAATTCTGTATGTTTCCTTGGTGAAGTTCTGCTTCCAACTCTATGTTTTGAATCATGTTTCTTCTGAAATCCAACTATTTTTAAAACCTGTCCCTTCTCCCTTTTATGTACTAATTTTAAACCCCCACTCTTAGTCCCTTAGGTTCCCAACCCCCCAGTGTGAGCACTGCCTAGGGTCCACATGAGACTCCTTTGAACTCTGACACACTAGGGGCTGGTTTTCCAATCTCTTAGGAATTACTTTATGAATATATGGTTCTAGTGAGAGCATTGCCCGGGGTCTCTAAGACCCTTGGGAACTTTGACACACTAGAAACACATTTCAAATGGACTGTGGAGGAATCACTATGATATTGTTATGTTGGAAGGCCTGGTTCCCAGGTTTACTTGGGCCTATGAAGGCTCCCTATAGTGTCTCGTTATTATTATCTAATTTGTTTGTTATTCTGGGATGTAATAACTTTATAATAACAGATTCAAAGATATTTAGTAAAGCTGGGGGGTTTCTTCTTATATCTTTTTTAAAACTGGGTAGAAGTCCTGCTTATAGGATTTAATTATGCTGTCAATTCTGTTCGTTTAAGTGAAAACTATATGAGTTCTATACTGTGGTTAGACATCCTGCCTATAGGGCCTTCATGATCAATTTTTCTATATTTTACACTGGCATACTAGAAATCCTGATTATAGGATTTTCATTTAATTATGTATATTAGAAATCCCGCTCATAGGATCTATACATGTTTCCAATAAATGTGCATTAGCAAGCATGCCTATAGGATCTCGTTGTTTGAATTAACTGTCCTTCTTGGAAATCTGTTTAATTTTTGCCGTACACAGTTAATAGATATCATGCCTATAGGATTCAAATCCATTCAAATCTAGAAATTATGCCTATAAGATTTAAATCAATCCAGCAACAGATATCCTACCTATAGGACTAAAATCAATTTCAAACCTAGAATCATGCCTATGGGGTTTGAATCAATCCAGCAATAGATATCATGCCTATAGGACTAAAATCAATTTCAAATTTAGAAATCATACCTATAAGGTTTAAGTCAATTCAGTAATTAGAAATCATGCCTATAGGTTTAAAAGGGAATAAAATCTATCCCTCTAAGTCAAAAGCGGTGCTACGCTTAGAAACCATGTCTATAGGTCTATAATTGACAAGCTTGTAGAAATCATGCCTTTAGAATTCTGTCGATCGATCCTGAATTCATTTGCTATTGTCAATCACTTAGGCAATAATCTGTAGAACTTAATAATGATTCTGGGTTTATAATTGTGACACATTGCTGCCTGGAATGCCCAGATTCATGCTGAATAAAATCACTTGGCAAACAAATAGGTCTTAATGCTTGCCTTAACAAAGCTGTCTCTACACTCTATTTTCTCATATAGATATCTTGCCTATAGGATTTCAAAGTTAATAAAGTTTGCTGATTCAATTGCATGCTTTTGTTGTCTATGTGTGGAGGTCAATGTGAGCCCATGATTGTTCTTTATCTGAAAGTCCTATTTGTTTTTGTTTGTCGCCTAGATTTCACATTTTAAATAACATAGGATGGTCTAGAACCATCCCAAATAGAGGTCCTAATACCTCCAGGGTATAGATAAGGGACGAGTAGTGCACACATAAGGAATGAGCTAGAAACTATTAGAACGCTTAAGTAACAAACTTAAAGATAGTAATTGCGGTAGTAAGGAGATGATAGTCCATGCGCTAATGCTATGAGTAATGCCTTGACTTGAGGGAGTTACAAAGTATTGCATGGAATGATCCTATAGGCTAAAAAACTTAGGACCACCCCCTATAATCATGTTTACAAATAAATTTGAATATTGTATTTGTCCAAATTGTTTTCTTCCCTTTTTAGACTAATTCGCTTAATTTAAATTCGGCCAGGACCCACCGTTGTGGACCTTAAGGGGTACCTAACACCTTTTCCTCAAGGTAATTTCAAGCCCTTACCCGATCTCTGGTGATGTAAACTAGTAATATGAGTTATCTGCTCTAGGTGACCTAACGCACCTTAATCCATTAGGTGGCGACTTATTCAATTCCAATTCTCTACCCTCTCAAAAGGAGTTGTCCCAAAAATGTCGAAACCCGATTTCGTAAGAAAAAGGGGGCGCGACAGCATGCCGACTATGCTGGGATATCTTTAGGCTCTTACCATAACGAACTTGTTTGTGAATTAGTCTTTAAGCATGTCTTTATTATTCCGTTAATACTTTCACACCCCTTCCCTTTCCCTTTCTATGTTATCTTCATTCATTTTTATCACTTTCACTATGGAAACTGACTTCTCTCCTTGTTTTTATTTCTTAAATGTCTTTACAATTATTAAATACTACAATCTATCATTATTCATCATGCAAATACTTGGCAACATGTTATTTTCTTTTGCATAAATACATGCTTAACATCATATTTCGCTCATGCGTACTAATACCATAGCGGCACTTGATGAGCGTCCGTGCTCTTCCTAAAATCACCCTTTAAATTTGGAAAGGCTTATTTGCGGTAAAACTAGTCGATCAGCAGTGCAGTCGACGATTTCGTGCCTTACCCTCTCAAGTTGTCCGTACATGCATCATGATCAAACCTAGCCTGGGTTAATATGTTGTCCGCATAATAACCCTCTAAGAAAGCCTTGTCCAAAGTTCACCGGTATTTCCATAATCCTAACGGGCACAACCACGATATGTGCATTATTTGGAGAGATAAATGCCAACATGTTAATCGTTAATAGTCGAATCTGGAGGGGGCAAAGGTCTACTTCTGTTTATTTTTGTAGAAAATGAGGCACGAAGTTCCCAGGTTCGGCATGGTCTGAAGTATACCACCGTTGTTGTTAGATTGGTGGGAAAACCTTTCGCCGAGCGACAAAAGTCACGTGAAAAGGGTTCTTGGAAATTTACCTTCCTTATTGGACATCCAACCAAACAACATGTTGATCGAGGCTGCCACTATGTTCTGGGACGGAGAAAGAGCTATATTCCATTTTGGCAATATAGAAATGACTCCTATTTTGGAGGAAATATGAGGATTCGTTGGATTACCATGGGATAGTCCCGGCTTACTAGTACCGAAAAATCGCACTACCAGGGGGTTTCTAAAGATGATGGGTCTGAGAAAGAATGATGACTTGGAGTGCCTGAAGAAGTCCTACATACCCTTCAACTTCCTCTATGAACGATATGAACACAGCAAATCTTACCGTATCTTTCATGAGGAATTCTCCATCACTTTCCTAGGTTGGACTCATCGTAGGTTTTTTGTATTCGTCGTCTGCTTTCTAGGTATGATAGTGTTTCCAAACCAAGTGGATAGAATTCACACCAGGTTGGCCATGGTAACCAAAGCTTTAATGGAGGGAATTAAGGGACAAACCTATACTATTGTTTCGATGACTGTAGCAGACATATACTGGGCTCTGGATCATTGCAAGGAAGGGTTCAAACATTTTGTGGGTTGCAACTTGCTACTACAGATTTGGTTGTTAGAACATCTTCAGAGGGGTAAATACCGCTAAGAGTTTCCACAGAGACCATGGAACGATCATATAGCTTTCCACCATCCTAAAAGAATGACCTTTATCCCAAGCAGATTTGCACAACCAGAAAATGGCACATAATGGGCACAGGTTTTCAGCAATTTGACCGAAGACCAGGTTCAGTGGATATTCGAGTGGTTCCCTACTAATGAATTCATCATCAGATCTAGGGATGTTCCGTACTTGGTATTGATTGGGTTAAGGGGAATACATCGCTATGATCCTATCAGGGTCATGAGACAAGCTGATAGAAAACAAATCATACCACAAGTCTCCAAAATGAGTCGTTACAGAGCAGATTTTCAGGATGACGCCATTCCATACAAATGTGAGGCCCAACACATGTGGCATTTAAAGATTATTGTGAAAAAGGATACAATCGAGCCAGATCGATATCACGCCGGTCATGTGTACTTCTACCCATCATAGTTAGAAGATAACATAACAGGAATGATCGATCCATGGATTGGTCAAGGAAACAAAGTCATAGATGGGGTTGCTGAAGCACAAGTGAAGTATGAGAGGTTGCGTAAAAGAGTCCTTGAGTCCGAAGCCAGGCATTTGTAGCAACACAAGTTAGACATGTAGTCAATTAACAGGTGAAAGGAAATGACTACTAGCTCGACAGAAAGGTTGGAATATTTGGAGCAGGGTTTAATGGAACTGGAATAGAACTGGAAGGGAAGATGAGGAAAAGGGTCGTAGACTGTCAGAATGCAGAAGGCAATAAGGGAGGACACCTCGCAATGGCATACTTGCTGCTGGACATGCACAACTTGGGGAATTTAATTGACGGAGCCAAGAGGGTCAAATATGGGGAAGGTCCCTCTAGGACCAAGTAGATAAGGTTTATCTATTTTGAGTCATTTTGGAATTCAAATGTAATAAGGCAGATGCCACTAATAACTCATTTATTTATTGTTGTTTTTAGGTTCGTCTTATTTATTACATTAATGAAATGAGGCATTTATCGACATTAAATCTCTCCAAATCTACTTATCGTTAGGCCTACCTAGGGTACAACAAGGTTCCCCAAATTAGGACGCGAATTTACATTCCCACAATACATGTTAAATACTGCAAATGCTTTTTGGAATCCTTACTAACTTTTTTACCTTTTGCCTTTTTCTTTATTTTGATTATTCCCATCCCTTAAGGTTGGTTCGCACATACTGGCATCGTCAACATATCACACCAGATCTAGAGGCCCTCCTCCTCCTCCTCCAAGTAATCCGAAAGGCAAGGGAAAAGCTAATATGGATGATATGAGTGGCATCCAAAAAGAAAATGCTACGCATGTGGAAAATGTTGAAACTTCAGACGGTCGGAGTACTCCGGACCAGAATGATTTGGTCCTACGGTTGGAATAGAAAATACTGGAATTGCAAGGGGAACTTGAGCAGGTCCGCAACTTGGAAAACCTCTCCCTCACCCTAAATATTCCAGACCTTAACCAACAAAATATCCAAAAACCAGCACCTCCTCAAAATACACCAAACCAACATCTACAAAACCCTCTTGCACCCCATCAATACGCAACACCTCCCCAAAATCCTAATCCTCCACCAATGCCCACTCTTCCTTCACACCAACATCTTCCTACTCAATACCTACAACCACTTACCATACTACTCAGAATACCCCACAACCTATCCCTAATCCACAAAATGCAACTAATGATCACTACTACACTCCAACCCCCGGCACCCACCAAAACAATCCTATATACGTGGAAACCTTACCCCCACTCTACTCAGCCAATCTCATACACTCCAGAATTCACCAAAAAAGACATACTCATTAAGAACATGGCGGAGGAGCTCAAGAAGATCACAAGCCTAGACTAGGGTGTTGAAGGGGGCAAAGGAATTGAAGGTCTGAATTATGAGGATCTATGCATTCAGCCAGATGTAGAACTACCAGAGGGTTATAAACCTCCTAAGTTCGAGATGTTTGATGGAATGGGTGGCCCAAAGGTACATTTGAGAACTTACTATGATAAGTTCATGGGAGTTGGGAAAGATGAAAGGATTCGCATGAAGATGTTCATGAGGAGTCTCATTGGAGATGCCCTATCTTGGTACATAAGTCAAAATCCCAAGAAATGGGTCAATTTTGTAAGCATGGCGTCGGACTTCATGGATCGATTCAGGTTTAATAAAGAGAATGCACCAGACGTCTTCTACATACAGAACCTCAAGAAGAAACCAACAGAAATATTTTGCGAGTATGCTACTCGATGGAGGTCAGAAGCTGCAAAGGTCAAGCTGGCACTAGAGGAAGAGCAGATGAACAAATTCTTCGTCAGGGATCCACAATACTATGAAAGGTTAATGGTTATCGAAAATCACAAATTCTCCGACATCATCAAACTCGGGGAAAGGATTGAAGAAGGTATCAAGAGTGGGATGGTAACCAATTTTGAGGCATTGCAGGCTACGAATAAAGCATTACAGTCAGGGGGTATATCAAAGAAGAAAGAAGTAGGGGCAGTGATGGTGGCCCAAGGTCTAAAATCTCCACTCACATACCAAATACCTCCACCTACATACCAATCTTCACCTCCCAGATATTCCCAACCCACTACTGTCTATCACACTTATAACACCCAGCCAGCCTATTACCATTCACCTCCAACCCGTCAAAACTATCAAAAACCCAAATCCAATTTTGATCGTAGGCCGCCCATCGACCAGCTATATGAAAGATTGAAGGTTGTCGGATATGTCACCCTTATTCCTGTTATTGCTATGGAAAACTCCTCCTAGTGGGTTAACCCAAATAAAATATATGCATACCATTCTGGCATGAAAGGGCATACTATTGATGAATGTCGCACTCTGAAAGACAAGATTCAAACCCTGATTGATACCATAGTCATACAAGCAAAGGAAGACGCACCAAATGTCCGCAACAACCCCCTCCCAGATCATAGGGTTGAAGGAGTAAATGTGATAGAAACTGATGAATAATGGGATCCTGAAGGGCCGATTGGGCTTATTTGGGAAGGTGATGACCCTAAACCTACAGTCACACTCACTCCTATTGTGGTACAGATACAACCACTCTCAAAGTTGAAGTAGCCACATCAGTCCCGTTTGAAATTGAAGTAACAACACCTGCGACTGCACCCACTCCATTTGAAGTAGAAGTATTTACACCCTTTACTATGACGGTAGCATCCACACCACCTTTCAAGTGCAACGCCATACCTTGGGATTACGTTGTCGAAGCTAGGAGAAAAGTAAAAGCAAAGATGGAAGAATCTGGTGTTGCACAAGGGATGACCAGAACTGGAAGGATCTATATACCCGAATATTTGGGAGGACCAAGCAAGGAAGCTGCTACCAAACAACCTGTCATTGAAATTGGTTCAGATGATCTCTGGAAGAAAGTATAGGTAAGAGAATACTTTATTGTTGATCATCTGAACAAGACTCCCGCCCAGATATCCATCATGTCGTTGCTACAAAATTCTGAGGCGCATAGGAATGCTCTGATGAAGATGTTGAATAAAGCTTATGTGCCTAATAACATCATTAGTGGAGAGATGGCCAACATGGTGGGGCAAGTACTGGAAAGCCACAAGATCACCTTTCACGAAGATGATACCGCCTGAAGGATTAAGTCACAACAGGGCATTGCACATCACAGTACAGTTTGAGGACAAATTTATCGCCAGAGTCTTAATAGATAGGAGTTCAAGCCTCAACATTTGCCCATTGACTACTCTGAAAAGTTTGGGTAAAGATTTCCATGAGATACGGGTAGGAGTATGAATGTGAAAGCATTTGATGGGTCTCAAAGGGCCACGATTGGGGAAATCAACCTTTGTTTACAAATGTGCCCGACTTGGTTCAATGTTGAGTTTCAAGTATTAGACATATCTGCTACGTACAATCTTTTACTAGGACGACCTTGGATACATGATGCTGGAGCTGTGGCTTCTACGCTACACCAAGCCGTGAAGTTCGAATGGAACCATCAGGAGGTAATCATTCATGGAGATGGAAGTAAGCCCATTTACACCAGTCAAATTATCCCGGTTATCGAGAATAGAAGAAAGTTGGGTGGAGAAACTTATCACTGCATCAAGCATGTCAATATAATTGAGAAAGATAAATGGTGGAGTAGCCAAATAGAAAGCATACTAGCATGGTCAGGGTATGAACCCGACAAAGGTCATAGGAAAAAACTTCAGGGCATTACCAAACTGATACAGTTGAAATGTCATGGCACAACTTTCGGGCTCGGATATCAGTATACATGGCAAGAATATGATGATTGGTCGCCCCCATGGCGTGGTCCCTATTACCCTCTCGAGCAGCTAGTGCCGCATTTGAGTTAGACCTTTTACCAGGCCAATACAATATGGGGATCTGCAGAGGAGGAAGCTTTAACTCGGCTAAAGAACCTATTTCTAGAAGACGAGGATATGGATTGCAATGTGATAGTTGAGGAGGAGGAGGAAGAAGGCCTTACCATTCAGACCGTGGAGAAGGGAGTTGTTCTCAAGAATTGGACTGCCGCACTATCCCGGGCCCATCGAGTTCCTGGGTAGCTTGGCAATTAGCCTGACCTATTTTAAAAAGCTATTTTAAGCATTTAAGATATTTCCAGTATTTTGTTTGAAGATGCATTTTATTTTGAAATAATTGCTCGAGTTATCGAGTCATACCTATTTTGATATTTTTCGAAATTTAATTAGTGCATTGTTATTTAGTATTTATTATTATCTTTTACATTTTTCCTCTATAGTATTACTATTTCTTACCTTGATGAACCAACGACTGAGACATATAATGAGACAACGCAACATAAGGATAGTGACTCAGAAGAAGAGGATGAGATACCTGAGGAAGTTATTAGAGAAGTTGAGAATTTTGAGAACAAACCTAAGTCCAACTTGGACGAAACCGAGGCAATCAATTTGGGAGATTCTGAAACCATTAAAGAGACTCACATAAGTATTCACCTGTCACCATCAGAAAAGAAAGAATACACTCGTTTCCTGAAAGAGTATGAGGATATATTTGCATGGTCATATGATGACATGACCAGCTTGAGGACATCTATAGTGGCTCATAAGTTGCCTACCAATCCAATTTGTCCGCTGGTGAAGCAGAAACTCAGAAATTCAAACCAGACATGAGCCTAAAAATCAAGGAAGAAGTCACTAAGCAGATCAAAGCCAAAGTCCTCAGGGTAGTTGAGTACCTAACCTGGTTAGCCAACATCGTACCGGTTCCGAAGAAGGACAGGAAAGTCAAGGTGTGTGTTGACTATTGGGATTTAAATAGAGCAAGTCCCAAGGTCGATTTCCCACTGCCAGATATACATATTCTGATTGACAATTGCGCCAAGCATGAACTCCAATCCTTTGTAGATTGCTCCGCGGGTTATCATCAGATTTGAATGGACAAAGAAGACACAGAGAAAACAGTTTTCATTACACCATGGGGGGTGTACTGCTACAAAATGATGCCATTCGGTCTAAAAAATATTGGGGCCACCTATATAAGGGCCATGACGACCATATTCCATGATATGATACACAAGGAAATAGAGGTATATGTTGACGACGTTATCATCAAATTCAAAAGGGCCACAGATCATATAGAAAACTTGAGGAAGTTCTTTGACAGGCTATGGAAGCACAATTTAAAACTGAACCCCGCGAAATGTGCATTTGGGGTTCTTGCAGGAAAATTATTGGGATTCACCGTCAGCCGCTGAGGAATCGAGCTGGACCCGTCAAAAGTTAAAGCTATCCAAGAGTTACTACCACCAAAAAGCAAGAAGGATGTGATGAGCTTCCTGGTATGCCTCAATTACATCAGCTGCTTTATAGCACAATCCACAGTGATATGTGAACCCATCTTCAAAATATTGAGGAAGGACGCTGAAACCAGTTGGACTGAAGATTGTCAGAGGGCTTTTGACAAAATTAAGGAATACCTGTCCCCGCCATAAGTCCTAGTCCCGTCGGAACATAGGAGACCTTTGCTACACTATTTGTTTGTACTAGATGGGTCTTTCAGCTGTGTTTTGGGACAACATGATGAGACGGGAAGAAAAGAGCAAGCCATATATTACTTAAGTAAGAAGTTCACACCTTATGAAGCACGGTACTCTCTACTAGAACTCACTTATTGTGCTTTGACATGGACAACTCAGAAATTGAAGCATTACTTTTGTGCCTATACCACATACCTCATATCAAGGATGGATCCTTTGAAGTACATCTTTCAGAAGCCTATGCCTACCGAGAATTTAGCCAAGTGGCAAATATTGCTAAGTGAGTTCGATATTATCTATATAACTCAGAAGGCAGTCAAAGGACAAGCATTGGCAGACCATCTTGCTAAAAATCCTGTAGGAGGAGAATACGAACCACTAAAAATGTATTTTCCTGATGAAGAAGTGTCATTCGTAGGAGAGGACATTGCTGAAGCCTACGACGGTTGGAGAATGTTTTTTGATGGAGCTGCGAACTTCAAAGGAGTGGGTATTGGAGCAATCTTGGTGTCAGAGACAGGTCAACATTATCCAGTATCCTCAAAGCTTAGGTTTCCATGCACCAACAATATGGTAGAATATGAGGCTTGCATCTTGGGGCTCAATTTGGCCATTAACATGAATATACAAGAGTTGCTGGTAACTGGTGATTCGGATCTTCTGGTACATCAAGTTCAAGGAGAATGGGCTACAAAAAATACTAAGATACTACCATACATATACCATGTGCAAGAACTGATGAAGAGGTTCACGAAGATAGAATTCAAACATGTTCCAAGAATTCAGAACAAGTTCGCAAGCACACTGGCTACTTTGTCATCCCTGATACAACATCCAGATAAGAATTTCATCGATCCCATGCCATTAAAGATCCATAGTCAGCGAGCTTATTGTGCTCACATTGAAGAAGAAACGGATGGAAACTCATGGTTCCACGACATCAAAGAATATTTGGCGAAAGGAGAATACCTAGAGCAGGCAAACCATACTCATAAATGTACACTACGTAGACTATCCAATAATTTCTTCCAAAGCGGAGGAATTTTGTATAGGAGAACACCCGATCTAGGACTATTAAGGTGTGTTGATGCCAAAGAAGCTTCCAAATTGCTCGAGGAAATACATGCCAGAACCTGCAAACCACATATGAACGGTTTTGTTCTAGCCAAGAAAATACTCAGAGCTGGATATATTTGGATGACTATGGAAACAGATTGGATCTGGTATGTCCAGAAACGTCACCAATGCCAAGTACATGCATACATGATAAGGGTACGGCCAAATGAGCTCAATGCAACAAGTGCGCCTTGGCCTTTTGCTGCTTGGGGCATGGATGTCATCGGTCCTATCGAGCCCACTGCTTCATACGGGCACAGGTTCATTTTGTGGCCATCGATTACTTCACAAAATGGGTAGAGGCTGCATCTTACAAAGTTGTAACCAAGAAAGTCATCGCAGATTTTGTCAAGGATCGTATTGTTTGTCGATTCGGATTCCCGAGTCCATCATCACTGACAATGCCGCCAATCTCAACAGTGATCTGATGAAAGCCATGTGTGAAATTTTCAAAATCAAGCACAAAAACTCCACAACATACAGGCCTCAAATGAATGGAGCCGTAGAAGATGCCAACAAGAACATCAAGAAGATACTAAGGAAAATGGTAGAAAATCATAAGAAATGGCACGAGAAGCTACCATTCGCCTTATTGGGATACCGTACCACCGTCCGTACATCAACTGGGACAACTCCCTCTTTGCTGGTTTACGGTACCGAAGCTGTCATTCCCACCGAGGTAGAAATTCCTTCTTTAAGGATCATACAAGAAGCCAAACTCAGTGATGCAGAATGGATAAGGAGTTGTTATGAGCAACTAGCCCTTATAGATGGAAAAAGAATGAGTGCAGTGTGTCATAGTCAGCTTTATCATAACAGAATTTCCAGAGCCTTCAACAAAAGGGTCAGACCAAGCCAATTCACACTGAGGCAGCTGGTGCTGAAGCAAATCTTCCCATATCAAGATAAAGCCAAGGGAAAGTTTTCACCTAAATGGCAAGGGCCCTGCTTGGTTCACAGGGTACTAATAGGAGGCATACTCATACTTGCAGAAATGGACGGAAAAGTTTGGCCAAAACCTATCAATTTAGATGTAGTCAAGAGATACTATGTTTAAATTGTTTACACTTCTTCTTTTGATGTAAATGAACTACACTTGAATTGATTCCCATTTAAGAGGGGATACGTAGGCAACCCTGTGGGTTCGGTCATATCTTAATAAAATCCTCATTTTCCCAGAACCAGAAACTGGGGCAGAATTTTGAGGAAGACCTTCAAAATTCTGGAGCAAGTCTAGCCGATGTCATCATGTGTAAGATAGTCAAAAATCAGTAAGGTAACTGGGGAAAATTTTTGAGAAGGATTCTCAAAATTTCGGAATAGATCCAACAAACTTCGTTACATGCAAAACAGCTAAAGGATCACTTACTAAACTGGGCCAGAATTTTAAGAAGGACCCTCAAAATTCTAACGCAAAGAATCTGTAATGTCTCTAAAAGTGTCACAGTCATTAGTTCATCTAATTTACTTGATATTATATACCACTATGTTTTCTAAAATAACTCTATTTCATCAATAAGTGCATATTTTTCGAAAAAATCATTTCTATGGTAGCCAGGTGTTACCCAGGGTATCTCAAACAGGATCTCCAGAGCAAAGCAAGCAGACAAAGGCACAAACCAACATCCCCACAAAACTAATGATTTTTCTTTGAATGTAGGAACAAGGAATAACCACAAGTACGTGCACCTTAAAATCATTACCTTCATAACAACCAGGCCATCAAGCGCAAATATATCTCTAGCTAAGAAATATTCTGCTCCTATTTTCTATTTGTCCATTGCATGAGACTAAGCTCTGTCTCGATCCTTGCATGAGGGTAAGCACCTCCTCCCTACCTGCATAAGGCTGAGCATTGCCTTCTCTTTGCATGAGACTAAGATCTGTCTCAATTATTGCATGAGGCTAAGCCCTGCCTCCATATTTGCATAAGGTTAAGCATTGCCTTATCTTTGTATGAGACTAAGCCCTGTCTCAATTCCTGCATGAGGCTAAGCCCTGCCTCCCTATTTGCATAAGGGTATGCATTACATTCTCTTTGCATGAGACTAAGCCCTGTCTCAATTCTTGCATGAGGCTAAGCCCTGCCTCCATATTTGCATAAGGCTAAGCATTGCCTTCTCTTTGTATGAAACTAAGCTCTGTCTCAATTCTTCCATGAGGCTAAGCCCTGCCTCTCTATTTGCATAAGGTTAAGCATTGCCTTCTCTTTACATTAGACTAAGACCTGTCTCAATTCTTGCATGAGTCTAAGCCCTGCCTCCATATTTGCATAAGGCTAAGCATTGCCTTCTGTTTGCATGAGACTAAGCCCTATCTTAAATCTTGCATGAGGCTAATCCCTGCCTTCATATTTGCATAAGGCTAAGCATTGCCTTCTCTTTGCATGAGACTAAGCCCTATCTCAATTCTTGCATGAGGCTAAGCCATGCCTTCCCATCGCATGAGACTAAGCATTGTCTCTTCCATTTGCATGAGGCTAAGCCCTGTCTCCTCAATTGCATAAGGCTAAGCTCTGCCCTTCTTTGTCCAATGACCGGAAGTTACCCCATTTGAAACCTAGTACCATCTTGCCTTTTCAAGGCTAAGCTCTGTCTCAATCCTATACAAGATTAAGCTCTGTCTTGTTTTTCTCATATGCATCTCCATGTCTCTGTCCAAAGGCGTCATAGTCCGAAGGCATCATCCTTATAGCCTGAAGACACCATGTCATGGCCTGAGGATCTCTCAATACTGCACATCATTATTCAAAGGCATCATGGTTCAGAAGCACCATTCTCATGGTCCGAGAACATTATTCCATGGCCTTCGAATCCCTTATCTCATGATTCATGGTCTAGGACGTCATGGTCTAAGGACGTCATCCTCACTGTCCAAAGACAACCTTCATGGTCCGAAGGGAATTTGCATCATGTTTAAATTCTCGTAATAATATATATATATATATATATATATATATATATATATATATATATTTGCATGCATTGTGTTTTAACTTTTGCAGGTAATCCAGGAAGTAATTGTTCTTTAAACGGGAGCAACCTTCGCTCCGGTTTCCGCTCATACCATTTATACCTTGCCATTATTTCAAACGTAACCGACTCCCATCAATTACTCGCCTTTAATCTATGACCGTTCAAATACCTGCCCTATGATACATCCGTTACGCTTCAGATTCATATTCATAACTCCGCATAAACCCATCCAACACTATCCTTCCCAAAAGGAACCCGTTCCAAAACATACGACCATTCCTATAACAATTTTATCGGTTTCATTCACCGTTGGGTCCAGAACTATACACGGCCTGATTCTTGTAAAATCAGGGATATGTAGGCATCTCAGAGACCAGGGTGCGACTTATTATTTTTCAAAACGCCCCATTCGGTCAAAATCAGTCATCATTTCTTTAACCGATAACTCTTTCATCCTTCTCAGGTAAAGAGGGGCAGTTGTTAATACCCAATATTTTCCTCATCTATTTTAAATATGCATATATATTTCCAAATAGTGCACATACATTATTATTAGATTTACAAATATGCACAAGAGTTTTTATAATTTTTCTATAATTTTAAAGGCTTTAAATCAATTTATTTCTGCATTTTTTTATTATACAAATATCCAATAATTATCTCTCATATTAGTTTTATGATTATTTAATCATCTAAATTCATCATTTATGCCCATATAGTGCTTAAATATTTTAATTGCCTTTTTTATAATTACATTTGCATTTTTAAGGCTAGAATTGCATATTTTGTAATAATAGCTTATATATGCATAATTACATTATCTACACAGAAAATGACTTTTTATATTTTTATAAAGTTAAGTAATTATTTTAAATTATTTTCATGTACAAATAATATTTTTATTATTTATTAATTATTTTTATAAATTATTTCTTTAATTTAATTGGGTATTTAAAATCTAGCCCCTAAAAACCTCAATTTCGGACCTATACACTACCCAATTACCCCCAACTTAATATACCAGCCCAACATCAAATACCTAATACCCTTAACCCATTAACCAATCCCACACCCATTTATTATAACCCGACCCAGAACCCTTGAATTAGGACCGTTGATCTCCGAAATCAACGGTCCACATTACCCCAACCCTTTTTAATTAATCTAACCCATCTAAACCCTAATAATTTAACCCCACCTGCCATCTCTATACACTCCCTCTCTCATCTTCTCCTTGCTTCATCTCTGATACCCTAACGTTGTCACCTAGTTTCCTTCTTCGATTCCAACCGGATATGGAATCCCTTGATGATTTTCTTACCTTATTGGTCCTATCTCGCTACTGGTCACTCGATTATGGTATAACTTAATAGCTTGAATAACATGGCAAGCTGATCTCCCTATTTTTGGACCAAATCTGGTTCGAATCTTTCTCTTTTCTTCATCTATGGTCATTTTTCATCTTTTCAAGTACGAATCTCCGAGATTGTTTTTAATCTTTGTTTACTCCAAAGCTGGGGTTTAGATCTGTTAATATTTCATTCTTATTTTTGCTAAAAATATCATCTATGTTTCTGCATGTCTATCCATGAATATTTTTCGCGATTTTCGATAAAAAATTTTTCGCCTAATTTATTTTTGCCCAAAAATTAAGGCTTAGATCTTTTAAGATCTTTTCCGGTTCTATTTTGGTTTAATATCTTCTGTAATGTTTCCGTATATCTACTCTATGCATCTTGATTATAGTTTTTCTTTGGTTATTTACGCTGATTTTTACTTACCCTAAAATTTAGGGTTTTTTATTCTTCAAAATCGAACAAATATGGTTCAAACTTTAATTATTTCTGTCTATATGTCTTTGTGAATTTTATTAAAGCTCTTTTGTATTTCTGCCTTTTTTTACTTACATTGAATTTAGGGTTCTCGTTATTTAATTATTTTTCCTTTAAAGTTTTTGTCTATCTGCCTCTATGCATCTTTAACTCCTGCCGTTAACTGTTGACTAATTTTACTTACCCCAAAATTAGGGTTTTTGAAATCTTTACTGAGATTTCAGTCTTTCCTTCTTGTATGGTATTGATATTTCCTTATTTTGTTCGATTTACCTGTTCTCATTATTTCCTTACCTTATTTGATCTGGTACTTGACTATTGATTGATTCTGTATCTTAGTCTAAATAGTACTCGCCTGATTACATGCAGTTATGTTCTGCTAATTGATTGAATCCGACTTAAATTGATTCTACTTCTATTTTCATTCCTTGCTTGTGTGTATTTGAGTTATCACCTTATTTGTATGTCTAGTTGAGTACTATTTAAACCCCTCTCCCCTTTCCCCTTAAGAACAAGACTCGAACTCTCATATTTCTCACTTAAAACTTAAGCTCTCTCTGGTGTTCTGATTTCTGTGCTAAGTGTCTCTTGATTTTGGCTGGCTGAAAGCCAAGGCCAAGTTATTCTGGGATTTCTCTGTTGTGGCATACTTGCTTATTTTCTTACTTAACTGCTATGCTCTAACTTTTGCAATTCCATTCCCTATGCTTTGCTAGACTAGTCTGTTTTGATTCCCAGCATGACTCTGTCCTTTATATGATTATATGATCTTATTTAGTAACATTGTTAATATAAGACTAAGTTATTCTGAATAATATGAATCCTTTTCATAGTTTAGCCTAAGGTTTAAGTTATCTCATGCACTATTTGTTAATTATATACATGTTCTAAACTTTGCACACAATAGACATGTAATCAGTAAATTTTGTTACTTAACTCATATGCCTGCCTGTGTAATTCACGTGTATGACCATTTTAATCGTTTCTACCTAATTGTTTCTGTGATTAAGCCATGATTGTCTTAAGTACTAGCATGAGTATTTAGCTTAACTAGACTTCAACGTATTTGAACTATGTGTTTAAGCATGAATTCTGTATGTTTCCTTGGTGCAGTTCTACCTACAACTCTATGTTCTGAATCCTGTTTCTTCTGAAATTCAACTATTTTTAAAACATGTCCCTTCTCCCTTTTATGTACTAATTTTACACCCCCACTCTTATTCCCTTAGGTTCCCAACCCCCTAGTGTGAGCACTGCCTAGGGTCCACATGAGACTCCTTTGAACTATGACACACTGTGGGGGCTAATTTTTCAATCTCTTATGAATTACTTTGTGAATTTGTCGTTCTGGTGTGAGCATTGTCCGGGGTCCCTGAGGCCCTTGGAAACTTTGACACATTAGAAACCTATTTCAAATGGACTGTGGTGGAATCACTATGATATTGTTATGTTGGAAGGCCTGGTTTCCAGGTTTACTTGGGCCTATGAAGGCTCCCTATAGTGTCTCGTTATTATTATCTAATTTGTTTGTTATTCTGGGCTGTAATAACTTTATAATAACAGATTCAAGGATATTTAGTAAAGCTGGGGGGTTTCTTCTTATATCTTTTTTAAAACTGGGTAGAAGTCCTGCTTATAGAATTTAATTATGCTGTCAATTCTGTTCGTTTAAGTGAAAACTATTTGAGTTCTATATTGTGGTTAGACATCCTGCCTATAGGGCCTTCATGATCAATTTTTCTATATTTTACACTGGCATACTAGAAATCCTGATTATAGGATTTTCATTTAATTATGTATATTAGAAATCTCACTCATAGGATCTATACATGTTTCCAACAAATGTGCTAGCAAGCATGCCTATAGGATCTCGTTGTTTGAATTAATTGTCCTTCTTGGAAATCTGTTTAATTTTTGCCGTACACAGTTAATAGATATCATGCCTATAGGATTTAAATCCATCCAAACCTAGAAATCATGCCTATAGGGTTTAAATCAATCCAGCAATAGATATTATACCTATAGGACTAAAATCAATTTCAAATTTAGAAATCATGCCTATAAGGTTTAAGTCAATTCATTAATAAGAAATCATGCCTATAGGATTAAAAGGTAATAAATCTATCTCTGCAAGTCAAAATCAGTGCTACGCTTAGAAACCATGTCCATAGCTCTATAATCGACAAATTTGTAGAAATCATGCCTTTAGGATTCTGTCGATCAATCCTGAATTCATTCGCTATTATCAATCACTTAGGCAATAAATTTGTAGAACTTAATAATGATTCTGGGTTTATAATCATGACACATTGTTGCCTGGAATGCCCAGATTCATGCTGAATAAAATCAGTAGGCAAACAAATAGGTCTTAATGTTTGCCTTAACAAAGCTGTCTTTGCACTCTATTTTCTCACATAGATATCTTGCCAATAGGATTCCAAAGTTAATACAGTTTGCTGATACAGTTACGTACTTTTGTTGTCTATATGTGAAGGTCAATATGAGCTCATGCTTGTTCTTTATCTGAAAGTCCTATTTGTTTTTGTTTGTCACCTAGATTTCACATTTTAAGTAACATAGGTTGGTCTAGAACCATCCCAAATAGAGGTCCTAATACCTCCAGGGCCATAGATAAGGGACGGATAGTGCACGCATAAGGAACGAGCTAGAAACTATTAGAATGCTTAAGTAACAAACTTAAAGATACTAATTGGGGTAGTAAGGAGATGATAGTATGTGCGCTAATGCTATAAGTAACACCCTGACTTGAGGGAGTTACAAAGTATTGCATGGAATGATCCTATAGACTAAAGAACTTATTAGGACCAACCCCTGATACTCCTGCTTAAAAATAAATTGAATATTGTATTTATCCAAATTATTTTCTTTCCTTTTTAGACTAATTCGCTTAATTTAAGTTTGATCGGGACCCACCGTTTTGGACCTCGAAGGGTGCCTAACACCTTCCCCTCAAGGTAATTTCGAGCCCTTACCCAATCTCTGGTGATGTAAACTAGTAATATGAGTTATCTTCTCTAGGTGCCCTAACACACTTTAATCTATTAGGTGGCGACTCTTTCAATTCCAATTACCTACCCTCTCAAAAGGACTTGTCCCGGAAATGTCGAAACCCGATTTTGCGAGAAAAAGGGGGCGCGACACCAAGTGCTTGATATCTTAGCTAATTACAACCTATTGTTGGGATGACCATAGATACATGCAACTGAGGCAGTGGCTTTTACTCTACACCAGGCTATGAAGTTCGAATGGAATCATCAGGAGGATATCATTCACGGAGACAGAAGAAACCCTATATACACCAACCAGATCGTTCTAGTCATCAAAAATAGGAGGAAGTTGGGTGGAGAGACATATCACCGTATTGAGTGGGTGAACACAATTGAAAAGGATCGATGATGGAGCAAGAAGATAGAAAGCATATTAGTGTGGACGGGATATGAACTAGGCAAGGGTCTCGGTAAAAAGATTCAGGGGATCACCAAACCCATAAAACCACAGTATCATGGCACGACCTTTGGACTCGGATATGAATATACATGGCAAAAATATCATGATTAAACATCGCCATGGTGTGCCCCTTATTATCCGCTGTAATAACCCATACCACCTCTGCACCATACATTCCATCAAGCTGACATAATGTGGGGATCAAAGGAAGATGAGAATTTGGATGGCATTAGGAAGCGGTTTCTAGATGAAGAAGACATTGGCTGCAGTGCAATTGAGGAGGAGGAGGATCTTACCATTCAAACAATGGAAAAGGGAGTTGTTCTCACGAATGGGACCACTGCATCATCCCGGGCTCACCGTGTTCCTGGGTAGCCTAGCAAATCAACATGAATTATTTTCAAATAGTTTCAAGCATTTAAAACATTTTCAGTAATTTGTTTTGAAATAATTATTCCAGTCATTGAGCCGTACTTGTTGATATTTTAAAGCTTATTAATGCATTACTTCTTTTCTTATTTATTACTATTTTTCTACATTATTTTCAGTATAATTATTACATATCCTGATGAACATACGACTCTAATGTGCAATGAGACAATGCAACATAAGGAAAATGATTCAGAAGATCTAGAAGATGATATAATACATGAGGAAATCATCAAAGAAGTATAGAATTTTGAAAACAAACCAAAGTTTAATTTGGAGGAAACTGAGGTCGTCAACTTAGGAAATTTTGAAACGGTTAAGGAAACTCATATAAGCATTCATCTATCACCGTCAGAGAAAGAAGAGTATATCAAGTTCCTAAAGGAGTATGAGGACGTCTTCACATGGTCCTACGACGATGTAACTGGGTTAAGCACATCTATAGTAGCTCACAAGTTACCCATTAATCCCATGTGTCCACCGGTAAAGCAGAAGCTTAGAAAGTTCAAGCCAGATATGAGTTTGAAGATAAAAGAGGAGTTCACCAAGCAAATCAAAGCTAATGTTCTCAGAGTGGTCGAATACCCGACCTGGTTAGCCAACATTGTGCCAATTCCAAAGAAAGATGGGAAGGTTAGAGAATGTGTCGATTACCGAGATCTGAACAGAGCAAGTCCTAAGGATGATTTCCCATTACCTAACATACACATGTTGATTGAAAACTACACCAAACATGAACTCCAATCCTTTGTGGATTGCTTTGCAGGATACTATCAGATTTGGATGGATGAAGAGGATGCCGAAAAGACCGCCTTTATCATACCATGGGAATATATTGCTACAAAACGATGCCATTTAGTTTGAAGAATGTTGGGGCCACCTACATGAAGGCCATGACGACTATCTTCGATGACATGATACACAAGGAAATAGAGTTATACGTGGATGATGTTATCATCAAATCTAAAAGGAGTTCGGATCACAAAGCAGACCTATAGAAATTTTTCGATCAGCTTCGAAAATATAACTTAAAGTTGAACCCTGCAAAATGTCCCTTCGGAGACCCTGCTGGAAAATTGTTAGGTTTCATCGTCATTCATCGAGGTATTGAGTTGGACCCGTCAAAAATCAAAGCTATCTAGGACTTGCCACCGCCAAAGAATAAGAAAGATGTGATGAGTTTTCTAGTGCACCTCAATTATATCAGCCGCTTTATTGCACAATCAACGGTGATATGTGAGACAATCTTCAGAATGCTGAGGAAAGATGCTGCAACAAGCTAGACTGAAGAATTCCAAAAAAGCCTTCGACAAAATCAAAAAGTATTTATCTAAACCACTCATGTTGGTCCCAACAGAACCAAGAAGACCTCTGTTGCTTTATCTATTTGTGTTGGATGGGGCTTTTGGTTGTGTTCTAGGAGAACATGATGAAACTGGAAGGAAGGAGCAGGCGATATATTATTTGAGCAAGGAGTTCACGCCTTATGAATCCCGGTACTCTTTGTTGTAATGCACTTGCTATGCTTTGACATGGATAGCCGAGAAGTTGAGACATTATTATTGTGTGTACACTACATATCTCATATCAAGGATGGATCCACTAAAATACATCTTTCAGAAACCCATGCCTACGTGTAAGTTACCAAAGTGGCAGATATTGCTAAGTGAGTTCGACATCGTCTATGTAACTCAGAAGGACGTCAATGGGCAAGCATTAGCTGATCACTTGGAAAAACATCCCGTAGATGCAGAATACGAACCATTGAAAAATTATTTGATGAAGAGGTATCGTTTGTAGGAGAAGATATTACCGAGGCGTATGATGGTTGGAGGATGTTCTTTGATAGAGCGGCAAACTTTAAAAGAATGGGTAACGGAGCTATCTTAGTATCAGAAACCGGTCAACATTATCCAGTATCTGTAAAACTCAGGTTTTCGTGCACCATCAATATGGCAGAATATAAGTCCTGCATCCTGGGACTTAGATTGGCTATTGACATGAACATTCAGGAGTTGATGGTAATCGGAGATTCAGATCTATTGGTGCACCAGGTTCTAGGAGAATGGGCTATGAAGAACACCAAAATATAGCCATACTTGCACTGTGTACAAGAGCTGATCAAGAGGTTCACAAAGATAGAGTTCAAACATGTTTCGAGGATTCAGAATGAGTTTGCAGATGCATTAGCTACTTTGTTTTCCATGATACAACACCCAGACAAGAATTTCATCGATCCTATCCTAATAGGAATTCATAAGCAGCCAGCTTATTGTGCTCATGTTGAAGAAGAGGTTGACAAAAATCCGTGGTTCCACGACATCAAGGAATACTTGGAAAAGGAAGAATATCCAGCGCACGCCTCGATTATTGGCCAACCATTTCTTTCATAGCGGAGGAATTTTATATAGGACTCCTAATTTGGGATTGTTGCGATGCGTCGATGCCAAAGAGGTGTCTAGATTACTTGAGAAACTACATGCCGGAACTTGTGGACCCCATATGATTGGTTTCGTTCTGGCCAAGAAAATATTAAGAGTAGGGTATTTTTGGATGACTATGGAAACCGACAGCATCAAATATGTTCAAAAGTGTCACCAATGCTGATATGATATGAGTGCAACCCAACAAACTCAACGTAACGAGTTTGCCCTGGCCCTTCTCCGTTTAGGGTATAGATGTCATCGGACCAATCAAACTCGCTGCTTCAAACGGACATAGGTTCATTCTTACGACTATAGACTACTTCATAAAATGGGTTGAAGTCACATCCTATAAGGCTGTAACTAAGAAGGTCATAGCAGATTTTGTTCGAGCCGCATCGTTTGTCGATTTGGAGTACCTGAGTCAATCATTACTGACATTGCCGCCAATCTCAATAGTGACTTGATGAAAGCTATGTGGGAAACATTTAAGATCAAGCATCGAAATGCTACAGCATACAGGCCGATAATGAATGGAGCCGTAGAAGCCGCCAACAAGAACATCAAGAAGATATTGAGGAAAATGGTAGACAATTACAAGCAATGGCACCAAAAGCTAACCGTTTGCTTTACTCGGGTACTGAACCAAAGTTCATACATCAGCTGTGGAAACTCCCTATCTACTTGTTTACGGTAGTAAAGCCGTTATTCCCGCCGAAATGGAAATCCCTTCCTTAAGAATCATACAAGAAGCCGAGCTCAGTGACACAGAATGGGTACGGAGCCGGTATGAACAACTAGATCTCATTAATGGAAAATGAATGAACGTAGTGTGTCATGGCCAACTCTACCAGAATAGAATGACAAGGGCTTTCAACAAAAAAGTTACGTCAAGGCAATTCACACGGGAGAAATTGGTACTAAAATGGATCTTCCCACATCAGGATGAAGAAAAGGGGAAATTCTCACCCAACTGGCAAGGCCCTTATATGGTTCACCGGGTATTAACAAGAGGAGTGTTTATACTTGCAGAAATGGATGGAGAGTGTCACACCTCCTTTTTCACCTACACCCCCGGAAGAAGTATGAGGGTTATGTGGTGTTGATTTAGGGTCGATTGGGTAAGCTAGGGTTCGGGATTTTGGGACCGGACTACTTCGATTGAAGATTCGAGAAGTACTAGGGTGATCTGAGGGAAACCAATCATAGATTAGGGAAGATGGAGACATGGGGATTCCCTAGTGTTAATTTGGTGGTGGTTTGAGGCTGCGCCGCCACCGGAGAAGGTGGAGGATTTGGGGGCGGCGCTAGGGTTAGGTGGGTGTCTCTGAAGGTGAGGGTGAAATGAAGAGATGGGATGGGGTAGGGGTGTTTGGATAATTAAACCTGTAAAAGGGCCCTTGATTCTGGACCATTCGATCCAGTGAGATCAACGGTCCTGATTGAATATAATTAAAACGGGGTCGTTTTGGTTAAGCTGGGGCGGACCGGGTATGGGAGACGGGTCTGGGCTGGTTTGGGGTGGGTTTGGACGGATTTTGTTTGGGCTTGGGGATCTTTTGGCCAAATTGGCCCAAAACTAGAATTTCTCTCTTATTTTCTTTTTCTTTTCAATTTTCTTTCTAATTTCTTTTTCAAAAATTAAAACTTAAAAATCCTAAATGAAGCTATAAAACCCCAAATTATCTTAAAATACTAATTATCTCTAAATAATAATTATCACACATAATTAATACCAAATTAAAAGAAAATCGCAAAATTTTGACATTAAATACTAAATGCAAAAATACGTTATTTTTGTGAATTTTTCATTTTTGTAAAACAACATTTTACTAAATTAACCAAAAAATGTAAAATCAAATCCTAAGTGCAGATGCTATATTTTTTGTATTTTTTAATGCATTAGTAAAATTAAATATGCTCACAAAGATATGCAAACAATCAGGAAAATCGCACAGTAATTCCTAGAATAACACATAATTAAAGAAAAAAAACCTAATTTTGGGTATTCTTTTGGAGTAATTCATATGAGGTAAAAATCACGTGCTCACAGAGAGATTTGACCAAAACCCATCAATTCGGATGCAGTCAAGAGATACTATGTTTAAGATTATGTTTGCACTTTCTATTTGATGTTACTGAATTGTGCTTGACCTGAATCCCGTTTAAGAGGGGATACGTACGCAGCGCTGTGAGTTAGGTCGCATTATAATAAAATCTTCATTCCCCCTATGGTCTGAAACTGGGGCAAGAACTCAAGTTTGCCCGATCTCATCATGTTTGGGACCGCCAAGGAATGTATCGCCAGAAGTACGCATTTAAATTGGGGCATAATTTTGAGGAGGATCCTCAAAATTCTGAGTTAAGGGGTTGCAATGTCTCAAAAGCGTGTCATAGTCATCAATTCAACAAATTATTTTCTCTCATGCATTATCACATATTTCAAAAAACTACAATTTATCAAATGCATGTTTTTCAAAAAATTTGTTTCTATAGCAGCCAGACATTACTCGGGGTGACTCAAGAAGGGCCTCCAGACAAAGGCAAAGCAAGGAATCGAAAGCACGAACCAAACTTTACCCCGCAAAACTCATGATTTTTCTTTGGATGCAGGCACAGTGAATATAACATGAACGTCCGCAAATACATACACACAACAAGACCACTATCTTCACACCGACAAAGGTTGCCAAATGCAAACACATCAAGCTAAGAAATGCTTCACTCTCTCGCATTTAGTAATTGCTTTTCTTGCATAGGGCTAAACACTACCCTCATTATTACATAAGGCTAAGCATTGCCTTCCTTTGCATGATACTAAACACTATCTCTACTCCTTGTATAGAGCTAAACACTGTCCTCACTTTGCATGAGGCTAAGCACTGCCTTCACACTGCATAAGGCTAAGCACTGCCTTTCCTTGCATGAGACTAAGCGTTGTCTCCATTCTTTGCATGAGACTAAATTGTCTCCATTATTGCATAAGGCTAAGCACTGTCTCCATTCTTCGCATGAGACTAAGCACTGTCTCCACATTGCATGAGTCTAAGCATCGCCTTTCTTTGCGTGAGACTAAATGTTGTCTCCATTCCTAGCATGAGGCTAAATATTGTCTCCATTATTGCATGAGGCTAAGCATTACTTTTCCTTGCCAGAGACTAAGCATTGTCTCCTTTCCTTGCATGAGACTAAGCATTGTTTCCACTCCTTACAAAAGGATATGCACTGCCCTCATCATTGCATAAGGCTAAGCACTGCCTTTCCTTGCATGATACTAAGCACTGTCTCTATTCTTTGTACGAGGCTAAGCATTTCCTCTATTATTGCATAAGGCTAGGAATTGCCACCTTTCCTTGCATGAGACTAAGCATTGTCTCCGCTCTTTGCATCGGGCTAAGCACTGCCCTCATCTCATACAAGAATAAACTTGTCTCATCTTGTTCTCGCATATGACTATGTATTACCTGTTTCTTCTATCAAACAATCGATATCACCGCATCTTAGCATTTCATGGGCTGAAACATCGCCATATTGTCCAAAGGCATCATAGTTTGAGGTCATCATCCTCATAGCCTGAAGACATCATGCCATGGATGGAGGATCTCTCGAAATTGCATATCATTATTCAAAGGCTTCATATTCTATAGGCACCATCCTCATGGCCCGAGGACATCATTCCATGGCCGGCGAATCCCTTACTATACACTTCATTGCCCAGGATGTCATGGCCTAAGGACATCATCCTCATCGTCCAGAGGTAACCTTCATGGTCCAAAGGAAATATGTATCATGTTTAAACTTCACAATAACCTGTATATATTCGCATGCATCGTGTTTTATGTTTTGCACCCGGGAGGTAACCGTTCCACAAACAGGAGCAATTCTCATTTCGATTTCTATTCACAACGTTCACATCCTTCGATCACCTCAAATGTAACCGATGATTAGCAATTGATTACCCTTTGTTCTATAAATATTCAAATATTTGTCTTATACATCCACAATGTTCAAATTTGCATTCATAGATCCTATCTATTACTTACGACATTATCCTACCAAAAAGATTCTTTTTCGAAACAAATGACCACTCTTATAACGACTCCATCGGTTTCATTTGTCGTTGGGTCCAGAACTACACACGGTCTGATTGTCGTAACACTACGGATATGTATGCAACTCAAGAACCATGGTTCGGCCCCCATTTTTCTCAAAATACATCATTCCGCACTCACTTCGGACAAAATTGGTCATCATTTTCTTTACTCGACAACTCTTTCATCATTTCCGGGTAAAGAGGGGCAACTGTTGATATCCAATTTTGCCCTCATACTTTTTTAAAATAGTATATATACTTTCAAAATATCATTTTGCATCATTACTTAATCTACGAGAGTTATATAAGTATTTTCAATAATTATTTATAATTTTTAAAGCTTTAAAAATGATTTTCTTGCATTTATAATACATGAATATGTATTAATTATCCCATTAATTTATTTTGTGATGATTTAATAAGACAAATCTATTATTTTCATACACATATATTTTCATAATGTTCTTACTTCATTTCATATGATTATATTGGTATTTTTAAGCTATTTACATATTTTTGCAATACTAGCCTATATGCTATGCATAATTACAATCATTACATTATTCATGCTAACAAGGAATTTTTATATTTTTTATAAGGTTAGGTTACTATTTTCAATTATTTTATTGTATAAGTAATATTTTATTATCTATTAATTATTTTATTTAAATAATTTTGGGAATTTAATTTGTAGCCCAAATTAGGGGTTAATTTCGGACCAAACAGACCCAAATCACTGGCCCAGAGATCCCCAATCCTTCTTTGGCCCAAACCAAATGACCCCTTCCCCAAACCCGGCCGGGACCAGTTAAAATGATCTGCTCCATTTTTTTCTAATCCTAGCTGTTAATCTCTCAAGATCAACGACCCATAATCATCCCTTTGCTTTAAACTAACTAACCCCACCCGAAACCCTGCTATTTCTCTAAGACTGTCGCCCCTAAATCCTCTATTCTCCTCTCCTCTCAAACTCTAGCAGCCGCCTCCCTTATTTTGTCCAACCCCGACCTAAACATGGAATCATTCTATGATTCCCTTTCCATTTATGCTCTGTCTCGTTGTTTATTACATGATTTTGTTATCACCTAGTACTCCCCTATTTTTGGCAAGTGTCAGGATCCGAATCGAGGGAATCAAGATCTATTTTGTTTAGATCCAGACGATATTTCATCTGTATACACTAATTATTAGACTGTATGGGTCTGATTCAGTGAGATATCTGACTATTTGTGTTCTCCTTCTTGAACTAGGATTTACCCAATTGTTTATCCTAAATTTATTCTGAATTAATTTTGCAAGCTTTTCTTTCCTTATTTTGTGCTTGATTAATTATGTTTACTTGGTTGTTCGTTCAATTTTACTACTATATAAACCCTTTCCCATCTCCCTTAGAAGGGGGAACGACTACTGCTATAACTACTATTACCACTACTATTCTCTCTACTCTCATTTGTTTTTACTTTCCACACTCTTAGTTGTGGCCGGCCCAAAGCCAAGGCCACAAGAATTGTCTCTAATTACCTCTCTAGTGCGAGCATTGCTCGGGGATCGTTTGAAGCTCATATGAAATCTGACCCATTAGGGGTGTGGAATTCCTGTTGGTGTTCTTATTTTGCTACTAGCATTTGGTGATTCTTCTCTATTTGCTGTTAAATTTGCAAACTAGTAAGTGTACAAGCTCTCTCAATTATGATTCTTCCCTATTTGTGTTCATGCTTCTGAATGTTCCCATTATGTGGGCTTTTCAAAGCAAATATGATATTATGCCGGTATTTGTTTGATTTTCTTGTAATTCTTCATCTGGATTTGTGTAAGTGAGCATGATTAGAAGATTTTCTGGGTTGTGACACTTGTTTGAAGTTGTTGGGTTTATGAATGCATTATCCCTGACATTGACTGTTTAATGTTGTATCTTTATGTCTCAATCTGAACGCTATCCCCTGAAATTCTAGGGAATTACTGCCTATCCAGAATTTATCTTAATAAGTTTCTGAATCCTTTATGTAGGCCCTACTATTATCCTTATTTACATGAATCCTATGTTTTTACCAAACATATGGCTTTAAGAATTGCAATGTGGTATTTAGCCAACTCTATAACCTTTAGTATTACCTAGGTTCCCAGTTGAATCCTACTACACTTAATTTTCTGTATTGTGCATGGTTGACAGGTTTAAGTTCTGAAATCTGTCTGCTCTGTTTAACCTTAAGTTGGCAATCTTTTTTACCATAATAATTTTGAACTTGGGAATCTCTGTGTTGCACTCAGCATAATTAAGATCCTTATTGGATGTTATAGACCATGCATGTCTGCTTGTTTACTATATGTAATTGTCATCCTCTGACTATGGCTCTATCAGACCTTCCTAATTTAGATTCATGGTTTTAAAATCCCTTTTGGACTAGTTCTGAACCATGCTCTACCCCAGACTTACTCTAGAAGGCTCAACATGTGCATCTTGTGTGTGCTTACCTTATTAACTTTAAATGGCATATTTCCTCAACTCTCATGATGTTATGTGTATCTTTAGCATGCTCTCACCTACTTAATGATTTAACCCTATTACTAGTTTGTCATGTCAAACTTACCATGTTGAAATTAAATTTATTGATTCTCTTAGTTCATATTCCTTACTTAATCAAATATATCACTCCTGCTTCTAAAATGCCCATGTGTTCATGAATCCTGCTAAATATCACACAATCCTATCTCTATGGGGTTTTGCTTCAGAACTGTTTAGTTGATTTCCATGTGTGGTCCATTAATTTATTCGATAAAGTGGTCAATGTTGTAACTACTAGCTGGATATGAGTTCGTATATTGCTTTGGGTTGTGTAAATGGACATACTCCCCTATTTTCGTGGAGTGTTTTTATCTAGGCCTGCTATTCGAGTGAAAGAATCTGTTGAAGGCCAAGGCAATGCTGGGTTAGCTCTTCTTGAATCTGCTCAATTTGTTGGGACCTGTAATCATCTCGTTTCTGTAATATTTGTATCTATTTCTTCTTTTATATTTGGGCATATAATAATTTGTAAACAAATAGCTGGGGAGTTAGTAAAAAGGGGGGTTGCGTATTTTAATTCTTGCATAAAAGGGTAAAAAATATGCCTATAGGTTCTATGTGTTTTATTTACTATTTCATTCAACATGCCTTATATGTTATTTAGTTTAGTGTGTTGTAAACTAATAGAAATCATGTCTATAGAAATCATGCACACGCTTCACTTAACTTGTCAAAACATGTTGGCTCCAGTAATTGCTATATTTGTTTCCATGTGTACTACTAAATGCTTTAGATAGCATGCCTATAGGATAAAATAACACATGTTTTGCTAATCTTCACCTGGATACTATGTCTATAGGGTTTCAATTAATCAATCAATCAAATGCTTCTATTGCTCTTAGTACGTTGCTCCTTTAGATATCATGACTATAGGATCTTAATCAATAACTTTGTTACTTCGTTGCATTGCCACAATTAGACGACATGCCTATAGGGATAAAGTATATAAAATCAAATTGTAATTGTTAACTACTAGAAATCCTACCTATAGGATACTGTCACCTGTTTAAGAAACGTGTCTATAAAAATCAATGCTTGTAATTCAGAGTTTTGGGATCGTTTCACTGCCTCATTACGCAGATAACTAGAGATCATGCCTATAGGTTTGTAATGCCTTTAACCTGCAACTGCGTTAGCCCAAAGCTGTAACGTTGCATGTACACTGCTGGAAATCCAGAGCCACCTAGAACCATACCCACAGCGCTTTAAATTTTGATTCTGAAATTATATATTGCCTGAACTGCTCGCGTGCATTCGTTATTTATGTGTGGAGGCTAACTTGAGCCTCTAATTGTCTTTATGTAAAGTCCTGTTTATTTTGAATGTTGCGTAGTTTTATCATTTTGAGCAGCCTAAGCTGAGTCTATAACCACCTAATGGAGGTCCAAAGCCTCCTGGACCATAGGCATGGGACGCGTAGTGCACGCATAGGGTACGATTTAGAATTGAATTAGAGTGTCTTTATGTAAACAACTTCAACATAGTAATTGGGTAGCATGAGATGAAAGTATGTGTAGACATGTGATTTTTGACCTTACCCAAGATTTTTATATTTTAGCATGTAAATATTTAATGTAGACCTAATATAGCTATTTCAACTATTTTTGACTTCTTTACTTTATTTTCGTCATAAAAATGAAAGATTACAAAAAATATTTTAGCTTACGTATCTTTCATAAATTTAAATAAAAATATACAAAAATAGTACCTTATTTTTTATCTTTACATAATCTTGAAAATACAAAAAATATGTTGCATTCGCATCTAGGATTTAATTTTTGCATCTTTAAATCAATTAGTAATTTATCTGCTTTACAAAATTGAAAAAATCACAAAAAAGGTATTTTGAATTTTTATTGTTTAATTTCGAATTTTTATAATTTTATTTTAATTTGGTATTTAATTAGGTGTGGTAATTATTATTCAGAGATAATTAAGTTAATTTGGTAGAATAATTTGGTTTAGGGGTTGTTCAATAAGGGTAATGTTTACCTAACTTTAGGAAGCTTCTACAATGGTAGGGTCTAGGAAATGCACTACTAAATTAAATAAAAGCACTAAGCTAGTGTAGACAATTGAAAAATGGGAATGGGTAATGGAAATGGCACTAACTTAATGCCCATTTAAGGGCTAAAAATCATGGTCAGGGGGGGAGAACATTCAAAGAGGGTAGAAGGCTAGGAAATTCAGAGAGGAAAAAAAAAAGAAGGGGGCGGAGAGAGTGGTATACACTCGATATACATTCTGGATACACTGTATATATAGGGGCAGAGAGCTAAGAAAACTTGGAAGGGATTCTAAGAGAGATATAGGAAGAGAGATACACAGAAATAGATACAGAAAAAAAATCAAAAACGATTGCAGAATTTCAGAAAAATACACTGTTTCATTGAGTCATTTGGTATTTTCTGAAGTTTTCTTCTAGTATGGAAGCAATTCCTGGTTAGTTGATAATAAAAAGGGTTTAAGTCGAGTCGGGTTTGAGGTCTGCTGATTCACTAAGATTGAAATTAGGGTCTGACTATCGTATCACATCCCTTGGTTTCAAAATTAGTCTGCTGGTTCATTTTCTGGTGTTGAATACTACTGTTGTTGTTGGTTACTGCAGATACCTCATTTTTCTGCTTCCTTCTTTCATTTCTAGGTGCACACTTGAACTCAAATTGATGTAGCTTTGAGATGAACATGAAATGAAAGTACTCAGACATTTTTTTACTGGATGATGCATGTTTGGACGACTATACATCTGTAGTTAAGTAGATATTAATGATATGTAACTGTGTAGTGTAGTCTAATTGGATTTATATTCACATGAAACTCGGACTGCATAATTTGTACCTAATTGGACTGTTTGGGACTGTTAATTTGTGGTTATCCAGTTGTAGCCTTAGTATAGCTTAGAACCTGCTTTAGTTTAACGGTTTTGTTTTAAAAAATAAAAAAATCAGAAATAGTTTGGGTGTTGCAATTGATTTTGATATCAGCGCATGATATCCACATTAATTTTAATTTCAAAGTGAAGAGACTTCTCAAACAACTTTGTATTGCAGTAGCTAAGATCAGTAGATTAGTTACTCATATCAACATCTGCGTTTCATTAAGTAGTTTAGTTTAGCTGTATGATGATTAGATGTGAATAAAGTGTGAAGTTAGGCTATTAACCTGTTCGTGTTAGTGTAAGTAAAATCTCGTAATTAAGTTGCTTAGCCTGCTCATCTGAGGTTTATATTCATGACTATTTTTGTTAAAATTCAATTCACGTTTCCCAGTTTGTTTTGCCTTTAGTAATATCCAGAAGTTCACTAGTAGGTAAATAGATAAGAAAAATCTGAATTTTAGAATATAAATCCAATCCAGTCGGTTTAGACGTCTAGCTGTTTTGAATTTTATTGAGATGAGCATATGAGTATGTCAAGTGTTGATTTAAATAAATGTGAAATAGCTCCATCATTTTCAAGTTAATAAGCTTGAATGTCAAGGGTGGGCCTGAATGAAGTCTGTCTGAAGCCCAACTTGAGTTTTGACTGTGTCTTATTCTTACTGGGCTGAGCTTGAAGCCCAAGGGAATTACTGAAATTTAGAATAAAAGTCAAGGACGTAAGTATATTAGTTCTTGAACAATACTAATTAATTATGGCTTTTCTGTTATTATTAGAGACAAACTAAGTAGAAAATTGTAGTTTGCTTTAGGTTGGCCTTTAAATAATAAATGAGGCGATCCCGCTAAACAAAAATGCATAAATTGTGGGGTCCTCTTAAATGTCTATAATAAAATACTTAGAATTCGAGATGGGCCGTTTAGCGAATTTCACAGCCCTCCCCAAAGATAATAACGCATTAGTCACTTTAGGTGTGCTTTTAAAAATTTACCTTCTTAAACTCGGGTGTGCATTTCATGTGACCCAAATCAAATCCCAAAAACGTTGAATAAAATGTGTTCAGGATTGCGGGTGCATTTCATGTGATGCAATCCAAAGACACGTTTTAAACGAGGTTCAATTTTCTCTAAAAATAATTGAATAAAAGCGGTTGAAAGCTAAAATTGGCACATAGGTTCAACATGTATTAAAATCAGATAAATAAGCTGAATATGACAGTTGAGCGACCGTGCTAGAACCACGGAATCCGTGAATGCCTAACACCTTCTCCCGGGTTAACAGAATTCCTTACTCGGATTTCTGGTTCGCGAACATTTAAACAGAGTCATATTTTCCTCGATTCGGGATTCAATCGGTGACTTGGGACACCATAAATCTCCCAAGTGGCGACTCTGAATTTCTTAAAATAAATCTGTTTCGATTGTCCTTTAATTAGAAAAAATCCCTTTACATATACCCTTTTCCGGGGTGTATGTGAAAAAGGAGGTGTGACAGCTTTGGCGACTCTGCTGGGGACAGAACCCAGAATCTCTGGTTCTTGGTTTAAGAATTCGAGCTTAGAATAATTGTTATAGTTGGCTTTATCCATTATCTGATTTTGTTACATGATTTGGGTCTAATGTGCTAATTGATTGCTTTTACCGCTTTGATATTCCGTGAACTGTATATAAACTGTTGCGAAATCCCTCTTCTCTCTGTGTCTTCTAAATCATGAAGAAGTGTGCACTTCGTGTGACTTCTTTTCTGTTAGAGTCATATCCCAAATTTAGAACGAGGTTCGGACAAGTTGCAAAGCCGGCGAAGCTTCTGTATTCCCTGTACGCTGCCCCCTCGGCCCGAGCTGTCCGCTCGGGTAAGCCAGGTCTAGAACAAACACCCAGGTTCTGAACCTAGAATAACTCAACTTCATGCCGGATCCCTAGTAGGAACGCTTATTTGCATAATGTGCATTTGACTTAGGGAACTCAACACAGGGGTTGGGTCCGTCTAGGACAAGCAACCTGAAATGAAAAAGACCATCCTGATGAATCCTACTTGTTTTCTGTGCATTTATTTGTTCGGACTTGCATGCTGACCGGCTTCTGAATCTCGGGAATATCAAAAATTTGAGAAAAAGAAAAAGGATAGAGAGGAAATAACAGTGTAGAGAGTTAATTACTTATTTTTAGAATAAAACCAATGCCCAAATACTTTCGAAACTCTGCCGAAATTTTGAGAAAATAAAAAGAAAATATTTTATGTTTTTAAAATTATTTGTTTTACTCAAAAAGCAAAAATGCGTGAAAAAGAGTCTTTTATTTTAGTTTGTCTTGTTTTCAAAAACGGAGAAGAAAAATAGTTTGTTTGTTTGTTATAAAAGGAACAAAGGAAAAAGAATCTTGTTTTCAAAAATAGCTAGTTTCTCTGCCCGAACTACGCGAACCTGATTCTCGTCTCTCGGGGCGGGATACGTAGGCAACCCACATAGGGTCCGGTCTTACTAGTAAATATTATGTTCTTGGCTTTGCGGGGTCTTTGCCAAATTTTGCACTTCTAGCCACCTTTTGGCCAAATAAGCCATTTTGCAAAAATAGCCTCAATCATCTCTTGCATGTGTCCAGTATGGAATGTTATTGTCTCGCATAGTGTTGGTTTAAAATTTTCTCATAAAGGTGTGGATTTATTTACCGGAGTTTGAGCATGACAGACACCCCGTGACCATCCAGTCAGGATCGCTCAATCAGGAGTTGCTTAAGGAGATTTGTTTTATTTTTATGTTTTGAGTCCGTTCTTCATTTTATGTCTGTCTTTTACTTTCTAGTTTTGTACAATAATGTCAAGTCTTTTGTTATTGTATTTTCTTCTTTATATTTGAGAAAATGTGTTGTAACTCAAAAATCCACGTGTGGGATTATACTGGGTTGTTGTTGTTGTTGTTGTTGTTGTTGTAACTCAAAAATCCAAAAAAAAAAGAGATATTGCATTTTATATTTCCGTTATAAGTTTTCTTTAGATTACTAATTCTAGAAATGAAAAAAAGAAAAATTTCTGAGGTTGTTTTTCCTTTAGGCAATAAATATCTAGGACTTAAAATGAATTGTTTTTATGTTTCCTTTAAGTATAGTAGGACCAAAATTCAAAAAAAAAAAAAGAGAATTTTCTTTTAGTATTTCTTTAAAAGTTTTATTTAAGGTGTTAATTCAAAATCCAAAAAGATTTTCTTTTGAGAAGTTTCTTTGGGAAATTAGTGAAAAATGAAAAAAAAATATTTTCATTAGAACTTTAGGATATTGTACATAGAAGAAAAAAAGACAACATACTTTATCTTTGATTTATTTTCAGAGTTTCTCTTTTAGGCAATCAAAATTGAAACCCAAAAATATTATTTTTTTTTCTTGTTTCAAAATCTTGCGTCAAGATATCAAAGGAAAATTCAAAATAATTTTCTGTGGTTTATTCTTGAGATTTTCTTCCTAAAAAAAATTCTCTTCTAGGATATTTCCTTAATAGAATATTTGTTTCAAAAGGATAAAAAAAAGGAGAATGTCAGTTTGTTTACTTTATTCCCGTTCTTCCAGAACTACGCAAAGATCTAATTCATGCGGCGTCATGATACGTAGGCAACCTACATAGGGTTCGATCGAATCATTTTATTTTTTTAAAAAAGAAAAAAAAGAAGGAAAAAAAAGGGGGAAAGAGAAAAGAAAAAAGGGTGAAATTATGGGACGTGAGAAATGAGAGGAAAGAAAAGACTGATAATTAGAAAAAAAAAGAGGAAGGAAAATGATCAAGCAAGTGCTAGAAAAGCAAAGAAAAGGGAGGTTAAAATGAACAAATTGGGATGATGCCAAGTGACCTTATGACCCTCGAAGTCATTCTAGAACCGTTAATTGTGGCAAGGTACATTGCACGCAATGTGATATTTTTGTTGTTAAATACCCTAACGCTAAAGTGATGGCCTCATTTTGTTATATTCATAGTAGAAGGGTGGTTGGTTTGTGTTTTTTAAAGTGGTAACTCTTCTCTACAACACAAAGTCAAAAGACAATGGCAGACAACAACAGAATTGAGTTGGTTGATACCGGTGCTCGAAAGCAGTTGGTTGAATAGGACAATGGGTTGGTTGAAGAGGTAGAGATGTTAAGACAACACATGGCGGACATGTATCAGGCTTGGATGACTGGGAAGGCACCACCCCCGCCACCACCTATCTTCCTAGATGCTGCCCTTACCCAAACTTCGGACACAATGCCAGATGATCCTCCATACTCTCCAGATCTACCCGCTTATCACAACTTTCCCAACCACCCTAGTAGCTCCATCACTCGTCCTCCAACTATCTTTTCCCAAAAGTGCCCTCCTGTCATATCCACTATTCCCAACAATGAATATCCACTCAAAGCTCATGACCAAAACTACCCAGTAAAGGTTGCCTACAAGGTTCCTGACTCATACAAGAAGAACCCTTGGGATAAGCTTCATGTTGAAAATGAAAGGTTCACAAGAAGAGAAGGGAAAGAAGGGATACCCAGGAGGCTGAAAGGCATAGAAAAATCCATGAAGAACAAACAAGGAAGGGAAGACTAGGGTAGCATGGCTTACAAAGAACTGTCTGTGTCCCCTGACGTTTGCCTGCCCGCGGGGTTCAAAGTGCCAAAATTTAACTTGTATGATGGGTGTGGAGATCCGGTAGCCCACCTGAGGGTCTATTGCAGTGAAATGAGAAACGTTGGAGAGAAAGATGTCCTGTTGAGGGCATATTTCAGTAAGAGTCTAACTGGGGCAGCTTTGGACTGGCATATTCGTCAAGATGTTGGTAAGTGGCCTACATTGGGAGACATGGCTCAAGATTTTGTTCGATACTTTCAGTACAGATCAGGCGTTACCCCAGATCGCTCCTCCCTATCTAAAATGGAAAAGAAGCCGGAGGAAAGCTTTAGAGAGTTTGGGCTCAGATGGAGGGAACAGGCTTCTCGAGTCAATACCCCGATTGGTGAAGAAGAAATGGTTGAGCTTTTCCTACGAGCCCAAGGGCCCACCTACTTCAATCATTTGATCCCGGCCTTAGGAAAGACTTTCAAAGATGTGTTAAAAATGGGGGAGCTAGTAGAAGAGGGAATCAAGTCAGGCAAAATCATGAGTTGTTCGAAAGACATTCAGAACATCCCAGTAAGCTTGGGTGGAAGAAAGAGAAACAGAAAAGATGATCCGATGGGCTTTCTCGATCAACACTTCCAACCTCGATATCGTCCCCATGGATATCCTGATGCACCTGGTGATCATCCCCAATGCCACTTCTCTCCACGAAACTCCCAAAATCATACATCACTCTCTCAGTACCCAGCTCCACAAAATGCCTATCCACCCCCACGAGCCTATCGAAAACCCCTTGGATCAGGTTTCTGGCCCAATCAAGTATTTAAGAATGAGAGGTTGCTGAAAAAAGAAAAGTCTTTCACCCCATTGGGAGTGTCATATGCCAGTTTGTTCCAAAAGTTGAAGCAATTGGACATGTTGAAGCCGATCCAGATAAAAATGTCAAACCCTCTTCCAAAGAAGTTTGATTTTTCTCAAAGGTGCGCATATTGCTCAGATGCCCCGGGGCACGACATAGAGAAGTGTTGGAATCTGAAGAAAGCAATTCAGAAGCTTATTGATGCAGGCGACATTGTTGTGCAAAATCCAGATGTAGCAGACACTAGCCAAAGTCCATCTCGTATGCATAATGAGACGCATATGATGGGTATGATTTATTTTGAAAAGGACTATGAGAATTCTTCTGAGAACCTCGGAGGTCCACATGCTACAAAGCTTTCAGCGCTATTAGAGGTTGATCCTAAGAAAGAGCAGGCAAAGGGAACCCAAAAGAAATTTGCTAAGAACAATGTGATGGAGACTTGTGAAGGTCCTAGTATTGTTGATGCAGAAGTCAGTGGCTAAGATGTTGAGTTTGGTGATTGGAAAGACGCTATTTTCTTGGTTAGCCAGGGAGGAGTTTGGTGGTTTATTTTGTTATCATTTCTGTTGTCCGGATTATTCCAAGGGTTGTAATTCGGATATGGTCTTGTGACTCAAACCCTTCTATCCTTTTATTTTTGCCTGGTTTGTTTAGTCGTAGTAACTCCTTTAGTGTTGTCTAGGTTGTTCCAGGTTTGTAACCCCAATTTAATGCTTGTTTTGTTGTTCAAAAGCCTTCACCATCTATCTAATGCAAGTTTCCGTTTTCTATTATTTATGGTCATTTTGTTTAGTTCTCTTTTCTTTTTACAGTTCTTTCCCTGTTGACTCTAGTGACATGACATGCATGCGTAATTCTTAGCCTGGTCTTAAAAAAAGAGCCAGTTTAGTCATGAAGCAATGAAACAATTTTATAGATGATAGGGACATTTGAGGGAAATAAGTAAAGGCATTTTGAGATCATTTCAAGCCCGAATTGCGTGAAACTGGGGAAGATAGAACATAGAGAAACCCTATTGAAATGCATCCTGCCGCATCAAGTTGAAGCCAATGGCAAATTTGCCCCAAATTGACAGGGGTCGTTCATGGTAATGAGAGTGAGGGTGTTTTCCAGTGGTGCTTTTTAGTTAACAGATGTAGAAAGCGAATGCGTGGATATGGTTATCAAGTCTGGTACAATCAAAAGATGATACAAATATTTTCCTTGGTTTGTTTAATTGTGTAGTTTGCACTTGACATATTTTGGAGATTGGAATGACGAAGACATTTTGTTCTGCTATCTAAACACTTTATCCTTCGTTACCCCTTTGAGACTTATTTATTTTCTTTCATACCACTCTTTCGGAATCAGTAGCAAAGATCAGAAACGCAAGCATGAAAGATAAGTGAAGGAAAAAGAGAAAAGAAAAAGAATGAAAAAAGAGAAGAAAAAGAAGAAGAAAAGGAAAAAAAGAAAAAAGAAAAAGAAAAAAGAAAAAAAATAATAAAACAACAAAAAGAGAAAAGGAAGAAAGAAAAGAAAAGAAGAGGAAGAGGAAGAAAAAGAAAAGAAAAATCACAACAACAAAGTAATTTCTATGTCATGAACTACGTTCGACCTGATTCCTTTTAAGGATACGTAGGCAGCCTCACGGTTCAGTCTCATCAAAATAAAAATCCAAAAGTCCCCAAGCAAAGAAACTGGGGCAGAAGTGATGGTTGTGGTAGGAAATCTGATTTCGAAAGTTGTAATTTTGAACCCATTCAAATTGTTTTGAGCCTTTGATATCCTTTCTTCCTAACCCCATCCAAAGCCCACATTACAGTCCAAAGAAAGACCTTCCGACCAGTTTTCGAGAGATGCCAAGTCAAGCGAGTAGAGGTGAATCATATCAGGGGCAGCACTCTGGTCCAAACAGAGAAATAAAATGAGAGTCTTAGAGGTGAAAACCTTCACGGGCAACGTAAGGCAACGGGAGCTGAGAGAAATAAAAATGAGAGAGTCTTATTGGTGAAAACCCTCGCGGGCACCGTAAGGCGACAGTAAGTTGAGAGAAAAAACAAAATGAGAGAGGTTTGATGGTGAAAACCCTTCGGGCATTACAAGTCGAATAAGGACTGTGAATCGGATTGGATAATCAGAGCATTGAAGCCCAGTTTCACGGTTTAGGGGTATAACAGGAGTTGAACATTAGACTTGCTCAACAGAATAGGCCACAGGTGCATGTCATGGTCATTAGAGTTGGTATCCACATGTAATAGGTTTCTACTTTGTAATTTTCTTGTTAGGAATCATCTCTTTCCTTTGTCCTTTACTCTGTTCCTCTTGTCTTATTTACTTCCTCTTCCTGAGTCTGTTGGGTCAAAATAAGTGAGAAATGACTTCAAAATTTGCCACCGGCTGTCCAATTGCACAAAACGGGGTCTGGCTAACACATCGAAATGTCATAAGTCAGAAAAGAACAACAAGCGCATTGAGCTGGTAATAATCAACATGCTTTGGGATCCTTATGAAATACAAAGGTTTGGTACATATCAATTCATGGACAATGCAACAGATGGAGGGTGTTAGGTGAATAGATTAAGGGTATTTTTTGTGATAAGATTCACAAAAAGTGGTTAACCAGTGGCAAGCGAGGCCTTCCATGCAGAAATCAAAGTTATCATGGCAAGCGAGGGAGCAATAGACTTCAAAGCCAAGGCCAGTGGTTTAAGTCAAGAAAGAACAACATACACACTGAGTTGGTAACAATCAACATGCGTTGGGATCCATGTGAAATACAAGGTACAAAAAAGGTGGTAAGCCAGTGACAAGCAAGATCTTCCATGCAGAAATCAAAGCTATCATGGCAAGTGATGGAGCAATAGACCTCAAGACCAAGGCTAGTGATTTAAATCAGGAAAGAACAATGTGTACATTGAAGTTGGTAATAATCAATATACCGTGGGGATCATGTGAAACACAAAGGTTTGGTAGATGTCGGTTCATGAGCAATGCAACAGATAGAAGGTATTGGGTCTGAACGGATCAGAGGTATTTTCTGTGATAAGGGTGACAGAGAAAGTGGTCAGTCAATAAACAGGCAAGGTCTTTCAAGTTGAAACCAAAGTTATCATGGGAAGTGAAGGAGCAATCGCCTTCAAAGTCAATGCCACAAAGCAACCACCATATTTATAAACTCACAAGTTTTCTTTGTTTGAAACAGGGACAAATATTGTGTCCAAATCAAAGCTTGGAAGATTGAATTTTTTTCAAATGTCATGCCCAAATTTTGTCAGCACAAAGGCGGTTTGAGAAGGGGAAAGGAAAATTTGTTCGATCTGTAGGAACCCTCCATGAGGAAAAGCATGGTTCAGAGGCAAGGAATTTTGTTCGTCATGCAGAGATCCTCCAGAAAGAAAGCATGGCTCAGGTAAGTTCATTCTCGGCTCTTCTGGACCCTCCTGGATAATGGGATTTAGTTTTAAGTGTTCAGGACCCTCCTGGACAATGGGATTTAGTTCTAAGACCTTCATAGAAAATAAGATTTAGCGTAAGTTTTACCTTTAGGAAATATGATTTAGCTTTGAAGTTGTCACTCTTAAGGTGAGATTTAATTTGAAATTTTCAGGACCCTCCTGGAAAATGGGACTTAGTTTAAAATTCAAAACAATCATGAGTAGTAACATCTAGCATAAATGTACCCCAAAAGAATATAAGTTGGTTTCAAAATTCTTTTTCTGTAGATAGAATTCAGCTAGGAGTTGTCAGGACCCTCCTAGAAAATCGGACCTAGTTTAAAAAAAACGAAACAATCATAAATAGAAAAATCTAGCATAAATGTACCCCAAAGGAATATAAGTTGGTTTCAAAGATTGCATGTTTAAGATAGGATTCAATTAGGAGTTTTCAGGACCCTCCTGAATAATGGGACCTAGCTTTAAGATTTCCATTAGATAACAAGATTTAGCATAAGTTCTGTTGTAGGGTAATATAGTTTAGCCGTAAAATTGTCACTCTTAAGATAAGACTTGATTTTTGATTGTCAGGACCCTCCTGGATAATGGGACGTAGTTTAAAACTGGCTTGGATAACAAGATTTAGCATAAGACATACCTTCAATAGATATAATTCAGCTTTAAAATTATCATTTAATTAAGAGTTGTCAGGACCCTCCTGGATAATGGGACGTAGTTTAAAACTGGTTTGGATAACAAGATTTAGCATAAGACATACCTTCAGTAGATATAATTCAGCTTTAAAATTATCATTTAATTAAGAGTTGTCAGGACCCTCCTGGATAATGGGGAATAGTTTAAGACCGACCCTTTTAGATAACAAGATCTAGCATAAGTAACACCTTTAGAAGATACAACTTAGATTTAAAATTGTCGTTTATTTAAGAGTTGTTAGGACTCTCCTGGATAATGGGGAGTAGTTTAAGACCCTCTTAGATAACAAGATTTAGCGTAAGTCATACCTTTAAAAGATATAGCTTAGATTTAAAATTGTCGTTTAGTTAAGAGTTGTCCGGACCCCTGGATAATGGGACATAGCTTTCAAATTCTTAGTAATATTTGGTAATATGATTCAGTTTAACACTCACATATGCGCCCAGCTACCAAATTGGGGCAGAAAATTTTCTTTGTTTTGTCTATTTTTGTTGAAATCAGGGACCCGCTTGGAGAACAGGGAGAAGCAAGTCAATTTTCAGCAATCAGGCGCCCACCTGGAGAACAAGGAAATACAATTCAAGTTTCAGCAATCAGGCGCCCACCTGGAGAGCAAGGGAATACAATTCAAGTTTTGGCAATCAGGCGCTCACCTGGAGAGCAAGGGAATACAATTCAAGTTTTGGCAATCAGACGTCCACCTGGAGAACAAGGAGTAACAGTTCAAGTTAGCAGTCAGGAGCCCGCCTGGAGAGCAGGGAATACATTCAAGTTTAGCAGTCAGGAGCCCGCCTGGAGAACAAGGGAGTACAATTCAAGTTTTAGTTTTCAAGTTCTTATTGATATTTGGTAATGTGATTCGTTTTACACTTACATATGTTCCAGATACCCAAACTGGGGCAGAAAAATTTCCTTTGTTTTCGTCTATTTCGGTTGAATTCAGGAGCTCGCCTGAAGAGCAGGGAATACATTTCAAGTTAGCAGTCAGGAGCCCGCCTGGAGAGCAAGGAATACATTTCAAGTCGAGCAATCAGGTACCCGCTTGGAGAACAGGGAGAAGCAGTTCAAGTTTAGCAGTCAGGAGCCCGCCTGGAGAGCAGGGAATACATTTCAGTCTTTACATTTTTCAAGTTTTGAAGTTGGGAGCCCGCCCATATAACAGAGGAATACATTGAAGTTTGAAGTCAGTAAAGCGGAGGGTTACAACAAAAATCCCCAGCAGAAATCAGAAGGAAGACCACAAGTCGAGCCAAAAGTAAAGAAACAGCGGAGGAAGCACAATGCAACAAGGCAACATCAGTCACAAGATCAAGTTTGGAAATAAATCTTTGTAAAGCATAGATTATAGCTTAGTCTAGCTTCTTCTTTTTTTGTCATGGTGTAATAAGGAGGTCAGTAGGCAGTATCAGCAGCAGCAACATCAGTAACAGTAAAACAGCAGCTTCATGGTAGTCCCAGCTACCGAAACTTTCTGAACTACATGTGACCTGATTCCTTTATAGCCAAGGATATGTAGGCAGCTCAGATACCAGGGCTCGGTCACATTCTCTTTCCTCTTAGCTTTTTTGTCTCCTCAATAAAAGGGTCAGGTCAAAAAACATGTATAGTCATTCTTTGTCTGAAAATACTTCGTATTTTCAGTCAAAGAGGGGCAGCTGTAGACATGTGATTTTTGACCTTACCCAAGATTTTTATATTTTAGCATGTAAATATTTAATGTAGGCCTAATATAGCTATTTCAACTATTTTTGACTTCTTTACTTTATTTTCGTCATAAAAATGAAAGATTACAAAAAATATTTTAGCTTACGTATCTTTCATAAATTTAAATAAAAATATACAAAAATAGTACCTTATTTTTTATCTTTACATAATCTTGAAAATAAAAAAATATGTTGCATTCGCATCTAGGATTTAATTTTTGCATTTTTAAATCAATTAGTAATTTATCTGCTTTACAAAATTGAAAAAATCACAAAAAAAATGTATTTTGCATTTTTATTGTTTAATTTCGAATTTTTGTAATTTTATTTTAATTTGGTATTTAATTAGGTGTGGTAATTATTATTCAGAGATAATTAAGTTAATTGGGTAGAATAATTTGGTTTAGGGGTTGTTCAATAAGGGTAATGTTTACCTAACTTTAGGAAGCTTCTACAATGGTAAGGTCTAGGAAATGCACTACCAAATTAAATAAAAGCACTAAGCTAGTGTAGATAATTGAAAAATGGGAATGGGTAATGGAAATGGCACTAACTTAATGCCCATTTAAGGGCTGAAAATCATGGTCAGAGGGAGAGAACATTCAAAGAGGGTAGAAGGCTAGGAAATTCGGAGAGGAAAAAAAAGAAAGGGGCGGAGAGAGTGGTATACACTCGATATACACTCTGGATACACTGTATATATAGGGGCAGAGAGCTAAGAAAACTTGGAAGAGATTCTAAGAGAGATATAGGAAGAGAGATACACAGAAATAGATACAAAAAAAAAATCAAAAACGATTGCAGAATTTCAGAAAAATACACTGTTTCATTGAGTCATTTGGTATTTTCTGAAGTTTTCTTCTAGTATGGAAGCAATTCCTGGTTAGCTGATAATAAAAAGGGTTTAAGTCGAGTCGGGTTTGAGGTCTGCTGATTCACTAAGATTGAATTTAGGGTCTGACTATCGTATCACATCCCTTGGTTTCAAAATTAGTGTGCTGGTTCATTTTCTGGTGTTGAATACTACTGTTGTTGTTGGTTACTGCTGATACCTCATTTTTATGCTTCCTTCTTTCATTTCCAGGTGCACACTTGAACTCAAATTGATGTAGCTTTGAGATGAACATGAAATGAAAGTACTCAGACATTTGTTTACTGGATGATGCATGTTTGGACGACTATACATCTGTAGTTAAGTAGATATTAATGATATGTAACTGTGTAGTGTAGTCTAATTGGATTTATATTCACATGAAACTCAGACTGCGTAATTTGTACCTAATTGAACTATTTGGGACTGTTAATTTGTGGTTATCCAGTTGTAGCCTTAGTATAGCTTAGAACTTGCTTTAGTTTAACGGTTTTGTTTTAAAAAATAAAAAAAAAATCAGAAATAGTTTGGGTGTTGCAATTGATTTTGAGATCAGCGTATGATATCCACATTAATTTTAATTTCAAGCTGAAGAGACGTCTCAAACAACTTTGTATTGCAGTAGCTAAGATCAGTAGATTAGTTACTCATATCAACATCTGCGTTTCATTAAGTAGTTTAGTTTAGCTGTATGATGATTAGATGTGAATAAAGTGTGAAGTTAGGCTATTAACCTGTTCGTGTTAGTGTAAGTAAAATCTCGTAATTAAGTTGCTTAGCCTGCTCATCTGAGGTTTATATTCATGACTATTTTTGTTAAAATTCAATTCACGTTTCCCAGTTTGTTTTGCCTTTAGTAATATCCAGAAGTTCACTAGTAGGTAAATAGATAAGAAAAATCTGAATTTTAGAATATAAATCCAATCCAGTCGGTTTAGACGTCTAGCTGTTTTGAATTTTATTGAGATGAGCATATGAGTATGTCAAGTGTTGATTTGAATAAATGTGAAATAGCTCCATCATTTGCAAGTTAATAAGCCTGAATGTCAAGGGTGGGCCTGAATGAAGTCTGTCCGAAGCCCAACTTGAGTTTTGACTGTGTCTTATTCTTACTGGGTTGAGCTTGAAGCCCAAGGGAATTACTGAAATTTTGAATAAAAGTCAAGGACGTAAGTATATTAGTTCTTGAACAATACTAATTAATTAGGGCTTTTTCTGTTATTATTAGAGACAAACTAAGTAGAAAATTGTAGTTTGCTTTAGGTTGGCCTTTAAATAATAAATAAGGCGAGCCCTGCTAAACAAAATTGCATAAATTGCGGGGTCCTCTTAAATGTCTATAATAAAATACTTAGAATTCGAGATGGGCCGTTTAGCGAATTTCACAGCCCTCCCCAAAGATAATAACGCATTAGTTACTTTAGGTGCGCTTTTAATAATTTACCTTCTTAAACTCGGGTGTGCATTTCATGTGACCCAAATCAAATCCCAAAAACGTTGAATAAAATGTGTTCATTATTGTGGGTGCATTTCATGTGAAGCAATCCAAAGACACGTTTTAAACGACGTTCAATTTTCTCTAAAAATAATTGAATAAAAGCGGTTGAAAGCTAAAATTGGCACATAGGTTCAACATGTATTAAAATCAGATAAATAAGCTGAATATGACAGTGGAGCGACCGTGCTAGAACCACGGAATCCGGGAATGCCTAACACCTTCTCCCGGGTTAACAGAATTCCTTACTCGAATTTCTGGTTCGCGGACTGTTAAATAGAGTCATATTTTCCTCGATTCGGGATTCAATCGGTGACTTGGGATACCATAAATCTCCCAAGTGGCGACTCTGAATTTCTTAAAATAAATCTCGTTTCGATTGTCCTTTAATTAGAAAAACTCCCTTTACATATACCCTTTTCCGGGGTGTAGGTGAAAAAGGAGGTGTGACAGTATGTGCCCGCTGAATAATATGGGCAACCCCTACCTTAAGGGAGTTGCGAAGTATTATTATGTTGTACGGGGTGATCCTTTAGGCTAAAAACCTTAGTTACCCCTTTCTTTATGTACTTGTTATTTACACTTAGTTATTTAACATAGATTGATGTAGTTGTATCCTTGTAGTCATTAAGATTTGTACTACCAATTCTCATGTGTTTTAATAAGACTCTTCCAATTCTAAATTTCGCTTTTATTTGATCACCTAGCCTAATTACATAATCCACATAGTCTAAAGTTCGGGTAGGACCCACAGTTGTGGACCTCGAAGAGTGCCTAACACCTTCTCTTTGAGGTAATTTGAGCTCTTACCTGATCTTTGGTGGCGTTGACTAGCCAAATAGAGTTATTTGCAAATAAGTGTCCTAACGCACCTTAAAATTGTTAGGTAGAGACTATTCTCTTTTTATACCCATTTAAAAGAGTTGGCATACATCAAAATCCGCTTTCAAGAGAAAACAGGGCGCGACAGTCGTTGGCCTCAATCCTTTTTTCGCCTCAATCCACTTGTTTTGTTAACGCTTCGAGCATCTTCATTACCTCAAAAGTTTCTCCGGGCTCGGTTTCACCCAGTCTCACGGTGACTTGTTCATCTCTCTAATTATTTTCCCGAGATTGTTCGGGCTCGACCCTATTAGGGGCGTGGCGTTGGTTCTGCAGCTGTGTTATTGCCGCTTGTTGAGCTTGTAACATTTCAAAAATAAATTGTAGGCTCACCCCATCATCTTCACCTTCACCTTCTGGCACTTCTCGAGCCGTTGGCCGGGGTCCCTCGCAAACACTATTCTCGGGATCAGTTGACAAATTGATATTGATGGCCACTTGCGAGTTAGCATCGACCGGGTCGGTGACTGGGATACCATTGGGATCGGTAGGAAGCACATTATTACTGGGCACCACATTGTTATTTTCACCCTGATGGCCCGACTCCGCGTCAACGTTTAAGTGAGCAAACTGAGAGTTTGACATTTTTAAGTTGACCTGAAATTTATGATTTCAAAGAACAAGTGTAAAATAGGGTGTGTTATGGAGATTCGTATCAAATCACCATTATTATCCTTATCCCCACGGTGGGCACCAAACTGCTTACCCCAAATATGTGTAACAAACAATTTTTTTATATGTGGTTTAAAGGATACGTGGTTTAATTTAATATGAATAGTAAAGAACAATAGATAGATGAATTAAAGGCAAAATAAACGATCAAACCAATCATGATTTGGTGACCAATCCTGGTCTAAGACTTGAACAGTGGCGCTCATCCTCGATCGCGAGTTCGATTGCGCATGTGGAAAAGAAACAAGTGAGTAATGACTTGAACCGTCGCAAGAAGATAAAAATAAATTTTTATTGCCTTGACATACGTGTTACAAGTCCAAAATTGACTAAGGACAGAAGCAAGCTACAAGAAATTTAGCAACCTCTTTCAATGTGTTAGGCTAAAGAAAAACTTCCCCTTTATATAGTAGGAGAATTTCAGTCGTAATACAAGTCTAAAAAAGGTAAAAATCTTGTTATCCTAGTAATTGTTGATCCATGATTGATATTGAACGAGATTTGTGCCGTAAAATCCGGTTGAGAGCGAATATTATGGCCCCCTATCCGTCATGCATAACCGTTCACCGTGTCTCCCGAGGTCCAGAAACCATATATACTTGATCCGGGGTATATTGCTTTGTCGTGTCCGATATCAGATACATCATTCGTTCTTCCTGGGTCTCAGTATGAGGAGTTCCCAGCCTCAATTATAATCATATCGAGTCGTGCCTCTCGTTCATTCTCTCCTCAGGAAATCGGGGAAACTGCTACCTCGATTTTACCCGTACACAAATCCTTGTACAAATTAATTCTTCCTTTTGTAAGAGTCAAACAAACTGAATGACTTGATAAACTTGTACATCAATGTTCCAACGTATATCAAAGTAAGCTTATTTAGGAAGTGTCCATTGACAGCAAGGAACTGATCGAAAATATGAGCAGCACATAATCAACATGGATAAGTTCTCTAGAATATTAAGAAAGGAGACAAATCAAGATTACGTACCTTTCTTTTCGATTAAGCAAGTTCTGATAAATGCCGTCTGTGCAGCTTCAGAGCTTACCCGCAGACAGTGAACTGAGTTAAGTATGACACCCTTCAATAAGGATCCTATTATCAAACGTCATTTTGCTGAAAATATTTTCTAGAAATAATATCCACATATATAATAAATTTACAAGCTTTAATTAGATCCTCTCTAGCGCCATATAAGCATACAATCAAATTGTGATAATAGTTCAATACAGTTCATGCAAGGCGTGCACGCTGATGGGGGCAAATGTGAAAGTCGCGAATGAGACAAGCATATATCGAGTCAAATTTACCAGAAGAAAACGTGAAAATCGTGTAACTTTGCCAAAATATGGGATAAAGTAATAACAGACTCCGGAACACCAGTTACGTACATGTCGCCTAGCTCCCAACTTTTCTCTACATTCTTTGTATATTTTTGCTTCAATTACTATCACATTTCAGCCGTGCCTAGGTGCCTTCATTCTCTTGTTATTTAAAGTCAAATATTTGCTACTTTTTAAAAAAAAAAATCTTTTCACTAGAATTTTGGGTAAAAGAATAATGATGGAGAGATTCAGGTCTCTAGCATTCTTGATTATACTCTTGCTCTTTGTTCAGTCAGTCAAATCAGAATTTCCTCTGGCACCAGCATTATATGTTTTTGGGGATTCATTATTTGACAGTGGCAATAATAATCTTTTGCCAACTTTTGCTAAGGCTGATTTCAAGCCTTATGGTATAAATTTCAATGGAGGAGCTACTGGAAGGTTTACAAATGGGAAAACTGTTGCTGATTTTATTGCTGAATTTCTTGGATTGCCCTTCTCTCCACCTTACTTGAGTTTACGAGGATCAGTAAAACTCACAGGGTTAAATTATGCATCTGGGTCGTGTGGTATTTTACCTGAAACAGGAAATATCATCGTAAGAGATGCACAACTTCTTCTTCTTTTTTTGTTTTTTTTGTGTTCATCTGCTTTTGTTGAACTTCACTTTTGGAAGGAAATGAATTAGTAGCTGTTTTAATCCAAATAGTTTAGCTTTTAGGTATAGTATGAAATAGTTTTTATGATAAGAGACTTTCATGAATAGGGATTTTCTGCCGGCACTGTTCTCTTTCTAGTGCACTTCACTTCGTGCTAGAAATTTGATTTTACAGTGAAGATCGAGAAGGCATAGATGGGTGGTAAGGGAACAAGAACGAGAGGGGTCGTAGCCCCACTGTCACTCTTCCCCGTGCCTATTTATTCACCCAACCCCGAAGAAATGTAGAACTAACTCTTTTTTTTAATAAATAGATAAAGCCATGATCATCCAAAAGAGATGCACAACTTCTTCTTCTTCTTTTTTGTTGTTTTTTGTGTTCATCTGTTTTTGTTGAACTTCACCTTTGGAAGGAAATGAATTAGTAGCTGTTTTAATCCAAATAGTTTATCTTTTATGTATAGTATGAAATAGTTTTTATAACAAGAGACTTTCATGAATAGGGATTTTCTGCCGACACTGTTCTCTTTCTAGTGCACTTCACTTCGTGCTAGAAATTTGATTTTACTATGAAGAGAAGGCAGAGATGGGTGGTCAGGGAACAAGAACGAGAGAGTGGTCGTAGCCCCATTCTCACTCTTCCCCATGCCTATTTATTCACCCAACCCCGAAGAAATGTAGAACTAACTCTTTTTTTTTTAATAAATAGATAAAACCATGATCATCTAAAAGATAAATCATAAATACCTATAGATGCAAAACTACACGGTCTAAAGGGATTCAATTGAATCTCTTTCGACGAAAAATTATACTCTGCAAGTAGAAAAATATTTTTTTTTTTGTATAAATACAAATGGTTGAATACCCTCGGGAGTTGGCATAACAAGTTTTTACTGTAGTGGTGAAGGTAGTTTAAAATTTTCATTGATTAAGTCTTGTGGTTCAAATCCTAGTTGTGGCTTTTTTCCAATATTCCCCTTGTTAGAATTTTGTCACTGAAATAGCTATATAGTGGAACTAGTTATCTTGAAAGCATGCAACTTGTTAAAACATATTAAATTATACTTATATTATAAATTTATTTATACTTGTCATGTATCTAAGTTAAATCCTATAAGTTCCTAACCCAAATAGTCTAACTTGTTTCTTTTCCTGATTTTTGGCAGGGGAAGTGCCTGCATTTATCTGAGCAGGTTGATTTATTCCAACGAACGGTGGAGCAAGAATTGCCTAAGCAATATGATGATCCTGAGGAGCTTTCTAGTTATTTGTCAAGGTCCATTTTTCTCGTCTCCACAGGCAGCAATGACTACGTAAACAACTACCTACAGCAAAACTTCTATGACAAAAGCAAACACTACAGTCCTGAATCCTTTGCCAAACTTCTCATTGATGCACTTTCTCAACAATTTCAGGCAAGCCCTAGCTCCTTGGTAAAAGTATAAATAAATTTTTACACGATCAGTGTAATTTAACCTAGTTTAACAAATTACCACATGTTAAAATCGGTTAAATTAGTATTTGTTCTCGGTCATTCATTTCACTTACTATGAAGAATTAAAGTGACGTAAAAATGCTTTTATACTTTCGGTGTAGTTAAACTTGATATATAATTGAAACAAACTCGTTTAAATATTAGTTACTTATACTGAGCATGAATATTGTGGATTGTGCAGAGGTTATATCGACTAGGATCTAGAAAGGTAATAATGTTCGAGATAGGGCCAATTGGTTGTATTCCATCACTTACAAAGCAGCTAAAACACAATGGACTTTGCGCTGAAGAATATAACAATCTTGCAGTAATCTTCAACCACCTGCTCAGTGACATGCTCAAGAATCTCACTTCCACTCTCAAAGGCTCCGCATTTATTCTTGGTCATGCTCACTGGCTTGGCTACGACGCTGTCACCAATCCTTCTACTTATGGTAATACAGTCAAATCTCTTTATAATATTCTTATTTATTTTGATATTTTTTTGTTGCTATATATAGTAAAGTGTTGTTATGGAAAATATATATTATAACATAACGTGAAAAATTCGTTCCAAAGAAAACTTGGCCATTATGAAATGTTGTTATAGCTAAAGTGATAGATTAATTTTATGGATGATTATGCATCGAATAACCACGGTCCTATTATGGAAAATCATGAAACTAATTTTCGTAGCTAACAAGTACATTTATGTAATCTTATATTTCACATCAAAATAAAAATCACAAGAAATTCATTAATCTAGCGTCGGAAATTACAAATAATTAAGCTGCCACATTAGATAAGACTGTCAAATAAGCACCACTACGTCACACATCAAATTCATATCCACATCACAACACATATATATTGTCATCATTTTTCCATTTCTCTCAACTATTTACCTCCATTTAATACATAGTTTCCCGTTTTTAAAGTTGAAGTTTATTAGCAGACATACGATACTAGAAGTTACTAGTTTAATTTTATCTTATGTGGCAGCTTAGTTGTAATTTCCGGTGCCGGGTTGACTAATTTCTTTTTTTTTTGTGGATGATTTTTGTTTTATGCGAAGTATAGGATACTTAATTAGCTTGCTGTACTGTTTTTTTTTGGTTCCAAAAATTAATTTTATGACTTTATTGCAGTTTGATGAGGAGCATCTGTGAAATCAACTGATCCTAGCGAGAAATTTATGTGTATTTTCGTCAAACATGATTAATTGCTTGGAAGAAAATTGAAATATTTTCTCTTTTGTAGGTTTAATGGATCCAATTGGTCCCTGTTGCGTCACTTGGGCAAATGGGACATCAGCTTGCATACCTGAACTTGTGCCCTGCCGCAATGCAGATAAACACTACTTCTGGGATGGTTATCATCTTACTGAAACCGTGTATAGGGTTATCGCCACAAAATGTTTCAATGCGACTGATGTTTGTATTCCCAAGAATATTAAGGAGCTTGTGGAAGATTGACAAATTAAAGACTTTGTTCTTTAAGGAAAAGAATTTAAGCTCCAGTTATACATGTACAACTACGTGCATGCAGATAATGTAAAATGGACTTGAGAGAAGTTAGAAAATTGAAAAGCGGACCAGTAGAAGTTTGATATGAAGGATGGTTTAGTTACTTAGTGTTTTCATTTATCAAAACTCCGTTAATAATGAGAGCTCTATTGATATATATAAAGAGTACAAATATATGATGAGTAGTACTCGAACAGTTATATCAAGTTGCTAGAATTTGAAGTTTATGGGTTTGAAATTCTAGTCCTTTCAAGTTACTGAGTTTTAAATTGGTAATTTATACATATTAAATCATTTTTAAAACAAATGTTGAGCTTAGATCACACCCCCTAGGAGTGTGACTCTTCCCGGACCATGCATGAATGCGGAATGCTTCATGCATCGGGCTGCTTTTTAGAAGGGGAACCTTGGAGCAACGTTAAAGTTGTATATGGGCAAACTCTAGGTCACGGGTTCGAACCGTAGAAGCAGCAACTAATGCTTGCATTAGGGTAGGTTGTCTACATCACACCTCTTGAGGTGCGGGCCTTCCCCGAACAATGCATGGATGAGGAATACTTTATGCACGAGACTGTCATTTAAATATAGAGCTTAGATCAAAGTTATTGGATTTAGCCGAACACGTATCTTCGGGGCAAAATCTGCCCCTTAAACGGCTCTTTGGATTTAAATGGTATTTTGCATATTTACTAATTGAGGAGTAAAGCTATTTTTATCAAAAGATTTCTCATTTTCAGAAATTAGTTCCGCAAAGAGACTTGAGATAACGAATAGTTCAAACAAAAAAGAAAGAATCAACAGGTAAATTAATTTTGATTTGTTAACATAAAAATTCAACTGAATAACTTGCTCTAACCAACTAATATGCAATGATATATAATATAAAAGTTATTTATACTGTTATTGTATACTTCCTAAGTTTTTAGTTTTTCTTTTTAGTATGTTTTAGGAAGCATGTAATATTTCAATATTTTTAATTCGACTATTTTAATTTTTACCCCTTAATAACATTGACATTTAAGTGGAGATTAAAAATTCAAAAAAAAAAAAAACAAATGACCAAAAATTGGTGAGCAAAAGGCTTTCTGCGAACGGCTCGGTTCTCTCTGGGCGCATGCTAACTAACGTGCGTCGCCATGGGGTAGAGGGCTCGCGTACCATCCCAGAAGGAACTCATGGCACATGCTTCAACCTCGCAATCACAACGAGGTCAGAGAGCTCAGTCTGCTACAATTGGGGAACAAGCAATTGGTGCCCTAATTGAACTGAAATTGAATGAAACAGTACCAGCAAAGGCAGTTGTCGAGAAAACTCAGAAATTGCAGGTCCAAAAACAATGGGAAGAAGTAATTCAATCACCGAGTAATGTAGAGAATAATGAGAAAGGAAGCTCTAGTAAGAAATCGTGGGCTGATCAGGTATAGGTGAAGAGGAAGAAGCAGGGAAGAAGGCATCAATTTAGGATAGCTTTGATATTTCAAAATTTTCAAATGCAGGCTTCAAATTAGAGTAGATTTCTCCTACTTTGCATGGAGATACACCTATTATTGAAATTGAGTCGGAGGATATCGAATCGGAAATTGAGTATTGGCAGAATTCTATAGTTTGCTATGTGTTGGATGCCCATCCCCCATTTTCTGTTATTAATGGATACATACAGAGAATTTGGTCAAAGCGTGGACTGAATAAAATAGTTATGCTTAAAAATGGGATCATATTGGTTAGGATTGATAGTGAAATGGGGAAAATGATGTTATACAAGGGGCTATATACCACTTTGATAACAAAACATATATAGTTAAAGCTTCGAATCCAGAAATGGAGTTTACTAGAGAAGAATTACTCATTGTTCCCATATGGATCAAGTTCCCTAGGCTTGATTTCAAATAGTGGAATGATTGAGTAAGATTGGTAGTTTGGTGGGGAAGCATCTAACAGTGGATCACAATACAGAAAAGAAGGTTGGATTGAACTTTGCTCGATTGCTCGTTGAAGTTAACATGAATGCTGACCTGCCAAATGAAGTATTCTTCAGGAATGAGAAAGGCATCGTAATTGAATAGAGGGTTGTATACGACTGAAAACTTAAGTTGTGCAAATTTTGTAAGAAGTATGGTCACTCAGAGGAGGCACATAGGAAGAAGAATCCCTCGGCAAAAAAAGAGGAGGAACAGCCAACAGCAGTACTTCAACAGAAGAACAATGACGGAAAGAATAAAAAGTTCAAGAGAAACAACCACAGGCTAACCAGGAGTCCAAGGTGACTGAAGGGAGCTCTACTAGCTGGATTACACCCTTGAGGATTGGTAGGAGTCATCCAAAGCAAGGCCAAATTATAATGAAGGCTAATTCTTTCCGGGTACTAAATAATCCTGGATTAACTATGCAAGGAAGCGAGACTGAAGGCAATCTAAGAGGCCAAATCATTCCACATACTAGGATTGGTTAATTGCCTAGTTTGGAATGTTTGGGGTCTTAATGCCCCTAATAAGCAGAGTGAAATCCAATGTCTCTGAAGTGAACAAAGAGTAGGACTGATTGGCTTGTTAGAAACAAAAATAAAAAAGGAGAAAATCAAGCAAATAGCAGATAGATTGTTTAGTGGTTGGAACTACATTACCAACCTAAATGTACACTATAATTGGAGGATATGTGTAGTATGGAGATCTGACTATTTCAGTGTTAAATCAGTTAGTACTACCCCACAAATGATAGCTTGTGAGTTTCAGTACATCCCTCAACAACATATGTTTTGGGTGGCCTTTATATATGTTTTTAATACAATGCAAGAGAGGAAGGAACTATGGGATCTGAGTAATCTCCTGAGCAATAGTACCATGCCTTGGATGGCTGTGGGAGATTTCAATTCTGTCCTTAATATGAAAGATATAATTGGGGGAAAACCAGTGAGTTTGGCAGAGGTAGCGGAGTTTAGTAACTGTATTGAAGCATGTGGACTACTTGAGCTACCACATCAAGTTTAGTAACTGACATAGTTGCTTAAATATTTGTGGATTATTATACTAACTTGCTAGGGAAGGAGGCAAGGACTAGATCAAAGGAATTTAGTGGATTTATAAGGAAAGGACCTGTCCTCTCAGTCGAGGAACATGCTGAGATTCTGAAACCTTTTTACTGAGAAGGATGTCAAAGCTGCTATATTCCATATAGATAAAAACAAGAGTCCAGGGCCAGATGGATATGCAAGTGGATTCTTTCAGTCAGCATGGCAAATAATAGGGAAAGAGGTAACTGCAGCAGTGCTGGAATTTTGTCACAATGGACAGTTGCTAAAGCAGATAAATGCAACCTGCATAGCACTAATTCCTAAAATCAGTGCACCTTGTTGGGATAAAATAAATAATCCCCCAGTAATAATATCCACAGCAAATAATAATAACACAAGAGAGTAACAATGACACCAAATATTTTAGCGGGGTAAAATACAATACCCGAGTGGAGCAATATTATCACTATAATATTGCAACTTAGTAGTGTCAAGAAACTACTACAACTTTGAAAGAAATAACACTCTTTATTTAACACACTTCACTACAATATTACTACCACTCACTAATTATCTCACATATAATAATCTGTGGATTACTCTCACTAATTATATGTTGCTTCTCTTTTTATTTTGGTGTATTTTTAACCGAAACAAAGCGCCCTTTTATAGGCAAAGTTGTAACCAAATCAGCCGCCCAACTTGGAAATTTTTTCATTCAAATCAGCCGCCCATGTTTTTTTTCAGCAGCCCATTAAATTTTCAAAGCCACCCAATTTGACTTCTTTTTCATCTTTTTCAATGTTTCACTTTTTTTTTTTTTGGGTCCTACAAATCTCTCCCTTAATTTTGATTTTTCTTCTTCATTCCAAGTCTTGATCTCAATCTTTGAAAATCTTCAAACTTGAGAGCCTTTGTGAAGATATCTGCAACTTGATCATGAGACTTCACATATTTGAGCTCGACTTCCTTCTTCGCAATGCATTCTCTGATGAAGTGATACCTTGTATCTATATGCTTGCTTCGATCATGATACACTGGATTCTTTGCGAGTGTCTGCGCTGATTTGTTATCAATACAAATCTCTGTAGCTTCCATTTGTGGCAAATTGAGCTCCTTTAATAATCTCCTTAGCCAAATAGCATGACAGGTACATGATGTTGCTGCTATATATTCGGCTTCACAAGTCGATAGAGTAACAATGGACTGTTTCTTTGAACTCCAAGAAATAATACAATCACCCAAGAAAAATACAAAACCAGTTGTACTTTTTCTATCATCAATATCTCCCGCATAATCACTATCACAAAATCCCATAAGGTTGAAATCATTAAAAGAAGAATAAAATAACCCAAAATCGATCGTACCTTTTAGGTAACGAAGAATTCTTCTAGTGACCTTCAAGTGAGTAGAGGTAGGAGCCTCCATGAAGCGACTTACTACTCCAACTGCAAAAAGTATATCTGGTCTGGTACAAGTCAAGTACCTCAAACTTCCCACAAGACTTTTGAAGAATGTGGGATCCACTTTTTCTCCTTCATCAAACTTGGACAATTTTGTCCCACTTTCCATCGGTGTGTTCACGGGGTTGCAATCGAGCATGTTGAACTTCTTCAATATCTCCTTTGTATAGCTTTCTTGAGAGATAAAAAATTTCATCCTCCATCTGCTTCACTTCTAGGCCCAGGTAATATGACATGGGCCCTACGTCTGTCATCTCGAACTCACGGGACATATCTTTCTTGAAAGCTTCAAACAAACTTGGGTTATTACCCGTGAAAATAAGATCATCAACATAAAGACAAACAAGTAAAATATCTCCATTAGTATGAACTTTAAGGTAAAGAGCATATTCATGGAGACAACGAGTAAATCCATTGTCTTGAAAATACTTGTCGATGCAACTATTCCATGCTCGTAGGGCTTGCTTTAATCCATATAAAGCTTTCTTCAACCGCAACACTTTATCTTCATGGTTTTTGACCACGAAGCCCAATGGTTGTTCAACATAGACTTCTTCTTCAAAACAGCAATTCAAGAAGGTTGACTTGACATCTAGTTGATGAATCTTCCACTTCATTTGTGCCGCCAAAGAGATCAGCAAACGAATCGTCTCCATACGGGCAACAGGTGCATAAATTTCTTCATAGTCAATGCCTTGCCTTTGCTTGTAGCCTTTAGCCACAAGTCGTGCCTTGTATTTCTCCACATCTCCATCAGCATTCTTCTTTATTTTGTATACCCATTTCACTACAATTGCTTGATGGCCCTTGGGAAGAGTTGTTAACTCCCAAGTGTTGTTCTTCTCTATTGACTTGATCTCCTCCTCCATGGCTTGTCTCCACCTTTTGTTTATAATAGCTTCATCAAAGTTCATTGGTTCACTGTCAGCAAAGAGACAACAAAAAAAATCAAAATTAGTAACTTCTTCTGTGTCCTCATAGAGCTCTTGAATGCTCCTTGTCCTTTGCGGTTGTTCATTTGAACCTTCTTGAGAAGAGGGAGATGCAACATTTGTTGGAGAAGGAGGTGGAGTTGTGTCCTGCACAGGTTCCACGGTCTCTGGTTCTTCTTCATCACCAAAGTATGGAATAAAATAATATGAAGTTTCTTCCTCAGCTTCCCAATTCCATGCCAATTCTTCATCAAATTCAACATCACGACTTACCACTACCTTGCCGCTGCTTGGGTTGTATAGCTTGTAGCCTTTTGAACTCATATCATAGCCAACAAACACATGCTTGACACTTCGATCGTCAAGCTTCGCTCTCCCTTGATGTGGCACATGAGCATAGGCTATGCTCCCAAAGATTCTTAAGTGCTTGACACTTGGCTTTCTTCCACTCCATGCTTCTTGAGGGGTTTGATCTCTAACATTTCTTGTTGGAGACCTGTTATTCAAATAAACTGCACAAGAAACAGCTTCGGCCCAAAATTCCTTAGGCATACTTTTAGCTTTCAACATACATCTAGCCATATTAAGAATCGTTCGATTTTTTCTCTCTGCAACACCATTTTGTTGAGGTGAATAAGGTACCGTTAGAGGGAGACGAATTCCATGAAGTTGACAGAAGTCATTAAATTCGTTTGAGGTGAATTCCCCTCCTCTATCGGACCTTAGAGCTTTAATTTCGTAGCCACTTTCTTTCTCTACAAGTACTTTGAAATTTTTAAAAGCAGCAAAAGCTTCAGATTTTTGGTTCAAGAAATAAACCCAAGTCTTTCTACTAAAGTCATCAATGAAAAGCAGAAAGTATTTTCTTTTACCAAAAGAAGGTGGATTGATTGGTCCACACACATCAGTGTGGACAAGCTGGAGCGGCTTGGTTGATCTTGACATGGCCTCCTTTGGAAAACTCCTCCTTGCATGTTTCCCAAGAAGACAAGCTTTACACAATTGATTTGGATGGTTGATTGATGGTATCCCATGTACCATGTTCTTTTCTCTCATTGATTTGAGCGCTTCAAAATTTAAGTGCCCAAATCGCATGTGCCAACACCATGATTTATCTTGCACATTAGCCTTCAAACACTTTGCATCAATTGTTTTAAGATTTAGAGAAAACAATCTATTCTTTGCCATATGCACTTTAGCAATTAGAATTCCACTTGAATCTCTAAGCCAAAGATGCATATTTTTCATGTGGGTGTCATATTCCTTTTCAAGAAGTTGGCCCAAACTTAAAATATTACTTTTTAATTTTGGCACATAATAAACATCTTGAATTAACTTGTGACTACCATCTTTACACGAGATTAGAATCGTACATATCCCTTCGATTTGAACCTTTGAGGTATCTCCAAAGGACACATTACCTCTCACTGTTTTATTGATCTCCACAAACTTCTCTTTGCATCCACACATATGATTGCTTGCTCCATTGTCCAAATACCACGAGCTGCAATCATCTTTGTCTTCTTCCTTGAGTGTCATCAACAACGTTGACTCATTTTCTTCTTTCTTGTCGTCAACAAGGTTAGCCTTTTCTTCAACATTGCTACGACATTCCCAAGAGTAATGGCCAAATTTATGACAATTATAACATTCAATTTTTGATTTGTCATACCTTTGTCCATTATTTTCTTGGTAGTATCCACGTCCTCTTCCTCCTCTTTGTCCACGACCACGACCTCTGAATGTTTGGTGGATTTTAACTTCATTGTTGAAGTTGTTACCATTACTTCTTCCTCTTCCATGACCTCCTCGACCTCGGCCTCGTCCTCGTCCATTTCCTCGATAGTTTGTTTCACCTCCATAATCTTTGAAGGATGCCTGAGTTTTAAGAAGTTGCTCCAATGGCACTTCTTGTCTCCTTTTGATTTTTTCTTCGTGGGCCTGTAAAGAACCTTCCAATTGCTCCACCATCATAGAGTCTAAATCTTTAGACTCATCAATAGCACACACCACAAAATCAAATTTAGGTGTTAAAGTGCGAAGGATCTTTTCTACCACACGGACATCTTCTATGTCCTCCCCGTATCTTCTTAGCTGATTTACAACAGCCTTCACTTTTGAAAAATAATCCGAGATGCATTCGGATTCTTTCATTTTTAAAGCTTCAAAATCAGCCCTTAAAGTTTGAAGTTTTACCTTTTTCACCTTGTCAACTCCTTGAAGAGAATTTTGTAAAATCCCCCAAGCTTCCTTTGAGGTGGTAGCATCTGCCACCTTCTCAAACATGGCATCATCCAAACATTGGTGGATGAGCGTGAGGGCTTGTTGATCCTTCTTCTTTGTCTTTGCCAAGATTTCTTTTTCAGTTTGAGGCAGAGCTTCCTCATTATCTGGTTTTGCATACCCTTTGCCTACAATTTCCCACACATCCTGGGAGCCAAGAATGGCTTTCATACGTAGACACCATTTCTCATAATTATCTTTTGTGAGACGGGGGGACTGAAAAGATAGCGGACCATTATTTGTCATGGCTCTGATACCACGTTGTTGGGATAAAATAAATAATCTCGCCCATGAATAATATCCACAGCAAATAATAATAACACAAGAGAGTAACAATGATACCAAATATTTTAGCGGGGTAAAATACAATACCCGAGTGGAGCAATATTATCACTATAATATTGCAACTTAGTAGTGTCAAGAAACTACTACAACTTTGAAAGAAACAACACTCTTTATTTAACACACTTCACTACAATATTACTACCACTCACTAATTATCTCACAGACAATAATCTGTGGATTACTCTCACTAACTATATGTTGCTTCTCTCTTTATTTTGGTGTATTTTTAACCGAAACAAGGCGCCCTTTTATAGGCAAAGTTGTAACCAAATCAGCCGCCCAACTTGGAAATTTTTTCATTCAAATCAGCCGCCCATATTTTTTTTCAGCAGCCCATTAAATTTTTAAAGCCACCCAATTTGACTTCTTTTTCATCTTTTTCAATGTTTCACTTTTTTTTTGGGTCCTACACACCTGAGCAAGCAAGTCAGTTCAGACCCTATTGCATGTTGCAATATTTTGTACAAATGCATCTCCAAGATGTTATGCTCTAGACTTAAAGAAGTTGTGCGTCACCTTGTTGCTGATAACCAATCTGCATTTGTACCTGGGAGATCAATATTGCATAATGTGCTCATCTATCATGATATTCTCAGACACTACAACAGGAAGACTTCTCCAAGATGTCTAATGAAAATCGACTTGAGGAAAGCGTATGATATGGTTAATTGGGAGTTCTTGAAGGAGATATTACAGGGATTTAAATTCCCAGGAAAGTTTACTAAGTTGCTGTTGACATGTGTGACTACTCCCAAATTCTCAATCAATGTAAATGGTGAAAATCATGGGTATTTTGAAGGTAGGAGGGGACTTAGGCAAGGGGATCCAATATCTCCCTTTCTATTTGTCCTAGTAATGGAATACCTTTCTAGAATCTTTAAGTGTATGAGTGAATTATCTGACTTCAAATTTCACCCTATGGGAAACCAGTTGGAGTTAACTCGTCTTATATTTGCTGACGACCTTATGGTGTTTTGCAAAGGAGAACTGAACTTTGTAAAGAGAATCATGGAAGTTCTGTCTCACTTTAGTTCTACTTCAAGACTTGTGGCGAATATGAAAAAATTGAACTTATTTCTTGCTGGTGTAGAGGACTCCACAAAGGAGCAGCTCTTGATAGTCACAGGTTTCTCCCAAGGTACCTTCCCAATAAGGTATCTTGGATTGCCATTGTTTCCTACAAAGTGGAGTAAGCTGGAGTGTCATCAACTGGTGGAAAGGATAATAAACTCTATCCTATTCTCCATTCATAGTTTCTGGGGTTCAATATTCATTCTACCACAGAGCATAATGAAAGAGGTTGATCAAAAGTATAGGGACTTCCTATAGGGTCGTTCTGAAGAGCAGCGGAAAGTTCCTCTAGTTTCGTGGGATAAAATTTGTAGACCTAAGAAGTGTGGAGGCTTAAATATCAAAGTATGTAAAGAATGGAACAAGGCTTCTGTTGGAAAACTTCTATGGCAGGTGATTGAGAAGAAAGATACTCTATGGGTTAAATGGGTAAATGGGGTCTATATGAAGAAGGAGACCAATATTTGGAAACACAAACCTCAACAGGATAGCAGCTGGTATTGGAGGAAACTCAACTTTCTAAAAGAGAAAATGAAGGATTTGTACCAACATAACATATTCACCCCAAGCATAGGAGGTGAGTATTCTATTTCAAACAGTTACAATGCCATCAATGGGGTGCATGAAAGAATGGAGATAGCAGGACTTCTTTGGACTGCTGTAGCTCAACCTAAGCACAGGTTCATAGCTTGGCTTGCTTTACAAGGTAGACTGCTGCTGAAGAAGAGATTAATCAAGCTACATATTTCAGTGCTAGATATTAATTGTTGTTTATGTGATGATAATGAGTCGCATCAACACTTATTTGTGGACTGTAATTGGGCAACAACAATTTGGAATTCCCTGTTCTAATGGACTGGTGTTCACATCTCAACTGTAAAAAGGAAGTATTGGCCAACATAAAAAGGAAGCACTGGAAGCAAGGTAAAAAGGAAGTGGTAGCTGCAATATGGGAAGTGAGTATATACCATACATTGAGGGCTAGGAATTGGAGAATCTTTAGAGGGAAAACTGTACAAAAAGAGCTGGTAATTGCACAGTTTAAAAAGGAACTTTTAGGAAGAATAGAAAAACTAAACAAGTCCAGGAAGATGAATAGAAGTAGGAGGTTCATACAGAAACTTTTGTGTAATTAGTAGATTGGTTTCTGATGTTGGAATTTGGATTTACGTTAATTGGTTATAGCCTGAAAGGATAGTGACGTGGCCCAAGTGGTGGATAAATAAAAGTCATAATATTAAATATTTTGTGTGTGGATAAGTGAGGCCCAATAACTATTGGTCTGGGATGAGTAGGCACTCTTTATAAGTAGAGACCAACTCCTCTTTCCCTAGCTATTAGAAAACCCTAGTGTATTCTGCCTCTTGAATACGTGGTAACGGTAGACGTCTCATCAGTCAAGTTCTTCGGGCTGTGAGAGCGCGTAGCTAGTGGATTGTGGAAGTTGATCTCAGGTTTAATTGTCGTTTGTTGTCCCTGCTGACTCCATGGAGTTTAACGGTACGCTCCCTTACACTCTAACTCTAGATTGATTGTGTAATTGTGTCTTGATATCTGCTATGACTACGAATTAATTATCTTACAGTTGGTATCAGAGCCACCATAATTAGGGATTAAGATCAATGAATTAATCTTGAGTTTCATAGTATATAGTCTGTTATCGATTTTCGAACGGTGGCGAAAATTATTTCGTTGAAAAACTGTTTTGGGTAAACGTCTTTGACGTCGGCTACGATAGTGTAATTGAAATTACAATAACTAATTACTATTTTTAAAAAAAGGTTTGATGTGGGCTGACGGCGGCTGCGGCGGCTTAACAGAATGGGCAAAGCGTTTGTTATCAAAACTACTTTGATTTTGATTATATTACCTCTCTGATTGGCTTTTTACACTATTTTGGTGAAAGAATATAAAGATTCTTTTGTTGATTTTTTTTTTTGGTGATTATCCATAAAATAAGTAAGGCAACAAATTGATGTAGCCAAATTACCCGTAGCCCTCTAGGAATTAAAGATGGCAGTTATATCCTTTAATTATAGTGGTGGTTACTTTTTTAAATCAATATTTCTTGCTTTCCAAGTTTGTGGCAGTGGTTAATCCCTTTTTAAGAATTTTCTTTTCCTTTTTTTCCCTATTACAACGAAAATTGGTTGCTGGATCTTTCTTGTTCCATCAGCTTTGTGCTAATTGATAAACGTAAAATAGTATTTTATTGATCATTAAATATGCTTGGAAGTTTTATTGAAGTTTAATGTCAGAGGATGGAATTAAACATGACACTAGCATAGATGAATTATATGGGCTCTATTTTAATTCACATGTATATTATATTAGTTAAATTAGAATTTATGATTAATAAATAGTTTCCACCAAAGTGGTCTATTTATTTGGAGTCATTGGAAATTCTTAGAACTTTATGCATGTGAAAAATATTATATGTGGATTGAGATTTATGATTAATAAATAGTTTTTACCAAAGTGGTCTATTTATTTGAGTCATTGAAATATACTCAATGCACCATGTCTAAATTATCCCTTACAAGTGTACATTAGTATTGGAGGTTTACCTTTGATGAAGCTTAATATTTTGAATTCTCATGTATATATATATACAATAAATAAGGATAATTTGATGTAAGAGGAGGTTTTGTGTCTCTTACCCAAAGGAAGGACACAATTTATGCCTTGCGCTCTTGGATAACAGGGGGAGGTTTTGTATCTCTTGCCTAAAGGTGAGGATGCAATGAATTCCTTGGACTCCTTGATTTTTAAAAGGGGTGTGATAGATGTCTTTGACTCTTTTGATCTATATATTCTAGTCCATAATTTTATCTAATTTTTGTGTTGTTTGCTTATACAGCTATTAGCAACATGACTACTCAGTTGAATTCCATTGAAACTTTGACTAGTAGCAACTACAAGAAATGGAAATAGGATGTTGAAATAGTGTTAGTTCTGATGGACCTGGACTTTGCATTGACTGAACAGAAACCTGCTGAACCTACAATTACTAGCACTGCTGATGAAAAGGCTAAGTATGAAAAATGGATGAAGGCTAAAAAATCGAATCTTATGATCATGAAGATATCCATTTCTAATCACATAAAAGGTGCAATTAAGGATAATGGAAATGCAAAAGATTTCTTGAGTGTCATTGGACAGAAATTCCTAGAATCTAATAAAGCTGAGATAGGTAGCCTAATTGATTCCTTGTCTACCATAAAGTATGACCTTGTAGGTAGTGTTCGTGATCACATTATGAAATTGGTTAACATTGCTACCAAACTGAACAATTTAGGTGTAACCATTACCGATGATTTTCTTGTTCACCAATCTCTAAAGTCCTTTCGTGAGCAGTTTAACCAACTTAAGACAACCTATAATGCACAAAAGGATAAGTGGAGTGTTGATGAGCTTATTACTGTTTTGTGGTAGAGGAAAGGAGGATCCAAAAGGAGAAAGTTGAGGGTGTAGTGAACTTTGTTAGTTCGTCTAGATCAGCTGATTATCCCTCTTATAAAAGAAAAGGTGGACCCAAATTTCACAAAAAGAAACATGGTCATTCTCATCATCCAGATGGTAATAGTGATCATACTAATAAGTCTGGTGTTAACCAAGGTCGGTCTCATAATTCTCTCAGCCCTCAAGCTGTAATTAAGAAAGAAATCAAGTGCTGGGATTGCAAACAAGTAGGTCATAAGAAAGCTGGTTGTCCTCTGAAAAGGAAATCAGGTAATCTTTTGGCTTTTGTCTGCTTTGAAACTAGTCTTGTTCATGTTCCTTTAAATTCCTGGTGGTTGGATAGTGGTGCAATTGTTCATGTAACCAATGACTTGCAGGACCTAGTAAGCAGACGGAAGCCAAAAGAGGATGAAGTTAGTGTTGTTGTGGGCAATGGACTCAAAGAAAAAGTAGAGTTTATAGGGATATCTATTTTACCTTTTAAGAATAATTCTAGTATTCGTTTAGAAAATACTGTTTTTGTACCGTCTATAAGACGAAAATTAGTTTCGGCTTCCTTTTGGACAAACCTGGTTATTCATTTCAACAAAATAATGGTATTATTAAAATTTTCTATGATTCACATGTTGTTGCTGATGCTTTATTAAGTGATGGTCTATATCGCTTGAATATATTGAATGAAACTTTTTCTGCAATGTATGTTGAAAATATTGCCCACAAAAGGTCTGCTATGAGTAAATCGTCTTATCTATTATGGCATAGGTGCCTTGGTCATATTTCTAAAGAAAGAATTGAACGATTGATACAGGAAAATATTTTACCTGTTCTTGATCCAAAAGATTTTGAAACTTGTGTGGATTGTGTTGAGGGTAAAATGACCAAGGTTAAGAGAAAGGGTTCCACTAGGAGCTTTGAACTCTTAGAAATAATTAATACTGATATTAGTGGACCTTATGTACCTACTTTGACCAATCATAAGTATTTTATTACTTTTAATGATGACTTTTCAAGGTACTATTATATATATCTTTTAAAAAAAAATCTGAAGCACTTGATAAGTTTAAAATTTACAAGACTGAAGTTGAAAAATAACTTGGGAAGTCCATTAAGATAGTAAGGTCTGACCGTGGTGGTGAGTACTATGGAAAATATGATGAGTCTGGTCAATGTATGGGACCTTTTGCTTTATTTTTGCAAGAATGTGGGATAGTAGCACAATATACCATGCCAGGTACTCCTGAGCAGAATGGTGTGGCTGAAAGACGAAATCGTACTCTCATGAAAATGGTGAGAAGTATGATGTCAAGGACTATCCTACCTGAGTCTCTTTGGGGTGAAGCCTTAAAAACAGCTAACTATATCGTGAATAGAGTTCCTACAAAATTTGTCTTGAAAACTCCCTTTGAACTATGGATAACCCGAAAACCTAGCTTGAACCATTTTCACATTTGGGGATGTCCAGCTGAAATTCGTATTTATTCACCCACAGAAAAGAAAACTGATCCTAAAACTACCGATTGTTTCTTTATAGGCTACCCTGATCACTCTAAAGATTTTAGGTTTTTCTGTCCTGGGCGTGGCACTAGAATCATTGAGTCTATTAATGCAAAATTTCTTGAGCATGATATTTGTGATTGTGATTGTTCATGTGGTAAGGAAATTGTATTGAAAGAGAAGAAAGTCAGTGTCCCTATACCTGCTATACATGAAAAGGTGGTAAACCAACATATTCATGAGGGGGAGAATCAAGGGAAAAACGACGTAGATCTCATAGTTCCTGAACAAAATGTACACAATGAACCACTCCGCAGGTCACAAAGAAAAAGAAGGTCTACCATCTCTGATAATTTTATTGTGTATATGACTGAAAATCTTAGTGATAATGGAGAGCTGACTGATCCTTTATCATATGCTCAAGCTATTTCCTTTCCATTTATTGATAAATGGCGTGAGGCAATGAAAAATGAAATGCGCTCCATGGAACACAATGGAGTGTGGGAGTTAGTTGAATTGCCTGAAAGTTTTAGACCTATTGGTTGCAAATAAATGTTTAAAACTAAAAAAGACTCTAAGGAAAATATAGACCGTTATAAAGCAAGATTGGTTGCTAAGGGTTACACTCAGAAAGAAGGTATTGATTATAAAGAAACATTTTCTCCTATTTCATCCAAAGATGCATTTAGAACTATGATGGCTCTTGTGGCTCATTTTGATTTAGAATTGCACCAGATGGATGTTAAAACTGTTTTCCTGAATGGGAGTTTACTTGAAGAAGTCTACACGGTTCAACCTGAAGGGTTTAAAGAAGCTGGTAAAGAACATCTAGTGTGCAAGCTTAACAAATCCATCTATGAGCTTAAACAAGCCTCCAGGCAGTGGTACTCGAAATTTGATGAAATTATTACAAAATTTGGATTTGTGAAAAATAAACTTGATGAATGTGTTTATCTAAAAATAGCTAATGGCAATTTTATTATTATTATGGTTCTCTATGTTGATGATATTTTGCTTGCCACAAATGATTTGCTCTTGATCAATGAGACCAAAAATATTTTGTCTACGTCTTTTGATATGAAAGATCTTGGTGAAACCTCTTTTGTTCTTGGGATAGAAATTAAAAGAGATAGGTCACGTGGTTTATTGGGTTTATCACAGTGTTTCTACATTGAGAGTGTTCTTAAAACTTTCAAAATGCAAGACTATAGACCTGGTATTGCACCTGTTGTAAAAGGAGACAAACTTAGCAAGGATCAATGTCCAAAAAATGAAGTTGAAATGAGAACTATGAAAGATGTGCCATATGCAAGTGTTGTTGGTTGTTTGATGTACATACAGGTTTGTACAAGGCCTGATATTGCATTTGTTGTTAACATGTTGGGAAGATTTTCTTCTAATCCCGGGTGGGCACATTGGGTGGCTGTAAAAAAAGTGATGAGATATCTACAACGTACCAAAGACTTCATGCTTGTATACAAAAAGGTTGATGATCTGGATCTTCTAGTATATTCAAACTCAGATTTTGCAGGTTGTCATGACACTATGAAATCAACTTCTGGGTATATTTTTATGTTGGGTGGAGGTGCTATTTCTTGAAAAAGTGAGAAGCAAAGTATCACTGCTACATCTACACTAGAAGCTGAGTTTATTGCTTGTTTTGAGTCTGCTTCACATGCTGTTTGGATGAAGAATTTTCTTACTAAATTGCAAATTGTGGATTTTATATCTAAGCCGGTGACTATTTTCTGTGACAACAATGCAGCTGTGTTCTTCTCCAAGAATAACAAGAGAACAAGAGGCTCTAAGCATGTTAGCCTTAAGTTTCTTAAGGTTAGAGACATGGTAAAAGAAAGTGATATATGTATTGAGCATATTACCACGGAATCTATGTTGGCTGATCTTTTGACTAAAGGTCTTAAGCCTGTAGTGTTTAATGAATATGCTAAAAATATGGGTATTTTAGAGTCTTTTGATGTGCTTTAGTCCGTGGAAGTTACTTTGTAATTGCTAACTGAGATATTGCTTTTGATAAATTCTATTTTTATGCAAGTTTGTGTTATTTGATATCTGTTATGCTTATGACTAACATGATAATTTATTTATTTTTATTTCCAATTGGACATTGCATAAACTCATGATATCTTTGAGTCTTGTGGTTTGTTGCCTTGACTATCCCGGGTAAGGTACAAGGGAATCCTCCTAATGTGATATGATTTTGTGTCACTTGGAGGCTCCTAAGGTGATATGGTTATTGTCACACCTCCTTTTTACACCCCGAGTTCATATGGGAGTTTTTTCAATTAAAGTGACATTAATTGAAATGGGATTTATTAATTTATCAGAGTCACCACTTGGGATAATTTATGGTGTCTCAAGTTACCGGTTTATTTTAAATCCCAAATCGAGGAAGTTCTTTTTTTTAAAAAAAAAATCTACAAACCAGAAATTCTAGATAAGGAATTTTGTTAACCCGGGAGAAGGTGTTAGGCATTCCCGGGTTCTGTGGTTCTAGCACGGTCTCTTAGTGATTTATACTTGGCTTAAGTTGTTTAACTACTCATTTTTAGGACCTATGTGCATTTATCTTTTTACCGCTTTTAATCACTTGATTTGTTCGTAATTAAAGAATTGAGTTACTCGTACGTATACTCTTTTCCTTTGGCTCGTCAAAAATCATATCACGCAAACGTGTCCACAATTAATAACACTTTGTTTATTTTTTAAGAAAAGTTTTGTTGAAGTTGCGCGAACACATTCCTCGAGTTACTTTTAGAATTAAATTTGTAATTATGTTATGCGAACGTATACATAATCACAATACTAGTCTAAATCGAACCTAAAGCAAACTACGATTATTCAATTTTTAAAAGCAACATTTGTGAGGGCCATAGATGATTTAATTTATTTATGGCACGCCTCAAACCTTTTCTATAAGTGTTAGTCTCTTAATCTAATTCATGAGGGCCATGAATTATAGAGAAATTCAAAAGCAAGCCGCCTAAAGAACGGCTATTCAATTTCTGATAACATAATACAGATTTTGGTATTCACCAAAAGAATGTCATCCTCTCAAGGATTCCCAAGAATTTATTGATTACAAAGCGCTGAACTGAATTCAAAGGAAAGGAAAAAGTATTACATGATTTTTCAATCCATTTGTAACATGTAAAAGGAAATAGTTCATGTTTTCTCCACTATTTTTTCAATAGATCTATATATTCAAACTTATGACAACGTGTAATTCATGTTCAAGTCTTTTGAGTTTTTAAAAAAAAAAATTAGTGTTGGATTAAAGTAAAATTAGTAACACAAGCTGAAAATTTTAGCGCAGAAATAAGAAATCGTCATTCATCATGCTCACAAAATATAATGGAATTTACATCCTAGTATTGCAGCATTTCCGCGTCATCTGATTTAGATTCTGCCAAAACTTAGGTCGTCTCCTAAGAAACGCCCAAATGGAACTCAGCAAAATGTAGCAGCAGCAAATTCAACAACTTTCGGCAGCCTTTTAAAAACAAATAAAAATCGTTCCCCAAAGCTTATTTTCAGATCTCTTTTTTTGAGTTTTTGAAAGTTTTTTGTTTCTAGCTTTAAGCTGAGAGCTTCACGTGTGTGGTTTTTGAGAAAATGAAGATGAAGCAAGAAGAAGAGGGGTCTGATCCGTTTTTTAAAGGGAAGGGCTTCTTCATTTTTTTTTCTGTAGCTTTTAGAAGCAGAAGATGAAGAACGACTTCAAGTTGCGCTGTTTTCTCTGTGTATTTCTAAGGGTGGTCTGATTTCCATCCCCTTTTTGTCTAGTTCTATTTAGCAAACAGATTTTCAAAAACCTGAAATTTCGTTTGGCAAAATGGTTATTGACATAATGTATACATGGCTAGAATTTAACATGATGGCCAAATAGATATTCCAACATTTTTTAGCTAATGTCAACTTGATTCCATCTCATCTCAACAACAATTAACAGACAACACTCCAAACAAGAATCTCATACAAGAAATAAATACTTCAGCAGCATTACAGTGTTTAAAACGAAGTGGATATCTATACAACTCACAGAATTTCTGGGAAAATTTAAACGGAGATCCAACCACGCGATTTTCGTTATCAAAAATATAATTTACATTTATTGAGCCAAACACAATACCTGGTTACAGCAAGACGCACAGAAGAGAATAGATCTCTAATACTTGAAAGGAAATTGCAGCAACCAAATAACGACAGAGAAAATATGAATCGAGCCCAGCCAAACGCAAAATCAACAGCAAAAAATCGACAGGAATCAACAGTACCTCCCTAGCTTTGAGAACCAGAAATCGATTCAAAACCCAAACCGTTCTCGAAAAAACAGAATCAACAAAGTGCTGAAAACGTTTTTTGGATTTTCTCTGATTTTCTTTAAAAATAAAAATGAGACAAGCCTGAAGAAGCACACATTCGGAACATTTTTTTATTTCTGATTTTTTTCTTTTCGTTTTCTGAAGAGAGCAGGCTAAAAGAAAGCCTGAAGAGAAGAAAAAATTTTAGAACCCTAGAAATTTACTCACTCCTTCTGAAAATTTTCCTAGATTTTTTATCTGATTTTTCTCTCACCTAACAAAGAGACTTACCTCGTATATATAGCTTTCAAAAAATCTTCCAATTTCTGCCAAAATCCGAAAATCCTTCAAATTGTTTGAACAATTTTTGGGACAAATGGAGCGCGTGGATCTATCCACGGCTCCCATTCATCCAATAAATCGTCCTTTCATAACCGAAATCGTGCAATTTGAGGGAATATTCGTACTCTTCTGACAAATCCATTGGGAATGAAGGTGATGTGGAGGGGAGGGGACCATGTGAGTGAACTCGGAAACGAGTTAAGGCGAGTTGAAGAGGATGACAATGAAGGAGCAGTAGGGTGCGCCACTTCTGAGGTTGGGTCTAGGGTTTGGAAATTGGGGGAACTGTTTATAACAGGGGTTTTATATTAAAGGCAACGGGCGGGTCAAAATAACGGGTCAGATCCGGTTTGTTTGGACTGGGGCATGAATGTTTGGGCAGGGGATTAATTGATTATATGGGGGGAACGATTGGGCCAAATTTGGGTGTTTAAAGATGGCCCAATTCAATTCTTTTTCCAATTCTTCCTTTATTTCTAAATTCCTTTTCTTTTTCTTTCCTTTTTTTTCTAATTTTAAATCCTAATAATTACAAAATACTAAATTATATAAAAATGTGAAATTGAAGTAATTTACTAATTATAAAAATTATAAACATCACTTAAGTTTAGATTAAAAAAGAAAAATCAATAAACTAAGAATTAAAAGATAAAAACTGTAAAATAAGCTATTTTTGTGATTTTCAAATTTTTCTAAAATAAATAATTTTTGATTAATTCTAAAAAATATAAAAACAAATCCGAAATGCAATGCATGACATTTTTGGTATTTTTCATGATTTAAATAAATTAAACATGCACAGAACAATGCAAATAATTCATAAAATTCTATAGAAATTCCTAAAATGGCCAATTAACAAATATCTATTTTTCTTGGGATTTTATAAGAGCATTTCATATGGGGCAAAAATCACATGCTCATAGTTGCCCCTCTTTGCTTGGAAATACGAAGGGTTTTCGGGCAAAAACAAAATGGGCAGCTATGAGGGATTTTTGCCCGTTTGAAACTCCATGAGAAACACTTTTTGAAAAGATTCTGACCGACCCTTGCTTCAGAGGTTGCCTATATATCCTTGGCTATAAAGGAATCAGGTCAGTGTAGTTTTGGAAGTTTCGGTAGCTGGGACTACCAAGAAACTGTGATTTCACTGTCGTTGTTGCTGTTTCTGCTTGCTGAGCTCCTTTTTACACCAAAATGAAAAATGAAAAGCTAAACTAGCTAAGTCTATCAACTACGAGTTACAAGATTCCTATCCATAACCTTCTAAAGCTTGATCTTGAGTCTTGGCTGGTTCTTCCTGCAGACTCTGATCTGAATCTTGATGCTCGTTAATTGCAACCACTGGTTCATTCTTCTTCAGCTTTCTGGATCAAGGAGGGACATGCAAAGCTTGCGACTTCAGTCATATCTTGAGCAATCCGCATCTTTTCTCCGCTTCTACACTTGAAGTCCGCTTCTTTTCTTGTTCTTTCTTTCTTTTATTTTGGATTGAGACTTCTTCTTTTGGTCGTCTCAAACCTTGTGCCTCACGGTAAAAACCTGTTCAGGCACCAAAGCAAACAAACGAACGAAATTTTTCTGCCCCAGTTTTCACTAGGAAAATTTCGTGAGTTATTGTAACAAAATCTAAACTATTTTTTTATTGAAAGCAATAAAATTAGGATTGTGTATCCTTGGGAAAAAGAGATTAGGGAGTGGAGCCCTATATCTATAATGAAATCAACTAGGGATCGGGGCCTTAAGTTGGAAAGATTACCAGTTTATGCTGGAAAAATGACCGGGTTATGCCGAAAAGGTCCTCGGGTTATGCCGGAAAAGAAAAAGGTCATCGGGTTATGTTGGGGAAGTCCACGTGTTATGCTAGGAAATTCATCGGGTTATGCCGAAAAAGAAAAAAAAAGGTCCTCGGGTTATGCCGGGGAGGTCCACGGGTTATGCCGGGAAAGGTCATCGGGTTATGCCGTAAAAGAAAAAAGATCCTCGGGTTATGCCGGGAAAGGTCATCGGGTTATGCCGGAAAAGAAAAATGTCGTCGGGTTATGCTGGGGAGGTCCACGGGTTAAGAAAAAAGTCATCGGGTTATGCCGGGGAGGTCCACGGGTTATGTCGGGAAAGTCATCGGGTTATGCCGGAAAAGAAAAAAGCTCCTCGGGTTATGCCGGGGAGGTCCACGGGTTATGCCGGGAAAGGTCATCGGGTTATGCCAGAAAAGAAAAAGGTCATCGGGTTATGTCGGAGAGGTCCACGGGTTATGCCGGAAAAGTCATCGGGTTATGCTGGAAAAGAAAAAGGTACTCGGGTTATGCTGGGGAGGTCCACAGGTTATGCTGGGAAAGTCATCGGGTTATGCCGAAAAAGAAAAAGGCCCTCGGGTTATGTCGGGGAGGTCCACGGGTTATGTCGGGGATTAACTAGGGAGTGGAACCCTATAATGAAAAAGACTAACAGGTTATGCTGGGAGTGACTAGGGAATGGGACCCTATGTTGGGAAAATGCAGCTAGAGATTGGGAACCCTAGGCTACCATGATTTTGAATTTTTATTCTTCTTGTTTTCATTTCAATTTTTTTTTACTTCACTCTTCATTTTATTTAGGGGAATGAATGAAGGGTTTAAAAAGACTTCCCTTTTCGGGTCAACTTTGCTGCAGAACCATTTTGATTTCTGTGTGCCTTGCTTTTATTGCTCCTGCATCTTGCAAGGTTGCTTTGGACTGCACCTGTTTTCAAATCAAAGAACAATTTGTCAGTTTAAAACGGTGATTGATTTTGTGGCCTTGATTGTTTTGGTCACTTGCTCTTCGCCCGACTTCTTTGATGAAGATTTCAATTGCAACTGCTTGTTCCCTAAGGACCGATTTCATTTCTGACCTTAGAGAACCTCTGATTTTTCCTGACTTTGCCATGACGGTTGGTCAGTGGAATCAACCTTATCGACTTTATTTTGCTTTCGTAAGCCTTTCCCTTTTGACTTGTTGTTGTTTTTTTTTCTCTTTTTTTTCTTTTTTGTTTTTAACCATTCGGAGCATTGGGAAACGTTTTGGCTCCTCAAACTTGTTGCAACGGCTAGTCGCGTGGGACTTAACCTTTTCCAACTTTATTTCGCCTTTATAGGCCTTTCATTTTTGGCTTCTTTCTTCCAACTTCAATTTCAGAGAATTTGGGGTACCTTGGCTTTTCAATTTTTTGTCGAGACGGTTAGCCACGTGAGACTTAACCTTTTCCAACTTTATTTTGCCTTTGTGGGCATTTGACTTTGATTTTCTTTCTTTTCAGGAGCTCCTTTTTATTTCAAAGCATCGATCATCATGGCTAGTTGAGGTCGATTCGATGCACCTGCCGAGGTTGGGTGCCTTTTTGCATATTAGCTTGTATCAAATGAGAACCCTGTAAATCAATCTTACCATCCTTTCTTTGTCTTAGTTTCGGAACAGAGTTAAACTGAAAGGGATTCAAAGAAAACAAACAATGGAATGGAGAATGAGTTTAAAACAAGAAGTGTCCCTTTCGGGAAAAGGAAAGAAGGACTTATCTGGAGTGCATGCAGACTTCAATAAACATGACATGCCTTTTGGACCGGATTCTTGATCTGTGTAAACCGTCCGACTCTCAGAAATTCATCACAACTTTTGCCTCAAAATCGAGAACCTTGCTAGGACTCTATCGATGCCGATGGCTGTGAGGATCCTCTTTTCGATCAGGGATGCCCTTTGCAGGTTTTCACGAGCTGACCTCTCTCATTTGTCTTCTCACCATCGCCTTATAGTGCTCTTTGCCAGTTTTCACTAACATGACTCTCATTTTGATTTTTTTGTTTACTGCCGCCTTACGGTGCCCGTGTGGGTTTTCACCAATAAGACTCTCGCATTTTATTTCTCTCATTTTAATTGCATCGTATCCAAGTAGTTTCATTCTCTGATCCTTGAACATTCTCACCGATTGATTAGAAGGACTTGAACAGGATTTGGGGTAAAAGGGATTTGGATTGAATTACAACTTTAGAACCTTTCAGGCGAAACCATCGCCGAAACATTGTAACTTTTGCCCCAGTTTCAACTTTTGGGGAATTTGGATTTTTATTTTGGAGTGACTGAACCCCAGTGTGAGGCTACCTACATATCCTTTCGGAATCAAGTCGAACGTAGTTCAGGGAAATATTTTGTTTTGCTGGTTTTTTCTTCTTCTTTTGTTTTGATGATTTTATTTTATTTTTTTCACAAACGTTTTCAAGTTCCAAAGAGGGTAATGAAAGAAAGGTAATCGGCTCAAAGGGTTAGCAAAGGATTGGAGTGTTTGGGGTAGCGAGAATGAAAGTCTTCGTCATCCCAACCGGAGAATATTAATACTATATGGAGGATCAATCAGAGTACCTTTTGCCTGCATTTGCATTGATAGTTGTTTCAGGGACATTTCCTTCGTTGTGTCCCAAGTGCAACACACTCTTTTGGCAGTACTCTTGTTGCAGTGTATGTACTTTTCCAATCTGGAGCCAATTTTCCTTTAGTTTCTCCGAGTCTTTGTTTTCTTTTCTTGAACTTATTTTCATTTCACTCTAATCCTTGATTCATTATTTCGGAGTATGACAACTTTCAGGATCTAGGCATGAAGTCCGCAGGCATGTCATGTTATTGAAATCTGCATTTAACAGAACTAAAAAGAGAATAAGAAAAATGACAAGATTAAGAAAAGAGACATTCCTGGACAATGAAATATTATTTTCATTTGACTTTTGATTTTTGATTTTTTTTATTCATTTTTTTTGAATTTTTTCTTGAATTTCAAAGATAGAAGGGTTTACATCAGAAAGTAAGACAATAAAGTAAAACACCCGGATCACACCCTGAGATAATCCGGACGCAGAAAGGATAGCAAGACTAGCTACCGAGACTCCCGTCTGATGGGGAACTTTCAGGCTTGGCGACCGTTTTTCGGCTTTTCTTCTTTTTTGGTAATGGCTGAATAGCCTTCTGTGCCGGATCAAATTCCTCATCTTCACAAATTATTCCGACTATTGGCTCGTTGTTTTGTGCAAGCAACAGATTGTTCATCACATCAAGAGCTTCTTCAACCTGAAAAACAATTTTTTCAGCTTCAATCAAATCTTCAACTGCCCTCTTGAAGGTCCAACAGTCCTTTGTACTGTGTCCTACTGTTCCAAAGTAGTATTCATATCTAGCATTAGCTCGGTGCGAGGGGGACCCGGGGTTCGGTCAGTTCGGGGCCACTGGCTATAATAGATCTAGCCTGATTAGCTTTTGGAATAAGCTTTAATATGATTCACCAATAGGGGTGAACTGGTTCTTTAATAAAGACTCTTGGGCGAGGATTATACTGGGGAACATCTGGTTGGAGATTATATGGAGCTTGGTAAGGATGGGCATTTATGGGAGGTGGAACTCGGTTTTGTGTATGATGTTGTGGCCGCGTGTAAGGTTGTGCGTTCATCACCGCATAAGGAGGTGGTGCCACGGCATAAGCATCATCTTGAAGAGTATAATAATGTCGAGGGACCTCATGAAGCATATATGATTGGCTGGATGACCTGCGGGCCCCTCTCGAGCTCTAAACCATCATGGCTCCTTCTTCTCTCCCGTTTCCATTTATCAAATCCTCTAAACCATTTCGAATATCTAGTGATGTGGCTTTAAAAGCAGCATGACTCAAGATTCGACCCGTTTTTAGACCATTTTCTATCATCTCCCCAATTTTGATAGCCTCAGCAAACGACTTTCCCATATCGGACATTATGTTTTGGAAGTAGTCCGCCTCTTAGGCCTTAGAAAGACCGTGACCATTTCAGTTCGTCCATTGGAGGCTTTACCCTGGCAGCTTGCTCACGCCATTTGACAGCATATTCGCGGAAGCGTTTCGCAGTTTTCTTTTTCAAATTGGACAAGGCATTTCTGTCGGGAGCGATGTCCATATTATATTGGAACTGGCAGACAAAATATCGAGCCATGTCGTCCCACGCATGCCAATGAGTAATTTCTTGATCCGTTTACCACTCAGAAGAAATTCCGGTGAGGCTTTCCCCAAAATAGGCCATTAGCAGCTCCTCTTTTCCACCAACTCCCCTTAACTGGTTACAATATCTTTTCAAATGAGCGACCGGGTCTCCGTGCCCGTTGTACTTTTCAAATTTTGGCATCTTGAAGCCAACTGGCAAATGGACCTGGGGAACATATAAAGGTCAGAGTATGAGACACTCTTTTGACCACTCAGACCTTGCATGTTTTTCAGGCTTTGTTCTAGGCTCTTCATCTTCCGAGCCATTTCCTCTTGCTCGGAATTTTAACAACCTTTTCTTGTTCCATCGAGAGATCATATTGCGGAGGTTAAGTGAAAGAGTATGGGGTCACATATGTTATTTCTGGTTGAAACTGTGGACCCTAAAAGATGAACATTAGAGGAGGTGCCCTTGAAGCCGATGCCTGGGGGCGAACCACAAAAGGCATGACAGGAACATTGTACAGCATTGGAGGGTGCCTGCATGGAATGAGTGAGTTGGGCACAGGGGCGTTGGTAACATCACCTGACCTGGGGATCAACTCAGAGAACCCAGGGATTGTACTTGGCGGTTCCCTACCATTAGACGAGGCGTCCCACATTTTCAATATGCGGAGACGCAACATCTTATTCTCTTCAGCAACTGCTGATTCTAGCTGCAGAATAGCCGATGTCGGGCTATCCTCAGTACCGATGATTAGTAGATTGCTTGCGGAGGCCATTTATGCCTTTGGATCTTGCGAACGAGGGGAGGCTAGACTACCAACAAAACCAACCACCAAAACCTTGCTAGTTTGCACATCGAACAACCTTGTTAGTTTTGAAACGCTTAACAGATAGGAAATCGCACGTTTGGATGCAATGCACCTAAATAGTTAAACGTTTCTACCATGTATTTGAACGGTTGCATGTTTTATCCCGGCCTTAGTTAACCCTTTCAGTACGTACCTCTTTTCTTTTATTTCTGCCTCTCTTAATCACTCTTTTTTTTCATTTCGTTTCTACCACTCTTTTTTTCTTTCTTTTTTTTGTTTTTGCTTTTGTCACTCTCTTTTTTTCACACAATTTTTTTCTTTTTTTTTTAAGATTATTTTTCTCTCAGTTTATTTATGACTATGATCGAATCCGATGAGGATTGCCTACGTATTATGACGCCGCATGAATCAGATCTTGCGTAGTTCGGGAAGATTGAGAATGGAGTAAATAAACTAACTTTTTTTTTGTTGGAATTTTTTTTTGAAAAAATACTTTAAAAGAAGAAAGGAATTATTTTTTTTGATTTTATTGATTTTGATTTTTGTTTTGTTTTTGAAAGAAAGACTTCTAAAAATTTCATTTTCTTTTGATTTGAACTTTGGGAATTTTAAAAGTAAAAAGAAAATATTTTTGTTTGAATTTTTATTTGTTTTCTCATATTCTAAAGAAGAAAGAAAATATTTTTTGGATTTTGGATGTTGCCTCTTAATTTTCGAAAGAGAAACTTTCAAGAAAATATTTTGGATTTTTTGAGTTTTTATTTATTTTAAAAAGTACTTCTAAAAAAAAGCGAAAATATTTTTTGGGCTTCAATTTTTCAATTTTCCTTTTTTGAAAGAAAGACTTTTAAACAAGGAAAAGATTTTTTTTTAATTTAATTTTTTTAATTTTGAGAAAAATACTTCAAAATAAAGGAAACTCGTATTTTGGATTTTGATTCTTTATTATTTGTTTTTTTTTCATATGAAAGACTTAAGAAAGAAGGAAACTATTTTTTGAGTTTAAAATATTATTTTTTTTTTTGAATTTTCTGAGGAAATGCTTCTAAGGACGGAATTAAAGGAAATTATTTTTTATGGATTCTTTTTTAATAATTAGGGCCGGAACCGATGAGGTTTGCCTATGTATCTCACATCCGGTGAAAATCAGACCCGCGTAGTTCGGTCAGTTTTGACGGAACAAGAGAATATGACTTATTTCGAAATGACTTTTTTCTCCTTTTTTTTTCAAAATTTTGGCAGAGTTTCGGAATTTATCAAGTACCTACTTCTCACTCTTGTTTTTTTTTCTTCTTGTTTTTTTCTTCTTTTTTTTTTTGATTTTTTTCCGTATTCTAGAAGTCGATCAATATGCAAGCTGAAACAAACAGATGCGTAAGTAGCACGTAAGATGCATCAGGATGGTCTTTTTAATTTGGGTACACCTGTCTTAGACGGACCCAACCCCTGCGTTGAGTCCCTAAGGTCAAATGCACGTGATGCGAATAAACGTTCCTACTAGGGATCCGGCATGAGGTAACGTTATTCTAAGTTTAAACCTGGGATTGTGTTATAGACTTGGCTTACCCGAGCGAACAGACTCGAGCCGAAGAGGGGGCAGCGTACCGGGAGCACGAAAGTCTGTCCGACCTTGTTGTTGGTCCAGCCTCGTTCTATTTGGTATAACTTCTAACAGAAAAAGTGGGTCACGCGAACGTGTGCACCGTTTTTTAGAAGACTCAGAAGGGAGGCGTAAGAAAATATTTAAATACAGTTCTAGTAATATCAAAGCGGTAAATAAATGGCAATTAGCACAGTCCACAAAATACAGTAATATCAACAATAAATAAAGTCAAATAAAAATCACATTAATAAGCTCGAATTCTTGAACCCTGAACCAGAAGTTCTGAGTTCTGTTTCCCCAGCAGAGTCGTAAGAACTTTCACACCTCCTTTTTACACCCCAAGTCCATATGGGAGTTTTTCCAATTAAAGTGACATTAATCGAAATGGGATTTATTAATTTATCAGAGTCGCCACTTGGGATAATTTATGGTGTCTCAAGTCACCGGTTTATTTTAAATCCCAAATCGAGGAAGTTCTTTTTTTAAAAAAAAAAAATCTGCAAACCAGAAATTCTAGATAAGGAATTTTGTTAACCCGGGAGAAGGTGTTAGGCATTCCCGGATTCCGTGGTTCTAGCACGGTCGCTTAGTGATTTATACTTGGCTTAAGTTGTTTAACTACTCATTTTTAAGACCTATGTGCATTTATCTTTTTACCGCCTTTAATCACTTGACTTGTTCGTAATTAAAGAATTGAGTTACTCGTACGTATACTCTTTTCCTTTGGCTCGTCAAAAAACATGTCACGCAAACGTGTCCACAATTAATAACACTTTGTTTATTTTTTAAGAAAAGTTTTGTTGAAGTTGCGCGAACGCATTCCTCGAGTTACTTTTAGAATTAAATTTGAAATTATGTTATGCGAACGTATACGTAATCACAATACTAGTCTAAATCGAGCCTAAAGCAAATTACGATTATTCAATTTTTTCAAAGAAATATTTGTGAGGGCCATGGATGATTTAATTTATTTATGGCATACCTCAAACCTTTTCTATAAGTGTTAGTCTCTTAATCTAATTCATAAGGGCCATGAATTATAGAGAAATTCAAAAGCAAGCCACCTAAAGATCGGCTATTCAATTTCTGATAACATAATAGAGATTTTGGTATTCACCAAAAGAATGTCATCCTCTCAAGGATTCCAAAGAATTTATTGATTACAAAGCGCGGAACTGAATTCAAAGGAAAGAAAAAAGTATTACATGATTTTTCAATCCATTTGTGACGTGTAAAAGGAAATAGTTCATGCTTTTCCCACTATTTTTTCAATAGATCTATATATTCAAACTTATGACAACATGTAATTCATGTTCAAGTCTTGAGTTTTTTTAAAAAAAATTAGTGTTGGATTAAAGAAAAATTAGTAACACAAGCTGAAAATTTTAGCGCAGAAATAAGAAATCGTCATTCATCATGCTCACAAAATATAATGGAATTTACATCCTAGTATTGCAGCATTTCCGCGTCATCTGATTTAGATTCTGCCAAAACTTAGGTCGTCTCCTAAGAAACGCCCAAATGGAACTCAGCAAAATGTAGCAGCAGCAAATTCAACAACCTTCGGCAGCCTTTTAAAAACAAATAAAAATCGTTCCCCAAAGCTTATTTTCAGATCTCTTTTTTTGAGTTTTTGAAAGTTTTTTGTTTCTAGCTTTAAGCTGAGAGCTTCACGTGTGTGGTTTTTGAGAAAATGAAGATGAAGCAAGAAGAAGAGGGGTCTGATCCGTTTTTTAAAGGGAAGGGCTTCTTCATTTTTTTTTCTGTAGCTTTTAGAAGCAGAAGATGAAGAACGGCTTCAAGTTGCGCCGTTTTCTCTGTGTATTTCTGAGGGTGGTCTGATTTCCATCCCCTTTTTGTCTAGTTCTATTTAGCAAACAGATTTTCAAAAACCTGAAATTTCGTTTGGCAAAATGGTTATTGACATAATGTATACATGGCTAGAATTTAACATGATGGCCAAATAGATATTACAACATTTTTTAGCTAATGTCAACTTGATTCCATCTCATCTCAACAACAATTAAAGACAACACTCCAAACAAGAATCTCATACAAGAAATAAATACTTCAGCAGCATTACAGTGTTTAAAACGAAGTGGATATCTATACAACTCACAGAATTTCTGGGAAAATTTAAACGGAGATCCAACCACGCGATTTTCGTTATCAAAAATATAACCCTAGAAATTTACTCTCTCCTTCTGAAAATTTTCCTACATTTTTTATCTGATTTTTCTTTCACCTAACAAAGAGACTTACCTCGTATATATAGCTTTCAAAAAATCTTCCAATTTCTGCCAAAATCCAAAAATCCTTCAAATTTTTTGAACAATTTTTGGGACAAATGGAGGGCGAGGATCGATTTACATCTATCCACGACTCTCATTCATCCAACAAATCGTCCTTTCGTACCCGAAATCGTGCGATTTTGAGGGAATATTCGTACTCTTCTGACAAATCCGTTGGGAATGAAGGTGACGTGGAGGGGAGGGGACCATGTGAGTGAACTCGGAAATGAGTTAAGGCGACTTGAAGAGGAAGACGATGAAGGAGCAGTAGGGTGCGCCGCTTCTGAGGTTGGGTCTAGGGTTTGGGAATTGGAGGAAATGTTTATAACAGGGGTTTTATTATATTAAAGGCAACGGGCGGGTCAAAATAACGGGTCAGATCCGGTTTGTTTGGACTGGGGCGTGAATGTTTGGCTTGGGGATTAATTGATTATACGGGAGGAACGATTGGGCCGAATTTGGGTGTTTAAAGATGGCCCAATTCAATTCTTTTTCCAATTCTTCCTTTATTTCTAAATTCCTTTTCTTTTCTTTTTCTTTTTTTCTTTTTTTCTAATTACAAATACTAATAACTAAAAAATTCTAAATTATCTAAAATGTAAAATTGAAGTAATTAACTAATTATAAAAATTATAAACATCACTTAAGTCTAGATTAAAAGAGAAAAATCAATAAACTAAGAATTAAAAGACAAAAACTGTAAAATGAGCTATTTTTGTGATTTTCAAGTTTTTCTAAATTAAATAATTACTGATTAATTGTAAAAAATATAACAACAAATTCTAAATGCAATGCATGATATTTTTGGTATTTTTCATGATTTAAATAAATTAAACATGCACAGAAATGCAAATAATTCAGAAAATTCTACAGAAATTCCTAAAATGACCAATAATTAACAAAAATCTATTTTTCTTGAGATTTTATAGGAGTATTTCATATGGGGCAAAAATCACATGCTCACAGTTATAATATCACTTGGAGGATTATTTCTTTCTAAGAGGTGTGAATCTATTCACCTTGATTAGAAAGATAAAATGCTTAGCACACATGTTTGATCCATGTTGATGGAAATTCTAGCATATGTGGTCGTAGATTGAATTCATACCTTAAAATGGTGTGATGCCTGCTACGATTCATTGTTAGTTTTTTCTATTGAGACTGAATGGATTGTTATATGGGTCATTCTATCCTTGGCTATGTGCGTAGTGTGGCCACCGTATAGTCTAAAGTCCTTTTTCAAAATGATTTTCTTAAAAACTCAAATATTTAAAATTGTTTTCTTGTCCTCAATTGACGTCGGCGTCCAAGTGGGAGAATGTTGGAATTTGGACTTACGTTAATTGGTTATAGCCTAAAAGGATAGTGACATGGCCCAAGTGGTGGACAAATAAAAGGCCTAATATTAAATATTGTGTGTGTGGATAAGTGAGGTCCAATAACTATTGGCTTGTGATGAGTAGACACTCTTTATAAATAGAGGTCAACCCCCCTTTTTTCTAGTTATTAGAAAACCCTAGCGTATTCTGCCTCTTGAATACGTGGTAATGGTAGACGTCCCATCAGTCAAGTTCTCCGGGCTGTGAGAGCGCGTAGCTAGTGGATTGTGGAAGTTGGTCTCAGGCTTAATCGTCGTTTGCTGTCCTTGCTGAATTCATGAAGTTTAACGGTACGCTTCCTTAGACTCTAACTCTAGATTGATTGTGTAATTGTGTCTTGATCTCTACTATGGCTACGAATTAATTATCTTACATCTAAGATCTAGATCACTTTTGCTGAGTGGCTAGGTGCTCTTTAGTTTGTATACTTCTTTATTGTTATTAATAGTAATTCACAGTGTTACCAAAAAAACATTGACATTTAAGATAACAAAATTCAAAAAGTATTTTTAGTTTATGATACATATTTTTAGTTTAAGATTTTAAGATTTAATGTTTTTTTAGATTGCTAAATTTCGTGGTAATTCAAACTAAAATATATACTCTATCCATTTTAATTTATATGAATTTATTTTTTTTAGTCCGTAATAAAAGGAATGACTCTTTTTCATATTTTGAAACAATTTACCTTTATATAATAATTTATAACAACACAAATATTATTATACCATAATTTTCTTTTCTTTTTTTAGTTTTTTTTATACCCAGTCAAATAAGTTTACATATATTGAAATGGTGGGAGTATAAAATAAAACGATTGATGTAAACTAAACATATCGTTAAAATGTATGCCACGGACCCACGGTGGTACAAGCTGTACACAAAGGACTTTAGATGGACATTACGAGGTAATCATTCACACAGCAAAATAGATTAGCACCTTACACAGCCGCGTGTCAGACAAAAACACCAGAAAAAAAAAATCTCTTTTTCTCCGTACAACCCCCATACGTCTTAACGCCTGATTCCATCCTATGCATAATTTGTGATTTTGTAAAGATAGCCGTATTTTAATTGAACACAACATAATATAGCGTTCAAATTTGCAGGCTTGTCTAAATCACCCACATACATGTTCCTATATGTATCACGATTTCGTCACGTTTATGTAGGAAGACGAAGCTGTTCTTGCAACATATATCTGTATATATACAATTTAAATATATCAATTATTTGGGAGTGATTTTTGGATTATTGATTCGTTATACCTATGCAATTTTTCTCTCCAAAGTATAGTTGGTCCAAACGCGGATAAAGGAGGATGGTGTTAAAATAGTTTTGAGGCTAATTGCTTGATTGATAAATTTGTATATACAATAGATAGGGGAAGCGATGGGAGCTGTAACGTCGTCGATGGCGGCAAAGTTTGCATTTTTTCCGCCAAATCCGCCGTCGTATGGGGTGGCGGTGGAAGAATCAACGGGAAAACTTAAGATGACAGAGGTGGTGCAGAGGGAAGACGTGGACATTTTGAAGCTATGGACGAAGAGAGGGACGGAAATTATGGCCATGTACGTGAGGAATCCGGCGGCAAAGCTGACGCTGCTCTACTCTCACGGCAACGCAGCTGATTTGGGGCAGATGTACGATTTGTTCACCGAACTTAGTCTTCATCTCCGGGTCAATTTGATGGGGTATCCTTCTCTCTGCTCTTTTTTAGTACTCTCATTTTATATCGCTGTTTGGGTACAGTTTTAAAGGGGAAAAAAGCCTTTTGATACATACCAAAAATTTGAGATCAATTGTATACAACGTGGATGTGTTTATCAAGACTTTGCTGTCTGGCAGCTGGAATTCCAAATCCGTAGGTGCACTTCTTAATGTGTGTGTATGCATATTTACATATTAAAAGAAAATGTTAAACTTTATATCTTACTATATTAATTTTCTATATCATATTTGAGACAGTGAGTTTCTATATGCTGGATGATACTCGTGTATGAGTCCTATGGGGTTCTGTTATGTATGCGCTTGCCAATTCAAAACAGAATGAAGCGACCTTAAGCCTAATGTCTTAGATGAATTTTAGTGATTCAGGAATAAGCTTGTGCTTGTTGCAGAAAACTTTGACCCAAAGGAGATGATCTATTATTCCTAGTTATTTTGTATATGCTCTCTTCATGTGAAGAGAACACTAGTGGATAAATGATCCTCCTCACTGTTGTTGTGATATTACCCTCCCCCCCCCCCCCCCAATGCAATCCACAGCAGTGATACTTTCACGTGGTTTGGGAACTACTATTTCCAGCCTTACCTGGTGCATATGCCTTAATGTTGACAAAACTTGTTTCTTCTATGGCAAAAGATAAACTTTCTTCTTAGTTACGTGGTTTGTAAAATGTGACAGAACATGTAACATTGACATATACCATCTTGGGAATCTCTCATGCTCGTCAGAGACTTCCTGGTCTTCAAAGTCCGGGATATGCTCACTTTTCCTTCTCCACTGGATTTCTTTCTCTCCTCGCTTTTAATCTGAGTGCCTAATTTTATTTGAACAGCGCCTTTGGGCAGAGGAAGCTTGAAGGAACAGTTGCTGCAAGTTTTGGAAAGTTTGCTTAGTCTTTCTTTTGTGGAACACTGAAAGTTTTGACTTTAAATCCCACCCCTTAATTTATTTAATAAAAGATAAGATATATGGATCCAAATTACCTCAAAATTTCTGAGTTTCCTCTCTTTTCTGGCAGGTATGACTATTCAGGGTATGGACAGTCCACTGGCAAGGTATGAAATATTTCTTTAGATGATTAAGTTTAGGCAGTTCAAGAAGAAATTACTTGACTCTGTATTCTTATTTTGCTATAGCCAAGTGAGCAAAACACTTATGCCGATATAGAAGCTGCATATAAGTGTCTTGAAGAGACGTATGGGGTGAAGGAGGAGGATATAGTATTGTATGGACAGTCTGTTGGTAGTGGACCAACATTAGATTTGGCATCCCGCTTATCAAGATTGAGGGCTGTGGTTCTACACAGCCCAATTCTCTCTGGAGTTCGCGTCTTGCATCCAGTTAAGCGGACATACTGGTTTGACATATATAAGGTTAATATTCTATTCGTCGTAGTTATGTGGAGCTTTGTTTGACCTATTTTTTTTATATTCAGCTGTTTTTCTTTCTTTTCTCTATGCAGAATATTGACAAAATACCATTGGTTGAGTGTCCTGTCCTCATTATCCACGTGAGTATCCATATTTTCTTCATGAATATATCACATTTAACTAGGAATTGGCCATGAATTAGTAAGCATCGATAAGTAGCAAAACTGACTCACTGGTTCAAAGCTGCAATCTAGCAGGTTTGGCTTCCATCTTGTTGAACTCTTTTAGGACTCCTCCATAGCTGCTTAGTGCTGTCCTCTTCTTCTAGGCCAAATTCATTGTGATTTTTGGTTACAAACTGATGAGTCAGTTGGTTTTACGGTTGATTGGTCGAAAGATGAAACTGGGCTTTCAAGCCAGAAAGGAAGTCCTCTAACTCATCTAATCCCAAGAAAAAGAAGCCGCCGCATATGATTGAAAGTACATTAGTATCACCGAGGCAAAAGAAAAGCAGGTGGCATTGCTTAGCTTAGGACTCTTTGCTGCAGCCGATGTGCCTGTTGAGGTGGATATTCTAGTTTCAATGCGTGTTCTTTGCTATTGTGCCTCCGGTTTGACCAAGTCAAGCTTCCCAATAGGAAACCTGTAAACTTTTGAGGGAGTAACAATTCAATTTACTCCCTTATTCCTCTTCCTCCTTCCAGTCTTCCCCTGCCAGCTTCTACTCCACTCCTGTCCCTGCCATTTTCCACCGTTCTTTTTGTAATGCATTTTGTTCATCTCTTTTCCTTGTCCTTACATTACCTTATCTCATTGACAAAAAGTCTTGTTTTTATCAATTAATCATGAACATGGCGGATCCAGGATTTAAACTTTATAGCTTTTAAGATTTTTACCATTGAACCCGTTATATTTTTTAAGTTATGGGTTCATATCTGCTATTTATTACAATTTCAGTGAAGTTTTACATACAAATTTATGATCCGCACCGAAAGTTATGGGTTCAGTTGAACGTGTACGGTACATACGATGGTACATCCACCCCTGATAAGTTATGCCTTTGTTTTTCAATTGATTGTTACCCAACTAGAGAATAGTATAAGAAATTAAATTCAGTACCCGAGAGAATGGTAGAGATAGAAGACCTGTATAGTTTGGATGGATCGACTCCTTGGTAGAGATAGAAGACCTCTATGGTGGCACTTGCTTCTAGAATTTCTAGCTGACATCCCCATCTGATCTTTTATTACATTAATTTCTAGGGCACTGCAGATGATGTTGTGGATTGTTCACATGGTAAGCAGCTGTTTGATCTATGTAAGCAAAAATATGACCCTTTGTGGGTTGAAGGTGGTAACCATTGTGATTTGGAGCTCTACCCCGAATACATAAAACATCTGAAGAAGTTCTTATCAGCTGTTGAGAAATCTACGGTTTCTAAAAATGGAAATGCACCAAGTATGGACCAAATAGATAAACTTGAAACATCGAAATAGCAGAGATTGTAGACGCAGGCCATGCAAACACCAGAAGGAGAAATCTAGACCAAGTACAGAAAAGCGAGAGAAACTCTATAAGCAAGCACAGATCAGATAGATTTATCAAGCAAGAGTATCGATCTAGCAGAAAGGACCAATAACAATTTGGACCCGCCAGAGAAAGCAAGAAACATGTTTGTGTAAATTTTCTACTTTTTGTGTATACTTCTTGTGTACGGGAGATTTTCTCACTTCAATGAAATTAATTTTCTTCATAAAAAAGAAAAGCAAGAAACAGCATTTTCTTCATATTATACTAGCTGGCTAAGAGTGTCTTTCATCTTTTGTTTCCTTGGGCTAATTAGCATGATCTTGTATAAAACGCGATCTCTGCTTTAACGAATGATAGGTTCTACTGGTGGCAGGTTTAATGATATTATGAGATCAGCCGTGTTATATATGCAATATCAACTGCTTCAAGAGTGTATAATTTCTCAGTTACCTCACCTATGAAAAAAGAGAATTTTTCAGTTAGCTCTATCTTTTGAGTGGTTTGATTGCTTTTGTAGTCATTTTTCCATCTCTTACTTCCAGTCTTGCTTTAATAGGCTAGTCATGTATACATTTAGTTAAATGATAATATGGTATGCTTTTGCATGTGTCTGAAATAAAAACTTAAATCATCTCACCAAAGGGATCAGAGGGAGCTTCGATTGTGTCTATGGCAAATTCCTGTTGTTTATGGTTAAGCTTTTAGCTTTCAAGACCCTTTGCAGATTCTTGAATTTAGTTCTCTTTTTCAAGTCTTTAGCTACCACTATCTGTGTAATAACAAAAAAATTGAGATAGAAAACGATTAACGGTGTATGTTCTCCCCTGCGAATGAGTTGTGGGGGCATCTTTCATTCCCTTGAAAGAGATCACAGGTGCAGTGCCTATTCACTTTGAATATCTTGAGGCCCGAATTTATTGGTGTATGTTCTCCCCTTCGAATGAGTTGTGGGGGCATCTTTCATTCCCTTGAAAGAGATCACAGGTGCAGTGCCTATTCAGCCCGAATTTATTGGTGTATGTTCTCCCCTCCGAATGAGTTGTGGGGGCATCTTTCATTCCCTTGAAAGAGATCACAGGTGCAGTGCCTATTCACTTTGAATATCTTGAGGTCCGAATTTATTGATGTTGAAGAATCAGCAGATGAATAGTGGTTAGAATAAGATATCAATCAAGCGAATAGAGAGTAGCCCTTTTTTAATTAATCTGGTCATAAATTTGATTGTAGTCAAATTGTTGAGTTCAGAGAAGATGCCTCCAACTATGCCCTTTTTTTAGTTGATGTGGCCATAAATTTGATTGTAGTCAAATTGTTTCGAGTTTAAAGACGAAGATGCCTCCAACTACCTGGCCAAATATGCATAATAGTGTAGGGAGCAGGTAACAAGTCCCATTCTCAGACCGGTACTCCACACCGTGGTTCTTAGCCACGTGCTCTATTTGAAAAAGCATTTAACAGTATGTTTTTTTTGTTTTTTATTTTATAAGGTAAAATTTTATTAATAAAGTACCAAGATGGTACTGTTGAAGTTTGGCAAAATGCCAAAGTCCCACATTGGTTGGGAGTTAAGTTTGGAGGGGATTTTTCCCCTATAAAAGAAGGCCTAATGTTTAGGATTGAAACACACCTCTCATTTGCCTTCTCATCTGTTTAAGGCATTTGTATCTTCTCTCTTTAGTATTATTTCACTTGTATTTTTGGAGTGAAATAAAATATTGGTTGTGTCCGAGGAGTAGGCAAAATTAGCCGAACCTCGTAAATTCTGGTGTTCCCTTTATTGTTGCTTTATTGTCTTATTTATTATTTGGTGGCTGTCATAATTTTGGTATAGTAGTTGTGACTTATTCACACTATATACATTTGGCTTCCGCAACAATTGGTATCAGAGCCAAGGTACTGTCTAAGTATGCTCTGTGGTTGCAGCATAGTCTGATCTTCCACATCAGAAAAGATTTATCTTGGTAACTGAGTCAAGGTTCTGTCTGAGTATGCTCTGTAGTTGCAGCTTAGTCTGATCTTCTACATCAGAAAGGAAATAATCTTGATTTGTGTCGTCAGCTATTAAATAATATTTGTGTCAAATATGGGAGACAATAAACAAGAAGAATCTACATCAAGTGTCAACAATACGTCATCATTGGCATCTTCGCTTATGACAAGAATTGTGTCAAATGCGAAATTTGCGGTAGAAATATTTGACGGGTCCGGACATTTTGGGATGTGGCAAGGCGAGGTTCTAGATGTCCTTTTTCAACAAGGGCTAGATCTGGCCATTGAAGAAAAGAAACCAGATGTTATTGGAGAAGAAGATTGGAAGATTCTCAACCGTGTTGCTTGCGGTACCATTCGATCCTACCTTGCTAGAGAGCAGAAATATCCATACACAAAGGAAACTTCTGCAAGTAAATTATGGAAAGCACTGGAGGATAAATTTTTGAAGAAAAACAGTCAAAATAAATTGTACATGAAGAAGAGACTGTTTCACTTCACCTATGTTCCTGGTACCACGATGAATGAACATATCACCAGTTTCAATAAGTTGGTTACAGATTTGCAAAATATGGATACAACTTATGATGATGGTGACTTGGCCTTGATGTTGTTGGCGTCACTTCCTGATGAGTACGAGCACCTTGAAACTACTCTACTCCATGGAAATGACGAAATTTCTCTCAGAGAAGTTTGTTCAGCTTTGTACAGCTATGAACAAAGAAAGCGAGAAAAACAGAAGGGCGGAGAAGGAGAAGCACTGTTTGTGAGGGGTCGTCCTCAAAATCAAACGAGGACAAAGAAGGGAAGATCCAAGTCAAGATCCAGACCCAGCAAAGATGAATGTGCCTTTTGTCGAGAAAAAGGGCACTGGAAGAAAGACTGTCCGAAGTTGAAGAATAAGGCCAAACATAACAATGGAAAGGCTATTATGGATTCAAATGTAGCTGATTGTGATGATTCAGACTTCTCATTAGTTACAACAGAGTCATCAACATCATCAGACATATGGTTGATGGACTCGGCTTGTAGCTATCATATGTGTCCCAACAGGGACTGGTTCGTGGAATTTCAAGAAGGAGAATATGGAGTCATCCACACAGCGGATAACAGCCCTCTTACCTCATATGGCATTGGTTCAATACGATTAAGGAACCATGATGGAATGATCAGAACATTGATAGATGTTCGATATGTACCGGATTTGAAGAAGAATCTCATCTCTGTGGGAGCCCTAGAATCAAAAGGGTTCAAAATCATTGCAGAAAATGGAGTGATGAGAGTATGCTCCGGTGCACTAGTGGTAATGAAGGCTAATCGGAAGAATAATAATATGTATCGCTATCGTGGCAGTACAGTTATTGGGACAGCGACAGTGACATCCAGTGACGACAAAGAGGCAGAAGCAACCAAGCTATGGCACATGCGCTTGGGACATGCTGGAGGAAAATCCTTGAAAACTCTATCAGATCAAGGATTGTTAAAAGGAGTAAAGACTTGCAACTTGGAGTTTTGTGAGCATTGTGTCAAAGGGAAACAGACAAGGGTTAAATTTGGTACAGCGATCCATAATACTAAAGGCATTTTGGATTATGTACACTCTGATGTTTGGGGTCCTTCCAAAACACCTTCATTGGGTGGGAAGCACTATTTTGTAACCTTTGTTGATGATTTTTCCCGAAGAGTATGGGTGTATACAATGAAGAGCAAAGATGAAGTGTTGGGAATTTTTCTCAAATGGAAGACGATGGTGGAGAATCAGACAGGCAGGAGAATCAAGTGTATTCGCACAGACAATGGAGGTGAATACAAAAATGATCATTTCAATAAGGTCTGTGAAAATGATGGCATCGTCCGACACTTCACTGTTAGACATACACCACAACAGAATGGAGTGGCAGAACGTATGAACCGGACCTTGCTGGAGAAGGTACGGTGTATGTTGTCCAATGCTGGCTTGGGCAAAGAATTTTGGGCTGAGGCAGTTACATATGCATGCCACCTCATTAATCGCCTACCATCTGCTGCTATTGATGGCAAGACACCATTTGAAAAATGGTATGGAAAACCTGCTATAGATTATAACTCTTTGCACGTGTTTGGCTCAACTGCATATTATCATGTGACGGAGTCAAAATTGGATCCAAGGGCAAAGAAGGCTATTTTTATGGGAATTACTTCTGGAGTCAAAGGATATCGCTTATGGTGTCCTATGACAAAGAAAGTAATATTCAGCAGGGATGTTACCTTTGATGAATCTGCTATGGTAAATAAGGTAACAGAAGATACCAAACAAAATGAAGGTGCTTCTAAGCAGGTGGAGTTTGAGGGAAAATTTATTTTTCCTACACAAGAAGCAGAGGAGGAAACAAATGAAGATTACCCTCTGGAAGGAGAGCCAGTAGAGGAGATTCCAACTCAGGAACCTCAACAACAACTTGAATCAATAGCAACCAGCAGGCCAAAAAGAACAATAACGAAACCTGTTCGTCTCATAGAGACGGTTGCTTGTGCAACCTCAATTGTAGCTGATGATGTTCCTACTACTTATAAAGACGTTGTCCAAAGTTCAGAAGAAGATAAGTGGAGGATTGCCATGAATGATGAAATACAGTCCCTTCATCAGAATCATACATGGAGATTGGCCAATCTCCCGAAGGGAAAGAAAGCAATTGGGTGCAAATGGGTATTTGCAAAGAAGGAAGGATTTCCTAACCAAGTAGATGTTCGCTACAAAGCAAGATTGGTGGCCAAAGGATATGCTCAAAAGGAGGGAATTGATTACAATGAAGTGTTTTCTCCAGTTGTAAAACATTCCTCCATTAGAATTATGTTGGCTTTGGTAGCACAATTGGATTTGGAACTAGTTCAGATGGATGTAAAAACTGCGTTTTTACATGGAAACTTGGAGGAGGAAATCTACATGACTCAGCCAGAAGGATTCAAAGTTGCTGGAAAAGAAAATATGGTGTGCAAACTTGAAAAATCGTTGTACGGATTGAAACAATCTTCTAGACAATGGTACAAGCGATTTGACGAGTTTATGTTGCGGCAAGGGTACAAGAGAAGCAAATACGATCATTGTGTGTATTTGCACAAGCTTAAAGATGGTTCCTTTGTATATCTTCTCCTATATGTTGATGATATGTTGATAGCTTCCAAGAATTTGGAAGAAATTGATAAGTTGAAGATTCAACTGAAGAAGGAGTTCGAGATGAAGGATTTGGGTGAGGCAAAGAAAATTCTTGGCATGGAGATAATTAGAGATAGACGTTCAAAGAAACTCTGTTTATCTCAAAAGGAATATTTGAAGAGAGTACTTCAACGTTTTGGCATAGATGACAAGACTAAGCCAGTTAGTACTCCACTTGCTTCCCATTTTAAGCTAAGTACTACTATGTCGCCAATGGATGAAGCTGAACGAGAGTATATGTCAAAGGTACCATACGCAAATGTTGTTGGTAGCTTGATGTATGCAATGGTTTGCACAAGGCCTGACATTTCACAAGCTGTTGGAGTTATTAGCAGATATATGCACAATCCAGGGAAGGAGCATTGGCAAGCTGTGAAGTGGATTCTACGGTATATTCATAATACTGTAGATGTCGGGTTAGTTTTTGAGCAGGAAGACAATCAGTCTGTAGTTGGATATTGTGACTCAGATTTTGCGGGTGATCTGGACAAACGAAGATCAACTACTGGTTATGTGTTTACTTTTGCAAAGGCACCAGTTAGTTGGAAGTCTACTTTGCAGTCAACAGTTGCTTTGTCTACAACAGAGGCAGAGTACATGGCTATTACAGAGGCTGTGAAAGAGGCAATTTGGCTTCAAGGATTGCTAAAGGAGCTTGGTGTTGAACAAAAAGGTATCACAATTTTTTGTGATAGTCAAAGTGCTATTCAATTAGCGAAGAACCAAGTTTATCATGCAAGGACGAAACACATTGATGTTCGGTATCATTTCGTACGAGAAATCATAGAAGAAGGTGGAGTCACGGTGAAGAAAATTCATACTACAGAGAATCCTGCTGATATGCTGACAAAGGTGGTGACTGCGGTCAAGTTTCAACATTGTTTGGATTTGATCAACATTGTTGAACACTGAAGATTGAAGATGAAGACACAACCAAAATTTGTTATTGAGAGAGAATTGAAAATGTGGAATTTTGCCAAGGTGGAGATTTGTTGAAGTTTGGCAAAATGCCAAAGTCCCACATTGGTTGGGAGTTAAGTTTGGGGGGATTTTTCCCCTATAAAAGAAGGCCTAATGTTTAGGATTGAAACACACCTCTCATTTGCCTTCTCATCTGTTTAAGGCATTTGTATCTTCTCTCTTTAGTATTATTTCACTTGTATTTTTGGAGTGAAATAAAATATTGGTTGTGTCCGAGGAGTAGGCAAAATTAGCCGAACCTCGTAAATTCTGGTGTTCCCTTTATTGTTGCTTTATTGTCTTATTTATTATTTGGTGGCTGTCATAATTTTGGTATAGTAGTTGTGACTTATTCACACTATATACATTTGGCTTCCGCAATAGGTACAACATAGTACAAACCGCAAACAGGAACCAAACAAACAGCCTACTTATTTTTGCTCATTAAAAACCTGGTTTGTTCCTCTCCAGCAAAGCAGTATGTTCTTTAGTTACGGTAGGCAATGGAAATTTTATTAGATTTAATTTCATAAGAAATTTGGATTTGATCTTAAATTAAATACATTTTGGTCCAAATAAATATTATGGGCTAATATAATTAAATTAATTATATAAGTCCAATGTATATGAATTAAATACATAAGTCTTAATCCATTGGGTTAGCCCATTTAATTGGTTTAATTGAGCTAAAGGGATGAGTCCACTTTATTAAGCCCAAGATGTCATCTTCCTAGAGGCCCAGTTTGGCGCCAAGAATGAGCTCGTGGATCAAACGCTGCAAATTTCTCCACGAGTTTCAAGCTTCAAGCAATCAAGTTCATGTTCAAGAAATCAAGTTCAAGCTCAAGAACGAAGAACAAATCAAGTTCAAGCTCAAGAATGAAGAACAAATCAAGTTGAAGCTCAAGAATGAAGAACAAATCAAGATTCAAGGAGTACGAGTTCAAATCAAAGTTCGTGCTAGTTGAATCCAAGATCATCGTCCGTGGCAACAAATATAGATTCAAGATCAAGCTCAAGGGCCATTGAATTTATTTACTATTAGAAAGAAGAATCAGAGGATTCATAGAGATTGTGCACTGAAATTATTTGAAATCAAATACTACGATTGTTGTGATTTTTCGGTCCTAATTTTATTTTCTCGACGCAATTTATTGTCTAAAAATTCTGACACGCATAGTGGGACAATCTCTACCTCTCATCTCTAACTTTTCAATTACCAAATTCAAGAACATTGAAATGTCTTCAAAGAAAATCAACTCCAATTCAACTTCCACCAAAGCTGCTAATTCCAAGTTCTATGTTGATGTGGAAAGCATCCTCTATGTTACTTTTGGAAGTTTTGGACAAGTTACGAGGAGTAAAGCAAGCTCGTCAGGGCAACAAGCACCACATCGTCCGTATCAATCCCTGTTTTCGGATCTTCATCCTTAAAAGGAGCAAGATCTTCCACAAATGCACTCGAAAGAGGAAGCAATGTTGCTGAAAAGATCAAGAAAACTCTTGCTCTGCTTGACCTCTACGGATCTAGGAACTCTGCTGTGAAGGAAGATTATGATATTTTAAGTGATGTATCCTCCCCACTTATACTGTATAGCGTGAGCTGTTCAAGAGTCAATCTGTGTGACAATCCATGCAACTCCCCATCATCTACAACAATCATGCAAGCTATGGTGACAAACACTTCATCTGTGGAAGAGTAGTTGGCAAACTTGACAGAAACAATTGCTGGCTTGACCAAGTGCATGCAAAATCAAGATGCCAGAATTGACAAACCAACAGACATGGTGGGAATCTTGATGGAAGAAGAATCCACCCATGCACCTAGCAAGCTCCCAGAAGTTCCAGAGATTGACTCTCCCTCAAGACGAGTAGCATCTGCTAAAGGCTATCCCTGTCTCATCTGAAGGCCATCGATCAAATGAAGGAGATCATTGAAGGAACTATTATGAATAAGTATGAAGTTGCTGCCAAGTCCTCCCTTACGTACGCAAAGTCGTACACTGCAAGGATCGATATGTTAAAGATGCTTGCTGGCTATCAACCTCCAAAGTTTCAACAGTTTGATAGTAAAGGCAATCTAAAGCAACATGTGGCGCACTTTGTTGAGACATGCAACTACGCTGGAACTTATGAAGATTACCTCATCAAATAGTTTGTCCGCTCACTAAAAGGAAATGCTTTTGATTGGTATACAGACCTCGAGGTGGGATCCATTGATAGCTGGGATCAACTAGAGCAAGAGTTCCTCAATCATTTTTATAGCACAAGGCGCATTGTGAGCATGCTGGAACTCACAAATACTCATCAACGGAAGGGTGAACCAATTATCGACTTTATTAATCGTTGGAGGAATGCAAGCCTCAACTGTAAAGATAGGCTTAGTGAAGTTTCCGGCATAGAGATGTGCATCCAAGGCATGTATTAGGGATTGCGCTACTTCTTGCAAGGTATTATGCCTAGAACATTTGAAGAACTTGCAACTCGTGCCCATGACATGGAATTGAGCATGACCTCTACTGGAAATGAAAGGCTGCCCAATGAATCTCACAAAGGGAATGACAAGCAAGAAGCCAAGAAGTAGGTCAAGTGTGTACCCAAGTCTGAAAGCAAATAAGCTATGAATGTCAACACATCACCTGTGAAGTTCACGATGAAGGTGAGCAAGAAGCAGAGTATGAAATCCACTTCTTTTCAAGATAAGCCAAGTGTAAAGTTGACTCTAAAAGAAATGCAAGAGAAAGAGTACCCATTTCTAAATTCTGATGTGCTAGCCATTTTCGAAAACTCCTCGAGTTAAATCTCATTGAGCTTCTGGAAATGAAGCGGCCAAATAAAGCTGGAAAAACTGATGACCCAAATTACTTCAAATATCATCGACTTGTAAGCCGCCCTTTGGAGAGGTGATTTGTCTTCAAGGACAAAGTTATAGACTTAGCTTGTGAAAAGAAGGTCGTTCTTGAAGATGAAAAAGCAAGCGTAAACCAAGTCTCTATCACATTTGGCTCATTCAGTCCATATGACTTATGTAGTTTTAAAGAAAGTAAAGATGAAGAATTACTGGAGAACAACAAAGTTGAACACGATCAACCTAATGATGATGAAGGTTGGACGTTGGTGACTCATAGTAGGCACCACAAAAAGAGCCCACGAAAAGAATGAATAGAACAACAAAAAAGGAAAATAATGGTAAAAAGACCAGGGAGACGGAATCCAGTTAAGCATTTGAAGAAAGCAAAAACGGAGGTGCACCATCCTCAAAAGCGAAGACATCCAGTGACCTTGAAAGATTTCTTACCATGTTGGTCCCACATGAAGATTTTTCGTGATGGTATTGAGGCCTCTTGTTGCAATGTTGATGAAGGGGAAGAAAAGAGTGATGACCTACCATTGGCACCATCTTTAGAAAATCTCATCGAGACAATACCTCAAGAAGTTAACGCGTGTGAGGAAAAAGTCACATTCATAAATGATGATCTTCTATTAGGTGACACTCTTCATAACCGCCCATTGAACTCTCAGAAAGTCGTGTGATGATCCAAGGATTCAACCAAGGGGGGCAAAGAGCCATAGGTGGCATCATGCAGGGAATCACCATTGAAGATATGCAATCAAATACATGGCTTCATATGATCGATGCAAAGACTTCATACAACATCTTTCTTGGAAGACCTTGGATACAAGAGAATAAAGTAGTTCCATCTACCTACCATCAACGTTTAAAATACTATGAGGGTGAAGTCGAGAAGAAGAGAGTTGATGATGATGATCCATTCACCGAGGCTGAGTCACACTTCACTGATGCAAAGTTCTACTTGAAGAACCACATTGTGAAGGAGCTAAAAGTAGATGATGGCATTAAAATCAAGAATAACGAGCCCACAACTAAAAGAACTGAGGTGACTAATGGTAAAGCCAAAGTTGTTACCGAGGAGGTACAACCCAATGCGAATAAATCTTATAGAGGGGATACTACGTCTTATGGAAAGAAAGTAAGTCACGTGCTCCAATGCGTCCCTAAAAGGAAGAAAGATGAAGGTGAATAATCTAATCTCCAAACTAACATGCTAAAGGAGTTAACTCTTCCAGTAAAACGAATTGAGGCAGTAAAGTTGTCCTCAAAGCCACTTGCAAGGTTTGTGGCCCAAAATCGTTTGAAGAATGTGGCACTCCCTAAAAAGTGAACAGATGAAGGTTTTAATCATAATGCTTACAGGCTATTTGCAAAAGCTGGATACAATCCCAATTAGCCGTCAAAGTTAGGGAAGCTCCTATCAGAAGCTGCGACAAGGCAACTGTTGATACCCAATTGTTTCCTATGTATTTTTATATACAAAATACTTTCAAAATAGCATATATATGCATACATAATCATACCCAAGTGTTTTAGTATTTTTCCAATCTTTTGAAAAGTTTTTAAATCAATTTACTATCCATAATTATTCCCAAAATCATCAATTTTGGTGAATAATTTATTTTATTTCCATATTTATACCAAAATATAGTTAAGATAATTTTTGTACATTTTTACAAATTTATTTGGTATTTAAAAGACTAAATTGCATATAATTGTAATTATAGCATATTTTAAGATTAATAGCATTTCTATAATTGTAAAATTGGCTTTAATATTTTTAAATCAATATTTATGCATTATTAGTTGGGTCAGTACTTTTAATTTGTTTTTAAAGTTTTTTTCGCTATTTTTATAAAATAAAAGAGGAAAATTGGCTATTTAACATTTAGCCTATTTCTATTTCAATTACATCCTCATTTCCTTTAAATTTTAACCTCAATTTGACCCCAATTCCGCCCAAATTAAAACCAACCCAGTTTCAATTTGGATCCAACCCACGACCCAATCACAAACGACCCAACCTGTTCCCTACCTACCACTTAAATCTGGACCGTTGATCACTCAAGATCAACAGCCAAGACTCGTCCTTCTATAATTAAACCTAAACGACTATCCTAATCTCCCTCATTCTCACCTGACCCACCGCCTTGAAACCCTTCATCTCTCAAAACACTCTCAAGCTCCCTGAAACCCTAGCCATCTCCCACCTAATTCTACCATGTTTCCACCGGAATCCGTGGCTTCTCAGTCCATGGATGGTTGGTACTCACCTCCCTCCACCATCAAACCATGGTTGTTCGAAGCTTTGAGGCCTGACCTCGATGGTTCTCGTTCATATCCTCTCAGATCTATAGTTCTATGGCTTCTCCGGCCATGCTCCAGCCTATTCAAGCACTAGAAACCTTTTCTAACTTAGTCGACTCCAGATCGGATTTTCTTTCAAGCCTTTCTCATTTCTAGGGTTTCTTCGAAATTCTGAGCTATTCGAGGTTTTTTCTCTGTTTTTTTTCTTAGATCTATGATATATTTGTGTTCTACTAGATGTTTAAAGTATTTTCCCCAATCTTTCTTTCAAAAATTGCTTCTCTTCGATTTAGGGTTTCTGAAAGGTTTTCAAAACATCTTTTTGATTCTTCCTTTTCTTTTCTTTATGTGTATTATGCTCGTGTGTTTTCTTTTCTACCACGTATGTGTTGTTCTTTTGTTTTCTTTCTACTATACATGACTCTTCTATACCTTTGTACCCTACTGTGCCTCTAGATTAGGCTCGCATGCTAATGTTTGTTATGTTTTCCTACATGTTCTTTGCTATACTTTCCAATATTCTTCTATTGTATGTGTTTCTTGCTGAGTTCTTTAACTTTGTTTGTTTTATTGGCTCTTGTTGGAGTTCTAGGGATGTCTCACTACTATTTCTTAAGCTTATATTACCCTTTTTTCTCTTCTGAACTTGCTTAAGTTCCGACTTTTCTTGAACATGTTCTTTATGCTCCTCAAATCAACTTTTTACTTTGTTGCTTCAAACCTGATATCATGTATGTTGGTTTATCATGAGTCTCTGAAAGAGACCTCTGAGCCTGTTATCTGTCTTCTCGTATCTGCTTCTGATTAAAGTTGAAAACCCTAGGCTTTGGGTTTTGGCAAGTTTTATTTTGGACTAGGGATACTTTGGAACTCTGGACTCTCAGACTCATTATGAGTCTACAAACAGAACTTGTATCCCTTTTTGACTCTGAACTCTTTCTATGATAGTCTTTTCTAATCAACATGACAACTCCTTTTTGCTTGATATTTGTGTGCTTTATATATGAGAAATTCTTCTTTCAAAAAGGGTTTTGCCAATTTGTGATTGATTCAGAATTTTTTTTAAAGGGTTCGATTGATTGTTACTGATTTTCTTTAATTAAACCTTTCTTCACCTTTTCTGGTTGGATTCATTCATACCAAAACTCAATTTCTGATTTTTATTGGCTGATGATTGATTGCCTTTCCTTATTTTGCACAAACCGTGTTGCTATCAAACTCTTTCCTTAAATAGTTTCTATGTATTTGCCCTTCTTGTACTGCTTTGGAAAAGATTTTAATCCAATTCTTTCCTTAATTGTCCTCTACCCATTTGAAATCAGAATCCCTTAACTAAAGGGAGATTCTGTGTGACTGATTGCAAACTATCCCCTTACTTTTTCTTACTTGTTTTCTGCACTATAAAAGGGGAACGACCCTTCTGCACTTAGACACCTTGAACCTTCAGTTCAACACTTCTAATTCAATACTACACACACACCTCTCAATTACGATACTCTTTCAATTCTCAGCTCTCTTCTGAGATCTTTTGTACTATTTGCTTGCAATTTGGTTTACAAGACTTCAGCTTTCACTTATTTGTTTCCCTGAAACTGGTATGCCTTAATTTCGATTTCAACACCATCCCTATGTGTTTATTTTATAGTTGCTACACTCATGTCTACTTTGCTATTCATGTTCTGTATTGAATATGCTACTCTCTCTTTGCATCTGCTGTTTGTTATGAACTCCCTATACCCCCACTCCCTTCTATGTGTTTGAGTTAAGGTTCATGACCTGACAACATTCACATTGCTGCTTAGGTCTGAACCTGATCCTCAATGGATCCCAACTCTCAAAATGTGGCTAATAGGCTAGTCAGGGGGTGTGTCAGCACTCCTGATTGCTGGGCATGACCACCAGCCTGCCATGGCTCTCCCTAATTCCCCCTTGTGCAGTTACACTTACTCTTAGATTCTAAGTTCTGCCCCCTCTTATGAGCCTTACTTTAGGACCTTGAGTTCCCTCTGAACTTGGACATCTGAGGGCTGGCATTTCCACATTGCACTATGCTCTTAATTCTGCAATGTGTTTGGGGTGTAATCATTGCCCGGATCCCTTTGATACTTTTGGGAACTGTGATACATCCCAAATATGAGAAAGGCTTTGGAACCTGATCCTGGAAGTTAGTTCACCTCATATTTTTAGACCTTGAGTCTAAATTAGGCTCCGTGGTTGTAGCTTAATTTCTGATGTAATTTTACTTTTCTTAATTCATTTTGGTCTGTAATATATTGTAATAACTTATGGGATTCTAGTGAAAAGGGGAGGGTCACTTATGTATGCAAAGGGTAGACAACATGCTCATAGGCGTTACTATTTACAAGCTCTGCACTTACGTATATCATGTAGAAATCCTTCCTATAAGTTTTCCGCACTCATGCACGTCATATAGAAATCTTGCCTATAGTTTCTACACTTTCGCATATCATATAGAAATCTTGCCCATAAGTTTCTGCACTTCTGCATATCATATAGAAATCCTGTCCATAGGTTTTTCTGCACCTCTGCATATGTAGAGATCATGTCTATAGGTTTTCTGCACTTTCGCATATCATATAGAAATCCTGCCTATAAGTTTCTGCACTTCTGCATATAGAAATCATGATTATAGGTCTTCGGCACTTCTGCATTTTACATCTATCATTAGGCAAACAGTTATAGGTTAAGTAATAATAAGTTTCATTCTAGATACCATGTCTATAGGACTCCTGCACTTTTAGAATCGTCTTAAAACAACAACGCCTAGAAATCATGCCTATAGGAGTAACCAGTTTAATCTGATTCATTTATTTCATCTACAAGTCTAAAATCAGTAGTAATGTCGTTTAACATCTGCATAACTTATGTGTTTTCTGCAATCAGTAAGCCTTCTTTAAAATTGGAGTAAGCACTGTTAGATATCATGCCTATAGGTCTCACTTAGGCAAACCATTAGGTAATTAATTAACTGCATCAGTCTTTGATAAATTACAACCAGGGAAGGCTAATTCGGACTCCTCATCTGAGAAATATGTGATGAATCAGCCTATACTATGCTTTAATTTAATTAAGACCATAACCAGTACATGCAAGTCATGCTAAACAATTTGTTTCTTTAAAGGAGACCTGTTTGAGCCTTTAAATGTTATGTGTTTTCCCATATCTGCTCTATGTGTTTTGTTTGTCGCCCTAGATTTTGTCCTTTAAACCGTAAAAGCCAAATCTCCCTTCCCTTTAGAACTAGTAGTCTCAATGCCTTTGAGGCTGATAGGATTGGGGCGAGTACTAGCATGTAATAAGTAACGACACCATTTTGTGCTTTAATACCTTAACGGGGTGGGAAGGGTAGATATGGATATGATGACCGATGCGCTAATACCACGTGTAACCCCTCTTTTGAGGAGTGATTACTGGGTATTGCATTGACGTGATCCATATTAATCATAAACCTAGGACCCCCTCCATTTACCTGTCCTTATCTGCTTTCTTTAGAATTGCTTAAATCTTTCATAAATTTCTGCTCTCTTTACTGTTCCTCAAAAGTCTTCAATTTATTTGCCATATTATATGCAAGCCCCTCTATTTGAGCACTTAATTGCTTACTTGATTATGTGAAGTCACAATTGTAACATGGCCGGGAACCACACTAGTGGATCTTGAGGGGTGCCTAACACCTTCCCCTCGAGATAATTTCTAGCCCTTACCCAAACTCTGGTTCTTCAAACTCAAACCCTTCTTAGTGTCCTAATGCACTTAATCATTAGGTGGCGACTCTTCAATTCCAAAACCCAATTCCCAAAAGGGAACGAGTTGACCTCCCAAATATCACAAGCCCGATTTCACGAGAAAAAGGGGGCGCGACAACGTGGCGACTCCGCTGGAGATACTTCTTTTAGGCTTTTACCATCTCATGTTATTTGTGACTTTACTGCTTCTTTATTGCCTTTATTTAATGTTTTTATTTCTTTCTATTACGAAACTGACTTGGCTCTTTGTTTCTTTTCTCTAATGCTTTCTTTTACCGCTTTCCTTCAATACTGTTGTAATTATGAGCAATTATTGTAATCATTACTTTATGAACGTGCAAATACATGACAACTTGTTTCATTCTTGTAGCTGCATATTCAACATCATATTTCACTCGTGCCAAACAAAATACCATAGCAACGCTTATAATGAGTGGTTGCGCCCTTCCGATATCATTACCCTCCAAATTTGGCAAAAGCGTATTTGCGGTAAAACCAGTCGATCAACGGTGTAGTCGACAGTTCCGTGCCTTTCCCTCTTGAGTTGTCCGCTCAAGGGTACCAGTCTAATACCTTATAGAAACCCTACTCTATTCAATTGTGCATGCATCACTGTCAAAACCTAGCCGGGTAAGTTATGTTGTTCACATAATGACTCTTTAAGATAGCCTTGTCCAAAGTCCACTGGGTTCCCTGGGAACCCAAACGGACGTTACCATATTCTGTGCATTTATTTGGAGAACTAAATGTTGCTTATGCTAATTATTGATTTAAATAGTCGAGTCCGGCGGGGTAAGGGTCTAACACTTTGTTTTGTAGAAATAAGGCACGAAGTCCCCAGATTTGGCATGGTCACCAACATCCACCCAAGGTTACTAAGATGGTGGGAGGATCTTCACTCCCGTGATCAGGCTCTTGTCCGGAAATACCTAGGAAATTTGCCTTCTCTCTTGGAAGTCCAACCCAACAACAAAATCGTAGAAGCTCCTACTCTGTTCTGGGACTGTGATAGGTCTGTGTTTCGCTTCGGGGAGATTGAGATGACACCTCTGCTCGAGGAAATAGGAGGATTAGCTAGTATTCCTGGGAGACTCCGGGTTTACTTATGCCGGAAAATCGCAAGGGTAGGGGTTTTCTCAAAATGATGGGACTAAAGAAAAACATAGACTTGACCTGTACGAAAGGTACAGCCATAGTAAGTCCTACCGCACTTACCCAGATAAATTCGCCCTTACCGCATTGGGGCATATCCACATAAGGATCTTTGTCTTTATTTCTGCTTCTTGGGGGTGATAGTGTTTCCTATGAAGAAAGCAAGGATTTACACCAGGATAGCTATGGTCACTAAAACCTTAATGGAGGAAATTGGTGGGCAACCCTTTAGCATAGTGCCCATGATCGTTGCAGAAATGTATCGAGCCTTGGAAAATGTCAACAAGGAGCCCCACACTTCAAAGGCTGAAACTTGCTACTCCAGCTCTGGCTCAAGGAGCATCTCCAAAGGGGTGAATATCGGCAAGAGATTCAGTGGAGAGACTGGGACGATCATATAGCCTTCCATCAACCAAGGCGAATGAACTACATGCCCAACATGTTTGCTCAACCAGAAGATGCCAAAGGATGGGTGAAGCTGTTTGAAAATCTAACTGAGAATCAAATACAATGGATGTTTGAATGGTTCCTACTGACGAGTTCATTGCCTGATCCAGGGACGCACCATTTCTGGCACTGATCGGTTTAAGAGGAACCTACCCTTATGTCCCCCCCCGGGTCATGAGACATGCTGGTAAGAAGCAGGTTATACCAAGGGTCGACAAGATGAGTCACTTCCGGGCTGATTTCCAAGCTGATGACAGTCCTTATAAGTGCCAAGCTCATCATATGTGGCATTGCAAGATCATCATGGGAAGAGATACTATCGAGCCAGACAGATACCATGCTGGCTGCACCCCATACTATTCGGGATGGCTAGAGGATAATCACAATGGCCTGGGCCAACCTGGGTTTGTTCGAGGTCACAAGATCATCGATGAAAGGCTGAAGCACAGGTCAAGTACAACCAATTGCGCAAGAGGATACGGGAATGCGAAAGTGAGCACCGGGAGATTCAAGAAGCCCATCAAAAGTTGATCGAAGAATGGAAGGACATGGCTATCAGCGCCAACAAGCGACTGAGGTATTTGGAGCAGGGTTTAGTAGAGTTGGAGAGGAAGTTCATCCAGAGGATTGAAAACTGTCAGAACGCAGAGGGAAACGAAGGAGGACACTTGGCTAGAGCCTATTTGCTGCTGGGACTGTGTGAGCTGGTGAAGCTGTTCAATGCAGCTAAAGATGTCGAGTCTGGGGAAGGTCCTTCTGGGACCAAGTAGTTAGGATTCTTCTTATTTTTTATCAATAAAATGAGGCATTTAGCATTATAAGTTCTCCAAATCAACTTGTCGCTAGGCCTACCTCGGGCACAACGAGGCTCTCAAATTAGGACACGATTCATATTCTTGCACTATGTGTTTAAATATTGCAACATTTTCTTCTCATAATCCGCACTAACTTGCTACCTTTTTTGTTTTACCTTTTGTTTATTCCCCTCCCCAAAGGATAGTTCGTGAACTCTGGCATCGTCATCATACTCCACAAGATCTAAGGGCCCTCCACCTCCTCCTCCTCCTCCGAGTCCTATCAGAAACAAGAACAAGGGAAAGATGGAAGATTTGAGCAACATCAGAAAGGAGAACTCAGTTGAAAGGGTAGAGGTTCCTCAGGGTATTCAGGTTTCCAAGGAAAGTGCCTCCTAGCTCGAACAAAAGTTATTGAAGTTTTAGGAAGAACTGGACCAAGTTCGGAACTTGGCGAATTTGTCATTTTCCCTCACTACCCCAAATGTCAACTTTTCCAACACTCAAAACCCCACACCTCCACAAAACATCCCGAAACCACAAAACCAACCTGCTCCCCATCACCACTACAACACATGCCACACTTCAGACAACACCCCACTACTCATTCCTGAACCACTAAACTCCACAAATGATCATCCCCAAAACACCCCCATCTATGTGGAAACCACACCACACTATACTCAACTTATTTTAAGCACACCTGAGTCTAACTCTCTTATCAGGAATCTGGCCGCGGAACTCAAGAAGCTGACTAGTCGAGTTCAGGGTGTCGAAGGAAGCAAGGGGATTGAGGGACTAAATTATGAGGACCTTTGCATTCAGCCATATGTCGAACTTCCTGAGGGGTACAAACATCCCAAGTTCGAGATGTTTGATGGCACAGGGGATCCTAGAGTCCATTTGAGGACGTACTACGACAAGCTGGTCGGAGTAGGAAGGGATGAAAAGATTCGCATGAAGCTCTTTATGAGGAGTCTGAAAGGAGATGCTTTGTCTTGGTACATCAACCAAGACCCTAAGAAGTGGTCAAATTAGGTAAGTATGGCGTCTGATTTCATGGACAGGTTCAGGTTCAATGCGGAAAATGCACCAGACGTGTTCTACATCCAGAACTTAAAGAAGAAACCCACGGAGACATTCTGCGACTATGCTACTTGTTGGAGATCAGAAGCTGCTAAGGTCAGACCGGCTTTAGAAGAAGAACAAATGAACAGGTTTTTCGTCCGAGCTCAAGACCCACAGTACTATGAAAGGCTAATGCTGATTGAAAGCCAGAAATTTTCCGACATCATCAAGCTAGGGGAAAGGATCAAGGAAGATATCAAAAGCGGTATGGTCACTAACTTTGAAGCTTTGCAGGCCACCAACAAGGCTCTACAGTCTAGTGGCACGTCCAATAAAAGGGACGTGAGCGCCGTGATGGTTGCACAAAGAACAAAATCCCCAATTTAACACCAAACCTACCCAATACCTCCACTCACATATCAACCTACCCCAAATTACCAAGCACCCTCACCCTCTTACCAAACTCCACCACCTACTTACCACTCACCTCCACCTCCCACATATCAGCCTACTTTGCCCAGATATTCCCAACCCGCACATGTTTATCAAGCCTACAATACTCAACCCTCTCACTATCAATCACCTCCCACCCGCCAAAACTTTCCTAGACCCCGACCAAACTTCGACCGCAAAACCCCCAAATAGTATACCGCCATTGCCGAACCTATCGACCAGCTGTATGAAAGGCTCAAAGCTGCTAGTTACATCACCCCCATCCCTGCCGTAAACCTCGAAAACCCCTCCCAATGGGTCAACCCAAACAAAACTTGTGCATACCATTCCGGCATGAAGGGGCATACCATTGATGAGTGCCGCTCTCTGAAGGATAAGATCCAAGCTTTGATTGACAACAAGATCATCGTAGCAAAGGAGCCAGCTCTGAATGTCCGCAACAACCCTCTACCTGTCCACAAGGATGAAGGCATTCACATGATTGAGATTGAGGACGATTGGGACCCCAAAGGGTCGATCGGATTGATCACTAAAGGTGACAAGCCAAAGGAACCAACGGTCACACTTAATCCGATTGTGGTCCAGATCTAGCCTTCTGAAAATGCTGAAGTAGACATGTCCATACCACTTGAGTTCGAAGCACCTTCTTCTACAAAGACGCCAGGACCTATTGAGGTCGAGTTTGGGTCTCCAAAGACACATGTACCATTCGAGTGGATGTGTTACCATCTAAGAAAAAGGTGCCTATTCTGGTGGCCATGACAGCCATAACACCGTTCCATACGAAAGCCATACCATGGGATTACACCGTCGAGGCGAGAAGGAAAGGGAAAACCAAATCTGGAGAAGCAATTGTAGCACAGGGTATGACAAGAACTGGCAGGGTTTATACCCTAGAACATCTAGCCGAGTCCAGTAAGCAGGCCTCTGGACGACCAACTGTCATTGAAACTGGGCCTGATGATCTCTGGAGGAAGATACAAGCCAAAGAGTATTCGGTTATTGATTAGTAGAACAAAACGCCAGCCCAGATCTCTATCTTGGCTCTGCTACAAAGCTCTAACACACAAAAGAATGCCTTATTGAAGGTGCTGAGCGAGGCATATATACCCAGCAACATAACTGGAGGAGAAATGGCAAACATGGTGGGGCAAGTATTGGACAGTCACAAAATCACTTTCCACACAGATGAGTTGCCACCTGAGGGGCTAAGCCACAACAAGGCATTGCATATCACTGTGCAGTGCAAAGATTATTTCATCACCAGAGTCCTGATTGACGGAGTGTCCAGCCTCAATATTTGTCCATTGGTGACTCTCAGAACATTGGGAAAGAGCCTGCATGAGATCAAGGATGGAGCCATCAATGTCAAAGCTTTCGATGGATCCCAAAGGTCCACTATTGGGGAAATCAGTTTGTGTCTGCAAATGGGACCGACTTGGTTTGACATTAATTTTCAAGTGATAGACGTCCCAGCATCTTACAACTTGCTATTGGGATGGCCCTGGATCCATTCCGCTAGGGCTGTAGCATTAACCCTACATCAAGCAGTGAAATTCGAGTGGAATCACCAAGAGGTAATTATTCACGGCAACGGTAGCAATCCCATATACAGTCGCCAGACCATCCCAGCAATCAGAGGAAGAAGGAAGATAGGCGGAGAAACCTACCATCATATTGAGCGAGTCAACGTCGTGGACAAGGACAAATGGTGGGATAGCAAAATTGAAAGTGTACTGAATTGGTGTGGATACGAACCTGGCAAGGGACTCGGCAAGAATCTCCAAGGAATCGCTAAGCCTATCAAGTTGAAGAAACATGGTACCACTTTCAGTTTGGGATATGAATACACTTGGGAGGAATTCAACCACTGGTCGCCACCATGCCGCAGTCCCTACTACCCACTAGAGCATCCAATACCTCGCTTGGAACAAACTTTCCAGCCCGCCAATGTCATATATGGGTCGGGAGAAGAGGAAGCACTGGTGACGATGAGGAATTTGTTTTTGGAAGATGATAATATGGACTATTGTGTCATTTTTGAGAAAAAGGGGGAGGAAAGCCCTTCTATACAAGCTGTGAGCCGAGGAGCACGCCTCAACAATTGGTCCATCAGAACCACCAGGGCCTGGAAAGCTTCGGGATAGCAAGGCTGAACAAATCACCATGCATTATCTTTATTTTTCGCTAATTAACTTTCTTTCCGCATTTTTAATATTGAAATAAGAGCTCCAATGTTCAAAACAATTATGAAATTTACCAAAGCATTTTAGTTTCTTATAAATCTTGCTCTTATTACTTTTTATCGTTTACTTTATTTACACAACATTACTATTACTTATATTGATGAACCGACAATTGTGACGTGCGACGAGGCAACGTAACAAACAGATATGAACTTAGAAGAAGATGATATACCAGAAGAGGTTGTTAAAGAGGTTGAGGATTTTGAGAACAGACCTAAGTCTAACCTGGATGAAACTGAGATTGTCAACCTGGGAGATGCAGAAAATGTCAAAGAAACACGAATCAGCGTTCATCTATCACCATCAGAAAAGAAAGAGTATACGGAATTTCTAAGGGAATATGAGGACATATTTGCCTGGTCTTATGATGACATGACTGGTCTCAGTACATCTATTGTAGCTCACAAACTGCCAACCGATCCGACATGTCCACCAGTAAAATAGAAGCTCAGGAAGTTCAAACCTGACCTGAGTTTGAAAATCAAGGAAGAAGTCACCAAGCAAGTCAAAGCCAAGGTTCTCAGGGTAGTAGAGTATCCAACATGGTTAGCCAATATTCTGCCAGTACCGAAGAAGGACGAGAAGGTTAGAGTCTGCGTCGACTACCGGGATCTCAACCGGGCCAGTCCGAAAGACGACTTCCCCCTGCCGAACATACACATTCTAATTGATAACTGCGCCAAGCATGAACTACAGTCGTTCATTGATTGTTTTGCTGGGTATCATCAGATATGGATGGATGAGGAAGACGCGGAGAAAACGGCTTTCATTACGCCATGGGGGATATATTGTTACAAGATGATGTCGTTCGTGTTAAAGAATGTTGGGGCTACCTACATGAGGGCCATGACTACTATTTTCCATGACATGATACACAAAAAGATCGAGGTGTTATGTAGACGATGTCATGGTTAAATCCAAGAGAGCCACTGACCACATGGAAGATTTGAGGAAGTTCTTCAACAGACTAAGAAGGTACAACTTGAAGCTGAATCCTACCAAGTGTGCATTCAGGGTTCCTGCCAGAAAACTACATGGGTTCATTGTGAGTCGTCGAGGAATAGAACTGGATCCATCAAAGGTCAAAGCCATCCAAGAATTGCCACCACCGAAGAATAAGAAAGAAGTTATGAGTTTCTTGGGAAGACTTAACTACATCAGACGGTTCATAGCTCAATCCACTGTCATTTGTGAGCCAATCGTTAAGATGTTGAAGAAGGACGCCGCTACCGAATGGACTGATGATTGTCAGAAAGCCTTCGACAGAATCAAGGAATACTTGGCAACGCCGCCAGTTTTGGTCCCGCCCGAGCCGGGTCGACCTCTATTACTCTACCTCGTAGTATTGGATAGAGCTTTCGATTGTGTTCTGGGGCAGCATGATGAAACAGGAAGAAAGGAGCAAGCCATCTATTATCTCAACAAGTATTTCACCCTGTACGAGGCCCGGTATTCTTTATTGGAGCGCACCTGTTGTGCCCTGACTTGGGTAGCTCAGAAGTTGAGGCACTATTTCTGTGCCTATACTACTTATCTCATATCAAGAATGGATCCTTTGAAGTACATCTTTCAGAAGCCCATGTCCACTGGCAAGCTAGCCAAGTGGCAAATCTTGCTGAGTGAATTCGACATTGTTTACGTGACTCAAAAGGCAATCAAAGGACAAGCACTGGCAGATCATCTTGCTGAAAATCCCGTGGATGGAGAATACGAGCCTCTAAAGACGTATTTTCCTGATGAAGAGGTATCTTTCATAGGGGAAGATATTGCAGAACCCTATGATGGTTGGAGAATATTTTTCGACGGAGAAGCAAACTTCAAAGGAAATTGGCATAGGAGCGGTCCTAGTATCAGAAACCGGCCAGCATTATCCGGTGTCTGCCAAGCTCAGGTTCCCGTGCACCAACAACATGGCCGGGTACAAAGCCTGCATCTTAGGGCTCAAGATGGCCATTGACATAAACATTCAGGAATTGCTAGTGATCGGAGATTTAAACCTGCTTATACATCAGGTCCGAAAAGAATGGGCAACCAAGAACTCCAAGATACTCCCTCATCTGCATCATGTACAGGAATTAAGGAAAAGGTTCACAAAGGCAGAGTTCTAACATGTTCCCAAAGTTCAGAATGAATTTGTCGATGCACTGGCTACCCTATCATCCATGATACAGCACCCAGACCAAAACTTCATTGATCCTATTCTGGTAAAGATCTATGATCAGCCAGTTTACTATACTCATGTAGAAGAAGAAGCGGACGGAAAACCTTGGTTTCATGATATCAAGGAATATTTGAAGAAAGGAGAATATCCAGAACTGGCAAATCCTACTTAGAAACGCACACTTCGGAGATTATCTAACAACTTCTTTCATAGCGGAGGAACCCTGTATAGGAGGACTCCTGATTTGGGATTACTAAGGTGTGTCGACGCAAAAGAAGCACCCAGGCTATTAGAGGAAATTCATGCAGGGACTTGCGGTCCGCATATGAACAGCTTTGTCTTAGCCAAGAAAATACTCTGAGCTGGTTAATTTTGGATGACTATGGAAACGGACTGCATCCAGTATGTCCGAAAATGCCATCACTGTTAGATATATGCAGACATGATAAAGGTACCTCCAAACGAGCTTACGGCAACAAGCTCGCCATGGTCGTTCGCCGCTTGGGGAATGGATATTATCGGACCTATCGAGCCTGTAGCATCAAACGGGCACAGGTTCATTGTAGTGGCAATTGATTATTTCACCAAATGTGTTGAAGCAGCATCGTACAAAGTAGTGACTAAGAAAGTGGTAGCAGATTTTGTCTGCGACCGCATTGTTTGTTGGTTCGGAATTCCGGAGTCAATTATCACTGATAATGGTTCCAATCTCAACAGCGACCTGATGAAAGCCATGTGTGAAACCTTCAAGATCAAACACAAGAATTCTACAACTTACAAACCTCAGATGAATGGAGTTGTAGAAGCCGCCAATAAGAATATGAAGAAGATACTGAGGAAGATGATAGAAAAGCATAAGCAGTGGCATGAGAAGTTATCACTTGCCTTGTTGGGATACCGCACCACAGTCCACACATCAACCGGGGCAACTCCCTATATGTTGGTTTATGGTACAGAAGAAGTCATTCCCGCCGAGGTAGAAATTCCCTCCTTAAGAATCATACAAGAAGCCGAACTTGACGATGCAGAATGGGTAGAGAGTCACTACGAGCAGCTAGCTCTTATAGACGGAAAGAGAATGAATGCAGTTTGCCATGGTCAGCTCTATCAGAATAGAATGTCCGGACCCTTCAACAAAAGAGTCAAGCCGAGACAGTTTACACCGGGGCAGCTGGTGTTAAAGAAAATTTTCCCACATCAAGAGGAAGCCAAAGAAAAGTTCTCTCCCAACTAGCAGGGTTCATACACGATTCACCGGGTCCTCACCGGAGGAGCCCTCATACTTGTAGAAATGGACGGTGAAGTTTGGCCAAAGCCGATCAATTCAGATGCAGTGAAGCGATACTATGTGTGACTTTTATGCTTTCCTCATATGAGGTAATTTGAACTATGCCTGACCTGATTCTCATTTAAGAGGGGATACGCAGGCAGCCCTATGAGTTCGGTCATAATTCAATAAAATTTTCATTTTCCCCTGCTATTGAAAACTGGGCAGAATTTTGAGGAGGACCCTCAAAATTCCGAAGTGATTTCAGCCATTTGACACAAGCAGCCATCGGAAGCAGCAGCCCGGTAAACTGGGGCAGTGAGGAGGACCCTCAAAATTCCAGAGCGAGAGAAGTTGCAGTATCTTGGACCACGTCGTAGTCGTCAGTTCATCGAAAGAAAACTATTCTTAATTATGTATTTATTATCACTTTTATTTACTAAATCATGCATGTCTGTTACCAAAGTTGCTTCGTTTAGCAATGCTACCCCAATGATACGCCCAATATCATCGGAACAGAGCCGAGCAGGTCAGCCTCCCCTCTTTACAAAACTCACGATTTTTCTTTGAATGCAGGCACTTGAGTTGCAAAATCATCAAATATACTATACACTCACGAGACTCACATTGCTCAGGAATATAACTTTCAGAATTGTTGCACTTACTCACAACTGCTATCCGCACACAATGCTCCCAGCAGACACAGTATCCCCAGCAGTCGTAATATCCCGATCCGCTATCAGCTAAGAAAATTCTATCATCATTTTGCCCTTTTACTCCTCGCATAAGGCTACTTTTCTGCCTTCCGAGGTTAAGCTCTACCTCCATCTGCATTTATCTGCATTGCATAAGGCTACCTTTCTGCCTTCCGAGGTTAAGCTTTACCTCCATCTGCATTTCCTGCATTGCATAAGGCTACCTTTCTGCCTTCTGAGACTAAGCAATGTCTCCATCTGCATTTCCTGCATTGCATATGGCTACCTTTCTGCCTTACGAGACTAAGCATTGTCTCCATCTGCATTTCCTGCATTGCATAAGGCTACCTTTCTGCCTTCCGAGGTTAAGCTATACCTCCATCTGCATTTCTCTGCATTGCATAAGGCTACCTTTCTACCTTCCGAGACTAAGCTCTACCTCCATCTGCATTTCCTGCATTGCATAAGGCTACCTTTCTGTCTTCCGAGACTAAGCTCTGTCTCCATCTGCATTCCTACATTGCATAAGGCTACCTTTCTGCCTTCCGAGACTAAGCATTGTCTCCATCTGCATTTCCTGCATTGCATAAGGCTACCTTTATGCCTTCCGAGACTAAGCATTGTCTCTATCTGCATTTCCTGCATTGCATAAGGCTACCTTTATGCCTTCCGAGGCTAAGCATTGTCTCCATATGCATTTCTCTGCATTGCACAAGGTTACCTTTCTGCCTTCCGAGACTAAGCTCTGTCCCCATCCTACATCGGCTGAAATATCGCCACCTTTTATTTACGTCTTGCATCGGCTGAAATATCGCCACCTTCTGCATTTCATGGGCTGAAAGATCGCCAAATTGTCCAAAGGCGTCATTATTCGGAGGCACCATTTGCATAGCTCGAGAACGCCATGCTATGGCCTGAGGACCCCATTTTATCTCTTGCATATCATTATTCAAAGGCATCATAGTTCGGAGGCATCATTCTCATAGCCCGAGAACATCATTTCATAGCTTGCGAACCCTTTATCATATGTTTCATGGCCCAGGACGTCATAGTCCGAGGACGTCATCGTAACCGTCCGAAGACAGCATTTATGGTCCAATGGGAACTTGCATCACGTTTAAATTTATGCACAATATATGCTCATTTGCAGGTAAACCGACTAGCAACGGCCGTCTCAGTAGGGGAGATCTCGCTCCAATTCCCGCAGCTTATCAGACTCCGACCATCCTTCTCAACCCAAACATCGCGTCCGCTTTTCGAAATCTCCATCTGTATATTCCGCCAATAGATCCTGAACTACATATGGCCTAATTCCTGTAAGACCAGGTATATGTAGGCAGCTCGGGAACTAGAGCTCAGTCAAAATTCTTCAAATCATTTCATTCGGTCAAAATTGGCCATCATATCTTTACCCGACAACTCTTTCATCCTTCCCGGGTAAAGAGGGGCAGTTGTTGATACCCAATTTTTCCCTATGTATTTTTATATACAAAATACTTTAAAAATAGCATATATATGCATACATAAGCATACCCAAGTGTTTTAGTATTTTTCCAATCTTTTGAAGAGTTTTTAAATCAATTTACTATCCATTTTAGCAGTACAAAATCCATAATTATTCCCAAAATCATCAATTTTGGTGAATAATTTATTTTATTTCCATATTTATACCAAAATATAGTTAAGATAATTTTTGTACATTTTTACAAATTTATTTGGTATTTAAAAGACTAAATTGCATATAATTGCAATTATAGCATATTTTAAGATTAATAGCATTTCTATAATTGTAAAATTGGCTTCAATATTTTTAAATCAATATTTATGCATTATTAGTTGGGTCAGTACTTTTAATTTATTTTTAAAGTTTTTTCGCTATTTCTATAAAATAAAAGAGGAAAATTGGCTATTTAACATCTATTTTTATTTCAATTACAACCTCATTTTCTTTAAATTTTAACCTCAATTTGACCCCAATTCCGCCCAAATTAAAACCAACCCAGTTTCAATTTGGATCCAACCCACGACCCAATCACAAACGACCCAACCCGTTCCCCACCTACTACTTAAATCTGGACCGTTGATCACTCAAGATCAACAGCCAAGACTCGCCCTTCCATAATTAAACCTAAAAGACTACCCTAATCTCCCTCATTCTCACCTGACCCGCCGCCTTGAAACCCTTCATCTCTCAAAACACTCTCAAGCTCCCTAAAACCCTAGCCATCTCCCACCTTATTCTACCATGTTTCCACCGGAATTCGTGGCTTCTCAGGCCATGGATGGTTGGTACTCACCTCCCTCCACCATCAAACCATGGTTGTTCAAAGTTTTGAGGCCTGACCTCGATGGTTCTCCTTCAGATCCTCTCAGATCTACAGTTTTATGGCTTCTCCGGCCATGCTCCAGCCTATTCAAGCACTAGAAACCTTTTTTAACTCAGCCGACTCCAGATCGGATTTTCTTCCAAGCCCTTCTCATTTCTAGGGTTTCTTCGAAATCCTGAGCTATTCGAGGATTTTTTTTCTGTTTGTTTTCTTAGATCTATGATATATTTGTGTTCTACTGGATGTTTAAAGTATTTTCCCCAATCTTTCTTTCAAAAATTGCTTCTCTTCGATTTAGGGTTTCTGAAAGGTTTTCAAAACATCTTTTTGATTCTTCCTTTTCTTTTCTTTATGTGTATTATGCTCGTGTGTTTTCTTTTCTACCACGTATGTGTTGTTCTTTTGTTTTCTTTCTACTATACATGACTCTTCTATACCTTTGTACCCTACTGTGCCTCTAGATTAGGCTCGCATGCTAATGTTTGTTATGTTTTCCTACATGTTCTTTGCTATACTTTCCAATATTCTTCTATTGTATGTGTTTCTTGCTGAGTTCTTTAACTTTGTTTGTTTTATTGGCTCTTGTTGGAGTTCTAGGGATGTCTCACTACTATTTCTTAAGCTTATATCACCCTTTTTCTCTTCTGAACTTGCTTAAGTTTCGACTTTTCTTGAACATGTTCTTTATGCTCCTCAAATCAACTTTTTACTTTGTTGCTTCAAACCTGATATCATGTATGTTGGTTTCTCATGAGTCTCTGAAAGAGACCTCTAAGCCTGTTATCTGTCTTCTCGTATCTGCTTCTGATTAAAGTTGAAAACCCTAGGCTTTGGGTTTTGGCAAGTTTTATTTTGAACTAGGGATACTTTGGAACTCTGGACTCTCAGACTCATTATGAGTCTACAAACAGAACTTGTATCCCTTTTTGACTCTGAACTCTTTCTATGATAGTCTTTTCTAATCAACATGACAACTCCTTTTGCTTGATATTTGTGTGCTTTATATATGAGAAATTCTTCTTTCAAAAAGGGTTTTGCCAATTTGTGATTGATTCAGAATTTCTTTTAATAAGGTTCGATTGATTGTTACTGATATTCTTTAATTAAACCTTTCTTCACCTTTTCGGGTTGGATTCATTCATACCAAAACTCAATTTCTGATTTTTACTGGCTGATGATTGATTGCCTTTCCTTATTTTGCACAAACCGTGTTGCTATCAAACTCTTTCCTTAAATAGTTTCTATCTATTTGCCTTTCTTGTACTGATTTGGAAAAGATTTTAATCCAATTCTTTCCTTAATTGTCCTCTACCCATTTGAAATCAGAATCTCTTAACTGAAGGGAGATTCTGTGTGATTGATTGCAAACTATTCCCTTACCTTTTCTTACTTGTTTTCTGCACTATAAAAGGGGCACGACCCTTCTGCACTTAAACACCTTGAACCTTCAGTTCAACACTTCTAATTCAATACTTTACACATACACCTCCCAATTACGATACTCTTTCAATACTCAACTCTCTTGTGAGATCTTTTGTACTATTTGCTTGCAATTTGGTTTACAAGACTTCAGTGTTCACTTATTTGTTTCCCTGAAACTGGTATGCCTTAATTTTGATTTCAGCACCATCCCTATGTGTTTATTTTACAGTTGCTACACTCTTGTCTACTTTGCTATTCATGTTCTGTATTGAATATGCTACTCTCTCTTTGCATCTGTTGTTTGTTATGAACTCCCTATACTCCCACTCCCTTCTATGTGTTTGAGTTAAGGTTCATGGCCTGACAGCATCCACATTGCTGCTTAGGTCTGAACCTGATCCTCAATGGATCCCAACTCTCAAAATGTGGCTAATAGGCTAGTCAGGGGTGTGCCAGCACTCCTGATTGTTGGGCATGACCACCAGCCTGCCATGGCTCTCCCTAATTCCCCCTTGTGCACTTACACTTACTCTTAGATTCTAAGTTATGCCCCCTCTTATGAGCCTTGCTTTGGGACCTTGAGTTCCCTCTGAACTTGAACATTTGAGGGCTGGCATTTCCACACTGCACTATGCTCTTAATTCTGCATTGTGTTTCGGGTGTAAGCATTGCCCGGAGCCCTTTGAGACTTTTGGGAACTTTGATACATCCCAAATATGAGAAAGGTTATGGAACCTGATCCTGGAAGTTGGTTCACCTCATATTGTTAGACCTTGAGTCTGCAGTAGGCTCCTTGGTTGTAGCTTTATTTTTGATGTAATTTTACTTTTCTTAATTCATTCTGGTCTATAATATGTTGTAATAACTTATGGGGTTCTAGTGAAAAGGGGAGGGTCACTTATGTATGCAAAGGGTAGACAACATGCTCATAGGCATTACTATTTACAAGCTCTACACTTACGTATATCATGTAGAAATCATGCCTATAAGTTTTCCGCACTCATGCACGTCATATAGAAATCCTGCCTATAGTTTCTGCACTTTTGCATATCATATAGAAATCTTGCCCATATGTTTCTGTACTTCTGCATATCATATAGAAATCTTGTCCATAGGTTTTTCTGCACCTCTGCATATGCAGAGATCATGTCTATAGGTTTTCTGCACTTTCGCATATCATATAGAAATCCTGCCTATAAGTTTCTGCACTTCTGCATATAGAAATCATGACTATAGGTCTTCGGCACTTCTGCATTTTACATCTATCATTAGGCAAACAGTTATAGGTTAAGTAATAATAAGTTTCATTCTAGATACCATGTCTATAGGACTCCTGCACTTTTAGAATCGTCTTAAAATCAACAACGCCTAGAAATCATGCCTATAGGAGTAACCAGTTTAATCTGATTCGTTTATTTCATATACAAGTCTAAAATCAGTAGTAATGTCGTTTAACATCTGTAGAACTTATGTGTTTTCTGCAATCAGTAAGCCTTCTTTAAAATCGGAGTAAGCACTGTTAGATATCATGCTTATAGGTCTCACTTAGGCAAACCATTAGGTAATTAATTAACTGCATCAGTCTTTGATAAATTACAATCAGGAAAGGCTAATTCGGACTCCTCATATGAGAAATATGTGATGAATCAGCCTATCTTATGCTTTAATTTAATTCAGACCATAACCAGTACATGAAAGTCATGCTAAACAATTTGTTTCTTTAAAGGAGGCCTGTTTGAGCCTTTAAATGTTATGTGTTTTCCCATATATGCTTTATGTGTTTTGTTTGTCACCCTAGATTTTGTCCTTTAAACCATAAAAGCCAAATCTCCCTTACCTTTAGGACTAGTAGTCTCAATGCCTCCGAGGCTGATAAGATTAGGGCGGCTACTAGCATGCAATAAGTAACGACACCATTCTGCGCTTTAATACCTTAACGGGGTGGGAAGGGTAGATATGGATATGATGATTGGTGCGCTAATACCACGTGTAACCCCTCTTTTGAGGAGTGATTACCGGGTATTGCATTGACATGATCCATATTAATCATAAACCTAGGACCCCTCTCCCTTTACTATCTGCTTTCTTTAGAATTGCTTAAATCTTTCATAAATTTTTGCCCTCTTTACTGTTCCTCAAAAGTCTTCAATTTATTTGCCATATTATATGCAAACCCCTCTATTTGAGTCCTTAATTGCTTACTTGATTATGTGAAGTCACAATTATAACATGGCCGGGAACCACACTAGTGGATCTTGAGGGGTGCCTAACACCTTCCCCTCGAGATAATTTCTAGCCCTTACCTAAACTCTGGTTCTTCAAACTCAAACCCTTCTTAGTGTCCTAATGCACTTAATCATTAGGTAGTGACTCTTCAATTCCAAAACCCAATTCTCAAAAGGGAACGAGTTGACCTCCCAAATATCACAAGCCCGATTTCGCGAGAAAAAGGGGGCGCGACAGCAACCACGTGAAGTTTTGGGATACAAGCGACCGTCACCAGTGCGTATCTCCATACGAATGGCGAGCAGCAATTATGTCACTGTAGAAGACGAATTTGCTGCTTCTAACAAGCCTTTTGTCTTCGATCGACTTGGAAAATCAACTGTGCGAACTTCCGTACTTGAGAGATTGAGTCCATTAAAGAAAGGGGAATAAGTTCCACAGAAATTATCGAAATACAAGAACACCCGCTTCACCCAAAATTCAGAAGTTCTCTAAGAATTTCCAAAGTCTGGTTCCTTCTAGAATGAAGTGACAAACAAAAGTCATGGTTTCATGTGATGAGGCACTAAAGGTGAATCCATACACTGTGGTCTTCACTAAAGAATGTGATGAAGACAAAAAAAAGTGTGGGTTCTTCGTATTATGTTACTGTACAAGGTGAGAATGGTGTTCCATTTCAATAGAGGATGTTTCACTGTGTTATCACATATCCTTCAATGATGGGGACCCTCAAGAAGATAAATATAAAAAGGATGCTCTACCTGAACTTGAAGAAGGGGTAAAAACAACAGTGGACGCTTTGAAAGAAGTAAACCTTGGCACTGATGAAGAACCGAGGCCCACTTATCTATGTGTTTTACTAGTAGCCGATGAAGAGAGAACTTATATGGATTTACTCAAGGAGTTTAAAGATGCCTGGATTGGACCCTAAAGTAGCAGTCTATCACCTTGTAGTCAAGAATAGTGCTCGTCCTGTTAAGCAAGCTCAAAGGCGCTTTAAGACAGACTTGGTTCCCTTGGTTGAAAGTGAAGTTAACAAATTTATCAAAGCTGGTTTTATTCGTGAAATTAAATACACAACATGGGTTTCAGGTATTGTCCCTGTAAGGAAGAAGAATGCCAGATTCGAGTGTGCGTCAACTTCAGGGATCTCAACAATGTGTGTCCCAAAGATAAATTCCCGCTTCCTATTCCAGAGCTGATGATCGATGCTACTACTAGTATGAGGCAATGTCGTTTATGAATGGTTCATCAGGCTATAACCAAATTCTCATAGCACCAAAATATGAAGAGCTTACTGTATTCTGCACCCCCAAGGGTATTTATTGTTACAGGGTAGTGCCTTTTGGATTGAAGAACGCTGGTGCTACTTATCAAAGGGCTATGCAGAATATTTTTGATGACATTCTCCACAAAAATGTCAAATGCTATGTGGACGACTTGGTGGTAAAATCAAGAAAGAGGGGCGACCACTTAAAAGACTTGAGAATGGTATTTGAGTTGCTCCAAAGGCACCAACTTAGGATGAATCCATTGAAATGCGCCTTTGGCGTTGCTTCCGGAAAGTTTCTTGGTTTCATTGCCCGACATCGAGGGATTGAAATGGATCAAGCCAAAGTAGATGCAATCTTGAAAATGCTTGAGCCTCGGGATATTCACGAATTGAAAAGTTTGTAAGGAAAGTTAGCGTACCTTAGGAGATTCATCTCAAACCTAGCTGGCAGGTGCCAACCATTCAGTCACCTTATTAAGAAATGTGTCCCTTTCAAATGGGCCAAACGTGTAGCAATGCCTTTGAGAGCATTAAATCCTACTTAATGAAGCCTCCAATTTTAGCAGCCCCGATACTTGGAAAGCCGCTGATACTATATATTTCAGCATAAGAAAGGTCTGTTGGAGCACTGTTGGCCCAGGAAAATAGTGAGGGGAAAGAAAACTCTCTTACTACTTGAGCAGGATGATGACACCAAACAAGCTGAATTATTCACCAATTGAAAAGTTGTGTTTGGCGCTAGTCTTCTCAATTCAAAAGTTGAAGCACTACTTTCAAGCTCATGTTATTTGTCTTGTTTCTAAATCAAATCCCATTAAATTCGTGATGTCAAAACCTTTTCTTAGTAATCGACTAGCGAGATGGTATCTCCAATTTCAACAATTCAAGATTTTATATATCTCTCAAAAGGCTGTAAAAGGACAAGCATTGCTAGCCTTCTTGGTAGATCACCCTATATCTGATGATTGGGAGCTAAATGACGAACTACTTGATGAGGATGCAATGGTCATTGAAGTTTAACCTCCATGGAAGATGTACTTTGATGGTGCTGCACATCGCGGAGTAGCTGGTGTTGGTGTAGTATTTGTCGCTTCTCAAGGTGAAGTTCTGCCCTACTCTTTTACGTTGATGCAACTCTGCTCTAACAATGTTGCTTAGTATCAAGCACTAATACTTGGCTTGAAATGGATGTCGAAATGAAGCGGATGCAATTTCAAGTCTTTGGTGACTTTCAGTTGGTGATAAACCAGCTTTTAGGTAGTTACAAGGTCAAAAAAACCTGAACTACGCCCATATCATGATTATGCTAAAACATTAATAGGATGGGTCGGTGACGTGACTATTCAACATGTGCCAAGGAAAGAAAACAAGAAGGATGATGCTTTAGATGCCCTAGCTTCATCGCTAACCCTTCCTGATCAAGTGCAGGTTACTGTCTGCCAAAAATGGGTAGTACCCCCGCCAAATGAGGCTGAAGGTGAAGAAAATGAACTCAAGCATCTTGTCGTTATTTCTGAAGCTGAGAAAGAAGAATGGAGACAACCCATTATTGACTACTTAAGTTATGGGATACTTCTAAAAAATTCGAGGAGAAGGACTGAAATCCATCATCGTGCACCTCGCTTCCTTTACTACAAAGATACTCTATACAAAAGGTCATTCGAGGGAATACTCTTGTGATGCTTAGGGAAAGAAGAAACACTCCAAGCTTTGCAAGAGGCACATTCTGGGTATGTGGGTCACACCAGTCTAGACCAAAGCTCCACTTTCATATTAAAAGGATGGGATATTATTGGCCAACAATGGTAAAAGATTGGTTGGACTATGCTCGAAGATGCAAGGCTTTTTAATTCCATGAAAATTTTATTCATCAACCTCCTGAAGTGTTGCACCCGACTGTGGCATCCTGGCCGTTTGACGCTTGGGGATTGGATATTGTTAGATCACTGCCAAAGTCCTCTAGTGGTCACCTATACATCTTGACTGCAATTGACTACTTCTCAATGGGCTGAAGCTATTGCTCTTAAGAAGTTAAAAAAGGAAAATGTTGCAAGTTTCATCCGAGTAAACATAATCTATCGCTTTGGTATTCCTCATTACATAATAACGGATAATGGAAAGCCATTCGATAATAAGTTGATGAACGAGATTTGTGATCTCTTTGGCTTCAAGCAACGTAACTCTTCGATGAGCAATGCTGCTGCTAATGATCTAGCTGAGGCATTCAACAAGACTCTATGCAACTTGTTAAAGAAAGTCGCCTCTAAATCCAAACGAGACTAGCATGACCGTATGGAAAAAGCTATGTGAGCATATAGGACAACTTACCGCACGCCAACACAAGAAACCCCTTATGTACTCGTTTATGGAGTCGAAGCCGTCTTACCACTTGAGCATCAAATACCTTCATTACGATTAGCTATATAAGAAGGGATCACTGATGAAGAAAATGCTCGACTTCGATTAGCAGAGTTGGAGGCTCTTGATGAGAAGAGGTTGGAAGCTCAACAGAGTCTTGAATGTTATCAAGCTCGATTGTCTTGTGCCTTCAATAAAAGAGTTCGCCGGAGATCTTTTCATGTAGGAGATCAAGTCCTTATCATACTGTCACGACCCATTTTCTGAACAAGCCGGGACCGGCACTCGATCACTAAATATGACCAAGCGAACTATCTCTGCTTATCAAATATATTATAACTCCAAACTTTATATGCAACAAGGCAATATTCCAACTAAATACTTTTGATTAATTTAAATATTTAAATAAATCAACTCCAAAACTTTATTCGTAGTAACTACTAAATTTCTGCTAAGTTATTATCAAAAACATCTGAATCTTAACCCATTGACTATGTCTATGAAGCCTCTACTGATCAACTGGCGCACTGCTCAGGACATGAGATTTCCTGGCCAGTTCTCTAAGTAAACAAAGAAATAACTAAATAAAGATGACTCAAAGGAATACTACACGAACAAAAGCGGAGCTCACCAATAGCATTGGAAGAGAAGGAAGTCCTAACACGTAGCCTGCTCGCCTGCAAAACCGGTTCCTACGTTGTACCGCAGACCAACGTAGGTTCCCAAAAGAGAACGTCAGTACCATCCATTGTACTCAGTGAGTCTCAACAACAGGGGCGAAACTTTAATAACATATACATTACGAGCAAAGGTTCTAAATGCATAAAAAATATAAAGCTTACAAGAATAATTCTAAAATAATTGCTTAATAGCAGTTTATGAATATTTTAAAAGAAATTATTTTCTTTTTCTTTCTTATAAAAAAATACTTCACTTTATACTTTGGGAGTTCCAACTATCCTGACTTAATTCTGTCTCAGTCATCGTGTGATCGGCACGGGTTCGATCCCAACCTGATCGAATAGGCCCAATCTACGAGGTGACACTCGCTTCATGGTTCTCAGCGCTCATGTCTCATACCTTAGCATGACTAAGTAAATTCTTAGTAACGAGACCCTCGGCTCGTGTACTCCCTACTTTGGCACAAGTAGTTTCAGGAAGTCAATGCCTTGGTCAGGACCCTAGGCCTGGACGATGACCCCTTCTCGGAATAAAGGATACTCCCAAAAAAATTTCTTTCTAAAACTTCTTCTTGTGACTTTTCAAGTCTAAATCTTTTATACATACTCATACTGGTATTCTTAAATGTAAGGCATGGCATAAGAATGAAATAAACATTCAAAGTATTTATAAAGATTCTTGATCCTTCATTAATTTTCAACATGAAAATGGCATATAAGAATAACATAAAAATCTGAAATTTATGCACATATATCAAAATAATCATCTAAACTTTAGCTAGAAAATAATTCTAAGCTAATAGGTACTTACTACTCCAAATAAGTATATATTTACTCTTTTATGCAATTCATCAAACACCTTATGTGCATGCTTTTGTGAGTTAAACCACTTTAGTAAAGGGTTATATCAACTCACCTCAAAACTTCTCGAGCAAATACGTAGACCCCAGTCCAATTGACACCAGTCAAACAATCGATTCTACAAAAACCAGTGCATTTTAATTAATTTTAAAGTTTCGCACCTAAACACGGAACTTTACTGTTGATATAGAGAAAGAAAGGAATTAACTATTTAATTCTTACCTATTACTACTTAGGGTAATTGACAATAAGGAATTTTATATACCTGAATTCAAAAATAAGTGATTTGTAAAGAACCTTAGATTTTTTTTGTTGACTGCGTGAGTCTCTGCCTCTGTTTCGTAGCGTTCTGCTTCAGTTTATCGTATAAGACTTCTTATCCCTTTTGCCTTTGTTGAATGAACGTTTAAGCCTTTTATTCTGTTAAGGCTTTTTAGTTTTAGTTTGTTTAAGGCTTTGCCTTTTGCCTTCCACTTTATGGGCTTAGGCTTTTCTTTTTTCTTTTTTCTTTCTCTTTTTCTTTTTAACTTAATTAATAATTAATGATACTCATTCTTAGTAATTAGTAATATTAAAAATATTAATATTTCATAATTGTATATCCAATTATTTAAGTGTGTGTGTGTGTGTGTGTATATATATATATATATATATATATATATTATTTTCACTATAGGCAAGATAATAATAATAATAATAATAATTAATTCTATAATTAGCGTGTCTCGAAACTTTTATAAATTTGAGGAGTATTACTCATACGAAGACCCATAATTATTTTCCATAAACATGTAGGGAAGTTCACTTTAAAATGGAATGGGTCATATGTTGTACAAGAAGCTTACTCAAGTGGGGCTTACAAGCTGGTTGGTGCAGATGGCATGAGAATTGGCCCTATCAATGGCAAGTTTTTGAAGAAGTATTATCCTTGAAGTTGCAACGCTCCTTGACACACGAGCCTAAACTGCATGTTCCTACACTCCTGGCCCGCTTAAGTCTAAACTATGTACGACCCACACAAAAAAGAGTCCGCTAGGTTGAAAACCTCGAAAGGGGTGGCCTAGGCAAAAGTTAGGACATAAAAAAATTAAAAAAAAAATTGCTAGGTTGAAAACCTCGAAAGAGGCTGCCTAGGCAAAAGTTAGGACATACAAAAAAAATTACCCATTTTGAACTAGGGTATGACTTGATCCTCTTCGCCAAGGTACGTAGACAGCTTAGAGTTTCATTCTAAGTTCAGTCGCATAAGTTCAAAAGATAACACATTGCCCCAATCATTATCAAAATGAAGCATGATGGAAGTAATTCATTCAACCAACACTCGAAAGTCGGGCTGAAATATCATTCTTCTATTAAATTTTGGATCTCATATGACTTAGAGGGGGCAAGCCTCCATGGTAAACCAATGTCTTCAATGGGACGATTATAGTCTTTTCGGAAGGTACTAAGTATTTGCATTAAAGCCCAGAGATTCACTATGTCTTCATGTTCACCAAATCTTTAAGTTCGCCGGTCTTCAAGTTCAGCACTCTTCAAGTTGAAGTCCTCAAATCCGCTGGTCTACAAGTTGAAATATTCAGGCCCTCCAAGTCTCCAAGTTGAAGTCTTCAAGTTCTTCGGTCTTCATGTCAAAATATTTAAGCCTCCAAGTCTTCAAGTTGAAGTCTTCAAGTCTGTCAGTCTTCAAGTTACGGCCCGGTCTTCAAGTTGAAATATTTAAGCCCTCAAAGTCTTCAGGTTGAAGCGTCAAAGTCCGCCGAATCTTCAAGTCCATCAAATCTTCAAGTTCGTCGGTCTTCAAGTTTCTGCAAAGTCCACCAAGTCTTCAAGTTGAAGCTTTCTAATTTTCCGATCTTAAGGTGGACATGTTAGTCCCTTTGCACCTTCAGTTAGCCTCTTCTCGAGTTTGTCCTTAAAAGAAACTATAACTTTCCAATCTTAAGGTGGACATTTAAGTCTCTTTACACCTTAAGTTGGCCTCTTTATGGATTTATCTATGCTGCCATGGATTTGTCCTCCATATGATGTTGAGGATTTCTCCATCTATTTGTTGCCATGGACTTGTACTTCGATATGTCATATGAACCTTTGCGTCTTGAAATCTTTCCGATATTCAAGCCACCTTCATCGATATGTCATATGAACCTTTGCGTCTTGAAATCTTTCCGATATTCAAGCCACCTTGAGAGTAATCTTTTCGATATTCGGGACACATTGAGAGTAATCTCTCTGATAGTCGGTCCGCATTGAGAGTAATCTCTCTGATAGTCGGTCCACCTTGAGAGTAATCTCTCCAATATTCGGGCCACTTTGAGAGTAATCTCTCCGATATTTGAGCGGGAATGAGTACCCATCCCCTCACATCCTAAGGTCACCTTCTTCATGCCTGAATCATCTCGTTAAACAAGAACATATCTTTCTTGTTTGACCTACCAAAAAATACCAGTAAAAGAAGAAAGCAAAAAAAAAAATTAACTTCACGTCAATGCTTTCGAATCCACAAAACTAGAATGAAATAGCTTGCAAATACGAGAATTGATACTGAACATGGATGTGCGCATGGGTTTATATAGGAAGTGAAAGGCGGTTGTCAGAAATTTATTCCGATGTGGGAATTCTACAATTAGTTCTTGAGAAGGATTTGGACTTGTTAGGAACGGCGTTCATGTCTGTCGGTAATAGCTTGGCAATTACTGTTTGACCTCAAAAAGGATTTCCAATATCCATGCAAATCCTAATACTACGGTAGTTAGGATTGGAAAAGGGGAAATCATATTGCTGAAGGGATTCGAGTCAATTGAAATTGTTTTGGTTCTAAATTACAGTAGAATCACATACGTACTCATGAGATATGTTGGAGTACAAGAAGAAGAAAAGGGACGTATTCACTATTACATATTACTTCAAGCCTAGTGCTCGAAGTTAAGTATATCTACCTCCAAACTAGTCTTGAAGTAGGGGTATTTGTAGGCAATGATAATTTTGTTAGATTTAAATTCATAAGAAATTTGGATTTGATCTTAAATTAAATACATTTTGATCCAAATAAATATTATGGGCTAATATAATTGAATTAATTATATAAGTCCAATATATATGAATTAAATAAATAAGTCTTAATCCATTGGGCTAGCCCATTTAATTGGTTTAATTGGGCTAAAGTGATGAACCCACTTCATTAAGCCCAAAATATCATCTTCTTAAAGGCCCAGTTTGGCGCCATGTGTCAAATGACGCGGCGCGCCAAATCAAACGGAAGAGCCAATAGGATCATGCCATGTGTCAAAATGGCAAGGCATGCCAAGTCACATTAAAAGGCCAACGAAATCGCGCCATGTGTGCAAATGACATGTTCTGGCCCTTGTGTCACTTCAATTGATTGGTCGGAAAGAGTTTGTTCTCGTCATAACTCTTCCCTCCCACAAACATAAATAGGGGCCTTCATAACCCAGAAAAGACACCAGAAGTTATAACAAGAAGCAAGAAAGAGCTCGTGGATCAAACGCTGCAAATTCCTCCACGAGTTTCAAGCATCAAGCAATCAAGTCCAAGTTCAAGCTCAAGAACGAAAAATCAAGATTCAAGGAGTACGAGTTCAAATCAAAGTTCGTGCTAGTTGAATCTAAGATCATCATCCGTGGCAACAAATATAGATTCAAGATCAAGCTCAAGGGCCCTTGAATTTATTTACTATTGGAAAGAAGAATCAGAAGATTCATAGAGATTGTACACTCAAATTATTTGAAATTAAATACTACGATTATTGCGATATTTTTCGATCTTGATTTTATTTTCTCTAACACAATTTATTGTCTACAGTTACCTTAACATTTACATTTGGTACAGACCCAATTAGATTATTTCACTTGATTTGCACAAAATTCTGAAAAGGGGTCATTTACTTGGAAAAACTATAATTGAATTATAATATGGAAACTATTTTCATAAACTAAACTAGTAAAATTGATTAATTTTACGATTACTTATTCGATAATCATTTACTTGGGAAATAAAGAAATGACTAATTTTGGCCCTCCACAAAATCAAGAATCATTGCAGCACACGACATTGGGTTGGTGTAAATACTAGGTGGAGTAACTTCTCCCCAACAAGCGCAAGATACATAAAAAGCTATTGTACCCAAAAACTGAAAAGATGAGTCAAGAGTAAAGACAGAAGAAAAGAATCATATAAATTGCAAAAATAAAAACAAGCAAAATCCAACAGAAGTTCTTCCAAAAACTTCTTACCGGATTTTGTTAGCTGTATACTCAATAGCCTCCTTTCTATTTGAGATAGACAGTTGCTAAATTCATCTTTTTATTTGTATAGAGTTTCTTGATGACATACAAAAATCAAGTTCGATTCAATCCAGCAACAGCTTTGAGGGTGTAACAGTAGAAACAAAAAGAAGAATTACAGTTGATTCATGATGGAGGAATTTGGTACGCAGACTGCACTTTGGATTCCAGCAAAGAAACGTACTTATCAAGCATCGAAATTACAGCTTCAAACTCTGTAACTTGCTGCTCTATTGTATCAATCTGTTGAACATACTCGTCAAAGCTGCCACTTTTAGACTTCAATTGTTCCACAAAGATCCTCAACCCTGAAGCCACATCTCCAAATCCTTTATATTCTTCAGCAACTCTTGTATTCATTTTCTCCACTAGTCCAAGTACATTGTTGGTTTCCTGGTATGCAAATAAAAGCAGAAAATTAACTACACACACTAGCACCAGCACAACAACTAACAGTTTTTGGATTTTAGACTAACATAATCCATTTTGAAAGTGTATGTTCTTAACATAAACACAGCCGAATATTTTACAAAGATGCAACAGCAGTCATATTGGAGGCTGTACTCATAAAGAACTATCTATTGGATATATCATTACCATGCAGGATTCATTTTAGGCTATGAAAATGAAGATGCTAGAAGGTTCATGGTAAAGGAAAACTTTAAATCAAAAGATGACAGAATAAGAAGTAAAGCTAAGCAAACAAGAATTCTTCTATGCCTCTACGCTGTCTGGATCTGGCATTGCTTGCTTCCTCAAACGAATGGCTAAAAATGCTTATGAGTGAACTAAAGGGAGGAATGAGGGAGTTACTGAAAACAATAACAACAACCTCTTATTTGCCTTGGATGAAACAATGAGGTAACCACCCTATCTGAGCAAAACATGTGGTCAGGCTCCACAAAAACTTTACTTAATCCATGATCTTGAATTGGGCAATAATGATTTCTAATAAACCAAAGGCAGGAAAGAAATCTATGAACTAACAATTTCACAATAATTTCTCCTTGCAACCAATAGTTACCATTTAGCTGATCATTTGTGAGCTAAACATCTGGTCAGATTCATCAAAAGAGCAATTTTCCACTTTATCCATGCAAATTATTTCTTGCCTGCCCACTAAGGAAAACTATTCGGCTGTTATTGGGATGGCAAACTTGCAGTATGTTTACAGTGAGAAACAAGTAAGGTACTGTAAAATTCCTTACGAAATTATGTCCATGCTGCTAAGTAAGTTAAACACAAATTGAAAATTTAGTAATTAGTATACACATGCAGGACAACATATGAAAGTGTGGGAGAGGGTGGTTGAAGCGAGGTTGAGGATGACGGTGTCCGTTTCCGACAACCAGTTTGGGTTCATGCCGGGTCGTTCTACTAAAGAAGCTATACACCTTGTTAGGAGGTTGGTTGAACAGTACGGAGATAGGAAGAAAGACCTGCACATGGTGTTTATTGACCTAAAGAAAGCGTATGACAAGGTTCCTAGAGAAGTTCTCTGGAGAAGCTTGGGGGCAAAAGGCGTGTCGGTTCCCTACATTATGGCGATTAAGGGCATGTATGATGGGGCAAAGACTCGGGTTAGGACAGTAGGAGGCGACTCTGAGGCTTTTTCGGTTGTTATGGGATTACACCAAGGTTCTGCGCTCAGTCCGTTCTTATTCGCCCTAGTGATAGACGCGTTAACACACTACATTCAAGGGGATGTGCCATGGTGCATGTTGTTCGTTGATGACATAGTTCTGATTGATGAGTCGCGAACCGGTGTTAACGAGAGGCTGGAGGTTTGGAGACAGGCTCTTGAATCTAAGGGTTTCAAGCTTAGCAGGACGAAGACGGAATACCTGGAGTGTAAGTTCAGCGCTGAGCAGGGGGAAGTAGGCGTAGATGTGAGGCTTGAATCACAAGTCATCCCAAGTAGAGGCAGCTTCAAGTACCTTGGGCCGGTTATCCAGGGGGAGGGGAGATCGACGAGGATGTCTCACACCGTATTGGGGTAGGATGGATGAAATGGAGGTTAGCATCTGGAGTATTGTATGGCAAGAGAGTGCCACTGATACTCAAAGGTAAGTTCTATAAAGCGGTGGTTAGACCGGCCATGATGTATGGGGCTGAGTGTTGGCCTGTTAAGAACTCACATACCCAGAAGATGAAGGTAGCAGAAATGAGAATGTTGAGGTGGATGTGCGGGCATACTAGGATGGATAAAATTAGGAATGATGATATTCGGGAGAAGGTGTGTGTGGCTCCCATTGATGACAAGATAGGGGAAGCGAGACTCAGATGGTTCGGGCATGTTCAGAGGAGAAGCTCAGATGCTCCGGTAAGGAGGTGCGAACGGCTGGTTGTGGAGGGCACGAGAAGAGGTAGAGGGCGGCCTAAGAAGTATTGTGGGGAGGTGATTAGGCAGGATATGGCGAGGCTTCAGATTTCCGAGGACATGGCACTTGATAGGAACATGTGGAAGTCGAGTATTAGGGTTGTAGGTTAGGAGGTAGTTGAGTCTTGACTTATGTCATGACTTTGTGAGACTAGTTTGGTAGGGATACTATTTCGTTTTTGCTTTGTATCTTTCTTCTTGATTTCATGTTGTTCCTATTTTTCATATTATTTCATATTATTTCTGTGGTGTTACTGATATTGTCTCCTTTTGTCTTTTTGTCTTCTTGAGCCGAGGGTATTTCGGAAACAGCCTCTCTACTCCTTCGGGGTAGGGGTAAGGTCTGCGTACACGCTACCCTCCCCAGACCCCACTAGTGGGATTTCACTGGGTCGTTGTTGTTGTATGCGGGACAACATACGAGGAAGAAAGAAAAACTAATTTGTACAAAAGTTTATCATATCTAGGCTAATGAGAAACCCATCCAAACCCCTCACATCCCCAACGGAAGAAAGAAAAAGAACCAAAAGTCACACAAAGCAGCATTTTGAAAGACAATTGCCGAAAATTTCTTATACCTGGAGCTCGCCTCTTATCATCCTGGATACATTGGTGAAAAGATCATTGAGTGACTCAGCCAAGTGGTCCTGCTCCATCTTTTGGAGTAATTCACCCTTTGAGAGCTTGATGGGTGAGCAAAAGATATTGCACTTGCTGTTGGAGTATTCTAAGAAAATAAAAGCGACAAAAATAACTGTTTTAGTATAATTTGAGGTAACAATGCCAAGAATGAAAGTTCAAATGAGGAGATTGATGGTAAAGGGTAAACAAGAGAAAGCCAGGTAACTAGATAACTGCATGCACACTACGAATAGTACATTTGATCGGCTTTAATTATTACTTGAGTGCTAATAATGCATGAATAAAAAAGGAATGTCTAAGATGAGGAAAACTACTGCTCAATGTGTGGAGCATAAGTGGAGTAGACTAGGGAAAGTTCATATTAGACATCAAGATAGTATGTGTCTATGTGAAGAATAGTTGTTGCTACCATTGCATAAATTTTGCCTCATGCCCTGAAGCCACCATCACTCAATACACGAACGGCTTATTATCAGCTTCGGCAGTTCTATCCAAACACGTAACTGCTTATTTATAAAATCGGTTTCAACATCTAAAAGTGATTTAAAGATTCATCAAACCACTATCTAGTTTACCAATATAATTATCAATCTATAACAATTTTTTTAAAAGAAATACCGTCCATTCAGCAGCCAAATACTAGAATACAAGTGAGAGAATCACTTATCACTTATTTCCTAGAAAATACTTTCTTTCATGCTATAGGACTCTTGCCTCTTTCAATTTTGAACCCCTTGAAACCCCCCCCCCCCCCCCCCGAAAAAAAAAAACCCAAAAAAGGGCTTCAGTCTCTTGTGGATTTTGATGCATCCCATGAAGTCCAGTCAGTATAAATGACTGTAAACAAGTCGTAGAATAGAGAACAATCTCTACTTGTCCTATACCACTAGTATACTGGGAGTTTTCCTATTTGATCAAAACAGTTATTATCTTTTAAAAAAACCGAGTTTGCATCAGGTTATCATAATGCTATTCACGATAACCGGTGTATAGTTCAACAACCGAACCCATCTCTGGTTTTCATGAATTACAAAAAACAGACTGTTTTTAGTAATTTATACAAACTTTGAGAAAATCATTAACAGTCATTATATAAGCAACAATTAACACTCAAACGCACGATTTTCTAATCAAAGCTCCATTTATTCCCCTTTTGTTAAAGAAGATGATTTAGCTTTCAATTGGGTCTAATAATCTGCAACAAACGCGTTCAATTTGAGCTAACTCTTTCCCCATTTTATGAGAGAAGCTGAAATACTGAACTATAAAGCGAATCGACAGACATATAAAGTAGAACAATAGATACCTTGTTGGGAACCGGAGAAAGATAAGTATGAACGGAGAGTCCCCTTCTGCTGACGAGAAAATAGGGGAGAATGATTTGCCGGGTTCGCATCTCCTTAACACAAAATTGATTTACTATAAGATAACATAGGCGAGTAGCATTTTTACACATTATTAGTCCACTAATCAGTTCATTTAAAAGATAATAACAAATAATTTTATCTATTAGTTTATTAGAGACCTAAAATAATGTAATAATAATCTATTATAATAGGTTAGATTGTGTAAAAAATTATTACACCATCAATATATATTATATATAACGTTAAATGACACCACATTTAAACTCGAAATGCTAATCTATGCTGGTAAAAGGTTATGAGTTACTACTTACTAGTGCCAAACTATTAGACAAGCATAAATTGGTCCAAATATTAGTATTATTAAAAAAAAATATTTTAATCAAAATAAAGAATATAATAAGTTTCTATGTGTTATAATTTAACCTGGCACATCAATGTTAGTCAAAATGTGCTAAATCATTTTAAAAGTCATGAGATAAGTTCCAAAGTTACTCAGTATGTGCTAAATAATTTTAAGTCATATTTTTTCTTATTAATATAGGTTGAGCCATATTTTGGATAGTGTATATCATAGTCTAACCAATCTATTTGACAAGTTAAGATTCAAACCATAGAAACCAAATCGTTAATTATACAACTTATTAAACCTTCAAAATCACTTACTAAACCATCAAATTTTGGACAAGTTAAAAGGTGTTATATAAATTTGAATTAACGAGAACATCACTAGCTCGGCAATGACGTTGAATACCAGTCCATCTATATAACCATTTTTGGAGCGATTGGCGTGCTGTAAAAAAATACGGAGAAGAAACCGAAATAGCTACTCATCTAATTTTTTAAATTAAAAACAGCCGGTGAATGTATAATATATTTATAATTCATATATAATAAATATATAATTATATATAATTAATATATAATCTATGTCTACCGACTAAAAAAGGTAAACATTGAATCTAGCCGATTATTTGTGTGACAATCCCGAGTTATATCACCATTAGCTAATTTGGCATCTTTAATCTGATTTAAACTTAAATCTTATATCTAAGTTTGTATGTACTTTAGCTTATCTCTCAATCTGTCTAAATTTGTTGGATATTTTTCACCTCACTATTCAAACTAAGTAAACTTTAATTGGCATTTTAGATTGTATTGAGTTTTTTCAAATGTTTTATTTTTTAATATGGTGATCGACTATAGAGAAAGATAAAATTTCACCCACTCACTCATCGCCCAATATCATAAGAAAGTCTTGTACAAAGTGTCGAGTGTAAAAAGCTTCTGGACACGAGATTTCAAATTTGAAATTCAAGTCATTTTTTTCCACCTCTGAACAATATAACTGAAATAAATGAAACATGCATATCCAGGAAAATACGAACCACATTGGGTTTATACTGTTTTCACGGCTCGTGACATCCTGGTCACCGAAGGCAACAAGAACCTTTTTGTCGAGGCCTCCCTTCAGGGGGTCCCAATGCATAAGCAGAAATTCATATGAACCAACATATAAGTTACGTTTAACTTTAGACCAGCTTACTACGTCTAACAGAGTAGTCTGTAAAAGGAAAACTATGAAGATTACGCGCTCTGGGTGAGCTTTGCTTGTCCTCCAATGGAGGATTCAGAAGTTTCTAGAATATGCAACTCGAAGAGAGAGAGAGAGAGAGATGAACAATAGGGGGAGTCTATGATTTGGGAAAATGAAAATTCAACTAATTCTATTACTGAGCATTGTACAATACACATAAGCGACCAAAAAGAGTGAATAAAAAGTAACAGCTAAGCTAACACACCTAAGCTAACAGCTGGAAATCCACTAACTAATTAACTGTCTAATGCTTTGCTGACTCAGCAAAAGTATACAAGTATAAAAAATAAATATAATCTCAATAACCTCTCAAGTTGGAGGTGAGGCAATCACAGCCAATTTGCCAAGAACATAAGAATGTTTCACTCGAGTGAGAGCCTTAGTGAGGACATCTACAAGTTGCTCTCCAGTGCCAATGTGATGCAAAGAAATAACGCCCTCCTGAAAATTGGTGCGCACAAAGTGGCAATCCACTTCAATGTACTTTGTTCTCTCATGAAACACAGGGTTTTTAGCAATGTGCAGGGCAAACTCACTGTCAAAATGCACAGGTACGGGCAAGGAAACTGGAATAGTGAGCTCATCAAATAACTTGTGCAACCAGACTAGTTGACCAACCACCTTTTTAAGTGCTATGTACTCTTCTTCTGCTGAGGATAGGGAGATGGTTTCTTGTTTCTTAGACTTCCAGCTCACAGGGCCGACACCTAGGAGAACAATATAACTAGACACTGACCTCCTAGAATCAGGGCAAGCTGCCCAGTCAGAATCAAAGTAAGCAGTAATGGAAAGACCAACTGCATTGCTAAAATATAAACCCAAGGTAGGATCTTTCTTGAGGTACCTCAATATGTGGTAAGCTGCATGTAGATGGGATTCCCTCGGGTCTTGCATAAATTTACTCAAATATTGAACCCCATATGTTATATCTAATCTAGTGTTGGTAAGGAAATTTAACTTTCCAACCAATTTTCTATAGAAGGTAGGATCAGACAAGGGAGAACCCTCCTTAACCTTCAGTTTAACATTGGATCAAGAGAAGAGATTAGGCTGGTTGAATGTAGACAGTCATATTCCTTCAGTAGATCCAAAAAAATGTTCTCTGTGAGATAATGATGTCATCTTCCTTGTAGGGGACCTCCAGTCCTAGGAAATAATGTAGCTGCCCCAGATCTTTAATTTTGAATCTCTCGTGTAAGAAAGCTTTGATCTGATCAATTTCCTCTAAATCAGTCCTTGTGAGACATCATCAACATAAAGTGCCACAAAGACAGTGTAGGGGCTTTGTTTCTTGTAGAACGGGGAATAATCATTCATGGAATGTGTGTAGCCCCTCGAGTACAGAGACTCAGTCAACTTATCATACCACTGTCTACCGGCCTACTTCAACCCATAAAGGGACTTGTTCAGCTTGCAGACTAGATTTGGTGATTGCAGCTCCAGTCCTGGTGGTGCCTCATGTAAACTTTTTCATGCAAATCTCCATGGAGGAATGCATTATTTACATCCAGTTGGTAAATCTGTCATCCTTTCTTAGCTGCAATGGCAATCAAGTACCTCACAGTGGTCATCTTGACCACAAGAGAAAAGGTCTTTAGGTAATCTATGCCAGCTTGTTGTGTTTCGCAACTAGCCTGGCTTTGTATCTTTCTATGCTACTATCAGCTTTATGTTAGACCTTGTACACCCACCTACGCCTAATAGTCTGGTTCCTCTTAGGCAAAGGAACCAAGTCCCAGGTATTGTTGGCATGCATACAAGGCTTCAAATTCTTGAGTCATAGCACTTTGTCAAGTAGGATACATGGTTGCCTCTTCCTAAGAAGTTGGTTCTCTATCATGACAAATGTTTCTTACAACATGCTGACTGTTAGGGTGTAAATCATCAGGAGCAATGTGATTATTTTGTGAGAATATAGCACGAAGGGAAAAGGTAGAATTACACTTCAAATTGGGTAGATTGCATACATAGTCATTCAAGTAAGAAGGGACCTTAAGTTCCCTACTAGATCTTCTCTGGCCTAAGGGCTCTATGGTTGAAGGATGAGATTGAGTAATTGGAGGTGATGTGGTGTAATGGAAAGGCCCAGTAGGAGCTTGTGACTCAGAATAACAGGGTGTATTGGAGAAAGAGATGGGTAACACATCAGAGAGAAGATGTGTGGTATTAGAGGAAGAAGGGAGTGACAGAATTGTGTCCCCTTGGTTAGTTGTAGGATATGTTAAAGAGATAACAGTGTGGTCAGATGGATGATCAGCAGTAGGAACAGTAGGAGGGGTAAATTTTGCACATCTGAAGTAAGGGTGAAAGGAAAAATGGATTCATAGAACAAGACATCCCTAAAGATAGATATTCTCTTACGGGTCGTTTGGTATGAGGTATACGGGTGGTATAAAAATTTAATACCACCTTAATACTCTGTTTGATTAGAAAACCAGGAATAAGTTATCCCGGTGTTAATTTTAACACCGGGGATAACTTATACCTTATAGAGGGTGGGGTAACTAACACTGGTATAACTTATACCGTCTTCTTAGAAATTATGCAATTGTCATTCTTAATACAGCATACGAAACAGTGAATAAACAACAATTCCAACATAATTAATCCCAGCATAACTTATCCCAACATAACTTATGCCGGCATAAGTCGTATTCTAACCAGACGACCCCCTAGTGGCTAGACTTAGTACTTTGTAACCTTTTGTTCCAAAGGGATACCCCACAAATACATGTGGAGTAGCCCTTGACTCAAATTTATCCGTGAGAGGTTTAGGCACAGTAGGGTAGCATAAACAACCAAAACTTCTCAAGTGAGAGGAGGTAGGTTTCCTGCCATACAATAGCTCAAAAGGACATTTTTTCTTTAAAGGTACTGTTGGGAGCCTGTTAATTATGAAGGTTGCTATAAGACACATTCTCCCCAGTATTTTAATGGTAATTTAGACTGGAAAAGGAGTGCCCTGACTACCTCAAGTAGGTATTTGTGTTTTCTTTCTACCATCCCATTTTGTTGGACTGTGTAAGGACATGTGTTTCTGGTGATTTATACCCTTTGATTGGAAGAAAGAAGAAGTCTAATTGTTAGCAAATTCAAGGCCATTATCAGTCCTTACACACTGGATGTTGGTTTAGAATTGGATTTCTACCATGCTCACAAATGTTTTTATGACCTGAAGTGTATTACTCTTGCAACTCAGAAGGTGTGTCTAGGTTGACCTATTGTAGTCATCTACTAAGGTAAGGAAATACTTGAAGTTATTGTGATTAGCCACATGATAGGGACCCCACATGTCAACATGAAGACGTTCAAAGATTTTGGTGGTACTACTTGTTTTCTGAGGGAAAGGGAGTCTGGAATGTCTGGTCTTGGGACAAATAGAACAAATAAAATGTTATTTGGAAGAAAATGATGCATGTATATTGGAGATGTCTCTCATCTTATTGAAGGGTATATTATCAAGTCTATAATGTCATAATAGATCCACACTATCTCCGAGGGAAGAAGAGGAAAGTAGAGTAGAAACACTGTCTTTATTATTGAATATGAAATTATTTACAGTAGGATGGTGGGAATGGGATAGACAGTGCATTGCGTTCGTATCACCAACATGACTAGAAAAAACAAAGAAATGCATATTTTGAAACAGAAGGGAGACTACCTTTCTTTAGATATTGAGAACAGAGAAAATAGAGTCCATCATACATCTTACCAATCTCCAGAGGCCTCTTCAGTGAAGGGGCCTGCAACAGACAGGAAGTGTCAGAAAAAGATGCAATACACTTAAGATGTACTACTAGTGAATTGATGGAAACCAGGTTAAATTAGAGTTACACTTGGACATAATTTAAAGGTTGGTTACCTTTTATTATAAATTTAATATCTCTTGTATAAAGACCAAAATACTCTTTATAATATATATTTTATATTTAACAATTATATTATACAATAATTAAGTTAAAAAATTTAAAATATAGATTTATCATGTTTATCTAAATAGTTATGTTTTTCATTAATAACTAAATTTTAAAGAAATTATTTAGTTGTTTAGCCATTAGGAATTTTTCAAGTAGTGAATTATTTTATTAAACGACACAACTCTTTGAGAGAGAAAAGATATATGTTTTTTTCTGTTTATAGTAATACGATTATCAAATAATACTATTATATATAACAACTAGATGTGAGTTTACTATTGGTGTTTATAAACTAAAGTAAGAAATTAGTATTGATTTATGATGAAATAACTTCTTTCTTCTTCTTTTTTTGTCTATTACGTACGTAAGGAAGAATAAAATTAAAAGTCTCTAACTTTTTTTTATGTAGAACTAGAAAAACTGGGTGATAAAAAATGAATGAAATAGTCAATAAGCTCTATTGAGTCATGTTTATTATTTGCAATACATACATATTAAAACTCAAATTTCAAAAGACACACGTTCAAACTCATAAAAATTGTGTCTTTTGAAAGTGGTAGTTTTTGTGCTCCTTATTTGTTTATAAATAAATAAAAAGGTTTTGATCCTCCTTAATCAGTACTCTAGCACTTGAATAATTTCTACATTTTAAATTCAAATAAACTTTATTTATGAGCAAATAAAGAATACTATGTTCAATTAGCATCAAATAAAAAAGCCAATATTAGTATATATAAATCTAAATCTGTATTATATATAAATCAATATCTATGTTATTGTAAAAGTACAATCCCAAAACTAAAATGCTAGAGATCTAATTACCCTTCTAAATAACCTAACTGCCTTATTTATAGAATAAATAAAAATATCGACACAAAAAACATGAGCTTCAAATCATCATCTTTCCTCTGTTATTTCCTTGTTTACTTGATCGTTAATGTAGGCTTTGAACCAGAAATATAGAATTATGGGTAGAGGTGGAGAGCGTGAGCATGAATCCAACGGAGCCCTTAGGTCGTCTCCAACCTTGCCCCCATCCCCCATAATGGAAGAAATATTTGGGGGAATTTAGATCCAACCCTCCCCCATTTTTTTCCCAAAATGGGGGATGAATAGTGTTCCCTCAAATATGGGGGTACACTATTCATTTCCCTCATTATTATTCATCACTTTTTTATTATTATTTTATTATTTAATCTTTTAATTTATTTTTTTATATATTACCTAATTATGTTTATATAATGTTTTTATAATATTAATATTATATCTTAACTTTGGTGTATAATTTTGATAAATTAATTTTCGTGCATTTATTATTTTTATATAGAAATGGCAGTAGATGAAAATCAATGATTTCAAGAATTTTTATTTCGACATAGAAGAATTAAGGACAAAGATGCTCATTTTGCACTTCGTAATGCATTAATAGATCATTTATGTGAGAATACTAGAGGTTGAAGTTGAATATTTATCTAGTATTTCCAATGAATTTTATCATTATGTAATATGTATTTAATTAATCTTGTATCGCAATGATTTCACTTTTATTTGAACTATTAGTTAATCTATAATAATTGCTTACAAATTATATTATTTAAAATTTTATGAAATTGTTTTAATTATGGAAATTACAAATTAATAAAAATAAAAGATGGAATTTGTTTAATGAAAATTAAAAAATAAAATTGAAATGAAAGATAATAATATAATATAGAAGAATTAGAAGAATATAGAAAAGTTTGGGGAAAAAAATGGGGGAATGGTTGGAGTAAGTTGCCCCCAAAATTTCCCCATTTTTGGGACCAAAAATGGGGTAGGTTGGAGATGCCCTTAGGCCATCTCCAACCTTACCCTCATTCCCCATAATGAGGGCAATTTTTGGGGTAATTTAGCTCCAATCTTCCCTCCATTTTTGTCCCCAAAATGGGGATGAATAGTTTTCCCTCAAATATGGGGTATGTTATTCATCTCCACCATTACTATTCATCACTTTTTATTATTATTTTATTATTTAATCTCTTTATATATACCTAATTATGTTTATGTAATGTCTTTATAATATTACTTTTACATCTTAACTTTGGTGTATAGTTTTGATAAATTAATTTTCGTGCATTTATTATTGGCGAAATGGCCTCGTGACCACTTAAACTTGTACCCGTTTGTAAAGCCGATACATAAACTTACCGTTTTCCCATTTGAACACTCCAACTTGACAGAATGAGTACTAATAAATACATCCAGTAGAGCGTGTATATCAATTGAGCTGACATGTACAACACGTCATATGTTAGATTATTTATTACTTGACATGTGTTATTTGTGGGCCCCATTTTCAAATATTAAATCAACAAAAAAGAAGTCACAAATTAAAAATAGAAAAAAGAAAAGGAGGAAAAAGACTTGACACGTCCTTCTTCTCCGTTCACCCACCTCCCTTTCTTACCTTATTCTTATTCTTTCTTCTCCTTTCTCTTTTTCCTTACTGTTCTTTCTCTCTTATTTTGAATCAATTTCACAACTCCACTATGGTCAGAGGCGGATCTAGGATGTTTGAAGGATGGGTTCACTATTACTTTTTAAAAAAAAAATTAAACCAAAAAGTTGGTAAGGGATTTGATCCCCTAACCTTAGGCTATTGGAAATAAGAGATCAAAACCAATGCACCACTTAGTCTCTTTTGACCATGGGTTCCATCAAATATATATATATATATATATATATATATCTATTTTTTCCAAATTATGTACATCATATCCATACTTTAACCCGAGAACCACGGGTTCACGTGAACCATGTTTCACATGGTAGATCCGCCTCTGACTATGGTCATGATTAGACCAGGAAAAAATTGAATTTTGGAATTTCAACAATAGGAATCCATTATTTTGAAACAATGGAGGCCACTGAATACCATTGCAAATATCTGCCCCTTTTTTGCTACTGTTTGACAAAGAGAATTGATGATAGGGTTTTCTTCAGACCACCAGTGGTTTAGAGTAGTGAGTACTTTTGACCGTCATAAAACTTAAATGGCTGCCACCTCCACTTCGCTGGCAACCAATCATAGCCCCATCTTTTCTAAAACTCCAAAATCGTAAGATATAAGTAAAAATACACAATCTTCATATCTAATTTTGGCCGGAATTAAACTTTCTGATGTTCTCTCTCCTTACTTAAGTTGAAGAGAAGAAAGAGAGTGGAAATGAGTACTGACAGGCTAGGGGTCGTTTTTTTCCTTTTCTTTTTAATTTTTTTCCTATTGATTATAGTATTTTCTTTAATTAGATTATTGCATTCGCGCGCATTTTCTGTGTGATTGATACGCATTTTGTCCACATCACCTATGTCACTGTCACATAAGCATAGTCAATGGTCAAAGTGATTTATTAGTACTCGTTCTGTCAAGTTGGAGTGTTCAAATGAGAAAACTGCAGGTTTATGTATCAGTTTTACAAACGGGTACAAGTTTAAGTGGACACGGGGCCATTTCGCCTTTATTATTTTTATGTAAAATTGTAAGTTAATTTTATTATAAGTTATAATTGTACAAAAAATATATAATTATCTCAAAAAATGAATGGTATAAAAGATGGAATTTGTTTAATGGAAATTAAGAAATGAAATTGAAATGAAAGATAATAATATAATATAGAAGAGAGAGAAGAATATAAAAAAGTTTGGAAAAAAAATGGGGAAATGGTCGGAGTAAGTTGTCCCCAAAATGGGGAAATCCTCATGTTGGGGACCAAAAATGGGGTAAAAGTTGGAGATAATGGAGTGATCGGAACAGTAAGCTTGTTGGAAAAATCACATGTATCTATTTAAATTTGGATCGTTTATTTTCGTATGTTCAGACAATATTCAATTATGTTGAATTCGACAAACAAGTCTCTAATCGAAGATTCACATTGATCATCACAGTAACTCGTACTTTGTTCTTTTGTGTATAAAAACTTATAGATATTATAAATATAATTTTATAATACCGTGTGATCATAACTCGACACCCACATGCAACGCACGTATCGAAAAACTAGTCTCAATAAAAACGAAAGGATGGATTACCATGTAAACTCCATCAACCATCACACAAGTGGATACCAATGCATGAAGAAGAAGAAAAAACCAATATATACTAGTACAAAACTCAGGCATAGCCAAGTCGCGGACTCTCTGTTTTCTCATTCCACTTTACAGATATAATTTATGTAATACAACCGGAAACTTGATGGTACATGGACGCCAAGATTTGATACATCTTGAGCAGACCTACTCAAGTTTTGATATCAAGTAGTACATACAAACTTTATTAAATCACGAACCAGCAACCTCAAGGAAATGCACTCTCTTGTGCCATGATGATCCTGTCATCAGTCTATCTTCCCCGAGTGTGCAACTGATGGTTCCATCTCATTGTTGCTATGAGAAATCACTCACGTGGTGATGAACTCTTCTTAATCAAGGTATAAGCATCACTATATATGGCCACCACGTTAGAAAAGACAGCAAGGACAATCATAAATATGCACAAGATCTTGTCCTTCTTCGTTGCTATGCCATACCGATCCCTGGAACATGAAAGACAGCAGCTAAGTCAGTAAATGGTTGACCATATACATACTGGAAAGAGAAGCGTTTGGGGAGGAGGGAGAAGAAGACCTATGGCAAAAGTAAAATTAAAAGTATGCATGATCTTAGTAAAATCTTGAATATTTGAATTTTGAATTATAAATGAATTCGGGGTGAACCAGTAACACGGAGTTGTCTGTTGATAAACAACAGTGCCAACAATGCCAAACCGCAAAATTACAATACCAAAAACTCAGCTTTGTCTTATGAGGGTCTAATTATTACAGTTGAAGGGCTCAGCAGGTAACGTTGAGAAAAAAGGATAGGAAGGGAAACACTTTCTGCATGTGTTATTCTTCAGCTTCAGTATCTACTCAGAGAAAACTGTACATAAGTTGCCAAATTCTCGTCCTTTCAACGGATTTTAAAAATGAAGGATTAATGACTGTGTTTTACTAGCAGACATTTCTCCAGATGTGACCTCTTAACCCCCCAAGAAGCCGCGTATAAGCAGGAACTTTCTAAACTAGGATAATAAATATCCATTGTTTTCGGACCAACTTCCCCCAATACAGAAGTTAGATACACATGTTTTTAGTTCCAACTTACCCATTTCAGAAGGGAGAGGAAGGTGCACATAAGCAGGAACAACTAGATCCCGACTTAACTAAGTACACAAATAGGAAAGTAAGCAGACTAAAAAATTAGATGAGGTTAATGGCTTCCGTTGGAAAACGACAAATAAGCATGTTAAAACCTAAAATTATAAGTTCATCAAATGCACTAGTAGAAGACATTAATCTATTTCTGACAGACACACTGTCACAGGATGACAATAAATGCACCACAACCAAAAACTTCAACGACATCAAAGCACCAATGAAGCTGTTCTTCTGTTTTTTATTGCACAAACTCTACTGAATGTTTAACTTCAACATGTAGAACTTAGATTTGCCCCTAGTGGAGCATCCTTATGTTCCCACATTCTCTTTTTGTTTGGCGGAGGGAGTTAGGAAAATCGCTAAGCAAGATTCGGCTCCCAGGTATTGAAAAAGAAAAACATGAGAACAAGTGAACACTCTGGAATAAATTCTCAAATAGAAATGTTTTTTACCTGAGAGTAACAGCAGCAGGAAATATGAAGCCAATGCAAACAGCAGCAGTTGCCCCTGTGAATTGAAACGCATCCCAGATGCTTGGGATGAAATTTGCACCCAGAAAGATGACGGCAATGAGCCCACTGCTGATCAATGCAAATCTCAAATTGTCAAAAGTCAGAGGCCTAGCAGAAGGAAAGAGAAGACCATCCAAGTTAAGCCGCAATGGATAAAAGACAATGGGGAAGACAAGCATCAGGTGGGCAGCATAGCTGACACGAACGACATCATTGAGCAATGAGCCTAATGGGATTCCAAGATTGGTATCGAAGTTGGCAAGCACGTCATCAAGGGTTGCATCACCAAAGAGGAGAAAACCAAACAGGCTTGTCAACACATACACAGTTGAGCAAAGAGCAAGCGAGCTTTGCACCACTGCTCTGATCTGAGTGTTGTCTTCAAGTTCATTTTCAATTGAGTGAACTGCAAAACTTTCAGTTTTCAGAATGTTGCATTTCTAATTGTATGAAGATGCAGAGTTAACTCACCTATAACAATAAAATCATCTAATCTGACAGCATTCTTATCAAGAAAGACAAGTTGGATAGGATATTTCATTGAAGTCAATCAGAGATGTCTAAGATAATATATAAAATGAAATAGTTGGTTGAATGAGTGTAGACGAAGTTCAAAATAGCACACAGTAGGATTATTAAGTTAATATCACTTCTTCAAGATGGTATGCATTGCAAGTAATAAACAAATAAAATATTAGGATAGACTAAAAGAAAAAAGTAAGGCATTTTAAATGAATTCAAGGATTATTAAACTTGAATAATGAAATATCATTTACGACAGGCATTAATCATCAAGTGTTAAAATGCCCCCAAATAACCAGAATTTTGCAATAATAGAACTTTCAATGCATTAGATTGTATCTGCACTTACATTTGAGTTATCTTTCGGTGAACACAAAAACTACGGTGAAGTCTGAAGTGTCAATTCAAGTTTACCAGGGACAACCAATGATGATACCATACTATAAATGCTTCAAGTAACTTTATCTCATTTGGCAGAAAAAATCTTTATAGCTTTTTTCTTTCAGTGAAGTTTAGAAATGGCAACATATGTATAGAATTATAGTTGGGCTATAGGAGTACATACCATTATAGTGGCATATATATGCTGTAACGAGTATAGGAACAACTGTAAAGAGCTTAAGGAATGATGTCAGATCATACGCATCAGGAAGCAATCTGGGCATAAGAATGGTTCCATTCATTAGCTTGAATACGGTAATCCCCACAGTCACGACCAGGAATACAACAGCCAAGGCGACTGATAATGCAGATGTAAATCTCAATGAATCTGCAATAGCAATATAAGGAGCTTAGACTTGCTACACTGCATAGCAAAATTCAGGAAGACAATTCCATTGATAATGAGACTACTGCTGGATTACTCTAAACAGTTTCTGTGTCAGAGGAAGAAGGATATGAGCCTGACCACCAACTCAGAGGTGAATAAAATACATATCTGATGTGAATTCTTTTCCACAATCACGTCTGAATGAGAGAGAGATTGGGGTTTGGGGGGGGGGGGGAAGATGATTGCTGAAGCTAGTCATTGCAAGCTCACATTAGACACCTCAAGTCTTAAAGCTTGTCAAACGCTCCTAAAGTGATTTAAAGAAATGAAAATTCTAAACTTATTTTTGTCTACATATTTTTGAAAAAGAGCAAGACTCCAGCCACAAACAAGATTAAGTGCTAATCCGGGCATGTATTTCTAAAAGAAATCATGAAATTGGATTTTATTGAACTCACCAAACAGCAACCAGGTTCCACAAATACCCAATTGATCAATTCTGAGATCCGAGTAATAGAAATAGCATTGAAGCTAAGTATTTTAAAATTAAAGTGTACTTTCGAGAACCTGGCATATCTCTTGAAAGAACTCACCGATACGCTTCAAGGAAGCCAATGGTGCAAATATGCCAAGAGTGGTGACAAGAAGAATAAAGAACCGACTATTCCACCAGTGGGCCCCAAACCACTCTTCTAGGACACCAGCATGGTGAACTCCACTTGAATTTGTTCCAGAGAGCACATCACCTATAAAGAGTGATTACCATAATCTATCATGGATTAAAAAGCGAAAAAACAACCTTAAATAGTTGATAAAATAATGTAAGTCTCTAAGAAGCTGTTCAGCTATTAACTGATACCTACCTATGATAATCATGTATACAACAAGTACACCTATGTTGTTAACAAGTACACATATTTGGAGCAGCATCTTCCCATACTTTCCAAAGGTGTCGCCCATAAGACTCCCATAAGAAGCTGATTTAGAAGTCCTGCTAAATCTAATCAACAACTCAATCGAAGATTCCGTCAGAAAAGCCATGAAGACGATCATAGCAATCCCAAGAATTAGACCTAATGACTTCATAGTCGCAGGTAAGGCCATGATTCCAGCACCAACAATTGTGGTTGATAAATTAAATACAGCCCCACTAAAGGAAGCCCCATCGAACTCATCGAATCCAGCATCGCCCTTATGCTTTGTAGGCAATAATGGTGATTGCTCATCAACCACAGCTTGTTTGCTCTTTCGGGATTTTTTCTCATTTGCATGCTTAAGGCTTCCAATCGTCATATTCTGAAACTCTTAGAGATCGAGGCTTGTAACTACACTAACTTATAAACAGCAGCTTCAACCTTTCGGTTTCTTTAGAAAATATCTGCACTGACAAATACCATATGTCAGCTATAGTTATTATTATCATCAAACAACAACAAGAATGCCACTTTAATCCCAAAATAGTTGGGTCAGCTATAATAATATCAGGCATTATTATAACATTCTAACTTCCAGAAACACTGATATCAGACATTAAAACATACTAGAACAATGAATTAAACTAGTGAAGCTCCAAGAATGCCATAATAGTTCACTTTTCCTAAATGAAACAATACTATGGAATAAAAATCAAATCTATAATGAAGCCTCAAATATGAAATTCACCCTACCAATATCACTGTCAATAATTTTGATTAAGATCAGTTTTTCCCCCTTTTCAGGAAGAAATCAATAAAGCAAATAAGCACAACTAGAATTTTTCTGCAAACTTTTAAGTACTCAGAACTTAAAACATACCAGAAATATAAGAAATTTAACTAAAAAGCTGGAGAATTGAACAGAAAATTAAGACCCAATATAGAATTGTTCAATATATGGGACTTAAACAAAGAGAATGAATCAATTCAGTAACTAACCAGAAAAAATCAAAGACCAAGAACCTCTGTCAAGATGAAATTGATATGGGTAAAAATCAATAGGCTTCGTCTTAATATAAGAGGCAAGATAGAGAGAGGGGGAATGAATTATTGTGCTATTATTGTAGTTATTCATATGTACAGTTCCATTGACAACGACGTTAAGAAAATTAAAAAAATATATAGTAGACACAAAATATGTCTGATTTTGAAGATGACAAACAAAAAAACGAGTGGTCTTGGAGGGATTGAGCAAAATCCATTAACTGATATAAATGTAATGAAGTTAAATACAACAAAATGGATAAATGGATTCATGTTATTAACTTATCTTAACTAAATGAAAAATGGATAAAAGATGATGGTACCTTAAAATGAGAAGGGTGTGCCTATTAACAAGTTGTTAATAGATACACCCTTCTTCTTCTCAAAGAAACACTGATTGAAGGTTTGTACTGTTGTTTCTCTGCAGATTACTCATATGTGGGTTGGATTTTTTATTTTATTTTTTTTATAATAAAAAAAGATCTTCTGAGCAACTACCTGACCCAACAAAAGGAAAAAAAAAAAAAAACAAATTAAAGCAACGCCAACCCCCCGCCCCCTGCCCCGAAAGAAAATATTTTTTTAAAATATATTTTCAGTTTTAGTTTTTTCATCTTTATGGTTTACAGGTTTGAAATTTTACAAGTTTCAAAGTTATGAGTTCGAAGATTTATGTGTTTGGAAGTTTACGGGTTTAGAAATTACGGAAAAGATCCAAAAATATCCTTGAACTATTCGAAATAGCTCAAAAATATCCTCTGTTTGTTTTTTGTGCCGAAATATCCTTGTCGTCTATGTTTTGGCCCAAAAATGCCCTTAAACCGTTAGTTTTGCCATTGAAGCTGACATGGCAGTCCAACGGGATTAGAATTGCTTATATGGTCGTCCACCTAAGCAATCCATATGTGAAAATTATTTTTTTGAAAATTTTATTTTTTCAGAATTTTTTAATAAAATATAAAATCAACATTTATTCTGAAAAAAGTAAAAAAATTCGAAAAAAAAAATTATTTCGGAATTTTTTAATTAAAATACAAAATCAACACTTATTCCGAAAAAAGTAAAAAATTTATGAAAAATTATTCTTGATTGGGGTTTATGATTTGATTAAAAAACTACATTGTTCTCTTTTGTGAATTTATGATTAATTTGTGAATTTCGGAGGTATGTCTTTGAATGCTTTTGAATCCAGTAATAGCGTAGTTATGTGTTGGAACATTATCCCTGTATAATTTCAACCCCATTCTTTAGCTCCAAAAAAAAAAATTAACACTCAACGTTTACAAGAAAAAAATTAAAACTTTATTTGTACAACAACAAAGACACTGGTTTCTTAATCCTAAACAAGTTGGGATCGGTTATATGAATTCTCGATATCTATAATCATAAATTCACAAAAGAGAACAATGGAGTTTTTTAATCAATTCATAAACCCGAATCAAGGATAATTTTTTTCGTAAATTTTTACTTTTTTTCGGAATAATTGTTGATTTTGTATTTTAATTAAAAAATTCCGAAATTAATATTTTTTTTTCAATTTTTTTTTACTTTTTTCAGAATAAATGTTGATTTTGTATTTTATTAAAAAATTCTGGAAAAATAAGTTTCACATATGGATTGCTTAGGTGGACGACCACGTAAGCAATTCTAACCCAGTTGGACTGTCATGTCAGCTTTAATGACAAAACTAACGGTTTATGGGCATTTTTGGGCCAAAACATAGACGACAGGGATATTTTTGGCACCAAAAACAAACGGAGGATATTTTTGAGTTATTTCGAATAGTTCAAGGATATTTTTTGACCTTTTCCGTAGACATTATAAAGTTTACGGGTTCGAAAGTTTAGCGGTTCGGAAGTTTGTGAAATTTGCGAGTTCGGAAGGTTGTTGGTTCGAAAGTTTATGGCTTCATATTTATTGTATCTAAATTATTTATGAATACTTTTGAGAAGTTATTTTTCTTAATTTGCGTACCAAACACCGAAAAATGAATAAGATTACTACTTGTTTTCAAGAAAATATTTTCTTGAAAAACATTATTCACGTAAAATATTTTCTGTTATACCAAATACACCCACATATTAAAGGAAAAATACATCTCAGTTAACTATGGAAATCAACTGCATAATTAATTCATTCAAAAGTAAGTATAAATCAAACACATAATTTACCATATTCATCATTTGATTTTATATGATTTTCAAAATCAGTTCCTCTAAACTCAAATCAAGAGGCGTATGCTCAGCAATTCGGGGCATACACCCAACGTTAAGGCGCATTTTTGTAGTGAGGTGTAAGCCCAAGAGATTTTGAATAAGTCCTTAATATAATATTTAAATTTTCAAAAGTCAGTTTGTAATTACTCAAACGTTTTAAAAAGGGAATTGAGACATTAAATTTGAAAGTCAAGACTTTTTTTTATTGCTAGAAGCTCTAATTTATGGTATTTTTCAACTCTTTATCTTGTCGGCTAGTCTACTATTATCTCTCAAAAGCAACGAACAAGTAATTTTTTTATGCAAATACAAAGAAAACTCAATTCTCCTTCGTGGCAGCAAGTTCAAAGTTCATATTATTGGTTAGTCATCATTTTTATTCCTCCATGTAAAATATTTTATTTTTTGGTACTCAAGTTTCTTGTGCTTATACGTAGCGTATAATGGATTGTTTTGACTAGTTTTTTATGGGGATTGCACACATTTGTGTATATTCTTTTCACTTATTTATATTTTTCTTTAATTTTTATGCAATTTTACCCATTTAAATATTTATTGTAATTATATTATTTTATAAAATATTAAAAATTAAATACTCATGGGGCTTAAGCTCTGTGCCTCGGGCCTTATGTCAAACGTCACACCACCTTACGCCCATGCCTTTTCCAACACAGCTAAATTCTACTTAGTATTTTTATACATCAATACGACTTACTAGGAGTAGAAAACTAGTAATGTAGTACACATGGTACCACCTCAATAACCAAAGCCAATAATTTATTGATAGAATTGTATGTGTATCCTATTATTTTATTTGAATGATTAGATGAGAGAAAGTTGTGGCAAAATAAGTCCAAAGTGTCATAATTTTTTAATGGCATGTTTTACCAATTGCTATTAATTTATTAGAATCTACTATAGCTAACTTGCCTAATGCATATATCCTGTAACAGATCATCAGTACTAATAGTAGCAAATAAATAATTAATTTGATTCAAAAAGATTCCTAGGTTTGATGGAATCCAGCTGTTTGTCCCAAATTTGCACGAGGCTGTCCTTTGTTATATGTCTTCCCCGTCCGGGGTGTTCATGGTTCGGTTTGAATCGGACTTTCTCTAAAAAGAAACCAAATCAAATAAATCGATTTTTTCAAATATTAGAATCAAATCAAACCAATTAAGTCGGTTTTTCTTCGATTCGGTTTATGTCGGGTTTTGTCGGATTTTTGGTTTTTCCGATTATTTGTCGGTTTTTTCTTAAATATAAGACATACACTACCAAACACATATTCTGGCGACCACATTTTCAACGTAACACTATCTAATCAATTGCCCTTTGAGAAATCTATTATTTACCAAGATATATTGATGATAATTTAATCAAATAGTGATGAATAATTTAAGGACTCAATTAAAAATATATTATTTTTAATACGAAATGGATTTTTACACTTAACAAAAAAAAACTATCAATCAAACTAGAATGTAAAGGTAAAGAACTATACTAAAAGTGCAAACTATTAACATTTACCATAGTCGGTTTAGTTCGTTTTTTTTTTTTTTTCGGATTAAAACCAAACCTAATTTGATCGATTTTTAAAATTCAAAACCAAACCAAAAAGTATCGAATTTTTTTATTTTCGATTTGGTTCGATTTTTCGAATTTTTATGAACACCCCTGCCCCTCAATTGTTGGATGGAAGGAAGCTAGCTAACTGGTAATAGCTCAATTTGCCTCATACATCATCACCATTCACCAATATTTCGAATAGTTTGTGAACATTTGATGAACTACTATTTACGACTACAATACATCGTTATTTAATTTACTTAGTCAAGATATTTTCCCAAAATGTCTAAAACAGCAAAGAATACAAACTTAAATTTAAAAAATAATACCAAGTAGAAAAAAAGAGGAATAAAAAGAAAATCACACAATGTTTTTCCAAAACCGACCCATTGATATATATATGCTTGGGAGAAGGATTAAGGTTGTTCAATCATATATTTATTTATATGTAAGACGTATACTTTGTATTGATTTATTTGGTGTAAACCTTGAAAGCCTAGCTATATTATAATAGAAACATATTTACCACCTTTATGTAGGTTCTTTATTAATTACTTTGTAAATCTATATTTACTAGTTATATACAAAACCATAAAAAAGAAAAAATTCAAGATCCCTTAAATCTAGCCTATGAGTTACATGACACTTAACCCCCATTTTCAAGAATTCCTCCTACATTTAAGATTCTTCCTTTTCCAAAGGATTACAAATTTTTTGCTTCTCTTTCTTAACAATTACCCAAAATTATTCTTACCCATAGTAAGAAACCCGCTTACCAAAATCTTGCTTACCCAAAGTTATCCCCTCCCAAAATTACAGATTCTTTTCCTCTTCCAAAGCTTTTAAAATTCAATTTCTCTCTTTTTTACTAATCATCCAAAATTTCTATTTTTTATTGATACAATATGATGAAATTCGAAATATTGCTCTAGAATCAAATTGTGGGTAAGTTTTGAATCTTGTTTTCTTTCTTTCTAAAATCTTTATTGTATGTGACTTGTATATGATACATCAATATCCAAAATAATACTCGATATAATACTAATACAATTATATTAAATTTTTAGTGTAGAGTTGTGATTGAAACTTGAAGAAGATGAAGATCATAATTGTGTCACAATTTTTCAGAAATGTATCACAATTGTATTATAATTTTATATGTATTATAATTGTTGCAGGAATTGAATTATAAATGTATGATAATTGTATATTCATTGTATATTATTACGAGCAGTTGTGCATTCGTGACGAATTTCACAGTTTGTATCACATGTATGAAAATTGTATATTAATTTATTAGTATCATGTATTTTTTTGGATATTAATATATTAGATACAAGTTAAATACAATTGTGATACAAGCATGATACATTTATATTTTAGGCATTGATGTATCTAATACAATTCAAATACAATTATGATACAGTTATCATACAATTATCATAAAATTTCAAATATTATTTAATAATATAAAGCTGTTGGTGATGGTGGAAAGAGAGAAGATGGAGATTTTGTGCGTAGATTAAGGGATTTTGATGTAAAAAAAGGAGAGAATATGAGAGGGAAAAAAAGGAAAGGATATAATTGAATCCATTAATTGAAGGTACTAATAATGGAGTGGGAGTCTTTTAAGAAGCAATATATACAATTTGTAAGAAAAACCTAGATATTTATTAAAAACTTCAAAACATAGAGAACATAGGTAAATAAGTTTCTAATAAAGTATAGCTAGGTAAAAATCCCAAGTAAAAATAGGAAAAATTTCACATAAGAACAACTGGGCTCCCTACTTTTCAATTTTATAGCCCATATTTTAATTGACAACCAACTAACCCAAAAATAATAGGCTAAAATTCAACATTCAACTCCAATAGGTTCTCAAAACTACTATTTAATTTTAAAAAAATATTGCTCAAGCTTTGAAGTTAATTTCCGAATCAGTAACTGTGACTCAAATATTAGTTGAACAAACCAAATCCATTTGGATGGTGAAAATTAGATTTTTAAAAAGCTTAGATATGTGGGTATAAATTTCAAATTTAATTTTGTGAGAAATTTGGAGTGAGTGTTATTTAGACTTGTTAGAAATAGTATAAGGAGATTGTATATAAAATATGAAGTCATTTAATGAAGATTTGGACTGGTTTTGAACAAGAATTGTAACTGAAAATCGTGGAAGAACGTCTACAGACGCTTGTATAAAAGTGTATAAAAGTGTATAGTAGAGTATCAGATGTGTTTATACACTCATATACACTATTATACAAGATTATACATAATTATACAAAAAGACTTCGTCTTCTTCCTTGCGTCTTTTCTGAAATTTAACTCAAATCTTGCTCAAATCACTTCAAATTTAAATTTTAAAATCCTTTTGATATTTTCAATCAATTGGAACAATACCCAATCCAAACAACTAACAAACTCAAAAAATTCTATTTTCGAAAGCAAAACTTTGAATGACCTTCAATGGTGGACTTCTACTCTTTAATTTTTTTTACATTGCAACCAGGCGATATAGGGGGAGAAGCAGTAATGGCGAACGGGCCCTAGCATATGTAAAAGATGTGAGAAGAACAGAGAGTGAATGCAATAGTTGTGAGAACACAAATTTAACTCCATAGATTTTAGAAGCAATGGTTGTAAGAACATAGACTTTGAATTTGCAAGAGCTAGTGTTTTCAAAATATGTACAATATGGGCTAGGTCGGGTAAAGCTTAAATACATGAGCCATTTTTTGTTATGATGTGAATTCATGTGTATTTTTTTGTAATTCTTTTTTTTTGTTCCGAACTGCTGTTTTGGATTAAGATATAATTGTTGTCATTGTTGTATTCTTTTATCTAGCGTTTGAACATAGATTTAATTGAAACTTAAAAAAAGATTTTCTGAAGTTATGTTGAAAAATAATTTTTGAAAATTTAAGTTCTGTTTGGACATACGTTTTATTTGAAGAAAAGTTAAAAAATTTGTGAGTGGAAGAAAAATTCACTCAAAAACTGTCCTAAGCCAGTTCTTGGGAACTTGAATTTTTTTAAATTTTTTCCCCTAAACATGATAATATTTTATATATAAACAAACAATATATTCAAAAAACATTTTAAAAAATAAAGTCAAAATCTATAGTCAAACGGGAGCTTAATGATTTTAATCATGCTAGGGATGTTCAATTTGTTATGTAACTACCTTCTTTTCGGATTTCTACTTTCATATAATAAAGTATGTGTCCGTCCCGTAAACATCACATTATTAGACAAAAGAAAACAACTTGCTGGAATTAAAAAGTTAGAAAATAGCCAATGATGATACCAAAAATCAGAGTTGGCCGCAGTGGTTGTAAATTTAGTCAATTTTCAATTCACAACAAGGAGGCATTAATAATTTTTTAATATAAACATAAGGCTATGGTTGTGACAAGCAAGAAAAGAATGACTAGATTGGCAAGGATCTACGCAATTTATTTCATTGGTAAGTTGTGATTCATCAGCTTTTAGGAGCAAAAGATGACCAATAGATTATGCTTAATTACCTTGTCGTTTGAGTAATACAATTTCTGTTATCGAGGTACTTTATTTTCATTGGTAAGTTGTGATTCATCAATTATTTCTAGAGCAGAAACAGTGAACTATGTCTACGCTTGCCATATTTCTTATGTCAAGTAGATAGACCGGTAACATGAGTCATGCATAGAAAAATATAGTTAAAATAGCACGATAAACTGGTCATTCAAAAACAACCAGCGTGTGTTACGTCATTGAAAAATAGCCACTATTTTGCTGCAACAGAGACCGATCCAGCATAATATACTGAGTTCGATGCACCTGTGTATGAACTTCCAGCATATTATGCTGGACCGGTATACTTTGCTGGCTCCAGTATAATATACTGGAGACTGGAGCACCGGTGCTCCAAACTCCACTATATTATGCTGGACCGGTATATTATGCTGGAGTATTTTTTCGGATTTTGAACAATGTTTTTGTTCAAATTTATCTTTACATGAAAAGTGGCTAAATTTCGATTATTTTTGAAACTGTGGCTATTTTTTAATGACCACTTGTAAATCTGACTATTTTTGAATTTCTCCCAAAAATATCTATTCATGCCAAATTTTTGCAGCAAATCAAACAATTTAATATATTAAAAAAGTTAAAAGTTGAAATAAGAATGTACATCACTAAATCATAATCAAATAATAAAAATTTATATATAATATATTTATAATTTAATGCAAACAAAAATTATTCCGCCAATAGTGTTTTTTTTATTTGTATGATGGGCCAAAGGTTTACATAGTAATTTTGGGACATGGCCACTTGGGAGATGTCGGGCTGCGTGTGTTCTATGTAATGTTATCACTTTGTCTTGAGAATTCATTTTTTATTTTGAAACTTGTTGTATTAAATATACGAAAAATGGCCTGATATGCCCTTCTACTATGATATATTAGTCAATACCGTCCCATGTTATGCTTTCCATTCCTAAAAGCCCGTATCGTCTAACAAAGTAGTATATTTGTCCCTATTTTAACGGCTGGAATACGTGGCACTCTCTGAAAGACAAAGACAATGTGCCGTTGTGGGGAACTTGCTAATTACTTTACTTCAAAAACTCTCTAAAACCTCGGTAGAAGATTTTACAAATGTCCTAAATCTGAGGTACTTTTTATTTCTCTATTTCGATTTCTGTTAAAATTTCCAACTTTATAGTGTTCAATCGTTGAATTTATTTTGTTGTGGTTTGTGTAGGGTGAAGGATGTGGGTTTTGGGAATGACATGATGAAGAATTTCCTGATGTTGCGTTAATTGTAATTAATAATGTAAGATTAGAAGCTACAAATTGCGAGATTAAGATGTTGAATGTTTCTTTGGAAGCTCTTAAGTTTGAAAGAGACGGACTGACTAAAAAGATTGAACTCATTGAGGCTATGAAGAATTTTGAAGTTAAAAAAAATGAAATTGAAAGACAAAGTAGTGAAGTTGAAGATGATCATCATAATTTTATGCTCGCTAATAGTTGGATTAGCATTCTCTTATATAATGAAGTGAAATTATGTTGAAAAAGTCTGTAGAAGTGAATGGTGTATCTGCAATTTCCAGTGAATATTGTTAGTTAGTTCTTATATGTTTAATGGTTGAATTTTGATTGTAATAACATTGTTAACTTAATGATTATTGGAAATTATTTTATGATGAATATTTGTATATGATGTTTCCTGTTAATTGACTGAGTACCACAAACTAAATGCTAACAAATAGCCAGAATCAATTCGAACAGGAGTATAAGGAGAAACATAACTGGAACTTCAAAAACTGGGCAACAAAATAACTGGTTTTGCAGTATAAACAGAAACACAACTAAGTTTGCAATATAAGTAGAAACACAATTGGAACTTCAAAAACTGGCAACATTTAAATGAGTTTGTAGTAACTTTTATAGCTTAAAAATCTGGGCAACAAAAAAGCAGTAACTGGACAACCTAAGGCACAATAAGCAGTAATAAATAGCAGTAATGTGGTAATTAAAGTTGCAGCAATTCAAAGCACAAAAACACGTGAAATTAGGCAATTAAACCAACTACATAATTCAGCAAGTCATAAGTTTGACAATTACATCAAATTGGAGAAGTGGATGTCACTGCTATAACTTCAAAAACTCACTCAACCTTAGTCATAACAAGACATCCAACTCCAAATGCCAACACTAGAAAAACAAAACAAAAACCAAGTATTTTTGTTTCACTTTAGCACATGTAAGATGCTACCAACTAACAAAACAAAACAAGCCCTAATCAGATTATCAAGGCCCCTTTCTTGTCTTCAACTGTTCAATTCTTTGTCGTGTTTGCATCTCCAATTGATTCCAGTAATTGTTGTCTTTCCCTTTCATGTCAAGTTTACTGGGGAGTATGGAAGATCAACAGGTTCACTTACACTTGTGTTGTCTCTTGTAAATTTGATTGTCCTCGTCCAATTATTCATATCAACATGCCACATTTCCATAAGTCCAGTGTATGATTCTAATATAATATTAGGACTTAATGAAGGTTCAGGACCATCATCAAAATCTGAAAAATGATCCAGAGTTGGAGTAGGCATAAAGATAAATGATTGACTCCTGCCAATGCCTTGACTTGTTTGAGACATTTGAGGTGTTGATAAACTAATAGCTTCACTTTCTAGTTGTGACTCCAACACCTCATCATCATCAGTATCTTGATCAAGCAAAGTCCTTTGTCTTTTGGATGGCTTCTTAGCCATAGATGTTTGCGCATCATTTGATGGCTGCTTCTTCTTTGTCACTTTCTGCCCACTCAATGGTTGTTTAATATTTTTAAAAAATAGTTAATAACAATTAAGTATAATAACATGTACATAAATAACATAATTTTTGGGTCTATACCTTTTACATCCCCTTACATTGTGGTTTGCCTCTATACAATTGCCACAAGTCATAATTCTGTCTTTTCTAGACTGACTCCACTCCGCTTGCCTCATACTTTTGTATAGTAACTCTTTTGACTTTAGGCCTAGCATATTGATTCACCAGTTCTGGAGGTTCCATGGCTTGAGATGAATCTATCTTCCAAGATTTTTCACCAGGTATAAGCTATAACTTATGCTTGTAAGTAAGTATAAAGGCTTCTTTGCTATACCACCAGTGCATCTCCTTCAAAGGGTCTTCTTTTAAACATAAGCATGATTTTATTTCATGAGGACATAGGATTTCAGAAAGATCTCATGCCCTACATGTGCATCTTTTTCCCTACAAATTGACAATGCATTTGTCAACCCCTTCTACTATTTCAAATCCATCATCACTATTGAAATCAACCTCAATAGAATGAGCTATCTGCAGATAGTCATTATAAAGCTTCATGCTTTGAGGACTTTAGTCTGTCTTGCATGTTCTCACCTCATCTTAATGCTTTCTCAACCGATTTATTACTTTGAGTCTTATATCTTCCAACATCTTGATGATGAACTTGTATCTAGCTTCTAATATCCAAGAATTGAAAGACTCTCTAAAATTGTTATCCACGCCTTGATTCTTACAGATAGTGTCAAAGTATTCCCTACACCAACTCTAGGGTGGGTACTTTAACAAGTCAGTAACATATGCTTCCTTCAACTATTCTAGCGTTCTCAACTGACCCTTGAAGTCTTCTGCATAAGTGGCCCAAGAACTCCACCAAAGTAACTTCTTCATTTCAAGCCCTCTGTAATCTTTGCACCAGTTTGATTCTACATGTGTCACGCAAAACCTATGTTTTGCTTCAGGAAGGACTGTCTTCATTGACTCCATTAATCCCTGCACATATCAAAATAATTTCACAGATTAGTAACGATAAACTATAACAGATTAGTAATAAAATTATACAATATGTAAATAATACCTTCTGTATGTCAGACATAAATGTGACTCCATTACCCATATTCAAGTCCAATAAATTATGAAAAAGCTCCAAAAACCAAGTCCAGCTTCTTTTTATTTCTCTATCAACTAGAGCCCAAGCAAGTATATAAAAGTGATCCATATTATCTTGCCCAACATCAACTAATAGTTGTCCTTTAGCCTTCCCCTTTAAGAATGTATCATCCAACCCAATAAATGGTCTCAAACCCTCTTTATACCCCATCTTCAATGTCTGAAAATAAATGTACATCCTAAGAAATTTCATTTTGCCTTGCAACAATGCTTCATTAGATAAATTAATAACAACATCACTTCCAGGATTACTATCCCTCAAAGCATTGGCATATGCTTCAAGCTTGTTATGACATCATTGAAACTCTCGTCCAGCTTCTCCAATATCATTCTCTTTTCCCTTTTAGTCGTTAATTTACTAGCATTAAGTTGAAATGAATTCTTCAGGTCTGCCCTCATTTCTTTTACCTTATACTTAGGATTGTTGTCACGACCCGGAATCCCAACCTCGGGGTCGTGATGACACCTAGCATCCACTTGCTAGGCAAGCCGACGTGAGATAATTAAATAGCCAATTTTAAATAGTTAAAAAATATAATGATGATATACAATAAGAAATAGAAACTCAATCTAACACCGTACTAATATAAGTCACGTGATAATAATAACTCCTAGAAATTCGGAGTCACGAGTACATGAGCAACTAGAAGTGTCACGACCCAAATCCTTACATGACGTAATGACGCCTAACGTAGTACTAGTCAAGCCGACATTAACGAAACGACTCCAACACTTTTAACAAAAAATGGATTTAAAGCAGTTTAAATAATAAAACTTCTCATAAACAAGATAGAAAATCCAAAACACAACGCGGAAATTCCCATCATCTGGGTGTCACTAAGTACATGAGCATCTAAAAATCACAAGTTTGGAAAATACTATCTAACATAGTTCAAAACTAAACACAATAAGCGGAAAAGATAGGGAAAGAGAAACAAGGTCTGCGAAGTGCCGGGCAGCTACCTTGGAATCTCCCAGAAGATCAACTGTGTAGTGAATTAATACCCATCATATCCGGAAACACCTGGATCTGCACACGAAGTGTAGAGTGTAGCGTGAGTACAACTAACTCAGTAAGTAACAACACTAAATAACGAACTGAAAGTAGTGACGAGCTTCACAGTTATAGTTTAATTACAGTGATTTCAACTTAGGAAGGTAGGCATGCTTTCAAGTTCTATAAATTAGGTCAAAACAGTTATTTCATGACAAGTTTAAGTGAAAAAGAGTCTAATATCTTTCAGAAATTTCAAGATAGGGTTACATGACAGCTAAGTGCAACAATAATGAAATCAAATGCATCCTCTCAGGGTCACAGTCACTCAGCCCTCCCATTCGCTCAGCACTCAGCACTCGCACTCAATAGGTACATACACTCACTAGGGGTGTGTACAGACTCCGGAGGGGCTCCTGCAGCCCAAGCACTATAATCCACACGGACAACTCACGTGTTGCATGAATAACTCACATGCTATAATATAAATATCTGGATCCGAACGGACAACTCACGTGCTATAGTATAAATATCTAGATCTGTACGGACAACTCACGTGCTATAATATAAATATCTCACAATCAGGCCCTCGAGCTCACTCAATTATCAATGTCTCCAGTCTCTCGGGCTCTTAGGAATCATGAAAATCAGCCCAAACAGAAATTATATAATATATCAACAAGGAACAATAAAGACTGAGATATGATATGCAAGTAAAACTAAGACTGAGTACAACACATCAATTTAGTAGATAAATTAACATGTGCACGACCTCTAAGTGCCCCTTCATTACCAACACATGGCCGAAGCATGATTTCTAACAGGATTTGCAGCTCAATTTCTACATCACATGAAGAATTTACATATATCAACAAATTAATCATCTATATAGTTCCATGGAATGGACCAAGTCCTAATTCCTAAGGTACACGCCCACACGCCGGTCATCTAGCATGTGCGTCACCTTAAAACCAATAACATGACACAAAATCTAGGGCTTCATACCCTCAGAACCAAATTTAGAACTGTTACTTACCTCAATCAGAGCAAATCTCTACTCCAACACACCTTTGCCTCATAAATCGGCCTCTAAATGTCCCAAATCTAGCCACAAACAGTACAATAAAATTAACACGGGCTAACGAAATCAATTTCATTAGAAAATACGAAGTTAATAATCAAAAATTAGAAATTTGCTCAAAGCTAGCCCCTGGGGTCCACGTCTCGAAATTTGATAAAAGTCACAAAACCCAAAAGCCCATTCAACCACGAGTTCAACCATACCAGATTTATCAGAATCCGACACCGAATCATCACCCAAATCCCCAAATCAAACTCTCCAAATTCCTAGCCTTAAACCCCCAATTTATACCTTAAATACACACCAACTAGGTGGGAAAATCAATAGAGAAACAAGATTATTGATAAAAAAAGGAGCACAAAGGACTTACCTCAAGAATCCCCTCGAAAATCCTCTAAAAAATTGCCAAACCCGAGATCAAAATGTTTGAAATGAAGCCAATATCGCGAACCCTTGTATTTAACTTTCTTCCCAACACTTCCGCTTCTGCGGACACTTAACCGCATCTGCGGTGTCGCAGAAGCAACCAAAATTCCGCTTCTGTGGTGAACCACTGGATCTGGGCCTCCACTTCTGCGGTCCTTTCCCCCGTATCTATGCAATCGCATGTGCAAAACTGCCCATCACACTTGCGCAAAAGTTCGCTTTTGCGCCCATCACTCCGCTCCTGCGACCACGCAGGTGCAGAAAAATCTTCGCACTTGCGACCACAGTCCTCCCCAAGCCTGACCGCATCTGTGCTCATCAGCTTTCACCCGCGAGCTCGCACCTGTGACCAATGCTCCGCAGGTGTGATTGCACCAGAAGGCTTCAGCTTCAGTAGTCTCTCAACCTCAAACCTTGATCTGAAATCAGCCCGAGGCTCCCAGGACCTCAACTAAACATACCAACAAGTATTGAATCCTAATACGAACTAAGTCGAGCCCTCAAATCACATCAAACAATATCAAAAATATGAATATTCAAGCCTATTGAAACTAAGGAATTCCAATTTCTACAAACGATGCGGAAACTTATCAAATCTTGTCCGAATGACCCCAAATTTTGCAGAGAAGTCACAAATGATATTACAGACGTACTCCAACTTCCGGAATTGGGATCCGACCCTGATATAAAAAGTTCACTCCCGGTCAAACTTTCCAAAAATCCAACTTTCGCCATTTCAAGCCTAATTCCATTACGGACCTCCAAATCACAATCCGAACACGCTCCTAAGTCCAAAATACCCAACAGAGCTAACAGAACCATCAAAACTCCATTCTGGTGTCGTTTATATATAAGTCAACATCCGGTCAAACTTTTCAACTTAAGCTTCCAACTTTGAGACTAAGTGTCTCAATTTATTTCGAAACCTCTCCGGACCCGAACCGACTAACTCGGCGAGTCACATAACAATTATAAAGTACAAAATGAGCAGTAAATAGGGGAACGAGACTACAACTCTAGAAATGACCGGCCGATTGTTACATCCTCCCACTCTTAAACAAATGTTCGTCCTTGAATGGGTCTAGAAGCGTACCTGGAGTCTCAAATAGGTATGGATATCTGCTCCGTATCTCCCGTCCGGTCTCCCAAGTAGCCTTTTCCACCAGCTGAACTCTCCACTGCACCTTCACTGAAGCTATGTCCTTTGACCTCAACTTTTGAACTTCAATCCAAAATGGCCACCAGTTCTACGTCATAAGTCAGATCACCATCCAACTGAATCGTGCTGAAATCCAAAACATGAGATGGATCGATGGCATACTTCCAGAGCATAGAAACATGAAATACTGGATGCACACTCGACAAGCTAGGTGGAAAGGCAAGTTTGTAAGCCACCTCTCCAATCCTCTAAAGTACCTCAAACGTCTCAATGTATCGAGGGCTCAACTTTCCCTTCTTCCCAAACCTCGTGAAACCCTTCATGGGTGAAACCTTGAGCAGAACCTTCTCCCCAACCATGTAAGCAACCTCACAAACCTTACTATTGGCATAACTCTTATGTCTAGACTACGCCGTGCGAAGCCGCTCCTGAATCAATTTAACCTTGTCCATAGCATCCTGAACCAAGTTAGTACCCAATAGCCTAGCCTCACCCGGCTAAAACCAAACCACCAGAGATCTACACCGCCTCCCATACAAAGTCTCATATGGAGCCATCTGAATGCTCGACTGATAACTATTATTGTAGGCAAACTCCGCGAGCGGTAGAAATTAATGCCAAGAACCCCCAAAATTAATGACACAAACGCGTAACATATCCTTCAATATCTGAATAGTGCGCTTGGACTGTCCGTCCATCTAAGGGTGAAATGTTGTACTCAACTCAACATGGGTGCCCAAACCCTCGCTGCACGGCTCTCCAAAATTGTAATGTAAACTGCATGCCTCGATTAGAAATGATTGACACTGGCACCCCGTGAAGGCGCACAATCTCTCAGATGTAAATCTCAGCCAACCACTCTAAAGAATAAGTAGTACCAACTTGAATGAAGTGCACGGACTTGGTCAGCCGATCCATAATCACCCAAATAACATCAATCTTCCTCGAAGTTCGTGAGAGCCCAACTACAATATCCATGATGATCTATCCCATTTCTACTCTAGAATCTCTAGCCTCTAGAGTAATCGACCCGGTCTATGATGCTCATACTTCACATGCTGACAGTTAAGGCACCGAGATACAAACCTCACTATATCCTTCTTCATTCTTCTCCACCAATAGTGATGCCTCAAGTCCTGGTACATCTTCACGGCACCCGAATGAATGGAATACTACGAACTGTGGGCCTCCTCTAGAATCAACTCACATAGCCCATCCACATTAGGCACACAAATCCGACCCTGCTCAATACTCCGTTATCCCCCATAGTAACATCTCTAGCATCACCTTGCTGAACCATGTCTTTGAGGACAAGCAAATGAGGATCATCATTTGCGATCAAATAAGCTAGACCGAGAAACCACACAAGCCAAAACCCGACTGGGCTCCGAAATATCTAATCTCACGAACTGGTTGGCCAAGGCCTAAACATCAACTGCAAGAGGTCTCTCACCAACATGAATAAATGCAAGACTACCCATACTCACTGCCTTTCTACTCAAGGCATCGACCATTACATTGGCCTTCCCGGAGCGATATAGAATGGTGATATCATAGTCCTTTAGCATCTCCAACCATCTTCGCTGCTTCAAATTTAGATCCTTTTGTTTGAACAAGTGCTGGAGATTTTGATGATCCGTAAATACCTCACAAGACACACCATAGAGATAATGCCTCCAGATCTTCAATGCATGAACAATGGCAGCCAACTCCGAATCATAAACATGGTAGTTCTTCTCATGAGGCTTCAACTGGAACGAAGCATATGCAATCACTCTACCCCCTGCATCAAGATACACCCAATACCAATCCGGGAAGCATCACAATATACTGTATAAGAGCCTGAAGCTGAAGGCAACACCAAAACTAGAGTTGTGGTCAAGGCCAGTCTTGAGCTTCTGAAAACTCTCCTCACAATCATCCGACCACCTAAAAGTAGCACCCTTCTGGGTCAATTTGGTCAAAGGCGATGCAATAGACGAGAAAGCCTCCACAAAGCGATGATAATAACCGGCCAAGCTGAGAAAACTCCGAATCTCCATAGCTGAGGATGGTCTAAGCCAACTCTAAACTGTCATGGCCCAAAAAGTAACCTTGTCATGATGACGCCTATCGTGGTACTAGGCAAGCTGACACATTATCAAAACAAACTGATATTTTCATTTCAAAGATAATCCCAAAGTTATTTAATATAAAACCTTCATAAGGGAGTTCAAGTCAAAACAGAAGTGCGGAAAAAGGAAGCCTGACATCGGGGTGTCACTAGTCATGAGCATCTACTACAATTTGTCAAACAACATCGAGACTAACATAGTCTGGAAAATAACTAAAGGAAGATAAGAGGGAGAAGAGCAAGGTTGCGATCGCCAGGTAACTACCTTGATATCTCCGAGAAATATCTGCAACTGGAATAGTCAACAACCGTTACCGCGTCTAGATATGCCTAGATCTGCACACAATGTGCAGGGAGTAATGTGAGTACTTCCAACTCAGTAAGTAATAGAAATAAATAAGGAACTGAGAAGCAGTGACGAGCTATGAAAATACAGTTTATTTTAGTAAACTTCATCAAGAAATATGTATACTTTCAAATTCAATAGTTTAAGTCAAATCAGTTCATGCTCAAGTACCAGATATCAAGTCTTTCAGAGAGTTACATAACAAGTACAAAAAATAGCTAAGTACAACAATAATGGAAAGCGAGTACAGTCTCTCAAGACACAGTCACTCAGCTCATCTCAACAGCTTAATCACTCTACGCTCAGCCCTCAATGATCACATTCAATAGGTACCTACACTCACTAGAGGTGTGCACACTCCGGAGAGGCTCCTTCAGCCCAAGTGCTATAATCTGCACGAATAACTCACATGCTGCACAGACAACTAACGTGCTATAGTATCAATATCAGAATCCGCACGGACAACTCACGTGTTATAGTCTCAATATCAGAATCTACACGGACAACTCACGTGTTATAGTCTCAATATCCTCACAATTAGGCCCTCGGCCTCACTCAGTCATCAATCTCTCCAGCCTCTCGGGATCTCAAAAATCATATATATAGCCCAAACAAAAATAATATCATGTATCAACAATGAACAATAAGAGACGGAGGCATAATAAGGAAGAAAAGCTATGACTGAGTACAAAACAACAATTAACAGCTAATTCAGCAAGTATACGACCTCGCAAGTCTCAACAGTGATCACATAAGGCCTAAACATAATTTCTAACATGAAGTACAATCAATTTCCATGAAAACAGAGGGAACATATATTAAACAGTAGGCCAATTGATTCCACAGTCTCACGGGACGGACCAAGTCATAGTCCCTACGGTGCACGCCCGCACGCCCATCACCTAGCATGTGCTTCACCTCCACAATAGTCATATGTCACAGTGTTCGGGGTTTCATACCTTCAGGACCAGATTTATAACTGTTACTTAACTCAAGCCGATCAAATCTCTACTCCGCTCTTGCCCCTCGACTCGGCCTCCAAATGCTTTGAATCTATTCACAACCAGTACAATACCATCAATATATGCTAATGGAATGAATTTCATAAGAAAAACTATCAAATTAGACCAAGAACCCGAAATTGGTTCAAACACCTCCTCCCCCGGGCCCACATCTCGGAATCCAACAAAAATTACAGAACTAAAAAACCCATTCACTCACGAGTCCATACATACGAAATTTATCAAAATCCAACTCCATTTGGTCCCACGAATCCTCAAATCAAACTCTCCAATTTTCAAGCCCTAAATTCCCAAATTTGTAGCTCAAATTCCCAATAAGATGATGAATAAAGCCATAGATTCATGAAATTTATACCATTATAGGTTAGAATCACTTACCCCAATGTCGCTCCTTGAAATCCTTCGGAAAATCGCGCCTTTCCCGAGTTCTTCAAACCCAAAATTGAAAATGGAGAACAAAACATTGAGCTGGGTTTTTTTGCCCAGCAAAACCATACTTGCGGTCCCATTTCCGCATCTGCAGTACCGCATCTGCGAAGAGGGCTTGGCTTCTGCGGAATTTCATTAAAAAGTCATCTTCCGCTTCTGCGATTGCTTGACCGCATCTGCGGTGATTGCAGATATGGGGACCAAGCCGCACCTGCGATCCAGCTGCGCACCTATGCCTCAAATCCACTTCTGCGAACCTCGCACCACAGTTCCCCCTCCGCAGGTGCGGTTAAGACATAACTAGCAGCTTCAACTGCATTTTCCAAATTCCAAGCTCTCCGTTAACCATCCAAAATCATCCTGAGCCCCTCGGGACCTCAATCAAACACACCAACAAGTCATATATCAACATACGAACTTAGTCGAACCTTTGTATCACTCAAAACAACATCAAAACACCAAATTACACCCGGATTCAAGTCTAAGAACTTCTAAACTTTCAAATTTCACAAACGATGCTGAAACCTATCAAATCACGTCCGAATGACCTCAAATTTTGCACACAAGTCAAAAATGACACTACTAACCTATTACAACTTCCGAAATTCCATTCCGACCCCGATATCAAAATTTTCATTGCCGACCAAAATCGCCAAAATTCCAACTTTCGCCGGTTCATGCCAAATTCTATTACGGACCTCCAAATCACATTCCGGACGCGCTTCTAAGTCCAAAGTCACCTAATGGAGCTAACATAACCATCAAAATTCAAATCCGAGGTCATTTACACATAAGTAAACATTCGATCAACTTTCCCAATTTAAGTCTTCCCAAAAGAGACTAAGTGTCTCAATTTACTCCAAAACCACTCCGGACCTGAACCAACTAACTCGGTATGTCAAAATACAATTGAAGAACACAAAGGATGTAGAAAATGGGGGAAAAAGGGCTATAACTCTCGAAACAACTAGCCGAGTCGTTACATAAACCACCTCTATCTTCTTCGGATCGACCTGAATTCTCTCACTGGACACCACATGCCCCAAGAATGCCACTGAACTAAGCCAAAACTTACACTTGTAGAACTTGGAATAAAGCTTCTCCTCCCTCAACCGTTGCAACACAGTCCTTAAATGTTGGGCATGCTTCTCCTTGCTACGAGAGTACACCAGGATATCATTAATGAACATTATGACAAATGAGTCGAGATAAGGCTGAAACACACTGTTCATCAGATGCATGAACGCTTCTAGGGTGTTGGTGAGTCCAAATGACATCACAAGGAACTCATAATGGCCATAACAAGTCCTGAATGCTGTCTTTAGAACATTCGAGTCCCGAATCTTCAATTGGTGATACACAGACCTCAAATCAATCTTAGAGAACACCCTTTCTCCCTGAAACTAGTTAAAAAGATCATCAATATGTGGCAAAGGATACTTGTTCTTGATCGTGACTTTGTTCAACTGACTATAATCAATGCACATCCTCATAGTACCATCATTCTTCTTCACAAATAGAACCTGTGCACCCTAAGGTTGCACTAGACCTAATAAACCCCTTATCAAAGAGTTTCTGAAGCTACTCCTTTAATTCCTTTAACTCAGCTTATGCCATACGATACGGTGGAATGGAAATGAGCTGAGTGCCCGGTACCAAGTCAATACCGAAATCAAAATCCCTATCGGACGTCATGCCCGACAGGTTTGTAGGAAACACATACAGAAAATCTCGCACCACCGAAATAGAATCAATAGTAGGAATATTAGCACTAACATCCCTCACAAAGGCTAAATAAGATAAAAAAAACCCTTCCCAACCATCCGTTGGGCGTCCAAGTATGAAATCACTCTGCTGCGAACATAGTCTAGAGAACCTTTCCACTCAATCCTTGGACACCCCGACATCGCCAACGTCACGGTCTTAGCGTGACAATCTAGAACAACATGACATGGAGATAACCAATTCATACCCAAAATCACGTCGAAGTTCACCATACTAAGCAACAAGAGGTCAACTCTAGTCTCCAATCCCCCAATAATCACTACACACGACCGATATACACGGTCCATAACAATAGTATCACCCACTAGCATGGATACATTAACAGATGAAACTAAGAACTTACAGGGTCATATCCAGATAATGAGCAAAAAATGATGATACATACGAATAAATGGAACTAGGGTCAAATAATATAGAAGCATCCCTATGGCATACTGAGACAATACCTATGATTACTACATCTGAAGCAACAACATCTGGCCTGGCAAGAATAGCATAGAATCAGGCATAACCACCACCTGATCGGCCTCCTCCTCTAGGGCGACTTCTAGCTGCCTGGGCCCCATTCCGAGCTGGCTGAGTGGGTGTTGTAACTACTGGTGCTGGTGCCATCGGCCAAGAACTCTACTATGGAGCCCCACTCAAAAACCTTAGGAAATCTCTCTTGATATGACCAAAGTCTCTACACTCGAAACAACCCCTCATCTAATGGAATCGCTGCTCATGATAACCCAAGGAACTACCTATAGAAACCTGAGCGAACGAGGCATAGTGAGAACTCTGCGCTAGTAGTGCACTGAATGAAGACTAGCCTGAGCGAGCACTGTAAGAACCATGGATAGCTGATGCACCACGATGAGATGGACGAGCCATCTGAGCGGCCCTATAAGGACGACCCCTGTTGTGGTAGGAGCCCCCAAAAGGTACACCACCAAAACCACTTGAACCTCGAGGCCTATTTGTCTCCCTCTTATCACGCTCCTAGCTACGGACCATCTCTATCTGCTGAGCAATGTCAACTACATAATCTAAAGTAGCACCAGATACCCTCTCCCTCGTCATAAGCAACCGCAGCTGATATGTGAGACCGTTAATAAACCTCCTGATCCTATCCCTATTAGTGGGAACCAACCAAACTGCGTGATGATCCAACTTGAAAGACTTTATCTCATACTGGGTCACAGACATGCCATCCTGACGAAGCTGCTCAAACTATCTGCGCAGCTCCTTTCTTCTGGACTGTGGCACGAACTTCTCCAAGAAGAGAATGGAGAACTCATGCCATATAAGTGGTGCTGCTCCGATCGGCCTACGCCTCTCATAAGCCTCCCACCATCTAAAGGCAGCCCCAGAAAACTAAAAAATAGTGAACGAGACCCCACCGGTCTCTAGAATACCTTCCGTACGAAGAATTCGCTGGAACTTGTCCAAGAAACACGAGGCATCATCTGACTCAGCCCCGCTAAATGATGGAGGCTGAAGACTCCCAAATCTCTCAAGCCTCTTCTGCTCATCATCAGTCATAACAGGAACCACTTAAGCCTGAGCAGCTGCAACCGGCTAGGTTGGTAGTGCCCCCGTTGTCTGAAGTCCCTGCATCACCTGCTCTGGTGTACGGGCGACGGGAGTCTGAGTACCTCCCCCGGCCTGAGAAGTGGTTGCTACGACTAGAACAGAGACCGCTTGAGCAAGACTTGTGCACACGATTAGAATCTGAGCCAAAGCCTCCTGAAGGCCTGGAATCAGAGTGGGCACAGCTGGTGCCTGAGCTGGTCCCACCGGATAATCTCCAACTAGAACCTGCTCCTGAACTAGGGCAATTGGTGGATCTTATGTGTTGCTCTAGCTATTGTATGAGCTACACCTCTATCCCTACTACGGCCCCTACCGCGACCTCGGCCTCTCGTGGCCCTAGCTGGTGGTACCGGTGGCTGTCCGTCCTGACCGGTAGCATGTGTCCTCACATTTATGAGAGAATAGAATACATAAGTTTAGTTACCGGAATCAACAAATTTGCATGACAAGAATACAAGAATGTGAAGTTTCCTAAGGGTTTGGCAGCCTCCCTAAGATAAGTACAGACGTCTTCGTACCGATCCGCAAGACTCTACTAACCCTGCTCATGACTCATGAGACCTATGTAACCTAGTCTCTGATACCAACTTGTCACGACCCAAATCCTCACCTGTCGTGATGGCGCCTAATGTAGTACTAGGCAAGCCGACATTTATGAAACAACTCCAACACTTTTAACAAAAATGGATTTAAAGCAGTTTAAATAATAAAACTTCTCATAAATAGGATAGAAAATTGAAACACAACGTAGAAATTCCCAACATCGGGTGTCACTAAGTACATGAGCATCTACATGGACAACTCACGTGTTACACGGACAACTCACGTGCTATAGTATAAATATCTAGATTCGCACGGACAACTCACGTGCTATAGTATAAATATCTAGATTCGCGGGGACAACTCACGTGCTGCATGGATAACTCACGTGCTATAGTATAAATATCTCATAATCAGTCCCTCGGCCTCACTCAGTTATCAAACTCTCCAGTCTCTCAGGCTTTTAGAAATCATGAAAATCAGCCCAAACAGAAATTATATAATGTATCAACAAGGAACAATAGAGACTGAGATATGATATGCAAGTAAAACTGAGACTAAGTACAACATAGCAATTTAGTAGATAAATTAACATGTACACAACCTCTGAGGGTCCTTTCAGTACCAACACATGGCATAAGCATGAATTCTAACAGGATTTGCAGCTCAATTTCTATATCACATGAAGAATTTATAGATATCAATAGATTAATCATCTATACAGTTCCATGGAATGGACCAAGTCCCAATTCCTACAGTGCATGCCCACACGCCCATCACCTAGCATGTGCGTCACCTCAAAACCAATCACATGACACAAGATTCGGGGTTTCATACATTCAGAACCAAATTTAGAACTGTTACTTCCCTCAATCAAAGTAAATCTCCACGTCAAACACCTTTGTCTCGCAAATTGGCCTCCAAATATCCCGAATCTAGCCATAAATAGTACAATAAAATCAACACCGGATAACGGAATCGATTTCACTAGAAAATACGAAGTTATTAATCAAAAATCAGAAATTGTCTCAAAGTCGGCCCCTAGGCCCACGTCTCGAAATTCGATAGAAGTCATAAAACTCGAAAGCCCATTCAACTATGAGTTCAACCATACCAGATTATCAAAATCCGACACTGAATCGTCACCCAAATCCCCAAATCAAACTCTCCAAATCCCTAACCTCAACCCCTAATTTACACCTTAAATACCAACTAGGTGAGAAAATCAATGGGGAAACAAGATTATTGATCGGAAACGAGCACAAAGGACTTACCTCAAGAATTCCATCGAATATCCTCTCAAAAATTGCTAAACCCGAGCTCAAAATGTTTGGAATAAAGCCAAATCGCGAACCCTTATATTTAACTTTCTGCCAGCACTTCCGCATCTATGGATACTTAACCGCATATGTGGTGTCGTATAAGCGACCAAAATTCCGCTTCTGCGTTGAACCACTAAAGCTGGGCCTCCGTTTCTGCTGTCCTTTCCCTTGCATTTGTGCAATTGCAGGTGCGATCGCAAACGTCCGCTTCAGCGCCCATCACTCCGCTCCTGCGACCATGTAGGTGCGGAAAAATCTTTGCACCTGCGACCACAGTCCTCCCCAAGCTTGGCCGCATCTGCGCTGCTCAGCTCGCACCTGCGAGCTCTCACATGCGACCAATGCTCCGCAGGCGCGATTGCACCAGAAGGCTTCAGCTTTAGCAGTCTCTCAACCTCACACCTTGATCCAAAAACCATTTGAAATCAACCCAAGGCCTCTGAGACCTCAACCAAACATACCAACAAGTCTTAAAACCTCATACGAACTCAGTTGATCCCTCAAATCACATAAAAAATATCAAAAACACGAATCACATACCAATTCAAGCCTATTAAAATTAAGAAATTCCAACATCTAAAAACAATGCTGAAACCTATCAAATCCCGTCCGAATGACCCCAAATTTTGCACACAAGTCACAAATGACATTGCGAACCTACTCCAACTTCCGGAATCGGAATTCGACCCCGATATCAAAATTCCACTCCCGGTCAAACTTTTCAAAAATCCAACTTTCGCCATTGCAAGCCTAATTCCACTATGGACCTCCAAATCACAATCCAGACACGCTCATAAGTCCGAACTCACCCAACGAAGCTAACAGAACCATCAAAACTCCATTCCGAAGTCGTTACACATAAGTCAATATCCGGTCAACCTTTTCAACTTAAGCTTCTAACTTTGAGTCTAAGTGTCTCAATTCATTCCGAAACCTCTCCGGACCCGAACCGACTAACTCGACAAGTCACATAACATCGATAAAGTACAAAATGAGTAGTAGACGGAGGAACGTGACTACAACTCTCAAAATAACTGGCCGGGTCATTACAAGAAGTCTACAAACAAAGTCTGAAATAAATATAACTGTTTCAAAGGAAAGGAACAGTAAAAATGGGAAAAGGATCGGGACTTCAAGGTCTATGGATGCCGGTAGATCTACCTCGAATCGCTGTATGCAATGATCCAAGCTGACGTACCTCACATACCACGGGGGTCAATACCAGTATTTGCACAAGAAGTGCAGAAATATAGTATGAGTACAACTGACCCAATGTACTCTGTAAGTGTCGAGCCTAACCTCGATGAGGTAGTGATGAAGCTATGACAAGACACCTACGTAAATAAATATGTTCAAGTATATGTAAAGCAACAACAGTAATAGAGAATGATAATGTACAAATTGGAAAGGACATGCAATATGGGGCAAATGTAATAACTACAACAAGTATAAAATCACAAAATAGCTGAGTAAATCATCAACCAATGAAATAAAATAAACCAACGATATGAAAATGGCACGGCATCATCCTTCATAATTTTTTTCTCATTCTTGACATGTAATAATGAATAAATGAGATGAATAGCATACATCACCCTTCGTGTTTTTACTCTCTTCCTCACCATGTAATAATGAATAAATGAGATAGATGGAACGACATCACCCACCGTGCTTTTACTCTCTTCCTCACCATATAATAATGAATAAATTAGATAGATGGCACGACATCATCCTTCATGCTTTTATTCTCTTCCTCACCATATAATAATGAATAAATGAGATAAATAGCACGTCATCACCCTTCGTTCTTTTGCTCTCTTCCTCACCATATAATGATGGTAATATGAATTTAAGAAATAAATAATATAGAGAACATATTTAACATCAAATAGGGAACCGAGATACCAAACTTCAACTTCCAAAAATATTCAACAACTATGAAATAAGCAATAAATATAAAACAAATAATCAGGAAATAATTACCTAACCTACGCATGGATATCATAATTAAAAATGCAATAAAACACAACGAAGCAAGTTTCAACCGCATGCTTTAACCCAATTACAACGTATAAGTACTCGTCACCTCACATATACGTTGTTCCCACACACAAACACGTAGCAAATAGATTAACAAGTCCTAATCTCTCAATTTAAGGTTAACCACAATACTTACCTCGCTCCGCAATCAAATCAAAGCTCAATCGTGGTCTTTTCTCTAAAAGTCGCCTCCAAACCAGTTGAATATCACCAAATATAGCTCAAACAATTCAAAATAAACTTTAGAAACTACCCATGAGTGAAAAAAAAATTCAATATTTAATGATTTCAGAAAAATCCAACAAAAGTCAACCCCAGACCCGCTTGGTCAAAACCCGAGATTCAGACCAAAATCCAATTATCCATTCACCCCGAGCCCGATTATATGATTAGTTTTGAAATTTGACTCAATTTGAGATCTAAATCTCAATTTCTCAAAATCCCAAATTTTTACTTAAATCCCTAATTTCTATCATGAAAAAGCATAGACTAAAGTTAGAAATCATTGGGTGTTGATGGAAATGGAAGAAAAAAAGTTAAAATCTACTAACCTATGAATTTGGGATAAACTTTCTCTTCCAAATCGCCTATAGGCCGAGCTCAAGCTTGAAAATGGTGAAAAATAGGATAAATCCTGACTTTTGGAAGTTTTAAATCACTGGCGCCAGGTCTTCTTCGCGTTCGTGAAAGACTTGACGCGATTGCGAAGCACTATGACCCAATTGGCCTTCGCGTTCACGAGATGTTCTTCGCGTTTGCGATGGCCCGTCCCTCCTAGACTTCGCGTTCGTGACCCTTGGTTTGTGTTCGCGTAGAACACCCAACAGATCCCCTCCCAAGCCCATCACCCATCGCGTTCGCATGGTATTGGTCGCGTTCGCGAAGGGTGATCCCACTACTACTTCGCATTTGCGACCTCAACCTCGCGTTCACAAGAAGAAATCCCACCCCATCCCAGGTTACCCTTCGTGATCGTGATAGTGGCTTCGCGATCGCGAAGAACAAAGCACCAAACACCAAAAATCTTTGCAAACCAGCAATCTCCTAAGTCCGAAATGGTCTGTAGCCTATCCAAAACTCACTCGAGCCCCTCGTTCTCCAAATCAAACATGCAAACAAGAGTATTAACATCATACAAACTCACTTGTGCGATCAAAATACCAAAATAACACCTAAAACTACGAATCAGATATCAAAATGTATGAAATTTTCAAAGAAACTTAAGAACTTTAAATTTACAATCGGACGTCCGAATCAAGTCAAATCAATCCCGTTTGCACTAAAATTTGCAAGCAAGTCATAAATAGTGAAATAAACCTATACCAAGTTCTGGAACTAAAATCCGAACTTGGTAGCGACAAAGTCAACATACAGTCAAACCTAGAAATTCTTTAAACCTTCAAATTACTAGTTTTCAACAAATTATGTTAAATCGAGTTAGGGACTTTAGAATTCAATTTCGGGCATACGCCCAAGTCCCAAATCACTATAGGAAAAATAGTTATTAGTGACAAGAAAAATAGTCCCTAAAAATCAGATTTTGGTCCCTAAAGATAAATAACGATCAGGTTCACCTGGTCGCGACCCGTCATTGCAGGCTTCGCCGCTAAAGGTCAATAGCGATGGGTCTTTTACGCTGGTCCCTAAAAGGTTTCAACGACCAACGCATTTATGGACTCCAAAAGATTTTTGAGGACCAGATTTCTGGTCCATGATAAAAAAAAAAAACGCATTAAATCAATCATTATGTGGTCCTTAATTGATTTAGGGGCTACTTTTATGGTCCCTAATGATTAACTAAGTAGACATTAAACTGGTCAAAAATAATATTTTAAGAACAATAACTCTGATCCATAAAAAAATTACTGATGGACCCTAAAGTTTGTATCAATAAATCTCAATATTAATCTCTAAAAACCATTGGCACAAAAATAATATTAAGATAAATCTTTCTATTACAAAATTTGAGTAACTTCTTGTTAATGGCAAGATATATATATATAGCCATGATGTAAGTCACAATAACTTCTACAAAATCCCACAACAAAAACACCTAATTGATATCCCTAGATTAGAAATATAATAATATTTTTTGCAATAATGTTCTAGCAAAATTATAGTCATCTTCAATATATATCCAAAAGCTACATCTTGACTTGTAAGTTATACTCTCCAAAACCTGAAAAAAGGATGCAAACAATTATTGTTAAGAAAATAAATAAAAAGAAACCAGAAAATCAATTAATTTACTGGGATAATTATTTAGCCTCTTACCTAAATAAGTTCCCAAATTAGAAACATAAACCATCACTGTAAAAGAGGCTGCATGACAACAAACATAAGTGGGTTAGAAATAATACTTTTGGATAATAAGAACAATAAGTCTAGTTTTCCTAAGCCTTTATTTGTTTGATTGCCTATCAGTCTACTGAACTTGTTTAACTGATTAACACTATGATATGTATTATAGCTTAGTATGAATCTTATCCAAATCTTCATTCTCTTCAGTTAACTATGTAACCACAAGCAAACATTTATGAAGGAAAACTGCGAACCCTGAAATAGCTTTATGAAATTCATTAACGTGACATATGTATGACAACAATATAAAACTATTAACAAACCCATGCAACTGGAAGTCAGTTGAATGAGTGCCTATTCCAATGTTCAAAAGATTTTAAGGCTAAACTTAATTCAATACTTGTTTAAGGCTGAACTTGATTCAAAACTAGTACATAACTCGGACAGAAGCCAAAAAGAAGCAAACTACTACATCTTTCTTCCAAACAAATCCAGAAAATTCATAAATTGATGAAGGTTTTCTACTAGCGGATTGCTTTTATACAAAAATTAAAGATTATGTAAACATCGATTTCTAGTTCTAGAAATATGTTCTTTTTACCCCTCAAAGCATGCTCTATTCTTCTCTAGCCAAATAGTCCAAAAGATACAAAGAGGAATAGTCTTCAATATGTTGATTCCATGACTTGATCAAGTGTCTGCATATGGAAGCAACCACCTGTTATAATCTATAGAGTAAGTTGTGTTAGATCTTTGAATTGTGGTTGATAGTGGATAAATACACAGCACAAGTCCCGTTTATAGGTAATTTTTGATCTTTTATAGAAGTATATCATGCAGGAGTTAATGTACAAATTATACCAGATTGCTGCTCATTTGGAATATTGCTCGCTATTGGAGTTTTCCGAAACAACATTTGCAAATATTTGTGTTTAGAATGCTAAACTTCTACTATTTTCCTTGGTCCAATGGTTACCACCTGGGATTTTACCACTTGCCTTGGTCTAGTGTTTAATTCTTCCATAAGATTCTAGACAATCATACCAATGTTTATACATTTACATTTTTATGTTCGGATCGTTTATGCTTATATTAGTCTAATCTATAGTTCTGTCCATGCCTACAAATTGAGTTACATAAGCACTAAGTGTGCCTTGCTTCCTAGTCTATGCGCAAACTAAGAGTATATTATGTCACGAGGAATGAAGAACCATGTTGATTCCATGATCTGACACTTGACAACAAAGTTGTACATGCTCAAGGAGCATGTAGAAAAGTAGCATATGCACAAACTTTGGCATCACCCATGAAACACCACAATTGTTTAGAAACAGATCTCAAACTTGTCCTGAAAATCTGCAGACTAGTTCTTAAAGCTATTTAGATATTTAGATGAATTTCTTATGTGCAGACTAGTTGTATTGAATGTTTAAAAAGATGCTCTTTTAAACTTCAGAAAAGGTCCCAAGAATTCATCACAAAGCATGTCGACTTTGATATTCAAGGAAAATTACTGCAACTAGAAAGGTGTCGAATGCGACAATAGAACTGGAACATGTAGAAAAGCAGCAAATGCACAATCAACAACAAAATGAGCCAATATCCCGAGTAAGTTGTTACTAACTCGGTATGTTAATCAGATGGCCATTCTCCTGAAACAGTCTATGTCGGAGGCTGGACATTGGAGTGTTGAGCCAATACTAGTTGCTGAAGTTCTTTCATCTCACTTTCTAATATAGACACACGATCACATGTTTTTTCTCTTCTAGAGTTGAACGTAACTCAGATATTAGTGCAGCCTTTGAAGAAGCGCCACCTTTCAAGTTGTTTGCTTTTACTCCACCTCCATAACCAAATACATGGCTGCGAGTTTGAGGTCCAATGCATTTTTCTACAATCTCTATCCTTGGAAGAGACGATTCAGACATCACCAATTCTTGGACTTGATCCTGAAAAATATATAAAGAGATTGTCAGAATACATGCTAACTAAAAGTAAGGTAAACGCACATGTTTCTCAATTATTTCAAAATCAACAAGTGTGTTATTCTTCTTGCGAGTCTCAAAGAAAATAGTTGCCAAATCTGGTGGCTTGCCATCTTTTTCGCCCTTCACATCAAAGTAAACCATGTCAAATAGTGTCTGTTAATATTCAAAGAAAAGAATTGAGATTTTATGATAGCACCTTTTGATAAATAATTTCTCTAATTGGCTTGATACCAATATGATGAAGCATTTTCAGCTTAGCTCTATTTGCTGCGTTCCTATGGCTTCTCGCCTATATTTGTGTAATAATATTATATTGAAATGTTATAAATAAATCTCAAATGATTGATCATAGTATGAAAATGAAAATATATAACTAAGTATTATATGTCAAACCTGAAAACTTTCAAAAAAAAAAATGCTCCTTTATCAACCATTCCCATTATTTTTTGTCCCTTTGGCATATTTCTAAGAGCCTCTTGGATTGGCTTACCCTTCACATACTTTGCATGCAATTGTCCTCTCCATTTATTCCATAATACCCCCGCGGAGTTGAACACTGACTTCGACCAGGAGATTGATAGAGACCATCCTTTGATTGAGAGAGCCAGTGCCCTTAAAAAGGGTACAAGGATATAAAACTCCCAATGGGAGAGCATGCGCCCAGAGAAGAGAATTCTTTCATCCAACTCAAATTATGTCAGGATTAATATCCATATCATCGCTCTCAAATTTATCCTACAATAAAACAAATAAGCTTTAAACCTTTAGAGTATGTGAAAATAAATTAGCAGTCATTCAATGATTCAAAGTAAGTGAATTGGAATTCCCTCATAGTATCTGCTGAAAAGACAAAAATCCATGTAATTCAGCCAATAAGAAAAAGAATAATTACTAGGAAACATCAGTGTTCTAGCATTACAGAGATAATTCCTTGCCAACATCTAGTTGCCAACCTAAGTAGTCTAACTGAAGTAGAAGCAGAAGTAAGTGTATTAATTGTCCATTTAGTCTTATAATCTCTTATTTAACAAATAAGTTCATTCTATAAACATCATCTTGAGATGATGTTATATCAACGTAGAACTTGAGAAGTTTCATAATTGCTAAAATATTTGCATGAGTTAACACTACATCTTTGCTAACTCCCGTAGTTCCTAAAGAGTATAGTATTGCTGCTGTATCCGAAAGCGTTGGTCTGTCCTTTAACATTTCTAAAGGGTCACAATTCTTAATCAGGTCCTCTACTGAAACTGAATTTTCATCGTTTTTGGGTCGTGTTGTGAGAAGAACAGGAACACTAGATGGGACTAATTTATGTACTTCTTCTGGTGCAGAAATGGCTAATTTTACACGCGATAGACATACTTGTTTAAAAATTTCTGATTAGGTATTACGAGGATTGGCAGGGGATAATATAGCACCAAGTGAAAGAACAGCTAGAGTGCTAGACATATATAAGTACAGCTCCTAGCATATATAATCAAATAAGAGAAAAAGATATAAATAATAGAGGCCATAGCCACATCTCCGGATTAGTAGAAAAGAGGAACCCAAGAAGAAAAAAAAGAACACTCAATCCAGTTACCTCAACAGCCGCCCATATATGATTTAATTTTTCTTCCTAAATATCATCCCACGATGTTACTCCCAACGGACACATATTAGGATCACAAACTAATTTTTCCAAATGCCTTGCAAATAGATTGATATTCTTTTCAACTATTCGATTATTGTAAAAGGTTACTTTAAGCTTCTGTCCCATTTCAAGTGATGCAACTTATTTGCACTTGTTACTTTCTCGAACCTTTTTTACCTTACTAGTACATGAACCTACATTTAGATAATGTAAAAGCATTTGTAAATATTACACAACTAATAAACTTATGATAGATAAGATTTGAGAACATACTTGGTTCAACTGTTTGGGAGGATTTCATCACTTGATCAATAGATGGAGAAAATGCAATATCAGTTTGCACATACTTTTCCTCATAAATAGAGGGAGTTACATTTGTTGTTCACAATTCTTGAGCAGCAAACATTGTAGAATTAGATCCTGTACTGTTAGAAGTTCTTGGCATGCCTTAACTAGCCTAAAGAGCATTATGATGAAAGGATCCCCCTTATTTCCAGAAACCTTTGAAGACAACAACGATTTATTCTCTCGCCCCCATCCTCGTCCCATCCCTATAGCACCTAATGCAAGAAATTATTTTTAAAGCTAAAATTTATATTTTCTTCCATTTTTCACATAAAAGTTTTTTGGAAAAAGATACGGACTGCGCACGTAAATCAAGAAATACTAAACGAAGCTACTTGAGGTCTCGAAATACATAAATGAAGGCTAAAACTCAAAATAACCTATCGCGTCATCACATTCTTCACCTCTAAAATAGAGGTTCGTCCTCGAACGGACATAGAAAGGTACCTGGACTAGTGAAAAGGTGTGGGTATCCACTCCGCATATCAGACTCGGACTCTCACATAGCTGCCTCGATCGGTTGACCTCCCCACTACACTCGAACTGAAGGGTAGCTCTTAGACTTCAACTTTCGGACTTGCCGAGCTAAAATGGCTACCAGCTCTTCCTTATAAGTCAAATCTTTGTCCATGTCACGACCCCGGTTTGCCCTCCGTGAACCATCGTGACGGCATCTAGTCTCTACCACTAGGTAAGCTTAATTTGCAGAAGAAAAATCAAAATTTGCGGAAGTAAACAATTTAAAATAGAAATAAAACAGTAACAGTGTTTAAATGTGCCGCTTGACATACACCATGTTTAACTCTTAATACCAAACATAAATCCAAGACCCGGAAACCCATGAATCACAAGCTAAGATCAATATTACATAGCTCTAACTCCGGAATGTCTAATAAGAAAAGGAAGGTACAAAAGGGCTAAATACTAAAAGCAGTAATAGAAAGGACTTCTCGGTCTGCGGACGCGGAAGATGTACCTCGAATTCTCTAGAGCGGTCTCCTCCCTCAAGGATAGTAGACCTGATCAGCGGTACCTGGATCTACACATGAAAAATATGCGCAGAAGAGGCATGAGTACACCACAACGGTACTCAGTAAGTGCCAAGCCTAACCTCGGTTGGGTAGTGACGAGGAAAGGTCAGGGCCCTACCGAGATTAAATAAATATAAAAATGACAGGATAAGGTAAGCAGTACAATTGAAAATCTACAGTAAGAATCTATACAGGTTAATAAGAGTACAATAACGAAAATAGAAATAAAGGCGAACACCAGGAAATACCACTCATAACCAGGATGATAGCCGGGGATCTCTTGGTATCCCGATGATCTATTGGTATTCTCAATTATATGCTAGGGATCTCTTAGTATCCCGAGGATCTATTAGTATCCTCAATATATGTCAGGGATCTCTTGGTATCCCGAGGATCGCTTGGTATCCTCAATTATATGTTAGGGATCTCTTAGTATCCCGAGGATCTTTTGGTATCTTCAATATATGCCAGGGATCTCTTGGTATCCCGCACCTCAGTCCAGATCATAAATACGTACAGGGGATCTCCCAGGATGCCGTTCCGTAGTCCCAAATTAAAAACACATAGAAGCAACACAAGAATACTCAATTAAATGCAAATTTCGTACCAAGTAAGTAGTTAATTCTAACCTAACGTGCTTCACGTAATGCAATGAAAGCAGTTTAAGCAAATAGGCAATTAAGTCAACTAAACATGCTTTTCTAAACTACAACAGGTTAAATTCGCAAGTAGGATAAAGCAGGAAAAAGGAACATCAATTGAAATACTTAAAGTAAAACCGGATTTTCAACAATTAGCTCAAGTACACACTCATCACCTCACATACAAGGCATTTCAATTACCAAATATATCATATTCTAAGGAAAAGGTCCCCCACACAAGGTTAGACAAGCCACTTACCTCGAACCGGCTAAAATATCAACCCAATACCACGTCTTTTCCACGAGTACTCGACTCCAAATAGCCCAAATCTATTCAATTCAATTGCATAATATAAATAACACTTCAAGTAACTGATTCTACAATTAAATTCTAAGCTAATACGCAAAATTATGTAAAATAACCAAAACACCCCTCGGACCCACATCTCGAAATTGGGTAAAAATTATATATTTCGGACACTCATTCACTCACGAGTCTAACCATATAAGAATCTCTCAAGTCGGGTGCCAAAAACCCAATCAAAACTCAATAATTCAGCCTATGAAGTTTATCCAATTTTCCCAAATTTTCCACCAATATTCGAAATTTAAAGGCTAGATTTAAGTTAGGAATCATGGAAATTGATCTAAGTTAGGTAGAGATCACTTACCCAAGTTACCTAGGTGAAAAACTCTTCAAAAATCGCCCCTCCCGAGCTCTCAAATTCAAAAATGTGAAAATAGGCTTAAACCCTCGAATTGGGATTTTAATGAATCTGCCTAGGCATTTTGTGCATCGCGATCGCGAGGAATGAGGTGCGATCGCGAAGAGTAAAAATGGAGGGCTCCTGAACTAGTCTATGCGAACGCGGCATGATACACACGATCCCGGAAGAGGAGAAGGGGGGGCTTACGCGTTCGCGGTCGAAGCCACGCAAATGCGAAGGGTAAAGGACCGCTGAGCCATCGACTCCAAATTCTACTATGCGAACGCGGAAGGGGGGTTACGAACGCGAAGGAGAAAGGGGCAGACTTCCGTGATCGCGAACCAAATCATGCGATCGCGAAGAAAAAATTATACCCCCTCTGAAAATACACTACGCGAACGCGGAGGGAAGGTCGCGATCGCGATGAATGAGACCAGATACCAGATTTTTCTGTAATTCCACAAGTTCCAAAATGACCCGTTGAGCTCCGAAACACACCCGAAGCCCCCGAAACCCCAACAAAACCTGCCAACCAATCCTAAAACATCATTCAAACTTGTTCCAACCTTCATGCTCAAAGCAACATCAAAACACCTACTTTTCAGCGGATTCAAGCTTAAAAATTCCAAAAACTCTAAAAACACATTTTCGATCAAAAAGTCTACCAAACCTCGTCCGAATGATCTGAAATTTTGCACGCACATCCCAAATGATATAACGGAACTACTACAACTATCGAAATTCCATTCTGACCCTTAGATCAAAATCTCACTATCGAACCGGAAACTTCCAAAATTCAACTTTTCGGCATTTCAAGCCTAAATTAGCTACGGACCTCCAAAACACAATCCGAACACGCTCCTAACCCCAAAATCACCCAATAGAGCTAACAGAATCATCGAATTTCTATTCTGAGGCCATATTCACACTGTTCCGACTACGGTCAACTTTCCAATACTTAAGCTCTCATTTAGGGACTAAGTGTCTAAAAACTCTCCGAAACTTAAAACCGAACATCCCGGCAAATCAAAATAGCAGAAATGAACTCGGGGGAAGCAATTAATAGGGGATCGGGGCATTAATTCTTAAGACGACCGGCCAGATTGTCACAGTCCAATTGGACTCAGCTAAAATCTAACACATGAGACAGATCACTGTGATACTTTCAGAGCATGGAGACATGGAACACCAGGTGGAATGCTGATAAACTAGGTGGCAATGCAAGCTTGTAGGTCACCTTACTCACTCTCTCAAAAATCTCAAAGGGTTCGATATACCTAGGGCATAACTTGCCCTTCTTTCCGAACCTCATCATACCCTTCATGGGTGCCCGAAACAATATCCTCTCTCCAACCATGAATGCAACATCACGAACTCTCCGATTGGCATAACTTTTTTGCCTAGACTGAGCTGTGCGAAGTCGATCTTGAATCATCTTGACCTTTTCCAAGACATCCTGAATCAAATCGGTACCCAACAACCGACCCTCTCCCGGCTCAGACCAACCAACTAGCGAACAATGCTGACTCCCATATAATGCCTCAAAGGGAGCCATCCGAATACTCGATTGGTAGCTATTATTATAGAAAAACTCCGCAAGCGGCAAGAACTGATCCCAAGAACCCCCGAAATTCATATCGCAGGTGTGAAGCATATCCTTCAGTATTTGTATGGTGCGCTCGGACTGACCGTCTATCTGGGGTGGAATTCTGTACTTAACTCAACTCGTATGCTTAACTCACACTGTACGGCCCTCCAAAAGTGCGATGTGAAATGCGTACCTTGATCCGAAATGATTAACACCAGCACACCGTGAAGACGAACGATCTCGCGGATATAGATCTTAGCCAATCGCTATGAAGAATAGGTAACTGCTACTGTAATGAAATGTGTCGACTTGGTCAACTTGTCCACAATGACCCATAATATGTCGAATCTCTTCGAAGTCTATGGGACCCCAACAACAAATCCATGGTAATACGCTCCCACTTCTACTCGGGAATCTCAAACTTCTGAAACAAACTACTAGGCCTCTAATGCTTGTACTTTACTTGCTGACAGTTCAAGCACCGAGCCACATCTACAACTATATCCTTCTTCATTCTTCTCCACCAATAATACTGCCGCAAATCCTGATACATCTTGTCGGCACCCAGATGAATCTCTTCAAGAATTAATTCACGAAACCCGTCCACATTGGGCACATAAATCCGACCCTACATCCGCAACACTCCATCATCTCCGATAGTAACCTGCTTGGCACCACTGTACCGCACCATGTCCTTAAAGACAAGCAAATGGGTGATGTCATACTAACACTCTCTGATGCGCTCATTCAAAGAAGACCGAGAGATCATGCAAGCTAGAACACGATATCTAACCTTACGAACTAATTGGCCAAGGTCTGAACATCTGATGTAGGCGGTCTCTCACCAACTGAAAAAAGACACGGATTGTACAAGCAAATCGAGGAACGCTAAACGGAGCAATTCGAGGTCACGAAACACAGAAATGAAGGCTAAAGCTCAAAATGACTTATTGGATCATCACAATTGTCTTGTAACTTCTTCTTGAAGTAGTATGCTATAATGCTATATTTAACCCTACTGTTATCAAAAGCAGGATTACAATCATGTCTTGGGTTTAGTTTCTTCACTCTACAGCCCTCACTGCCCTTGTCACTGGATATAAGATATTTATACCTTATACATTAGGTTTAGCCATCTACACACTTATACCTTACTCTAATTTTGTCACTTTTTAACAACTCTAATTTCTTTTGATTAACCAATGAATAAAGGTTCATGAATTTCTAGATTCAAGAATATCCTTGAAAGACATGTCGTTATGAATCTCTTTGTATTCAGTGAGGTTTTCACTAGGATGCTTTTTTCTTTGTGCCTCAAATTGTTCTAACTCTTCAGAGTCATATGCCAAGCCATCCAAACCCGCTTCATCTTCATCTTCACTACTACTATCATTAGTACCAACTAACACTGGAGATACATAAGCCTCAGTATGATTGACAATGCTTGAGACACAAACATTTTCTTCACACTCATCTACAATATAGATATTTAGTACCTTAAATTCCTCACAGACAAGGCATAAAAGGTGTCTAATCCCTATATCTCCTTCAACTTCATAATACTTATTAGATGGGGCAACAATTATTAATTATTGTACCCCTATATACCCTAACTGAAGAATGTATTCATCTTCTATATCTTTAAAAGACAATAGGTCAGAATCTTTATCTTTTCAAATATGGACCAACTTCTTTGAATAGACTAGGTGTGGCTCTATAACCCAGTCGACCCATAATTAAAAACTAGGTCCACAAGAACCATCTACAAATATAAATAAGACAATGTAAAAATTTTATGACCATAAAGTAATATTTTATACAAAATAGACCCATTTGATAAAGATTAGAAATCAAACAATAAATAATGGGAAAAAACATTGATGGTTGCTCTTCAATAAACAATGCAGAATATTACAATAAAATACTATCAACCACCACTTTCCAATATACTTAATCACATGCGTAAGAGATATTTGGATCCCATTCAATCATACACGACCAAAAGCACACAGATCAAAGCAATAACTTTATTATTTAAAAAATAAAGTAATACCTCTGTTGTAGCCCTTACCAACAAACTAAACATATAAAATACTAGAAGCATAAAAGCCTAATAGACCATCAGAAATTATAAATTAAGGGACCACCTCAAAAGATGCACATGCATGAGAAATTAACAACCAATCGACAAACAACGGAGGTGTAAGAAGTATGTATAAGAACAGCCATATGCACATTTACCAGGAAAGAAAAAATCCTAGCTCGAAACATTATGTGGAAACGCACAATCTTCAACAAAATTAGCAGAAACATCACAAGACTAAGTTGAATGAGCAAAATTTTGAAGAAAGAACTCATCTTTTTGAATGTGTCGAGTCATAGATCTGAAATTTTATCACTGCCGGAAACCCTAGATGGAACCCATCTCGTTTTTTTCCTTTTTCTCAATTTTGATCTTTTATTTATGTATTTTTACGGTAGATTTTAGTATTATTAACTTAGTTGGTCGGGTTTATTTAGTCGGGCGGGGCAAGAGAATTGGGCGGGTTGGGTTTATTTAGTCAAGTGGAATGTTTTTGTCTTTCAAAGAGTGCAACGTGCCCCACCCGTTAAAATAGGGACAAATATACTACTTTGTTGGATGGTATAGACTTTTAGGGACGAAAAGTATAACGAGGAATGGTATTGAACAATATATCATACTAGATGGACATATCATGCCCCTTTATAAATAAAATAAGAATATAAACTTAAATTATTTTTAAATTTAAAAATAAGATACTATTTTTGGATCACATTAAAAAAAAATAAGGCCATATAAAATTGGAATAGAGGAAGTTGTTTCTTTAAGAATTGCATTTCGCTTTTATGTAAATAGATTTATAAAGTAGCATGGCGATGTAAAAATCTCAAGTATTTTTCTTGTAGAAATGATACCAGGTAGCTACTCTAAAGGGCAGCTATTTAGGAATTAGCCCGTGCATCTTGAATTTCAGTTTTTAGGTCAATTTTTCGGGACAAAAATATCCTGAATTGTTGTAAATTAAAAAATTTTAATTTAAAATTTTAGGACGAAATAAATATGGGTTATTCTCTTAATAGCATCCCTAAAGTGCACTATAGAAATGACACTAGGTAGCCATTCCGAAGGGATGCTATTTAGGAATTAGCCAATGCATCCTAAATTTCAGTTTTTCAGTTCAATTTTTTAGGAAAAAAAATGTCTTGAAGTTAAGATTTCTAATTTGAAATTTCAGGACAAAATAAGTGATGGCTAATCTTTAAATAACATCCCTAAGAATGACTATTTGCCGCATTTTTTTGGGGTTAAAAATATCGGAAAAATGACATTGTATAGCCGCTGTAAAAATAAAATATACACTTTTTTGGCTATCAAAAAATATACAAATTTTATATACAAAAAATATACAAATTTTATACACTTTTTTGGCTATCAAATATAAATAATTTTTGGCGCGGGATAAAAGTGATAATACTCCAAGAATCTCTACTATCCAGCAACTCCAAACGGGCTTAGTGGCAAGATACTGTATTTTCATGGGCCAGCATAATAGAAGGTAGTAAAAATTGTGTGGGGTAACCACTTTTTAAAGTGGTATTTACTTTTTATCCAGCATTTTTAATGCTGAGCAAAAGTAGCCACTAATCTATTAAAATTAATATGAAAATGCAGTATTACCCTTTCCTTCCCAAACGGAAATACTCCATTTTCAGATCCATTCCTTACAGCTCCACTTCTCCTTCTACAATGGCGTTCTGGGGTCCGTATGAGTGTTTCCATTATTTTCATATATGAAACCCAATTTTGAACAGAAGGAACAAAATGCATTAATCATATAAATTTTATAAGCCTCTCATTTTCTTTTGTGTCTGCTTTCAGGAGTTGAATTGCTTGGTTTCACTCATAATAATTACAGACGTGGGAGGACGTGACTTTTGGTTTTCTAAAAGAAGTGACTTTTAGATTTTCTTGAACAACAGATAATTAGGAAAAATATGGTAAAAAGCCAAAAAAGTTGAGGACAAAGATAATTGTGTTAAGGACATGTAGTCTTGAAGTCCTAAAGTTAAATTCAAAAGTTAAGGACATGGTCATGAACTTAGAGTTTCAAGTTCAAGAGTTAAAGAAATGTAGTCCTGAAGTCCTAAAGTTAAGTTCAATAGTTAAGGACACAAGTTCAAAAGTTAAGGACATGCAGTCCTTAACTTACAGTTACAAATTCAAAAGTTAAGGACAGACAGTCCTTAACTTACATTTACAAGTTCAAAAGTTAAGGACAGTAGGTCCTTAACTTTGATTTCCAAGTTCAAAAGTTAAGGACAGACAGTCCTTAACTTACAATTACACGTTCAAAAGGACGCTTGGTCCTGAAGTTTGAGTTCCAAGTTCAAAAGTTAATGACATGTAGCCTTGAAGTCCTGAACTTAGAGTTCCAAGTTCAAAAGTTAAGGACGTGTAGTCTTGAACTTAGAGTTCCAAGTTCAAAAGTTAAGGACGTGTAGTCTTGAACTTAGAGTTCCAAGTTCAAAAGTTAAGGACGTGTAGTCCTGAAGTCCTGAACTTAAGAGTTCAAAGTTCAAAAGTTAAGGACATGTAGTCCTGAACTTAAGTACAAAAGTTAAGGACATGAGCAGAAGGATATTTTCGTCCGGACAGTTAAAGTTTATTAAAGCAGTGTCTAAAAATTAAAGACATTTTAAACGATAATTTAAAAGTAAATACATGTGTTATTAGTGGCCAACCGTGCATTTTACCCGGTGAGGTATTCAGTGGCCCAATATATCAATCCACGGCTCAGTTTAGACTTGAGACCATTCGGCTAATGCTGACAACATAACACGTGGCCACAAGAAAATAATCACGTGACCATCACGTGCATAATATTGATGATTAGGCTGCAAGATAAGTAAGTGCCAAAGAGTAAAAATTCAGGTGAAAAAACAAAACCAAATTTCACACTCACTCTCTAACCCGCGAATATACGAGGAGGTACGCTTCTTTTACGAGCTTCTATAATTTTTGCGATATCGTTTCATATTTATTCATTAGTTGATGCCCATATACTTCTCGAGTAAGTAGGCAAATTTGCTATAGTTTTTCCTTATCATGTAAACGATTTTTGTTCTTGATCCTGTAGAGTTCCCCCCCCCCCCCCCATCATTAAATTTATCACTTTGTCATTGTGTTTGCTTTAATTTCCGAATTCTTGAGATGGGTTCTGAAAATTTCTATTCTTTAAAGTCTCTTTGAATTGTTCAAGGAAGTTCTGGAATTAAATTTTCTAATTTGGATCAGGGGTTTCTCATATGATGTGAATCTTGGGTGTTGGGAAATGTTTTATTTTTTCTTGGAATAATAGACGATTTTATTTTAGTTTATTTGGATTAATTATTGTAGTTGAGTGTGTTAATAATACTGTTATGGATGAGAAATGAGATAATGGTATTTTGCTAGTAAACATGTAATAAATAGTACAAGGTGGAAAATAGGTTATAAGGATAGTGTATTGGTGATAATTTGGAGTATTAAGTGTTGAAAAGGAAATTAATGTGGAGTAACCTTTTATCTTTAAACGCATTTTCAGTAATTCAAGGTAAAAGACAAAGAGAAAAGGATTTCGTCAAGGAAGCCATTTTATGGGAAAATATATTTCAACATCCAAATGAAGGTAAAAGGAAGAGGAAGAACAGAACATATGTATTTTTATTTGGTTGAAACTTGAAACTGATAATAAACTATAATATGAAATAGATGGAGTTGGATGTTGCAAAGTAGGAGGATTTTTATAAGCAAATTATAATTATGCTTTTGCTGATTTTTTGGAGTTACGAAAATGTGAAAGCACATATTTCATCCTAGGTCTGCTCAATGCATTTCAAGCATCTTTGAAGATCTTGATGCTCTATGTGTACTATCTGTAGCTTAGTTATATGACCAAGTCCTCTTACTAAAAGGCGTGACGAAAACATTTTCTGGATCCTCTCAAAATTGAGGGAACAGTGTAACAAAATACTATGTAGAAGAGTTGTTAGAAGTTTGTTATCAAAGCATGTTAGCTAAAGTATATTCTTTCCTTTGACCATTTATAAGCAAAAAAATATGATTTTAGCTGCACCCAAGGGTGTGGTCTAATGGTCAATGAAGTGTGTGTGGAGGGGGGAGGAGGGGAGCCATGAGGTAGTGAAGGCAAAAAAACACTAGGTGATTTCTTCCCATCTAAGCCTTGGTGGGTAGAGTTACCCGATACCTATGCTGGTAGGAGTCGGAGATACCAGATATCCAGTAGAATTAATCGAGGTGAGTGCAAGTTGGCCCGGCCACCACCTTTACAAAAGAATATGGTCGTTAGCTTTCTTATTTCAAAGTGTCTGACATGGTCTAGTAGTCAATTAAGTGGATTGAGTACTATGAGGTCTCAGGTTCAATTTCCAGTCGAGATAAAAGACTTGGCGATTTCTTCCCATCTGTTCTAGCCTTGGTGGACAGAGTTACTTGGTATTTGTTGCTGGTGGGAGGTGACAGGTATGTTGTGGAATTAGTCGAGGTGCACGCAAGCTAGCCCGGACACCACAGTTATCAAAAACAAAAAGAAAAGTCTCTGACATGGCCTTTAGCTATATTCATAACCATACTGGGATACCTTAATGGTTTATTTATTTGGTTTCTGCATGGAGCTCCATCGTCACAATCTTAGCTCTGTGGTTATCATTTATTCTTTTGGCTCTCGTAAATTGTTATTTGACGGTTCAAGGTGTTTTGGAATGATAGTAATTGAAACTCTCAATTTTTCTTAAGTTTTCAGCCATATCTTTTCTTTTGGTGTCTGCTTTTATTTTGTTGATAAGTAACGCGTATCCATTTGCTACTTATGCTTTTGTACTTCTTTGTTTGGTGTTCTTTCTTCTTCATTTCCTTCAAATAAATGAGACTTTCTTTTGCTTCTATTATGCAAGTTCTCTTCCTTTGCGGCCTTTTGATTCTGGGCTTCTTTTTTGCTTATCCCTTCTACTTTCCTAGTACAATTACTAAAGTAACCAAGTATAAAATTGAGTGCTGCAAATTAATCATTTTATGGTTGAGTGATTGAAAATGAAGATTAATTTTATGATTGAAATTATCTTTCGATGGCCTTGTTGAAATTCCCACGGTGTGAGATAATACTGGGTATGTTGTTGTTGTTGTTGGCCTTGTTGAAATTATATTTTAATGATATTTCTTTGAGGAGATGGATTAATATCGTCATCACTGTATATTGGATGCTGATATTAGTAATTTCAGTTATGTTTTGATTATTAAATGTACTAAAAGTCTAAAACCATATATGTTTGTTAGTTTGCTGAACTGTGCACTTAATTCAAATCTGCGTGTGCTTCGCTTCTTGTTTTTTACCTCCAAGTTTTGTCGACCTTCTTGTTTAAAGATATTGGTACCGATTCATTTTTCAGGTTCAAAAATCCGGTTTACTAATGGATGCTGACACAGAGAATAATGGATCTGCTTCCATAGAAGGTGTTAATGTCAATGAAGTGGAGGTAGAATCAAATACTGTTGACTCTCTTGAGGTTTTGTCATCCAGTGGTGATGTCATGCAAGAAGTAGAAAGTGGGGAGATGTTAACAAGGCTTGAACTAGAATTAGCATGTTTCTCTGAGAAACTAGTTAACTTAGATATACTTGTGATGCATGTGGCAACCAGAGAAAGTGATTTTGAGGCTTTTTCCTCCGAGAAGGAGCACACTTCAAATGACATCGTTGAGAAGGCAATAGAGTTTGATCTTTTATCTGGGGTACTGGATTCAGAGGTGAGGGAACTCGGTGGTTTGTTATCCTCTGTTGCAATGGAGATTGACAATGTGCGGAAGATCATTTCTTCATGTGGGCGTGTGGATGAAACTTTCGTTCTAATAGAAGAGAAGTTACATGACAGTGAAAAATCCCTCAAGCAGTCACAGGACCATCTTTTAGAATTAAGGGCACAATGTACCAACTTCCATGGGATTGTCCTCACCTCAATGGGAGATCAAAATTGTGAGTTTATTTTTGTTTTACATCTGTTATCAGACAAAAAAAGGATTTCTTTACATCCTGCATAATGCCGAATAGCTTCTGAAGCTTCAGTTAAGGAAGTCTTGATTTGTGCTGCTCAAAATTCAATGTGGTCAGTCCATTTCAAAGCAATCAAAGATGGGCTTTGGCAGAACCAATGCAAAGTGAATGGATCTCTGTAGCTAAGATCCGACTTAAATGATCTTTCTGATGGATGCCTGTTGTTATTGTCATAATTGTCGTGGTCGTCGTCGTCATCATCATCATTATTGATGTGCTATTGTTGTAGTTATTATTACTGCTATTATTATTGTCATATACAAAATCTTCTTGATAAGTGGATGCCCTGTTAATTTCTTGTTGATTATAATGTTTTATGCTCTATGCAATTTTGCTTATCCCAACAACCTCACGGAAGCCGACCATACTTTAGAATCATAAAGGAGAAAGGAAAGAAGAATGTCTGGAAATAGTTAATAATTTTTTCTTTTTGCTCTGCATGTCTGAACTAGAATTAAGTTGATTGCTGCTCTTTGTATAAGTACATATTGTTGCTATAATGTGCTTGAAAACAAGTACCATCATTGGTTTTTAATCCTACTTCATGCTGATGCAATTTGACAGGGCAAGGTGGCAAGACAGTGGAACACTTCAATGGGGATTCACTTTTGACTCCAAAGACAAAGATAAAAATGCAGACCGTTGAACAGCAGAGACACATTCTGCGGATGCTGGAGAAGTCTTTGGCCAGAGAGTTAGATCTTGAGAAAAAGCTTACTGAATCTAGACAAGTTGAAGAAGAATTAAACGTCAGATTGCAGCAAGAAACTTTCTGCATGGAGGAAGAAATTGAAGCTGCTTGGCAAAGGTTGTTTGAGGGAGAGAATGCTGCTGAAGTCCTGTTAGGAATTTCGAAAGAACTATTGGGTCGACTCCAGATAGCACACTTTAATCTGAACGGTACGGTTCAGAGAGAAAGCAACTTACAATCTAAGCTTCAAGAAGTGGAGGAAAATTTAAAAACAAAAGACAACTTACTGCGGAAGTCTGAAATCACCTGTAAAGAGCACGGGGACAAGGTTAAATTTCTTGAACAACGATTGGAGGACTCTGAGTTTCAGCTGTCCAATTATACATCATCTGCAAAGAAAAATCTGGAGTTGGAATCTGAGTGCAAATTTTTAAAAGAAGCTAATGTGGAACTTGACAAAGAGCTGAACCTCCTAAAAAGCAGTAGTAGCATTAAATCTGAGAGGATAAATCTACTAGAGAAGCAGTTGAGGGATTCTGAGCTTCGTCTTCAGCATGCAGTTGCATCTGCTGAAGCTAGTCAAGAGAAGCAAATCATGTTGAATGCTACAATCAACGACATGGAAAATCTGATTGAGGATCTAAAATCAAAGGTTTCAAAAGCAGAAAGTTTGATGGATAGTGCCGAAGAAAAGTGCATTATCTTATCAGAATCTAACTCAGATCTCAATGAAGAATTAACTTTTGCAAGGGAAAGAATGGCATTTTTGGAAGCATCATTATGCCAAGCTGAGGAAACGAAGAAGGCTACTGCCCGAGATATTAACTTCCGCAGTAAATTGATAACTGATTTGATTATGCAATTGGCTCTTGAAAGGGAGAGACTTGAAAAGCAGGTTTGTCCCTCGCTATTGACTCTCATTCCTGTTAAGGCTGGAAATATCTTTATAACATTTGTGACTTCACTTTTCCTCCACTCTATCCAGTTATTTTGAGTTTTTTTTTTGTCTAATTGACATGGTCAATGGGCCTAAATGCAGATCGAGGACTGTGACTAATTGAATACTTGTTACTAATCTGAAACATCAAGAATTATGTCTTCTTGCTCCAATGAGATGGCTTCTCCACAACATTAACATTTTGTGTCAAAAATAGATTTTTATTCATGGACGTGGACTTCGAACCTTTGACAACTTCATAAATTTAATGTCTTCTAAAAAATTTCAGTTGTCTGTGCAATCTTGTTTATATAATTCGTGCATCACTTCTTGATGAAAGAGAATTCATTTGGATAAAAGTTAGAATAAGGGATTTTTTTAAAGATAATTTTATTTTGGGGACGGAATTGTATAATTTTCTCATTCAGATTAGTGTTTTTGTTGCAAAAATATTCAGATAGCTTTACTGATATTGGAAAATAAGGCCCAGAAGAAGCATTTTCAGCAGAAGGATAAAGTTCCTTCTTTGTCTCCACGAAGTGATGGCAAAGATACCAAGGAATCCGTGCTTCCCAAGGCCGAGTTAATTTCTGTAACTTCTTCAGATGAAAGCAAGGAAGAAAAAATCAAGAATTCGTCACCAACTAGTGTGGTACCTGGTTTATTTGGTCTTATGCTTATTTTCATATGCGAGTCGTATGCTCCTGTTTAGTTTAGTATAGTATTTTGATTTACTAATGTTGATGGCAATTAACTATTCCCGTCTGATGCCGTACATCCCATTATCAACCAAATAACCTTAGATGTGCCTCTAACTGAAACAAACTCATGCTTACTCCAAACTAATTCGCAATATATTTGAACCGACTATTTTGACAAGGTTATAAAGAAAAGGTACCTAGCTCCATTGTGACACTGCTGTTTTGGTTGTTCATTTTCAGGATGAGAATATTGCTGGAGACCTTTTGATGAGCGAGTCAAAAGAGGAAATTACTGATTCATCATCCGGACTTGATGCCTCGAGGGACATAGATGCGCGGAAGCTTAATTTCAAGTGTGCCCTTACAGCAGTTCTCGTGTTTTTGATATCCGCAATGGTAGCTGTTTTAGTGCAGCATCAGAGTAGCCAATTTTGACAGCGCTGGAGATTTTTGTTACTCAATCGAGAGATCCCAGGCTTTAGGTGCTTCAGAAATCTTTTTGGTCTTACCTTCATCGCGTCTCCCCTCACTACTTGTCACTGGTAGATATCACCATATAGAGCGACACCTTTGCGCATCCAGTTCATTATGATGAGAGTAATTTTGAAGCCCAAAAGAGAACATCAGGCTTCCCCCCCTTCTGTGTGACTATAAATAGCAGTTTCTTACGTATGCATAGTTTTTCAATTCAGATTTTGTCAACTCCACAAATTAGCTTTCATGTAGAATTTTGGAACTGTGGCTCAGCCATCCAAGAGAAAGATAGAGAAGAAGCGAAAAGTCTCTGTGGCCATCTATGCATGGAAACTTCTCATGCTTTTACTTTTCGAATCATCTCTTTGTACTTTGCAAGCAAAATTTGTTAGTGCCAACTAAGAGATGAAGGCGGGTAGATTCTACCGTACACACATTTTAGGGCATCTTGTTCCCCTCTTTCTTGTTTCTTGCCAAGTGCTTATAGATCATTTCTTTGTGTAGTTATTCAATCTGTCCACGTTTCTCTTCTCTGCAACTTCTTTCCAGATTCCTGCCACCAGCATAGCCTTTCCTTAGCAGCAAATAGATACACTTGCGCCTTAATCTCACACAAACAAATTAGGATCAGCTATATTAAATTTTCACTATGCTACTCTGATGTTATATGAGATAAAACTAAGAAAAAAGCACTTAGGCAAAACACGTACAATATAACAAGTGTCATCATTAGAAAAATTAATTTTAAGAAATAAAATAAAATAAAGTACTTGACAAATTCAAGGATAGGATGACAAGTGTTATCACTAGGAAAATTTAAATTTTAAAAAGCAAAATAAATAAATAAAATACTAAACAAAATTAATAAATAAAAACTTGTATTCACTTAGAAAAATTAATAAATTCAACATAGATTGGCGACGGTAGATAGGCTACAAAATGGTACCTTTGACCTAATTCTTCTCTCTAGGATTTCTGTGAATAGTGCTGCCGCCACTATTCACGCCCCATAACTCCGGCGTCCGGCAAGGTAAGATCATAAGATTGGTCTCAAAAGAACCCCCTTCTATTAGAGAACAATCCCCATTTGGTTTCATCCTCAAATCCATAACCAATTTTTACAGATCTTAATTTGGTCTCGAGTTTACTGTAGCATCCAGAATTTTTTCCGAATTTTTGCTTCATTTGATGTTCTTCGCGTCAATTATGTGATAGAAGCCATGGAAGCTGTCGTCTCTCCCCAGCTCCAAGCTGTGGGAGAGCAACCTCCAGTCCCTGTAAAGAATTTTCAAAATGATAGCACATCTTACGCTGCCCAGTTGTCTCAACCAAAATTAGCAGCAACATCGAATCTAAAAAACTTGAAACATATTGAAGTAATTCATGGAGTTCCAACAATTCAATTTTCAGTGGAAGAAAGGATGCAATTTGCAAAGTAGGAAGGTTTGCATCAAGCTATTGTAGTGAAACTTTCGTCGAATGCTCCAGATTTATCCGCATTGAGGAGTTTACTGCCGAAATTTTTTGGCATCAAGGGACATGCTTTAATCGGGCAACTTGCACCTAGACAGTTGCTCATTAGGGTCGATCAACATGACGACTTCGTCAATTCACTTGCAAGGTCAGTTAACTATTTTAAATACAATGGTAGGGAGCACCAAATCAGGACATTCCCATGGTCTATTGGATTCAAAACAAATGAGGAAACAACAAAGGCAGTGGTTTGGATTTCCTTGCCTAATCTGCCAACTGAGTTGTTTGCAATGAAGGCTTTGTTGTCTATCGCTTCAGCTGTTGGCAAACCAATAGCCATCGACAAAGCAACTCAGACCAAGTCGCGTCCTAGTACTGCAAGGGTGAAGGTTATCCTTGATTTAATGGATAAACTTCCTGATAAAATAAAGTTGCAATTTCTGGACAAACAAACAGACAAAATGGTTAAAATTTTTCAAGAGTTTGTTTATGATAATTTGCCCTTATATTGCAACCATTGTAAACATCAAGGACATGATGAAAAAACATGTCTGACGTTTGAATGAAATGGCAGTAGGAAGCAGGGCAGGTGAAGGAGCTGCTGTCGTGCAAAGTGAAGATCAGATAATGGATAATGAAGGTCAATCAGTTGAGAAATTTCAAGGGGATTTGAGGCAATTGCTTGATGAAAAAAGAAGAATGCAAGTTGTGACTGTGGCACCAGGTGTGCAAAATATTGTAACTGGAAGTGATAAAATACCAGTTGAAACACATAGAATTTCAGAGGATGTGCAAAATGTTGTGCAGGCTAATAATGATAAAATTGCTAATTGTGTTGCAACTGTGCAAACTACTAATGATGATGTGAATTCAGCTGGCTTGCATGGGAAATCAACTGAAGGTGTTCAAAGACAGGAGGTTCGACTTTCAGCTACACATGGTATAGACCAGCAGGGTGTGCAAAATAAAGGAGGCAATCAGGTTTTTACTGGAATTTCAAAGAGTGCTGAAGGGGTTGAGGTTGAAGATGTTGATCGAGATGGTGAGTCTGTGCAATTTAAAGCATGTGGTGACCCAATTATACAGGCTTCTAACTCTGCAACTATCTTGCCAAATGATACACACCAAAAGGCTGCTGGTGATCGAGTTGGTGCATCTGCACAAATAGATGGGCTTAGGGATACCAAAGTCCAGACCTTAGGCTTTAAATGGACTGGGCAAAAGGATGTGCAGTTGAAAGTTAAAGCTGGTAATGAAGAGGTGGTTGATCAGTGTGATGAGAAAAACGAAAAAGGTGAAAAATGGAACATAATTTCTGCTAGAAAATCACCTGCTAAGAAGGTTGTATCGCCCAGGCAAAAATCTGCAGGCGATCGACAAAATGCTTCGAACTGTGTCTCCAACTCAAATAACTTTGAAGTTCTGGCAGCTGTGGATGATGGGAAACTAATTTCAACAGATGGTGCTACGATGAATGACTCAAAAGATAGTCATTTTAGCCAGCAAATAGTCCCAGTTGCAAGAAGTAACAAGGAAGGCAGAACCAGCACTCCTACGCTGCATTTTTCCAATCCTTAAGTGGAGAAAATTATCAAAGAATCACAGATTGAAATGATGTTGAATGTCAACCCTATGTTCAAGCAACCGTTGGTCACCTTGAACACATCAATGTATGATATTCCCTCTCAATCATTTGGTGAGCATGGGGGTGAATCTCGGCAACCATCAATCTCCACTGGCAATAACAAAGAAATAATTCAAGCAAAGGTGAGGGAGATGGTTATTAACTCGAAACTGTGGAACGACCAACGAGAGTATAATAATGAGGAGGGCTGGGGTAACAGAATTGCTGGTTTTTCATCTGAAGAAGATGACCAAGAGGATGATCAGGATAGTGCAGGAGAGGACATTGATGCTCCAGTCAAGCCAAAGTTTCAGGGGAAATATGCAGCACCCAAGAACAATTTGAATTGTCATGCACTTGCGGCACCTGCAGCAAGTCCCAACAACAAGTTGAACCATAATGCTCCAGCTTTTGTTCCAAGAATTTCTGCAAATGCAGAAGCAACAAACTTGGGTCAAAAGGCAACAGGAGATAATGTGCAACAACAACAATGCTCAGGCGAATATTCTGCTGGTGATCGAAAAGCAACAGTAGTGCCAAAATCTGGGCAGAATCAAATTGTAACAACTGAGCCACTCATTTCATTGGAGGAGAGGAAACTTTTGGATGCAATGGTAAGCTCTACTCCTCTAAAATCCTTAAATCCTGCTACGCTTAGCACTGGTCCTGTAAGTAAGAGCAAGAAAAAAATGCAAAACATAGGACAACAACAAAGTAAGACAATCGTGACAACGATACAAGGAGGAGATGCCTTAGTGACACTCGATATCGTTCAAGTTTCTCCACAACCTGTTAATTTGGGGAGTGAATTTTTTGAACAAGGAGAAGAAGAAGCAATGTTACAAGAATGTCGTGCACATGCATCAAGAAAAGGGGATCTATCACCAAGGCATAACGGCAAAGGTAAAAAGACTCATACAAGGAAAAATAGTTGGGACGACAAGGTTAGTGATTTTTTAAATGTTAGGCGACCTCCAATGAGAAATGCCAAACAAAAGCAGGTCGCCCCAACTACATCAACAAGGTCCAATCGTTCTAAAAATAAATCATGAATTTTGAATACTTCTTGAAGAATTGGGAGTGTGATGAAAAGGAATTACAAATTGAAGAAATTACAAGTTTGGACAAGAAGGGACAACATTTTAATTCCTTCATCATTTTATTCTACCATTATGTTAGTATTCTGATTTGTAATATCATCACAGAGTATGTTATAAACTCTGTGGTGATCACACAATATTTGATTGTAGTTAGTTCTTTCTTTTTACATGCTTGCTAGTGAGGCTATTTTATGCCTCAATAGGATTAGTAAGGTAAGGTTTAGCCCGGTTTGTGTTATATGGGTAACAATACCGGTGCTATTGTCCCCCCTTATTTCTACTTTTTCTAATTGTTGTATTTTTCTTTTCTGTTATTAATAAAAAACTAGCCCTAGGCACTTGCGGATTGCCAAAAAAAAAGGCTACAAAATGGGGAATATAAGTGCAAAGTGAGTGTGTACTATGCTCAACAAATACAGAAGAAACATGTTCTTTGAATGCATCTACTCCAAGACGATATATCAGAAACTACTTCACTGGACAGGAATGTAGAGACAAGTGCGATCATGGAATGAGGAACTAGTATGGCTGTCAAACACAACAAGACGCAAGCATCTAAAAGTAGCCATTCTTGCCTTCATATTTGCAACCACAGTCTACTATGTTTGGATGGAAAGAAATAGCAGAATATTTCAACAACTGAAGAGAACAAATATAGACAGACTGAAAGAAATAGCTTTACAAGTGCATATTATAGGGCAAAGATACTCCAAATGGCAGAGTGAACTAGATAGACTAATAGCTACCTGATGATTTTTCCTGCTACAGCTGATACCCTTCCTAGAAGGTGAGCAGTTGTAGAGCCTGAAACTGGTATTAATTAGTCTAGCGAGAGTTTCATAGTTATTTTTGGGTGATCTTGTCTCTAAAGTCCAATCATGAGCATGTGTGATTGTAAATAATTATACTTGGTTGAATAAAAAATTAAATTTAACCAAAAAAAAAAATTAAAAAGGATGGGATGACAAGTGTCATCACCAAAAAAATCTCAATTTTAAAAAGTAAAATAAATAAATAAAGCACTTAGCAAATTTCAAGGAATAAAGCACTTAGAAATGTAATTTCTATTTTAAATTGGTCATAGGTCATTGATTACTAGTTATAATTTATATTATATGAAAATGTATAAGTATTGTTAAAAGAAGAATCTATTTGCTTTAATTTTATAGAATATTATTATTTCATTTTTTTAATCCAATTTATGATAAATAATACTCTTAATACTCTTTTAAATAGTAATATTAATATTATATGATAGAATTCTATAGAAAAACTTTAAAATAGTATGGATAAAAAGTCACTTAGAACTTTTAGGACCAATTCTAATAAGATTTTTTACATTAAAAAAATTATAAAAAATAAAATTTATAGGTGACATATTAATTAAAAAAATTATAATATTAAAAAGTAAAAATTATAGAAAGACATATTGTAGATTGAGATAACTTATTTATACTTTGGGATAAGTTAAAATACAAAATAACGCAAATAAATTTACTTAATATATTAAAGCTTTGTTAACTTTGAAAATTGAAAAACTTTCAAACAGCAAAATATGATCAAAAATAAATTATCTTTATTATAAAGGTGATGTGAGAGTATTTTAATAATAATACTCAAAAAATATATTGATAAATTAAAATAATACTTGAATATTTTGGCAATATCAAAGTGAATAAATTAAATTTTCAGGAGTAGAAAAAATATAAAAAGAAATGTAGAGAAATTAGTCGCAACTATTGTTCTGCCACATTGACATTTCCATGCATCTTAGGGGGTGCTTGGTACAAAAGAAAATGTTTTCTAGAAAAATAAGTGATTTTATCACTTGTTTTCCCTTGTTTGATTGGTGAGCGAATTTTTTTTTTCGGAAAATATTTTCTAGTATTTGGTTAGAGAGTAGAAAATATTTTTTAGAGAAACTAATTTTTTATGCTACTCTCCTCACCCCCATTCTCCAAAATCCCTATGTTTCCTGTGCTCCCCCTTCTGCCCAAGTACCCAACATTTTCAGGGCTCTATTTTCTTCAAGTATTTAATTATTCTTATAAAATTCACATAAACCCAAATGAACTAATGTGTTGCTTTACTTTTTCATGTAAAAATAATCTTGAAATTTGTGCTCCATACCTAAAAAGAAAATACTCTTTTTTTGGTTGAAAAAGAAAATATTCTTTCTACAACATAAAAAGAAAGTACTCATTTTGTTGAAATGAAAGAAATATTTTTCTATAGCATGAAAAGAAAATGCTCATTTTGTTGAAATGAAAAAAATACTTTTTACAAACTCATTTTGTTGAAATGAAAGAAAATATATTTTTCTACATCATTAAAAGAAAGTACATTTTTGTTGAAATTAAAGAGAATACTTTTTACATCATGAAAAGAAAATACTCATTTATTGAAATAAAAAAAAAAACACTATCTACAACATGAAAAGAAATTACTCTTAATAATATTTTTATTTAGGGTGGAAGTGGGGTGGGAGTGGGTTGGTAGGGATGTGGAATAGGGTGGGAAAGATTGAAACAGAGTTTTGAAAAATATTTTCGTTTCTTTTGATAGTGCTCTAATAGGTGGAAAATGAGTTAACGAGAAAAAAAAATTCCAAAACATTTAAGTCAACCAAACATGAAAAAATTTTAAAATATTTTTCGAAAAATAATTTCTTCCATACCAAACACACCCTTAGAAATTCTAGATTGTTTTCTCTATTTTATTGGTCTAGAAAATTAAGTACTTTCATTACTGCAAAACAAAAGGAGCATACAAGGAGGGAGATGCAGGTGCACCAGTGGTAGCATAAGAAAAAAAAAGACATTCTACATCTATAGTCATCCGTAGATGGATCATTACAAAAACAGTGATTTCAGTATCTATATAGCTACATTCTTGATTGTTGTGGCTGTCTTGTGCTCGCACTTGCGGTGGATTTACAACAGTGGTGTCGTGTTGGTTTACAAAAAAACAAGTGCGGATGGATCTTCTACGAGCCACGCTTGTTAGGTCATGTGTGTACTCCTTGAGGGCAAAAGTAGGGGCTTGTTCCATGGTACACACATCAATACCACTGGGCAACTTAGAGCCATACTTAGCCAAAATATCTGCTACCATGTTTACCTCCCTGTAGGTATGCTGGATGATAGGATCACCCAGCTGCATGAGCAAGAACCTGCAGTCATCAACAAGATTTAAGTAATGCGGATTACATTGTTTTATGATGGTAATTACTTATTTTGCATCAATATTGATCTCTAATGGATAGCAGTGGTGTTTTAATGCTAATCTAAGGCCGACCACTAAGGCATGTAATTCCATGTGGATGCTATTTGTACTTGGGATATTTCCAGCAAATCCCCATACCCATTTACCTTCATGATTACGAATTATTCCCCCAATCCATTGTGTCCTAGAGTTTTTGTGGCCGCACCATCTGTATTTAATTTGAAAAAACCTTGAGCCGGCGGATTCCATTTAATATAAGTAGAGATTTCTTGTTTGGGCTTACTATGTGGTAATACTAGGTGGTAGTATTCAGCTGTACTAATGCAACTCGTTTTATGTCAACATATTGTAGAATGTGGTCAAAAGCGTTCCTAGTCCGATTGAGCCAAATGTGCCATAAGCAAAAAGTTAAGAAGTTTTTTGGTGGCAATCCATAAGATAGGTGTGGGTAAGTTGTTGCCAGTAGAAGCTGCTTGAGCCAGTCTAAAGGTTTCAACGAATTATAGTCGATAGTCTCAATTCCTAAAGGATTCCAAGGTTGTTCCAAATAGTACAAGTTGGTGACAGCGGAAGAACAAGTGTGTTACGGATTTTGTTGGAGCCTTGCAAGTTGGGCAAATATTATTTGGGATAATCTGGATATTATGTAAATAACTAGCTGTGGACAATCTGTCATGGCTACAAAGCCATATAAAATGCCTAACCTTTGGTGGTACGGGAAGTTTCCAGATCCACGAGAAAGATTCCGATTTGATGGTTCCTATTAAAGCATTGTAGCATGATTTAAAGGTAAAATTTGCATTTGGGGTTATGCCCCAGATCAAGGAGTCATGGTGTTCTGGATTTTTGGGCAAGTATATATTGGTAATTTGATGAATGAGGTTTGTGGGTAGCTGTCCAATTGGCTATTATTAATGAAGGTGTGTACAGTATGGAGTGTTTCATCTTTGTTTTGTGGTCCTTGAATTTGAGATCTGAGTGTAGTATTTGGATTTAGCCAACTGCCATGCCATAAGTTTATGTGAGCTCCTGTCACAATTTTCCAAAGGCATCCTCCCTGGCAATTTGCCCAACCTTTTTGAATGTTTTTCCAAACAAAGGAGGTTGCGCATGAGTTAAGTGTTTTGTTATAGTATTTGGATTGCAATACGTTGCCCAAAGAGATGTTGGGTTATGGAATAGTCTCCACGCGAGACTGGCTAGTAGCACATTATTTCTTTGAGTTAGTTTTTGTATGCCTAAACCTCAGTTGAGCTCTAGGAGTAGTGACTATTCTTGCATTGATTTGTTGTTCCTCAAAGAATTTTTTTGATATCTCTCAAGGAGTTTTATTACCTTTTATGGAAGAGATATATATTGCATTATATGGTAAGGAGTTTAGAGTAGCTCGTATGAGAGTCGTTCTCCCACCAGTGGTTAGGCAACTTATTTTTCAGCCCGCTAGTCGAGATTTAAAGTTATCAAGAATATTTTAAAAATCACTAGTTAATGGGGAAGCCTAAGTATTTGCCAAAAGCATTAATTGTCCTCTTTCATTTGGAAGGAGTTGAGTATATCATTTTTTATTTGTGGCAAGCAATTTTTGGAGAAAAAAATCCGTGACTTCTCAAAGTTTATCTTTTGGCCTGAATTTGTGGTATAGTGAAGAAGATTGTTAATTACCGATTGGTAGCTTGTTGTACTTATTTTTGCAGTGAGAGTTATGTCATCGGCAAAGAATAGCTGAGAGATTTGGGGTCCATTGTGGGACAGTTTCATGGGTAAGCAAGTGTGGTAGTCAATTGCTTGGTCAATAGAGCGTGAGAGCATTTCCATACATAATATAAAAATATTTGGAGATAATATATCACCTTGGCGGATGCCACGTGAGGGAGGAAAATATTCTGACGGACTGCCATTAAATAGAATTAAGAAAGAGGAAGTAATAATGCTAGACATAATTAGATTGATAATATTTGTTGGAAAGTTAAATAAATGGAGAATTTATTTGATAAAAGATCATTCTAACCTATCAAAAGCTATGTCTAGTTTGAGGAGGATGTTTGGATGTTTACCCTTCATTTTTTTGAAGTGATTCATTATTTCCTGGACTATGATAGCATTGTCCAAGGTAGGACACTTTTTTTGGAAGCTAGATTGGGTTGGACTAATCAATTTGTTGAGGAGAGGTTTCATTCTATGAACAATTATTTTAGTAATAATTTTATAAATAGTGTTGCAAAGATTAATAGGGCGATATTGAGTTAATTTCGTAGCGTTACGAATTTTTAGTATTAGGCAAATGTAGGTATTATTTATTTTTTCTGAAACAAATATGTCTTTGCAGAAGGAGGTAACCGATTTGTTGATATCCTGCCAATAGTTTTGGTAAAAGAGAGGATATAAATCATCAGGGCCAGTGCTTTCATCGGTTTAATGGATTGACTGGCTGCCTGAATTTCAACTTCCTCCAAAGGTCTTGCAAGGCGAGAGGACTCTTCAGGAGTTAGAGTTAAGTAATCCGAAGTTGGAAATTTTACAAAGCTATTTTTATTGCTGAAACATCATAAGACCAGTTGCCGGCAGAATCTTGAAGGGCAGTTATACGGTTGCGCCTTCTTCTTTGCAATGTAGATAGATGAAATTTTTTAGTGTTTGCATCACTCTCACTTAACCAGGTGATGCAGGACTTTAATTTTCAAAAATCTTCCTCTAGTTGAAAGAGGATGTTATAATCCCTAATTAACTCCTTTTCCAAATTTTGCAAGAAAGAGCTTGTGGGATAGTGAGTGGAGCATTGTATTCCTTGAAGGTGAGCTAGGAGAATTCTTTTTCGTTTAAAAAGATTTTCAAAAGTTTTTTTATTCCAAAGTTGAATTGTTTCAGTAAAGCAATTGATTGCATTTAATAAATTATTATTGACTCGCCATATATTGGTAATAATGGGGTGGAATTCGGGATGAGAAGTTTAGATAGTTTCAAATCGAAAAGGTTTTGAAGGTGGTGATGGATAGCAAGGAAATCAAGTAAGAGGGGACAATAATCTGAATGAGTCCGCGACAAATGTGTGACTAATGAGTGTTGGAATAAGTTAGTCCATTCATAATTTGCAAAGAATCTATCCAAATGTTCCAGGATTGTGTGCCCATTTTTTCTATTATTAGTCCATGTATAACGATTACCTTTAAAGCCTAGATCGGCTAGGTGACAATAGTTTATATAATCAAGGAATTTTGTGTATTATTTTGATTAAGATTCCTACCAATGTATTTCTCGGTAGCCCTAATCAATTCATTAAAGTCACCCCTAATAACCAAGGCCCTTTATAGTTGTCAAAGATACACATTAAATTCAAAGAATCTGTCTATCATATGCATGTGTGCTAGCATAAAATACTGAAAAAAAGCCATTTATAAGGTTGAGGATATACCTGGATCATGCAGTGTACTTCCTGTTGGGTTGTAGCAATTGGTTCTACTGCGAGAGTGTCACGATTCCAAAGTAGAACTATGCCCCCCCAGCTTGCCCTCCAGCAGACATTTGAGCATACCAGAAAAATTAAAATCATCCCTTAAGTGGAGGTGATCAACTAGACGTGTTTCTAGCAACACAACCAGTGGGACGATGATAGTCAAGCAAAGAGCGAAAATTCCTACGAAACTCGGGAGACTAGGCTCCTCTGCAGTTCTACACTTTAAAGTTCATATTATTATTTATATTATTACGGAGTGCGAGCAGAGGTTCCTGCATGTTCACCGGATGAGCTTGGTTGTTCAGCGGAGTGATGGGGTGAATACTATCGCATATTTTCCGACCTCCGAATTTGTCATTGGTCTGATGCGAAGGGAGCAACGATGAAGTTCTGGTTAGAATTTGTTTTCTTGCGAACTCCTCTTTGAGGGCAAAGACATTGATGTTGCTTAGCCACACCAGTACTGGTCTGGTTTTCCAGAAGTTCTGCATGGCTATTGCTATCTCTTATTGGAATATTTTGTTTGGTTTGTTTTGATTCGAAAGGTGTTGTGGAGAATGATGAGGAGAAGGGGTCAACGACTCATATGGTCCCGTTGGTGATGTCGGTACCAAGTTCAGTGGTGGTAGTGTGCATGGTTGGATCCAAGGAACTGGAGGGGTATTTGGAGGTGGTGGATAAAATGGGAGGTTCAGATTGTAGGGGTGGTGCTGAGTTGTATCCCAATATGGAGTCGGAGGAGCCATCGACCGATAAGGCTGGAGGGTGGGATTGTGCATCATAGACCAGTACCACTGGCCATAAATGTTGAGTAAATGTTGACCAGTGGTATTTTCCCCAGCCTCATCCCCTCGGTGACTATTTGTCCTAAGTCTTGTGGATTGTTGAGTAAGACTGTGACTTCTTGGTTGTTCATTGACATTGTGAATGTTAGTGCATGGTTTTGCAAGCCTATTTCCAACCAAGAGGTTGGTTCTTCCCCCATGGTGTTTGAGCCGTGAAAATTTGAGTGTTGTGGGGTGGGCTGCGTCTGTGACGAAGATGAAGTGGGTAACGAGGCATTTTTTATAACGTCCGTTGTATGGTTTTTGGAGTTTGATGTATGAGAGGATGGTGTCTGTAGGTGAATATTTGTAGGAGTTGGAGTGGTAGGGATAGGCGGTGTGGGCTGCAAAGTGTTTGGTGAATCTGTATGACGTGATGGAGGCTTATTGGGTAGTGATATATTTTTTTTGCTAGTGCGCGATCTTAATGAAATTTAAAATAAGATTAAATAATAGTATCATATAAAAGAAAGTCAATCTTTACTAACCAATTATTTATTCATAATTTTACCATGAACTATTATAATGGATAATTAACCTACTACAACCGGTAAAGCTGCATTAACAGTTCAATCGATATCAAGGCAATCTTTATCAACTTATGATTCATTGCTCCAACGTCTCTTTTTTGCTATAAAGAAACATGAAGAAGGGTGACGATGGATGAGGATGCTAGTAAGGTAGTCATAGGTAGCAAAAAATAGATATGAAGTGCTAGCTGATTTTTCTTTTATTGATAAGAATAGCTAATAGCAATCAAAACTTGGTGAAATATTGGCAGATGCATGAATATTATATTTTCACGCAATGAATTATAGACCTTTTGAAGGTAATAGAAATTCCTAATGTCCGAACTGATTGAAGTCTTGAAGGCAAAAAAGACAGCTTTTACATTTAAACTGAAAATGGGTCAAGTTCTTACCACTTCTTCATCTATACTCACTCACAACCTTTCCGAAAAACATTAAAATATACATGAGTATGTGTATTCTCATCCCATTAATAGGATTGTTTTGAGAGTTAGAGGTCTAGCTCTTCAACAAAAATATGGTATGTTTTATTGCTCCAGACCTCCCACTAACATCAAAGGAAAAATGTGGAAAAAAAGAGAGCTAATTCTTAACACATTTAACAACAAAAAAAAATAGAGGATCAAACCAACGGTAGATTGCTTGAGCCTTTGAGATTTTATGTGATGGTGGGACATTATGTTCCTTTGTCTCCCTTTAGCACGATCATCCATAAAAAGTGAAGCAATAAAGAGATGTGATATGCTTTAGCATTATACGAGTGTTATCTAGCTTGCAATTCTAGCTAACAGAGCTACAATATAAATTGAAACAAAGTGACTGTCACAATCCCAAATACCAGTCGTGATGGTGTCTATCACATTACTAGGCAAGTCAATCCAAATATTTAATCACAGCCCTTTTCCTGATAATAAGCCATTTTCTAATACAGATTTTAAATATCAAATTTTCATTATAAGCATTTAAAGCAACAAAATATATATGCGAATATCAAATAAACATGAAACTACACAGCCCCAAATATCTGGTATTACGAGTCTAGAGCCTCTACTACATAACTGATTATCTGATACAACATAAGTCTAGAAAATGCGGAAAAGAACAAGATAAGAAGGAGAAAACAGGGTTGCAGACGCCATGCAACTACCTTGAAATCTCCGGCAACCTTTGGATCAGCTGAGGACCCTCACTCTGCCACTCGAGCACTTGGATCTGCACACAAGGTGCAGGGAGTAATGTGAGTACGCAAACTCAGTAAGTAACTAAAGTAAATAAGGCCTGAAAGCAGTGACGAGCAGTTAAAAATCATATAACTGAATAAACAACAGGATAACAAATCCATTTCACAATTTAATACCTGTTTCGTTGTAAAATCATCAATTTCAGTTTAAACACTTGAAATCATATACTTAGCAATTTTTCTAACAGAGACTATTTTTAGAAGAAGAGTGAAATCAGTGAAAATATCATAACTGAGCCCCTCGGGAAAGATATCACTCAGAATATGGCCTCTCGGGCAGCTTCTCAGTCACTCGTGACTCACTCTCGTCACTCAGTACTCACTCTCAACAGTCAGGCTCATTAATATCTCATAATAATAGAAATCATAGTAACCGCTACGGCGTTCAGCCCGATCCATAATTTATAGTCAACTACGCTACTAGGGGTGTATAGACTCCGGAGGGGCTCCTATAGCCCAAGCGTCATATTGCTGTGGCGTGCAACCCGATCCAATATATATATCGCTGCAGCATGCAGCCCGATCCAGTATATATATCATTGTGGCGTGCAGCCCGATCCATATAAGTATCGTTGCAGCGTGCAACCGGATCCCTAATATATACATATAATATCCTCACTATTAGGTTCTCAACCTCTCTCAGTCATTAACGTCACAGCCTCTCGGGTACAACAATATAAATTAGGGAACTCAACCCGAAAGGTCCTCACAATCAGAAGTAGAGTGATAAAACCACTTTTAAACATCTTAACAGGTAAAACATGACTGAGGATATGCTTTCAACAAATAAAGTGAGGAAAAACAGTAAAAATGCCCCTAAGGGTCTCAAGAGGTCGGCACAAGGCCCCAAACATGACATACATCCCATAATACAGTATAAATGACTAAAGTACGGAGTAATATAAGATTCCAAATCAAATACGTGACTTAATAGTCTCTACGAGACGGACCAAGTCACAATCCCTATCGGTGCATGCCCACACGCTCGTCACCTAGCATGTGCATCACCGAATTTATCAAAACAAGTCAAATACCGAGGTTTTGTACCCTCAGTTCCAGATTTACAATGGTTACTTACCTTAAATCGGTGAAAAATACTACTCCACGACGCCTTTGCCCCTCGAATCGGCCTCCACTCACATCGAATCTATCCAAAATCAGAATTATGGTGTCAAAATATGCTAAGGGAACGAAGTCCAAACGAAAATAATCAAATTATACCAAAAATCCCGAAATTGGCCAAACCCGACCCCCGGGACCATGTCTCGAAACTTGATAAAAATCACATCAACGGAATCCTTATCCTCCCACGAGTCCATACATACCAAGAACACTGAAGTCGGAGTCCAAATGGCCCCTCAAATTCTCATTTTAAAGTCTCTTAATCTCAAGCCCTAATTCCTCAATTTTAGGCTTAGATTCTATGATTTATTATGTAGATTTCACAATATAATCGAGTTTTAAGTCCAAGATTATTACCTCCAAGTGATTCCCCTTGAATTCCTCTTCAATCTCCTTCAAAAAGCTCCAAAAACGACCAACAATGGAAGAAATAAACCCCACCTTCGCGGACAAGACGACCTTTTAAACCTTCTGCCCAGTCCTAAATTCCTTCATCCCGATCGCGGGATATGTTTCGCGATCGTGAAGCACAAATTCTCAGCTCTCAAAATTAACCCTATGCGAATGCATAACATCCCATGCGAACGCGATGCTCAGGCATCTAACACTACGCGATCGCGGACTGGCTACCGCATTCGCAATGAACAATGTCAAGCCAAGACTCCTGGTCCACTTAACACTATGCGAACGCGACCCACTCCACGCGTTCGCGATCAACAATGCCTTCACCTTATGCGATTGCATCCCTAGCTTCACAAATACACTGAGCAAAATGGACTGCATCCGTAACAGCTCTACACGATCGCGAGACCTCCTACTCGACCGCGAAGAGTAAAACTGTGCAACAGCTGAACTCTAAAATCTGCAACTCTCCAAGGCATGAAATGGTCCGATTGACCATCTGAAACTCACCCGAGGCCCCCCGGGACCTCAACCAAAGGCACCAACATATCCCAAAACCTTATTCAAATTTGTATCAATCTTCAAAACATCTCAAACAACATCAAATCAACCAAATCATATCAGATTCAAGCCAAACTTTCTAAAATCATCCGAATTCCGCTTTTGATAAAAACCCAACGAAACCACGTCCGAATGACCTAAAATTTTGCACACACATCCCAAATGATACAACGAAACTACTACAACTCTTGAAATTCCATTCCGACCCCTATATAAAAATCTCACTTATCAACCGGAAATCGCCAAAAATCTGATTTCGCCAATTTAAGCCTAAATCTACTCCGAACCTCCAAAACTCATTCCGATCATGCTTCTAAGTCCCAAATAACCTCCCAAAGCTAACCGAACCATCGGAACTCATATCCGAGACCTCTAACACATAAGTCAACATTTAGTTGACTTTTCCAACTTAACCTTCCTCAGAAGAGACTAAGTGTCTCAAACCTTACCAAAATCATTCCGAATTCGATCCGACCAACCCGATACCTTATAACACGGATAAACAAAGAATAAAGAAGAAGAAATGGGGAAAACAGAGCGGTAATTCATAAGATGACTGGCCGGGTCGTCACATCCTCCCCAACTTAAACAAACGTTCGTCCTCGAACGAGTCAAGAAACATACTTGAAGCCTCAAACAAGTGAGGATATCTGCTCTGCATCTCCTGCTCGATCTCCCAGGTAGCCTCCTCTATGGGCCGATCTCTCCACTGCACTTTCACTAAAGCTATATCCTTTGACCTCAACTTTCGAACCTGACAACCCAAAATAGCTACTGGCTCCACATCATAAGTCAAATTATCATCCAACTGAACCGTGCTGAAATCTAAAACATGAGACGAATCCCCAATATACTTCCGGAGCATGGAAACATGAAACACCGGATGCACACTCGACAAACTGGGTGGCAAAGCAAGCTCATAAGCCACCTCCCCAATCCTCTGAAGCACCTCAAAAGGCCCAATGAATCGAGGACTCAATTTCCCTTTCTTCCCAAATCTCATGACACCCTTCATGGTGAAACCTTCAATAGAACCTTCTCGCCAACCATGTAGGACACATCCCGAACCTTCCTATCAGCATAGCTCTTCTGTCTCGACTACGCAGTACGAAGCCTCTCCTGAATCACCTTCACCATTTCTAAAGCATCCAGCACCAAGTTTGTCCCCAATAGCCTAGCCTCACCGGGCTCGAACCAACCAACTGGAGATCTACACCGCCTCCCATACGAAGCCTCATATGGGTCCATCTGAATACTCTACTGGTAGCTGTTGTTATAAGCAAACTCTACAAGCGGTAGAAACGGATACCATGACCCTACGAAATCAATGACACAAGCACACAAGATGTCCTCCAATATCTGGATAGTGCACTCGGACTTCTCGTCCGTCTGAGGGTGAAAAGCTGTGCTCAACTCAACCCGATTACCCAACTCTCGTTGCACAGACCTCCAAAACTATGAAGTAAACTTAGTGCCCCTATCTGAGATGATGGAAACTGGGACACCATGCAAACGAACAATCTCCCGGATATAGTTCTCTGCCAACCGCTCTGAAGAATAAGTAGTACATACAGGAATGAAGTGCGCGGACTTGGTAAGCTGATCCACAATCACCCAAATAGCATCGAACTTTCTCAAAGTTCGTTGAAGTCCAACAATAAAGTCCATAGTGATCCTCTCCCACTTCCACTCAGGAATATCCATCCACTGAAGCAAGCCACCGGTCTCTGATGCTTATATTTCACCTGCTGACAATTGAGATATTGAGCTACAAATCCCACAATGTCTTTCTTCATTATTCTCCACCAATAATGCTGTCTCAGATCCTGATACATCTTCGCGGCACACGGATGAATGGAATACCGCGAGCTATGGGCCTCCTCCAGGATCAACTACCGAAGCCCATCCACATTGGGCACACATATCTGGCCCTACAACCTCAACGCCCCATCATCACCTATAGTAACATCTCTAGAATCATCATGCTGAACTCTATTCTTAAGGACAAGCAAATGCAGATCATCATACTGGCGCTCTCTGATGCGATCATATAAGAAAGACCAAGAAACCACACAAGCCAATACCCGACTTGGCTCCGAAACATCTAACCTCACGAACCGACTGGCCAAGGCCTGAACATCAACTGCAAGAGGTCTCTCCCCAACTGGAATATATGCCAAACTCCCCATACTCACTGCCTTTCGGCTCAAAGCATCGGCCACCAATTGGCCTTCCCCGGATGGTACAATATAATGATATCATAATCCTTAAGCAACTCCAACCACCTTCGCTGCCTCAAATTGGGATCCTTATGCTTAAACAAGTGCTGGAGGCTACGATGATCAGTAAACACCTCATAAGACACACCATACAAGTAATGCCTCCAAATTTTCAACATGTGCACTATGGCAGCCAACTCCAAATCATGAACGAGGTAGTTCTTCTCATGGGGCTTCAACTGACGAGAAGCATAATCAATAACTCTACCCTCTTTCATCAATATACAGCCAATACCAACTCTCGAAGTATCACAATACACGGTATATGAACCTGAAGCTGATGGCAAAACTAACACTAGAGCTGTGGTTAAAGTTGTCTTGAGATTTTGAAAGATCTCCTCACACTTGTTTGACCATACAAATAAAACACCCTTCTGAGTCAACTTTGTCAAGGGCGATGCGATAGATGAGAATCCCTAAACAAATCGGCGATAATAGCCTGCCAAACCAAGGAAGCTGCGAATCTCTATGGCTGAGGAAGGTCTGGGCCAACTCTGAACCGCCTCTATCTTCTTCGGATCAACCTGAATACCCTCGCTCGATACCTCGTGCCCCAAGAAAGCCACTGAACTGAGCCAAAACTCACACTTGGAGAATTTTGCATAAAGCTTCTCCTCCTCAATCTCTACAACACAACTCTCAAATGCTTCGCGTGCTCCTCCTGACTACGCAAATACACCAGAATATCATCAATGAAGACTATGACAAACGAATCGAGATAAGGTCGAAACATGTTGTTCATCAAATGCATGAACGCTGCTGGGGCATTGGTCAGCCCAAAAGCATCACCAAGAACTCATAATGACCATATCGGGTCCTAAAAGCTGTCTTAAAAATATCCGAATCCCTATTCTTCAACTGATGATAACCTGAACGGAGATCAATCTTGGAAAACACTTTCGCTCCCTGAAGCTGGTCGAATAAATCATCAATGCGAGGCAAAGGATACTTGTTCTTAATTATTACTTTGTTCAATTGTCTATAATCAATGCACATTCTCATAGTGCCATCCTTCTTCTTCATAAATAGAACCGGTGCACCCTAAGGTGACACACTAGGCCGAATGAACCCCTTATCAAGGAGTTCCTGAAGCTGCTCTTTAACTCTTTCAACTCCGCTGGTGCCATACGATACAGCGGAATAGAAATGGGCTAAGTTCCTGGCACCAGGTCAATACCAAAATCAATATCCCTGTCCGGTGGCATGCCCGATAGGTCTATAGGAAACACATCGTGAAAATCCCTCACAACTGGAACAGAATAAATACTGGGAGTCTCAGCTCCAACATCCCTCAGAAAGGCTAGATACAAAAGACATCCCTTCCCAACCATACACTGTGCCTTCAAGAATGAGATCACTCTACTAGGAACATAATCAATCAAACCTCGCCACTCAATCCGTGACATACCAGGTATAGCCAATGTGACTGTCTTGACATGACAGTCCAGAATAGCACGACACGGAGATAACCAGTCTATGCCCAAAATGATATCGAAATCCACTATACACAATAATAAAAAATCCATTCGGGTCTCCAAACCCCCAATAGTCACCACATACGACCGGTACACACGGTCTACATCAATAGTATTGCCCACTAAGTAGATACATGAATAGGTGAAACAAGAGACTCACGGGGCATATCCAGATAATAGGTAAAGTATGATAACACATAAAAGAAGGTGGAACCGGGATCAAATAATACAGAAAAGGTGAAATCACGGCATCTGAAGCAGCAACATCTGGTCTACTTGGGAGGACATAGAAACGAGCCTGACCACCACCTGATCTACCTCCCCCTCTAGAGTGACCCCTAGCAGACTGACATCCACCCCTAGCTGGCTGGGCGGGTGGTGAAGTAACTGGAGCAGAAGTCGAGAGTTGACCCCTCTGCTGAGACTGACCATCATGAAGACGAGGACACTGCCTCCTCATATGCCCAAACTCTCCACACTTATAACAACTTTCCAGTGCTGGAGATGGGGACTGAAGGGAACCCCTGGCATCGGAATGACCAGTAGAAGGACCTGGTATGTAAGAACCCTGAGCTAATGGAGCACGGGACGAACTTTTGGCTGAAAGGGCACTAAGTGATGAGTGGCCCTGATGAAAACCGTGATAACCATGACCCGATGATGCCCCACGATAACCTGGGCGAGATGAATGAGCCTGTTTGAATGGGCAGCCTCTGCCATGCTGGAACTGGCTCCTCGAAAGAGCACTACTAAAGCTAACAGATCCCCGAGGCTTCTTGGCCTCCCTCTCCTCTCGCTCCTGGTGGAGAACTGACTCAATCTCACGGGCGATGTCAACAACCTCCTCGAAAGTAGCACCTGTCACCCTCTCCCTAGTCATGAGAATCTGAAGCTGATATGTGAGACAATCAACAAACCTCATAATCCTCTCTCTATCTATTGGAACCAACCAGACCGCATGACGAGCTAACTTAGAGAACCGCATCTCATACTGTATCATAGTCATCTCTCCCTGACGCAACTGCTCGAACTGCCTGCGCAGCTCCTCTCAGCGAGACTGTGGCACATACTTCTCCAGAAAGAAAACAAAGAACTACTGCCAAGTAAGGGGCGCTGTACCAACATGCCTACACCTCTCATACGCTTTTCACCAAGTAAAGGTAGCCCCAGAAAACTGAAAGGTAGTAAAGGCCACACCACTGGTCTCTAGAATACCCGCTGTACGAAGCATCCTCTAGCACTTATCCAAGAAACCCTGGGCATCCTTGCCCTCTACACCGCTAAAAGTCGGAAGCTTGAGTCTACCAAACCTTTCTAGTCTACACTGCTTGTCGTCCAGCATAACTGGTACTACAAACTCCTAAGCTGGTGCAACCGGCTGGGCTAGAGGTGCCTCCGGTGTCTGGAGTCCCTACACAACCTGCTCAGGTGTGCGAGCAATGGGAGTCTAGGTGTCTCCTTCGGCCTGAGAAGTAGCTGCGGCCGTAGTAACTGAAACTGCCTAAGCCAAACTGGTACACACGGATAAGATCTAAGCTAAAGCCTCCTAAAGTCCTGAAATCACAACAGGCATAGTTGGTGCCTGAGCTGGTGCTCGTGTAGCATCCACAATTAGGACATAATCCTGAACTGGGGTAGCTGGTAGATTTGCATGTGCTGCCCTAGTTGCTCTGCCCCTACCACGGCCTCGACCGCGTCCTCGACCTCTGGTGGTCCCAGCTGGTGGTACTGGTGGTCGTCCATCCTACCCGGTAGCACGTGTCCTCACTATCTGTGAGAGAATGGAATAACAGAAGTTTAGTATTCGGATCAACAGATTCGCACGATAAGAATTTCAAGAATATGAACTTTTTCCTAAAGGTTCTGCAGCCTCTCGAGGATAAATACAGACGTCTCCGTACCGATCCGCAAGACTCTACTAAACCGGCTCGAGACTCGTGAGACCTATGTAACCTAGGCTCTGATGCCAATTTGTCACGACCCTAAATACCAGTTGTGATGGCGCCTATCACATTACTAGGCAAGCTAACCCAAACATTTAATCACAACCCTTTTCCTTATAATAACCCATTTTCTAATACAGGTTTTAAATACAAAATTTTCATAATAAGCGTTTAAAACAACAAAATATATATGCGGATGTCAAATAAACATGAAACTACACAGCCCCAAATATCTAGTATCACGAGTCTAGAGCCTCTACTATATAACTGACTGTCTGATACAACATAAGTCTAGAAAATGCTGAAAAGAACAAGATAAGAAGGAGAAAATAGGGTTGCGGACGCCATGCACCTACCTTGAAATCTTCGGAAACCTTTGGATCAGCTGAGGACCCTCACTTTGCCACTCGGGCACCTGGATCTGCACACAAGGTGAAGGGAGTAATGTGAGTACGCCAACTCAGTAAGTAACTAAAGTAAATAAGGTCTGAAAGAGTGACGAGCAGTTAAAAATCATATAACTGAATAAACAACAGGATAACAAATCCATTTCACAGTTTAAAACCAGTTTCGTTGTAAAATCATCAATTTCAATTTAAACACTTGAAATCATATACTTAGCAATTTTTCCAACAGAGGCTATTTTTAAAAGAAGTGTGAAATCAGTGAAAATATCATAACTGGGCTCCTCAGGCAAGATATCACTTAGAATATGGCCTCTCGGGCAGCCTCTCAGTCACTCGTGACTCATTCTCGTCACTCAGTACTCACACTCAGCATTCAGGCTCATTAATATCTCATAATAATAGAAATCATAGTAACCGCTGCGGCATGCAGCCCGATCCATAATTTATAGTCGACTATGCTCACTAGGGGTGTACAGACTCCGAAGGGGCTCATACATCCCAAGCGTCATATCGCTGCGGTGCGCAGCCCGGTCTAATATATATATATATATATATATATATATATATATATATATATATATATCGCTATGGCGTGTAGCCCGATCCATATAAGTATCGCTGTGGCGTGCAGCCCGATCCCTAATATATACATATAATATCCTCACTAATAGGTTCTTAACCTCTCTCAGTCATTAACCTCACAGCCTCTAGGGCACAACAATAGAAATTAGGGAACTCAGCCTGAACGGTCCTCACAATTAGAAGTAGAGTGATAAAACCACTTTTAAACATCTTAACAGGTAAAACATGACTGAGGATATGCTTTCAACAAATAAAGTGAGGAAAGACAGTAAAAATTCCCCTAAGGGTCTCAATAGGCCGACACACGACCCCAAACATGGCATACAACCCATAATACAGTATAAATGACTAAAGTACGGAGTAACATAAGATTCCAAATCAAATACGCGGCTTAATAGTCGCTACGGTATGGACCAAGTCACAATCCTTACCGTTGCACGCCCACACGCTCGTCACCTAGCATGTGCGTCACCGAATTTATCAAAACAAGTCAAATACCGGGGTTTTGTACCCTCAGTTCCAGATTTACAATGGTTACTTACCTCAAACCGGTGAAAAATACTACTCCGCGATGCCTTTTCCCATCGAATCGGCCTCCACTCGCATCAAATCTATCCAAAATCAGAATCACTGCGTCAAAATATGCTAAGGGAACGAAGCCCAAATGAAAATAATCAAATTATACCAAAAATCCCGAAATTGGCCAAACCCGACCCCCAGGCCCACATCTCAAAACTCGATAAAAATTACATAAACGGAATCCTTATCCTCCCACGAGTTCATACATACCAAGAACACTGAAATCGGAGTCCATATGGCCCCTCAAATTCTCATTTTAAAGTCTCTTAATCTCAAGCCCTAATTCCACAATTTTAGGCTTAGATTCTATGATTTATTATGTAGATTTCACAATAGAATCGAGTTTTAAGTCCAAAATTCAAACTTCCAAGCGATTCCCCTTGAATTCCTATTCAATCTCCTTCAAAAAGCTCTAAAAACAACCAACAAGGGACGAAATAAACCCCACATTCGCGGACAAGACGACCTTTTAAACCTTCTGCCCAGGCCTAAATTCCTTCATCGCGATCGCGGGACATGCTTCGCGATCGCGAAACACAAATTCTCAGCTCCCAAAACTATGCGAACGCGTAACATCCCATGCGAACGCGATGCTCAGGCATCTAACACTACGCGATCGCGGACTGGCTATCGCGTTTGCATTGAACAATCTCAAGCCAAGACCCCTGGTCCACTTAACTTTACGCGAACGCGACCCACTCCACGCGTTCGCGATCTACAATGCCTTCAACTTATGCGATCGCATCCCCAGCTTCGTGAATGCACTGAGCAAACTGGACTACCCCCACAACAGCTATACGCGATCGCAGGACCCCCTACGCGATCGCGAAGAGTGAAAACCCTACAACAGCTGAACTCCAAAATCTGCAACTCTCCAAGGCATGAAATGGTGCGATTGACCATCCGAAACTCACCCGAGGCCCCCGGGATCTCAACCAAAGGCACCAACATATCCCAAAACCTTATTCAAACTTGTAACAATCTTCAAAACACCTCAAACAACATTAAATCAACCTAATCACATCGGATTCAAGACAAACTTTCTAAAATCTTCCGAATTTCGCTTTTGATCAAAAACCCAACCAAACCACGTCCGAATGACCTGAAATTTTGCACACACATCCCAAATGACACAAAGGAACTTCTGCAACTCTCGAAATTTCATTCCGACCCCTACATCAAAATCTCACCTATCAACCGGAAATTGCCAAAAATCCGATTTTGCCAATTCAAGCCTAAATCTACTCCGAACCTCCAAAACTTATTCCGATCATGCTCTTAAGTCCAAAATCACCTCTCGAAGCTAACCGAACCATCGTAATTCACATCCGAGCCCTCTAGCACATAAGTCAATATCCGGTTGACTTTTCTAACTTAACCTTCCTCAAAAGAGACTAAGTGTCTCAAACCTTACCAAAATCATTCCGAATTCAATTCGACTAACCTGATACCCTATAACACGGATAAACAAAGCATAAAGAAGTAGAAATGAGGAAAACAGAGTGGTAATTCATGAGACGACTGGCCGGGTCGTCACAACAACGGAAATACAACATACATGAGAATAAAAGAGAGAATAAATAAATAAAACGGTTGGTTATTGGATGATGATTTATACCAAGCAACAATATTTCTACTGAGGACCAGAATATATAAAAGATATGTGTTTTCCTACTTTATTTATATGGTTTGTTGTTTATGAAAGCCTCTTTGGATCCTATTCCCTCCACCCCTTTCCATTCTTCCAAATTCTCTATAATTAGTCACTCTTTAGATTTTTGTCTAGTTTAAAACAACTATATTTCTTTCTTTTCAACTACTTTGCTTATTCCTTTTTGCAGCGATGATACAAAAATAAAGTTTCTACATAAAGGTTGAGCAATCATCTCTGCTTGGTTTTTGCTTTTCTTGACTAATGTGATTTTCATAATTTCCCTTTTTCACTATTCTATTTTTTCTTAAAAAGCACACTCAGGACACACATTATGTATAAGCCAAATAGAAAACAAGAATAGAAGAGGAGGAAAATTTTTCCCCGAAATCTTCATACTATGGCTCATTGTTCCTTACCGTGGCAAAATATAATGATTCTACCGATCTCCAAGTATGGTGACCCAAAGACGTAAAAACTAATATAGGTCACTGGATGATTTTTTTTAATAGAGTGAAACATCAACCAAAGCTGAACCAACGATTGTGATGCCAAGATGGAAAAATGAATACAAGATCGGGATGAGTAAGAAAGAAATTCAATTTAGACATACATGAACATAATCACTAACCAAACATGAAGTTTCCTACCTTCTATGTTGTTTCACTTTGGTGCCTTTGAAATTGAAAACATGAACATTTTAAACGACTATTTTTAATCACTGGCCTACTTGTCGTCATTGAAATTGAGAATTTGTAAATTTTTGTTTGAGTAGTTTCTGGAGGATTCTAAAATAGTGGTGTACCCCTCTTTATTTGGAGTATTAAAGAGGTGTAATTAAATTAAACCTTAATAGTTTGGATGAACTTAAACGCGAAAATTTTGCTTTGTATCAGTTGGTTTGTCGAAAATTCTGAAACTGTGCTTCTCATTTTTAATAGCTTAACTGTTTAGATGTAGATTTAATAATTGAGTATCCTATTAAAATGAAAGGAGAAAAATAAAAAAAAAGAGAAATTAGATAAATTTAATTCCTGGTCAATAAGGACTGCCACATCACCTGGCCAGTGTCCCTCAATTATACTTGAAAATATTCAAATGTACTAATAATCAAGGTGCGCACATGTTTACCATCGCCAGATTTTCCAATTACTTTTTAGATTAAGATTCCTTTTCATATTTTAGTTCTGGCATTCACACTCAAAATGACTACTTGTCTTCACATCCTATATCAAAATCTCACCTATCAACCGGAAATCGCCAAAAATTCGATTTCGCCAATTCAAGTCTAAATCTACTCCGAACCTCCAAAACTCATTCTGATCACGCTCCTAAGTACCAAATCATCTCCCGAAGCTAACCGAACTATCGGAACTCACATCTGAGCCCTCTATCATATATGTCAATATTCGGTTGACTTTTCCAACTTAACCTTCCTCAAAAGAGACTAAGTGTCTCAAACCTTACCAAAATCATTCCGAATTCGATCCGACCAACCCATACCCCATAACACGGATAAACAAAGCACAAAGAAGCAGAAATGGGAAAAACAAATCGGTAATTCATGAGACGACTGGCCGGATCGTCACATCGACGGAAATACAACATAGATGAGAATAAAAAAGAGAATAAATAAATAAAACGGTTGGTTATTGGATGATGATTTATACCAAGCAACAATATTTCTACTGAGGACCAGAATATATAAAAGATATATGTTTTCCTACTTTATTTATATGGTTTGTTGTCTATGAAAGCCTCTTTGGATCCTATTCCCCCACCCCTTTCCATTCTTCCAAATTCTCTATAATTAGTCACTCTTTAGATTTTTGTCTTAGAAAAGGATTAAGAAGAAATGGTGATAGTTTTTGGATGCTAGTTTAAAACAACTATCTTTATTTCTTTTCAACTACTTTGCTTATTCCTTTGTGTAGCGATGATACAAAAATAAAGTTTCTACATAAAGGTTGAGCAAGCATCTCTGCTTGGTTTTTGCTTTTCTTGACTAATGTGATTTTCATAATTTCCCTTTTTCACTATTCTAGTTTTTCTAAAAAAGCGCACCCAGGACACACACTATGTATAAGCCAAATAGAAAGCAAGAATAGAAGAGGAGAAAAATATTTCCCCAAAATCTCCATACTATGGCTCATTGTTCCTTAACCTGGCAAAACATAATGATGCTACCGATCTCCAAGTATGGTGACGCAAAGACATAAAAACTAATATAGGTCACTGGATGAAAAAAAAAGAATTTAATAGAGTGAAACATCAACCAAAGTTGAACCGACGATTGTGACGCCAAGATGGAAAAATGAATACAAGCCCGGGATGAGTAAGAAAGAAATTTAATTTAGACATACATGAACACAATCACTAACCAAACATGAAATTTCCTACCTTCTATGTTGGTTCGCTTTGGTGCCTTTGAAATTGAAAACATGAACATTTTGAACGACTGTTTCTAATCATGGTCCAGCTTGTCGTCATTGAAATTGAGAACTTGTAAACTTTTATTTGAGTAGTTTCTGGAGGATTCTAAAACAGTGGTGTATCCCTATTTATTTGGAGTATAAAGAGGTGCAATTAAATTAAACCTTAATAGTTTGGATGAACTTAAGAAAATTTTGCTTTGTAACGGTTGGTTTGTCGAAAATTCTAAAACGGTGCTTTTCATTTTTTAATAGCTTAACTGTTTAGATTTAGATTTAATAATTGAGTATCCTATTAAAATGAGAGGAGAAAAGTAAAAAAAAAGAAAAGAAATTAGATAAATGTAATTCCTTGTCAATGAGGACTGCCACATCACCTGGCCAGTGTCCCTCAATTATATATATATATATAGAGAGAGAGAGAGAGAGAGATTAGGCTGGGTTATCAGTGGAGTGTTGTATTGGATAGTGCAGGGAATGATTGTGGGCGATGTGCACAGATAGTCATTAATAGCACATGTCTTTATTTTTAAGTCACTATTTTAAATGTCTTTAGTCTTTAGCCACTACTTTAATAAACTTTTACCTGTCTAGACAAAAATACCCTTATGCTATAAGCTTATACCTACACTCCTTATTAATGATCAGCAGCAACAGCACGTAACTAACTTCTGAAGCAGTAGTAACGACTGTGATCCTCCAAAATTGCAGAAGCTTCTCTTCCGATTTCAAACTAAAGAATTCAACTTTCTCGTCCAAAAACCAACATAAAATTATAGTAAGTTATGCTTTTGTGTGTTTCTGCTGATTTTTATTTTGTTACTAGGAATTTGATGCTAGGAATTTGATTTTTTTGCTTTCCTTGATTGATAACGTTAAGGACATCGCGTTCTGTGATTATTCTATAAATATTGAGGATATAATGTTAAGGATGTGGTGTCCTTAACATGACTGTTGTTACTAATATTAAGGACATAATGTCCTGATTTTGCAAATTTTATTGAAAAAGTTAAGCACACAATGTCCTTAATTTTTTGCTGTTGTTCTGAATATTAAGGACATAGTGTCCTGGTTTTGCAAATTGGTTTGAAAAAGTTACGGAAAATTGGTCCTTAACTTAGAGTTCCAAGTTCAAAAATTAAGGACACTTCGTCCTTAACTTACAGTTACAAAGTTCAAAAGTTAAGGACACTTGGTCTTGAAATTTGAGTTTGAAGTTCAAAAGTTAAGGACACATGGTCCTGAAGTTAGACTAACAAGGTCAAAAGTTAAGGACACTTGATCATGAACTTTGACTTACAAGTTCAAAAGTTAAGGACACTTTGTCTTGAAGTTTGAGTTCCAAGTTCAAATGTTAAGGATTAATGGTCCTGAACTTCAAGTTTCAAGTTCAAAAGTTAAGGACACTTGGTCCTTAGCTTTGATTTCCAAGTTCAAAAAGTTAAGGATACTTGGTCCTGAACTTCAAGTTTCAAGTTCAAAAGTTAAGGACACTTGGTCCTTAACTTTGATTTCCAAGTTCAAAAGTTAAGGACACTTGGTCCTAAACTTACAGTTCCTGTCCTTAATTTATACAAGGATTGCTCTATAAATATGTCCTGAATTTTCCATTCTCTTGACTTGCAAGATGGAAACAATATGTATTATAGTTGCTTTTAATGGTAGATGGACTGAAGACTATAAATATCTTAATCATCAAACAAAGATTGTTCTAGTACCTGAGGCAATTCGATTTGAAAATTTCATTAAGCAGGTCTTTGAAGTTATTGAATTGGATAGAGACAAGTTTGAAGCAATGATATGGTTTTATATCAACCTGGGAACAAGCAAGGGAATGATTGTTTCCAAATATTTAGATCTTCACACATGTATAGAGTTACTAAAAAGTCATTCACTCTTCAAGGATTGTCATTTCATTGTTGACGTTTCGGAAAGAGTTTTTGGATCTACAAGCACCTTTGAATATGTCAACAGAGAAAATTAACATGACAATCAAAACAAATGCCAACAGATAATGGAAATAGATATGGTTGAAGCTGAACAAACAACTGAAGAGGTGCTTCAAACATTAGATTCTATTCAAGTGGAAGGACAAAGCATTATAGAGATTTACAACGAACAAGCTTCGGGTATTCAAGTCTTGGAGAGTGCACCGGTAATAGAAGAAGTTGCTGAAAAAACCTCTACTCAACTAACTAGACGAAGCTCAAATTCGAAACAAAAAGAATCCCCAACTACGATATTAAGAGAAAATGCTTCGTTGGATGAAATAAAAGTGGGATCAATATTTGACAAAAAGAAGAGTATAATTTACTGTTTTTCGAATATAGAAATTAAAGGACATTTTGAATTCAAGGTTGTTAGATCAAGCTCAACAAGATATTCGTTGAAATGCAATGATGATAGGTATGGGTGGGGTGTGCGTGCTTTCAGAGTTAAAGATTCAACACTGTTCAAGATAGTAAAGATTGAGAAAAATCATGACAGCTCAGTTAACACTATGAAAGCTGATCAAAGGCATGCAACTTCAAAGTTGATTAGTGGTTACATTATTGAAAATCTTCGAGACCCAAGGTTTGAAGTTACACCAGCTTTTGTCATAGCAGAAATGCAAAAATTGCATGGACTAAACATTGGGTATCACAAAGCGTGGCGTGCTATTCAACGTGCTTCAGCTTTAATAAGAGGAACTCCTGAAGAGAATTATGAATTATTGTCTTCATACTTGTATATGATGAAAAGTAAAAACCCGGTAACATATACTTACATAAAGATAGACGACAACAACAGGTAAACAATCAAAAAAGAGATTATTAGTCTGTTTTATAAACTTTAGGACATGTTGTCCTTAACCAGTGAAAAAGTTAAGGACGTGTTGTCCTTAACTTTGATGTGTGCAGTCAAAAAGTTAAGGACACTTGGTCTTTAACTTAGAGTTGCAAGTTAAAAAATTAAGGACTGCCTGTCCTTAACTTTTGAACTTGTAACTCTAAGTTCAGGACTCCATGTCCTTAACTTTTGAGCTTGTAACTCTAAGTTAAGGACTGCATGTCCTTAACTTTTAAAGTTGTAACTCTAAGTTAAGGACCGCATGTCCTTAACTTTTAAACTTGTAACTCTAAGTTAAGGACCAAGTGTCCTTAACTTTTGAGCTTGTTAGTCTAACTTCAGGACTACCTGTCCTAAACTTTTGGGCTTGTAACTTGAAGTTCAAGACGGTTTGTCCTTAACTTTTGACCTTGTTAGTCTAAGTTAAGGGCTACCTGTCCTTAACTTCTGTTAACCTTCTGTTGTACTGTATTTTCAGGTTTCTTTATATGTTTTATGCATATGGATCATCAATAATTGGTTGGAATCATTGTAGACCAGTGATTGCTGTTGATGCAACTTTTTTGAAGTCAAAATTTTGTGGTGTTTTAATTATTTCAGTTTCAAAGGATGCAAATAACTAAATTTTCCCACTAGCCTTTGGAATTGCAAAATCTGAAAATAACAATTCCTATAAGTAGTACTTTAGTGAGCTTTGCAATGCAATTGGGAGTCGTGAGAATTTAATTTTTTTTATCAAACAAGCATCAAGCTATTGCATATGGCATTGCAAAGGTATTGTCACGACCCGAATTTCCAACCCTCGGGAGTCGTGATAGCACCTATTGGTGAAAGCTAGGCAAGCCAAATTATTCTAATTACTTAACCTTTTCCAGTTTTAAACCATTATCAATGATTAGTAGATATCATAAAAATAGCGGTAATAATTAAGCGGAAAATAAAATCTGATAATTTAACTTAATACAAACTGTGGAAGTCTAAATACAACTCTACCCAAAATTTTGTGTCATAATTTTACAGACTGTCTAAGATTACTACAAATAAAGTCTGAATAAAAATACACGAATCTATCTCTGAATAAGTAAAAATAGAAAAGAAATGATAGAAGGAGATGCCAAGGCCCGCAGATGCCTGCAGGACTACCTCAGGTCGCCACTTGGACTAAAGGGAGCAACCTCACTGCGGTCCAAACGCTCTGGTACCAGTATCTGCACACAGTGCAGAGTGTAGTATCAGCACAACCGATCCTATGTGCTGGTAAATGCCTAGCCTAACCTCGGTGAAGTAGTGACGAGGCTAGGACCAGACTACGAAATAAACCTGTGCAGCTAAATCATATACAGCGAAAAAATAAGAGCAGATAATTACAGTTAAAGATGGGCGGGGGAAAACATGCTTCGGGGAGTAACAAGAAACAACAGAATATCAAAAGGAATATAAAGAAACCACAATCCAATTACTAACAAGGATAAGGAAAACAAATGCAGAATTCACTTTCATTTCACATCTTGTTGCAGGCGTGCAACCCGATCCTATTTCATGTATCTTGTTGCAGGCATGCAACCCGATCCCATTTCATATATCTCGTTGCAGACGTGAAACCCGCTCCCATTTCATATCTCTTGTTGCAGGCGTGCAACCCCCTCCCATTTCATATATCTTGTTGCAGGCGTGCAACCCACTCCCATTTCATATATCTTGTTGTAGGCGTGCAACCCGCTCCCATTTCATATATCTTGTTGCAAGCGTGCAACCCGATCCTATTTCATATATTTTTGTGGCAGCGTGCCACCCGATCCCATTTAGAAATCAACAATAATCACAAAAGAATCTCGACAAGGGAACAAGTGTATAACAACAACATCCTAGTAAGTGAAACAATATCATAAACAATAACATCCCAGCAAGGAAGACAATGTCATAACAATAATATCCCGACAAGGGAAATAATATCATAAATAATAACATCCCAGCAAGGGAACCAACAATGATAATCAACATTTTAGTATGAATAAATCTCAAAGGAGTCACTACAATTACAACACTAGACCCACGAGCATTCTTGACACCGATATATAGATACTCATCACCATGACTATACGCCGTACTCCACAATTAATACAAAGCAAATAAGACACAACTCCTAATCCCTCAAGCTAAGGTTAGACCAAACACTTACCTCGATGCCACAAACACAATTCAAGCCTCAACTACCGCTTTACCTCTCGTTTCCACCACCAATTCGCTTGTATCTAGCCATAAGTTACTTAATTATATCAATAGATGCTAAATGAAGCAATTCTAATGCATGAAAATCAGTTTTTTAACATTTTCCCCAAAAAGTCAAATATCGACACCGGGCCCACATGGTCAAAACCCGAGGTTCGAACCAAACCTCGATTACCCATTCACCCACGAACCCAAATATATAATTTATTTTGAAATCAGACCTCAAATCGAGGTCCAAATTCCCAAATTTTGAAAAACCTAAGTTCTACCCAAAACACTCAATTTCCCCCATGAAGCCTTTGATTTTGAGTTAAAATCATAAGACAAGATGTTAAAGATTAGTGAAAACAAGTTAGAAATGACTTACAATGGATTAGAAAGAGTACTTGTCTTTGAAAAGTTGCCTAAAGGTGTTTATGTTTTAAAAGGGTTTGAAAAATGAAAGATTTTCGGCTAAGTTATGAATTTGCAGGTCTCAGATGTCGCAATTACAACCAGGGTTCACAATTGTGAACCCTTCAGAAGTCTGTCACTTCGCATTTGCAAAGAGTTTTATCGCATTTGTGACCACCCCCTATTTATGAGGGGTTCTCATTTGCGAGGCAGATGTCGCATTTGCGACTTGGGTCTTCCGCATTTGCGACCAAATGATCGCATTTGCGATCAAGCCTTTTGGGACATAAACGTTTTCTTTGTCAAAACCCTTATGCTATGATTTTTGCCCTAATTAATCTCTATTATGGTTCGCATCTATTTTTGGCAAATTTTTATATTTTTATGAAGTTTACTTAGCCTATTTTCTATTTGTGAAAGTTGATATTTCTTTCCATAAATCAGTAGTTCTTTGAAATTCTGGCTAATTGATTTACTCTATTAAATATTTGTATGCATAAACTTTATTTGTTTCCTTGTTTATAACTTTAATTGGTCATCTCTGCCTTAGTTGCTTGCCCGTATAACTTTGGGATTCTTACTGATTCTTTAATTGGTATGGTCTGGACTCTTTGCCTTAATTAGAACCCCTGTTGTTACCGTTTGGCTAATTGCCTCTAATTAAAGGTGTTTATTCTGAACTCCTTATGTGATTGGCTTCTATGACCCCTTAATTGCTGGTTCCTGATTCTTTTACCTTATTTTGCTCTACTCTTGAATTGCTATATAAGCACTCTCATTCTGCTCCTTCAAGGGATGAACACTAAGTTCAGAATACACACACACACACACATTCAAACTCTCTCTTCTTTCTTTGTTACTTGTGCTAACTGTTGGTCTAGTCGGCTGAAAGCCAATGCTAGATAGTGGAATTGCATATGTTTTACATTCTTCACTTTGCTTCTCTAACTGGTATGTCTCTAAGTTAATTTTAAAACTCATTATGTTCTATTTCTGCACTAGTGTAATTGGTTATGTATCCAATTTGTTTCCATGTTTACTGCTTTAGTCAGCATGTTTAAATTCTGCAGTCTCTTGTTAAATGTGTAGTCAACATGTCTAAGTCTCACTTGATTATTTGATACTCTACCAGCATGTTTATTCAGCCTCTGTTTACTCTCTTTAATTGGTGTAATCATATTGATAATTTAGTTGTCTAGTGTACCTGGCTGATCCTAATGAGTATACGCTTTGTTTTCAACATGACTATGTCTTAATTGCTTCTTATCATGACTAGCTTGTCAAGTCTCTGAGTCAACAGACTTCTAAGTATTCTGTGCATTTATTGTCTATATACTTCCCCCTTCATGTATCCCTGACATGAACTCTATATGTCCCTAACCCCCTTCACCCTCGTGTGTAAGCTATCTATTAAATGGTTGTGATTCTAAGTGTTCTGAGTCTATGTGATTGTATCTTTGCTCTTCTCAGAACTGATTTCAAAACTGTTTTCCTCTCTTAATATTCTTAAACCTTTTCTGAAAATCTTTCCATTCCTAAAGGTTATCTCTATACTGTTTTACTAAGTCTTTCAAAACTATGTCAAACACTCTTACCCTACTCTTAGACTATTAAGTTCTGCCCCTCTAGTGTGTGTACTGCTTAGGGATCCTTGAGATCCCTCTGAACTCTGGCACACTAGGTCTGGCATTTCCACACTGCACATGACCAATCCCTATTTGAGAAAGGTTTTGGTGTGAGCATTGCCTGGGATTCTTGAGGTCCTTAGGGAACTCTGACACACTAAGACATACTATTGGTTGTGAGATCTTTGGCTTCTGAGACTGTATTGAAGGCCTGACATCCCCAGGTTTACTTTGGGCCTAATTTAGGTTCCCTATAGTATAGTTTCATTTACTTATGTAATTCATTTGATCCTGGTCTGCAATAATATTCTTTGTAAACATATATTGGGGTAATTAGTAAAAAAAAGAGGATTCCTATATGATTTTTATGGGGAAACCGGGTAGAAATCATGCTTCATGGCTTATATATGTTGATTCTCAGTAGAAATCATGCTTTAGGTTTATACTATGTTTACATTCTGCAATAGATATCATGCCTCTAGGTTGCTATGCCTATTTGTATTAAAAACCATGCCATAAACCTGTGCATTAGATATCCTACCTTAGGATAATCATGTTTACTGCTTTGCATATTAGGAAGCATGTTATAGTCATCATTTTATTTCTGATTCTGCCTAAAGTCATAATCACCTAGAAACTCTGTCATTAAACTACTGTTGTAATCATGCTTAATAAATGGTCATCTCTCCCTGTACATTAGAAATCTTGCTTTAGGACTCTGTTTGCATTGGCTCTAAATCATGTCTAGGTCGCTTAAATGAATAACTGTCTATAAAAAAGGTTTTAAAATAGTCCAACATGTAGATATCATGATCTAGTATAAACATGCATAAAATTAGTTTGTAACATTAGTCACCTAGATCAGCATGCCTATAGGACTAAATAACTTCAAGTCGATTTAATTAGACTCTAATTACATACAACCCATGCCTAGGCAAACCTTAGGTAATTAATGGTCTAAAAACTATAAAGTTATACTCTGCTTATATGTAAAATTACCCAGGTTTAACAGATTCTAAATCAGGAAGCAATTGATAAGGTTATATCACTTCGTTTTTAAAAAAATGCTACATATTCTGTGATACTCATCTAGATATCATGTTCTAGGGCCTTCTAAAATTCTATAAAATAAGTTGTTTAAGACGTGCTAATTATTTGTTTACATGTGGAGGTAAACATGAGCCTCTTAATTGCTTCTCTATTTGATAGTCCTATATGTTCTTTGTTATCGCTCAGATTTTACCTTTTAAATACCTTAGGAGTGTCTAGAACTGCCTAAGTATAGAGGTCATAAACACTTCGGGACCACAAGGAAGGGACGGGTAAAGAATGCTTAGAGTTCGTTAATTAAACTCGCTTATATAACCACTAAGGGGAGGGTACTGGGTAGTAAAAGGATATGATGACCTGTGCGCTAATGCCACGTGTAACCCCTCTAGTTGAGGAAGGCTTACTGGGTATTGTACATATGTGATCCTATAGGTTAACCAACTTAAGACTTCCCTTCCTTAATTTATGTATGCTTAGACTGTCCAAACTTCTTTAATTTAAGTATGTGTACTTAGACTCTTTAAACTTCTTAAATTTACATATGTTTGCTTGGATCGTCTAAACTTCCTTGATTATATATGTGTGCTTAGACTGCATAAACTTCCCTTATTTGCAAATATGTACTTAGACTGTTTACCTGTTAAATGACTAATTCACATAACTAAGTTCGGTCGGGACCCACTGTTGTGGACCTCGAGGGGTGCCTAACACCTTCTCCTCAAGGATATTTTGAGTCCTTACCCTAATTTCTAGTAATGCAAACTGGTTACATGAGTTAATTACTCTAGGTGCCCTAACGCACCTTAATCCGTTAAGTGGCGACTCTTTAAATTCCCAAAAGGAAACGAATTGTTCCCAATGAATGTCGAAACCCGGACTCCATGAAGGAAAAAGGGGGCGCGACAGTAATATCAGGTCTAGTACAAACCTGTGCATACATAAGGCTCCCAACAAGCGAAGCATAGGGAATGTCTTTCATTTGCTCCTTTTCCAATGCATATTGTGGACATTGATTCAAAGTGAATTTGTCACCTTTAAATATGGGTGCTGCTATAGTGCCACGACCCAAAACTCAACCCATCATGACGGCCCCTATCGTGGAATTAGGCCAGCCTCAACTCAACAAACCAACTCAACAACAAATAATTTGAAAACATTTAACGTAAGGTTTTATCAATTAAAGAAACTTTTTGAACATAAGAAATTCCAAGATAAGATACTATTCAGCCCAAAACCAGGGTGTCACTAAGTACATGAGCGTCTAGGGAAATACATAGTCTATTACAATGTCTAAAGCATCAACTGAAATACAACTGAAGAATAAGAAAGAGAGTCAAGGGTTGCAAACGTTGTGCAGATACCTCAATAATCTCCCCAGCCTGGAGCCTCGATCAACTACCGCCACTGGGTCCAAAAGTATCTGAATTTGCAAACAATGTGCAGGGGGTAACGTGAGTACACCAACTTAGTAAGTAACGAGTCCAACTATGGACTGAATGGTAGTGACGAACTCAACCTCAACAGATATAATAGAAACAATGTACAGAATACATAGACATGCTTTCAGTTAATTAGACAACTCAAAGCAATAAGGTAAATACAGATCTGAACAGTTTAAAATATATAACTCATTTGTCTCAACATGTCAATGTACCGATTGTACGAAATGCATAGTGTACTTCAACTCTCAAGTGCTCAACCACTCGGTACTGAATATGGCCATTCAGCCTAGGGAAATCTATCCCGAAATATACATAACACCGACTGTAAGTCACTCAGTACCAAGGAAAAAGGGCAATCTAACCTTAAGGAGAAATCCATCTCCAGGTGTGTGTATATATATATATATATATATATATATATATATATATATATATATATATATATATATATATATGTAAACTCTCAATCACTCGGTACCGTATATGGACATCTGGCCAGGGAAATCCATCCCCGAACATACTGATCACTGACTATAAGTCACCCTGTACCAAGGAACAAGGGTAATCCAACCCTGTGGAGAAATCCATCTCTAGATATTAATACTTCTGACAAACCCATGTCCTCAATAATATCATCCACGCCCACTATGAGTGTGCAGACTCCGGAGGGGCTCCTACGGCCCAAGCGCTGTCATAATCAATATAAATATTGCGGCGTGCAGCCCGACCACAAAACTGTCATGCCCCAAGCTCAAGAGTGCGACCGAAACTTAACCGAGTGAACTCGACTGAGCAAGCCTGTTAGACACATTCTAATCGACTCACTTACGATCAAGAGAAGACATGATTTTATCAGTTAGACAATAGGAGATCATACAAGTGCATTACTAAGCCAATTCATTAGGTACCTCATTGTTAAGTTTTAAGGTACATACACCTTACGATTTAGTGAAACAGAAATCCAAAGCACAACATGATTCATTGACCTTCCCAACACCCATATACAACCCACATCAATGTCTATGGAGCCTTTAAGTAGATACAAAAGAAAGTGCTACAAAAGTGCTGGCAAAAAGGCCTCGGCTATACCTCAAAATATGATAAGAAGGTGAACATGAGATACAAAAGATATAGGACCCCGAAATGATGTAGGTCTCACCAAGTCAGCTGGAAAGAGGGCACGCCACTAGCTGCGATCAACACTCTCTACTATGGAACCATCTACATCCATTTAAAGATGTAGCGCCCCCGACAAAAGGGATGTTTGTACTGTCGAATAGTACTAGTATGCAAATATAAACACCAATCTTAATAGAACAAACAATAAAACAAAGGGGAAGCAGTCATGATGTACAATAAGAGCTTCAAACAAATACGAAAACATCAAGTAAGGATCACATAGTTTTCGGTTCAATTTCCATCTTATTAGCTTGATAATCTTAGTGCCAAGTGCCACAATCCACAAATACCACTATGTTCCTACATGGAGTCCGATCTCGACCCAATTGGCTAGGTCAACTCATTTGAGACATCAATTATATCACAATATCATTCAATCAATCCAGCACAATTACCACCATGTGCGCAGTGTGGTGTCCGATCACGGCCCGATCGGCTAGGACATCTCACTTGAGACATCATCCTTTCAATCGTTCATCTCAATTTACATTTCCTTCCCATCTTTCATTACATGGCACGAGTAGCCTTATTTATTAAGTCGTTCTTGGCACTTGACCGTATCATACAATTCAAATTTTTTCCTTTTTATACATTCAAATAACAGTATCATCCACATCAATAAGGCCTATCATATAAGGGATTGCACACATAAAGGGAAAAGCTTGGAAAATCTTAATCACACGGAGGCTTTTCATACAAATTAATTAGGTTAGCAAGCTTTATTCGACTCTTGACATGAATTCTTAATCTTTCTCAACACATATTCCTCATTTCAAACACATTCTCAAATAACATGATGACACTATAAACATTTAGAACAATTATTGAACATGAAACTTTCAACACAACATATTAAGGCAGCCAATTCTAGTATGATCAAGTTAGGAACTTACCCTTTGTCCTTTGGGTAGATTGTGTTGCCTTTCCTTTTTTGATCACCCTCTCACCTGGGCAATGTGTTGGTACCATCTCTTCTTTGTAACTGGAATATCCATTTCCATTGCATTTTGCTCATAGTGCAAAGTTGATAGCCCTATTGTGCCACACTCTTGTTTGCCTCCCATGAACTCGTAGTATCATTGTGCCTGATTTGCTGAGTGTATCATACCACAACTTCACCACCAGTAGTCTCACTTTCCATTATAATATGTTATCCGCATATCATGTATCACTTCCTTGCTTGTAAGATTCTTTAGAGGCTCTCCATCAAGCCCAAATACCCCTTGAGTTATTATAGCATCACATTTTTTCTCCCACTCATTCCGCCTTTATTAACACCTTGGAACTTTGGTTAAATCGCAAATCCATGATTAACCCATTCTATAAACTCGCAACCTTCCACATTTGACCTATTGCACTTCCTTAGGTTCCATTATTCTTGACCCTCTAACAAGTATAAAATCCCTTTACAAACATACTCTTGATTTGTAGGATCGTTGACCCTGTCATTCACATTGCCATGTATGAAGAATTTACCTTCCTTAATCTTCCACCATTTTGGGGTACTAGTGGTCTGTCATTACCATATCCTTTCAGAGAATCACATTACCCATTATCTCTTATCTAGATTACACCTGTATTCAACAAAATATTCAAATATCATAGCTACATGGTCTTACTATTGTTTCATTGTATTTAAGTGGCCTCACTATTGCGCTTCCTCCCCACTTGTGGCTAATGTCCTGAATTTTGACACAAGTCTTGAATTTAGCAACTTCAGGGACATATGTCTCATGCCTCTATCCCTGTATACGTTTGACTATTAGGGAGATTTAAGTCACTATGGTATTAACCTCATAAGTTCTCTGCTCTTATTCAGCCACACGAGCTTGGGATTCCAATTCCTCATGTCAATATCCTTTAGGAGTGTAATACAACTTCGTACATTTATGGATTCTTATAAAGTTCGTAGTACAAGGGTCTTCTCATCGTGGGTTCAATCTACTCTCCTCTCATAACTTCTTGTCTCCTGGGAGAGACTTACACTCTCATCATTAACCTCCCAGTCATGTCTCCCATATATCACGTGCTTATATAACCAATTTTCTTTCACACCTTAGGACCATTTACATGCTTCCCACACTACCCACATGTGCTATTCAACCTTACGTCTCACTTATCAAATCAATGTCTCTTTGGAGGTGGGTAATCATTTTTAACACTTTTCTCAAATAAATTATGCTCATGGTACTATATACTCATCATATATTCCCATACCATTCATTTAACAAGATACATACGTCATCTCCTTAATATTCATGCCTTTGCCCATTGGTCATGTCATATGACAACATTACTTGGAATAAACGAAAGAGCATTTAAAATTATCTTGAATCTCAACGCACGAGTTAGAAGACAATCTTATAGTCAAGCTTTATCGCACGATCTGGAGTATTGAAGAAGGGTAACATTCCTAAATATCCATGTAGCCTCCCACTTATAGATATGGTCGATAACACACCGATGAGAAGGACTCTACTAGACACGGCTCTGAGATATCCTAGGACACTTTAAAACCTTAGGCTATGATACCAAGTTTGTCAAGCCCCAAGCTCAGGGAGCGCGACTGGTGCTCAACCGAGTGAACCCGGCCGAACAAGCCTGTTAGACACATTCTAATCAACTCACTTACGATCAAGAGAAGACATGATTTTATCAGTTAGACAATATGAGATCATACAAGTGCATTACTAAGCCAATTCATTAGGTACCTCATTGTTAAGTTTTAAGGTACATACACCTTACGATTGAGTGAAACAAAAATCCAAAGCACAACATGATTCATTGACCTTCCCAACACCCATATACAACCCACATCAATGTCTATGAAGCCTCTAAGTAGATACAAAAGAAAGTGCTACAAAAGTGCTGGCAAAAAGGCCCCGGCTATACCTCAAAATATGATAAGAAGGTGAACATGAGATACAAAAGATATAGGACCCCGAAATGATGTAGGTATCACCAAGTCAGCTGGAAAGAGGGCGTGCCACTAGCTGCGATCAACACTCTCTGCTATGAAACCATCTACATCCATTTAAAGATGTAGCGCCCCCGGCAAAAGGGACGTTAGTACTGTCGAATAGTACTAGTATGCAAATCTAAACACCAATCTTAATAGAACAAATAATGAAACAAAGGGGAAGCAATCATGATGTACAACAAGAGATTCAAACAAATACGAAAACATCAAGTAAGGATCACATAGTTTTCGGTTCAATTTCCATCTTATTAGCTTGATAATCTTAGTGCCATGTGCCACAATCCACAATACCACTATGTTCCTACACGGAGTCTGATCTCGACCCGATTGGCTAGGTCAACTCATTTGAGACATCAATTATATCACACTATCAATCAATCAATCCAGCACAATTACCACCATGTGTGCAGCGTGGTGTCCGATCACGGCCCGATCGGATAGGACATCTCACTTGAGACATTGTCCTTTCAATCGTTCATCTCAATTTACATTTCCTTCCCATCTTTCATTACATGACACGAGTAGCCTCATTTATTAAGTCATTCTTGGCACTTGACCGTATCATACAATTCAAATTTTTTCCTTTTTATACATTCAAATAACAGTATCATCCACATCAATAAGGCCTATCATATAAGGGATTGCACACATAAAGGGAAAAGCTTGGAAAATCTTAATCACACGGAGGCTTTTCATGCAAATTAATTAGGTTAGCAAGCTTTATTCGACTCTTGACATGAATTCTTAATCTTTCTCAACACATATTCCTCATTTCAAACACATTCTCAAATAGCATGATGACACGATAAACATTTAGAACAATTATTGAACATGAATCTTTCAACACAACATATTAAGGCAGCCAATTCTAGTATGATCAAGTTAGGAACTTACACCATATACTCGAAGACCAGGGTTCGATTCTAAGAAGAAGAGGGTTTAGCCATAAATACCTCAATTGAGCTTCCTTAAACTCTACAATATTCTAGAATTCTTAGCAACCTCAATCTATTTTGGAAATACAATAATTTGAAACAAAATTAGGAAGATGATCGTGATTCTAGCTCATTTGAGCTTTATATCAAACAGTAGGAGTGCATTATGTCTCTAAGGTCCTTTTATAGAGGATTTTATCAACCCACAACCCATCCTTCACCATTTTTGGCTCAAAAATATTCCTACACTCATTGATAACACATGCAAGCAAGATAACAACTCCAATACCCATGAACTTTCTTGATAATTGCCCATCTTTTAGCTAGAATTCGAAATTATGGGTTAGAGTGTAGAATCTTATCTCAAGGATGAATATCTAGTGTATTTTCCTTATTAATATTCAAAGATTTGTGTAAGAATTGAAGGATGATTTGGTGAAGATCTCTTTCTCACTCTAGGGCTTATTCTCTCACTTTAAAGCATCAGGTTTCTGCTAAAAAATGACCCATTGCGTGTATTTAATGAAGTTGGGTCGGGTTATAGTGATAAAAGAATGGATACTCCAAAATTCCGGACTGGGCTACACACATGGCCTCGCCAGGCTAAAGCCTGGTCTAGCGTGAGCCTGGTCTAGTGTGCTACAGGCCTGGCCACGCCAGGCTAAAGCCAAGCTAAAGCTAGGCTAAAGCCTGGTCTAGTGTGCTACAGGCCTTGCCTCACCAGGCTAAAGCTAGGTCTTGCACCTGGCCTTGCCAGGGCTATAGCTAGGTCTAAAAATTTCAACTCCCCAATGCACTGTTCAATCCAAAAACTCTAAAAATACAATATGTTTGCCTACCTTGGCACCACAAAACCTTAAATTACTTAGTGAAATTTTTTGGGGCCTTACATTCTCCCCAGCTTAGGATCATTCATCCTCGAGTGAGAAGTAAAGTGCACCCCAAACGCTTATCATAACTTATTTATTTTCTTACACACCTCAAACTCCCAAATTTTTGACTAACTCCCTTTCAGAAATTTCGGCAGAGTTTCCTTTGTAATTTGGCTTATCCACCTATCAGAGAATCATCAAAACCACCCAAACGTTACATCCTAACAACATATATATGATCAAATGATGTAACATAACAAAAACAACACCAACTGTGGCCTCATAAGCAATATATGACCAAAAAGGAACACTTACATTAACTGAGTGATACAAAATTTATAGGAAGTAACTTCATAGAAACTATTACATGGCTATTCGAACAAATTAGGGTACCTCTTTTTCATCTCTTCCTCGGCTTCCCAAGTAGCCTCTTTAACTTGTTAGTTTCGCCATAACACTTTCACGGAGGCAATTTCTTTATTTCTCAACTTTCGGACTTACATATCAAGAATGGCAACTGGAATCCCTTCATATGACAGTTTTTCATTAACCTCAATAGTCTCGACTGGCATGATAAGCGACGGATCCCCAATTACTTTCTTCAGCATATACACATGAAATATCGGGTGCACTAACGACATCTCAGGTGGTAGCTCAAGCTTGTACACCACCTGAACAATTCTTGGAATGATTCTGTACGGCCTGACATACCTCGGACTTAATTTCCCTTTCTTTCCAAACCGCATTATACCCTTTATGGGGAAAACCTTCAAGAATACCCAATCATCTTCATTGAACACCAAATCTCTGCTACTAACATCCGAATAAGACTTTTGATGACTCTGAGTAGTTTTTAACCACTCCTTAATGATCATAACCTTTTCCATAGCTTGATGAACAAGTTCTGGTCCTATCAACGCAGCTTCCCCGATCTCGAACCACCCAATGGGAGATCTACATCTCCTATCATATAATGACTCAAATGGCGCCATCTGAATACTAGCATGGAAGATGTTGTTATAAGCAAACTCTATGAGTGGCAAATGATTATTCTAGCTACCTCTGAATTCAAGAACATAAGCACACAACATATCCTCAAGCATCTGAATAGTCTGCTTTGCCTGCCCATCAGTCTGTGGATGAAAGGCTGTACTAAGATTCACCTGTGTACCCAAACTTTGCTGAAATTTCTTCCAAAAGTTAGTTGTGAATTGTGCTCCTTGATCCGAAATAATAGAAACTGGAGTGCCATGCAACATGACTATTTCCTTGATTATACAACCGAGCATACTATTCCGCTGTGTCGGTAGATTTAACTGGCAAGTAATGTGCTGATTTTGTGAGTCGGTACACAATCACCCAAATTGAGTCAAACTTGCACGGAGTGCGTGGTAGTCCTACCACAAAGTCCATATTAATCACTTCCCATTTCCACATTAGAATTTCTATATTCTACGCCAACCCATCGGTCCTTTGATGCTCGGCCTTCACTTGCTGACAGTTTGGACATTTTGCCACAAAGTTCGCTACCTTCCTCTTCATATCGTTCCACTAGTAGACTTCCTTGAGATCATGATACATTTTGTAGAACCTGGGTGTACAGAATACCTAGAAGTGTGAGCTTCGGCCATGATTCTTTCCCGAAGACCATCTATATTTGGAACACATAGTCGCCCTTGGTACCGTAGTGTGCCATCATTCATGCTAAGAGAAAAAAATGTAGTCTTATGTATATGAATCCCCTCCTTCAACTGTACCAACAATAGATCATCGTATTGCTTCTCTTTTACTTGCATAAAAAGCGATGATTCAGCCTTATTTTGCACAATTACCCCTCCTTCACTAGAGTCCGCAAGATGAAATCCCAAACTAGCCAACCGATGAACCTCCTTGGTCAATCGGCCTTTGATATGACACAAAGTGAGCCAAACTACCCATATATTTCCAGCTCAGAGCATCTACCATAACATTGGCTTTTCCTGGGTAATATAGAATATCAATGTCGTAATCTTTGAGTAACTCCAACTATCTTCTCTTCCTCAAATTCAATTCCTTCTGTTTGAAAATATATTGAAGGCTCTTTTGGTCCGTGACTATATCCACATGGACCCTATACCTAAAATGGCGCCAAATCTTTAATGCAAATACCACTGCTGCAAGTTCTAAGTCATGTGCTGCATAGTTCTTTCTATGATTCTTGAGTTGTCTAGAGGCATAAACGATCACATTACTATGTTGCACCATTAGTGGAACATATTTATCACATTTCTCTTACATAATACCTCCTAGGAAATGAGTACTACAATAATTTCCCGATATGATTACAATCTTCTGTGAATACTTGCAACTCACTCTTCCAAATTCTCAAAAAAAGACATTATTGAATGAGTTTTCTCATAAGACCTTCTGTTCCAAAAGAATAACATATGCTAGCTTTCATACACATCCTAATAACATCAACCTGCACGACATTGCATCAAATGTAAGGCTACATTGTGCTCAAACTTTTCTTAGCCAACCTTTTCTCCCCATATATGCCTTATAGAATTCAAGAAACTGCTCTACTTCCCCTGTGAACATTCTCACGATCCCTCTTTACGGTAAAACACCTCCCAAAACACATATCGACATGCTTTATATATATACAATTCAGGAAGAGTCACTAGACCAAACAAGGCATTCTCTAAAACTTGAGATCCTTCTGAATTCTTCAACAACAACTTTTGGTTTTACTCTTAAGTGTAAGACTTAGTCCACCTGATTCCATCCTCAATGAGTAACTCACCTCATTACCCATATTGTAGCTACCAATATAGTTCCCTGATATTATGGCTTAAGAGCTACCATGTTGAACTTGTCTGATCCGTAACAATTGTTCATCCTTTCTCAATATATTTCGAACATTTCCCTTTGTCCTTTGGGTAGATTGTGTTACCTTTCCCTTTTTGATCGCCCTCTCTCCTGGGCAATGTGTTGGTATCATCTCTTCTTTGTAACTGGAATATCCATTTCCATTGCATTTTTGCTCATAGTGCAAAGTTGATAGCCCTATTGTGACACACTCTTGTTTGCCTCCCATGAACTCGTAGTATCATTGTGTCTGGTTTGCTGAGTTTATCATACAACAACTTCACCACCGGTAGTCTCACTTTCCATTATAATATGTTATCCGCATATCATGTATCACTTCCTTGCTTGTAAGATTCTTTAGAGGCTCTCCATCAAGCCCAAATACCCCTTGAATTATTATAGCATCACATTTTTTTCTCCCACTCATTCTGCCTTTATTAACGCCTTGGAACTTTGGTTAAATCGCAAATCCATGATTAACCCATTCTAAAAACTCGCAACCTTCCACATTTGACCTATTGCACTTCCTTAGGTTCCATTATTCTTGACCCTCTAACAAGTATAAAATCCCTTTACAAACATACTCTTGATTTGTAGGATCGTTGACCCTGTCATTCACATTGCCATATATGAAGAATTTACCTTCCTTAATCTTCCACCTTTTTGGGGTACTAGTGGTCTGTCATTACCATATCCTTTCAGAGAATCACATTACCCATTATCTCTTTTCTAGATTACACCTGTATTCAACAAAATATTCAAATATCATAGCTACATGGTCTTACTATTGTTTCATTATATTTAAGTGGCCTCACTATTGCGCTTCCTCCCCACTTGTGGCTAATGTCCTGAATTTTGACACAAGTCTTGAATTTAGCAACTTCAGGGACATATGTCTCATGCCTCTATCCCTGTATATGTTTGACTATTAGGGAGATTTAAGTCACTATGGTATTAACCTCATAAGTTCTCTGCTCTTATTCAGCCACACGAGCTTGGGATTCCAATTCCTCATGTCAATATCCTTTAGGAGTGTAATACAACTTCGTACATTTCTGGATTCTTATAAAGTTCGTAGTACAAGGGTCTTCTCATCGTGGGTTCAATCGACTCTCCTCTCATAACTTCTTGTCTCCTAGGAGAGACTTACACTCTCATTATTAACCTCCCAGTCATATCTCCCATATATCACGTTCTTATATAACCAATTTTCTTTCACACCTTAGGATCATTTACATGCTTCCCACACTACCCACATGTGCTATTCAACCTTACGTCTCACTTATCAAATCAACGTCTCTTTGGAGGTGGGTAATCATTTTTAACACTTTTCTCAAATAAATTATGCTCATGGTACTATATACTCATCATATATTCCCATACCATTCATTTAACAAGATACATGCGTCATCTCATTAATATTCATGCCTTTGCCCATTGGTCATGTCATATGACAACATTACTTGGAATAAACGAAAGAGTGTTTAAAATTATCTTGAATCTCAACGCACGAGTTAGAAGACAATATTATAGTCAAGCTTTATTGCACGATCTGGAGTATTGAAGAAGGGTAACATTCCTAAATATCCATGTAGCCTCCCACTTATAGATATGGTCGATAACACACCGATGAGAAGGACTCTACTAGACACGGCTCTGAGACATCCTAGGACACTTTAAAACCTTAGGCTATGATACCAAGTTTGTCAAGCCCCAAGCTCAGGGAGCGCGACCGGCGCTCAACCGAGTGAATCCGACCGAGCAAGTCTGTTAGACACATTCTAATCGACTCACTTACGATCAAGAGAAGACATGATTTTATCAGTTAGACAATATGAGATCATACAAGTGCATTACTAAGCCAATTCATTAGGTACCTCATTGTTAAGTTTTAAGGTACATACACCTTACGATTTAGTGAAATAGAAATCCAAAGCACAACATGATTCATTAACCTTCCCAACACACATATACAACCCACATCAACGTCTACGAAGCCTCTAAGTAGATACAAAATAAAGTGCTATAAAAGTGCCGGCAACAAGGTCCAGGCTATACCTTAAAATATAATAAGAAGGTGAACATGAGATACAAAGGATATAGGACCCCGAAATGATGTGGGGCTCACCAAGTCAGCTGGAAAGAGGGTGCACCACTAGCTGCGATCAACACTGCCTGGTATAGAACCACCTACATCCATTTAAAGATGTAGGGCCCCAAGAAAAATGGACGTTAGTACTGCCGAATAGTACTAGTACGCAAAGCTAAACACCAATCTTAATAGAATGAACAATGAAACAAAGAGGAAGCAGTCATGATGTACAACAAGAGCTTTAAACAAATACAAAAACATCAAGTAAGGATCATATTGTTTCCAGTTCAATGTCCATCTTATTAGGTTGATAATCTTAATGCCATGTGCCACAATCCACAATACCACCGTGTTCCTACACGGAGTCTGATATCGACCTGACCGGCTAGGTCATCTCATTTGAGACATCAATTATATCACAATATCAATCAATCAATCTAGCACAATTACCTCCATGTGTGCAGCGTGGTGTCCGATCATGGCCTGATCATCTAGGACATCTCACTTGAGACATCATCCTTTCAATCGTTCATCTCAATTTACATTTCCTTCCCATGTTTCATTACATGGCACGAGTAGCCTCATTTATCAAGTCTTTCTTGGCACTTGACCGTATCATACAATTCAAAATTTTCCCTTTTTATACATTCAAATAACAGTATCATCAACATCAATAAGGCCTATCATATAAGGCATTGCACACATAAAGGGAAAAGCTTGGAAAATCTTAATCATACGGAGGCTTTTCATACAAATTAGGTTAGCAAGCTTTATTCGACTCTTGACATGAATTCTTAATCTTTCTCAACACATATTCCTCATTTCAAACACATTCTCAAATAGCATGATGACACGATAAACATTTAGAACAATTATTGAACATGAATCTTTCAACACAACATATTAAGGCAGCCAATTCTAGTATGATCAAGTTAGGAACTTACACCATATACTCGAAGACCAGGGTTCGATTCTAAGAAGAAGAGGGTTTAGCCATAAATGCCTCAATTGAGCTTCCTTAAACTCTACAATATTCTAGAATTCTTAGCAACCTCAATCTATTTTGAAAATACAATAATTTGAAACAAAATTAGGAAGATGATCGTGATTCTAGCTCATTTGAGCTTTATATCAAACAGTAGGAGTGCATTATGTCTCTAAGGTCCTTTTATAGAGTATTTTATCAACCCACAACCCATCCTTCACCATTTTTGGCTCAAAAATATTCCTACACTCATTGATAACACATGCAAGCAAGATAACAACTCCAATACCCATGAACTTTCTTGATAATTGCCCATCTTTTAGCTAGAATTCGAAATTATGGGTTAGAGTGTAGAATCTTATCTCAAGGATGAATATCTAGAGTGTTTTCCTTGTTAATTTTCAAATATTTGTGTAAGAATTGAAGGATTATTTGGTGAAGATCACTTCTCACTCTAAACATCAGGTTTTTGCAAAAAAATGACCCATTGCGTGTATTTAACGAAGTTGGGTCAGATTATAGTGATAAAAGAATGGATACTCCGATGTTCCGGACCAGGCTACAAACCTGGCCTCACCAGGCTAAAGCCTGGTCTAGCGTGGTACAGGCCTGGCCTCGTCAGGCTAAAGCCTGGTCTAGCGTGCTACAAGCCTGGCCTCGCTAAGCTAAAGCTAGGTCTTACACCTGGCCTCGCTAGGGCTATAGCCAAGTCTAAGAATTTCAACTCCCCAATGCACTGTTCAACCCAAAAACTCCAAAAATACAATATATTAGCTTTCCTTGCCACCACAAAACCTTATATTACTTAGTGAAATTTTTTGGGGCCTTACAATAATTGTCACTCATAAACTGGATCTCGGCCACACTCAGTCATCACTCTCCAGTGTCACCCACAAGTTCACAATGTCATGGAAACTAGCCCAGAAACAATGATATGTTATGCCAATAATAACAACTGAGACTGACATACGATATAAAATGCATGAATATGACTTAGTACCAAAATAACAGTGAAATCAGTGAATGATATAAAGAAATGACCACTAGGATTCCCAACAATATCAGCATGAAGACCTAATATGGTATCTAGCATGTTTACTGCTCAATTACTTTATCACATAATGGTAGCTCGGATATCAATAAGAAAAAGTCATTAAACGGTGCCATGGAATGAACCAGGTCATGATTTTCACGATGTACGCCCACACACCCGTCACTTGGCATGTGCATTACCTCATTTCTAACCACATAACACGTAGTTCGGGGTTTCGAACCCTCAGAACCAAGTTTGAAAGCATTACTTACCTCAAATCGAGCAACATCCTACTCCGCAATGCCCTCGCCTCTCGACTCGGCCTCCGAACATCCCGAATCTAGTCACAAGCAATACAACACGATCAATATAGGCTAAAGGAACCAATTCCACAAGAAAAATACCAAATTATAGGCCAAATCCCGAAATTCACTCAAACCCGGGCACCGAGCACACGTCTCGGAATTTGACAAAAGTTACAAAACTAGAAAACCCATTCACTCACGAGTCTACCCGTACACTTTCCATCAAAATCCGACATCATTTGGTCCGTCAAATCCCCAAATTACTCTCTCCAAAATTCCAAGCCATAACCCCCAATTTTCACTTCAAAACTCCATTAACTGGGTGAGAAATCAACGGAAAAATACCATAGCTAATGATAATAGAGATCAAGAAACTTACCTCAGTGAATAACCTTTAATCCCCTTCAAAAATCCTCCCAAAAGTTCCAAAGTCTGTGTTCAAAATGGTGGTAATGAGCAAAAATTCACGAAGTCTCCTTTTTATACATTCTGCCCAGCAATACCGCACATGCGGTCCAAATGTCGCTTTTGCGACAACGCAACTGCGGAAAATCCATCGCAGGTGCGGATCCCACTTAATATTCTAGGCTCCGCATCTGTGGCCAAATCTCGCACCTGCGGTTGCTTACCAGTGCATCTCCCTCAGCTTCTGCGGAACCAGCCAACTCCCTCATTTTCGCATCTGCGCCCTAGGTCTCGCACTTGCGGGCCCGCAGATGTGACTGCCTTCTCTCACCTACCGTTCCATCTCAAGTCCCCTATGGCCGCATCTGTGGCTCCTTCTCCACTTCTGCGGGCTCGCACCTGCGGCTCCCACTCCCAAGTGCGGTTATGACAACTGAGTTCCAACTTCAGCAACTCCTCCAATTTCCAAACTTGTTCCGTTAATCACCCGAAATCAATCTGAGGCCCTCGAGACCTCAACCGAACATACCAATGCATACCATAACATCATACAAACTCAGTCGAACCTTCTAATCACTCAAAACAACATGAAAACATCAAATTACACTCAGATTCAAGCTTAACTTCTAAACTTCTTAATTCCACAAACAATGCCGAAACCCGCTAAATCGCATCCGAATACCCTCAAATTTTGTACACAAGTCAGAAATGACACCATGAACCTACTCCAACTACCGGAATTCCATTCTGACCCTGATATCAAAATTTCCACTACCGACCAATATTGCCAAAATTCTAACTTTCACCAATTCAATCCTAATTCTACCATGGGCATCCAAATTACATTCCGGACGACTTCCCAAGTCCAAAATCATCTAACAGAGCTAATGGAACTATCAAAAATTCAAATCCAATATCGTTTACAGATAAGTCAACATCCGGTCAACTTTTCCAACTTAAACCTTCTCACAAGAGACTAAGTGTCTCAATTCACTCCAAAACCACTCCGGACCCGAACCAACTGACCCGGTAAGACATAATATAGATGAAGAACAAAAAAGGAGCAGGAAATGGGAGAACGAGGCTACAACTCTCGAAACGACCGGTTGGGTCGTTACATCTTCCCCTTCTTAAACAAACGTTCATCCTCGAACGGGTCTAAAAACATACCTGAAGTCTCAAATAGGTATGGATATCTGCTTCACATCTACCGCTCGGCATCCCAAGTCGCTTCCTCCACAGGCTGACCTCTCCACTGCACTTTCACTGAAGCTATATCCTTTGACCTCAACTTCCGAACCTGCCGCTCCAAAATGGCCACCGACTTTACATCATAAGTCAAATCATCATCCAACTGAACCGTGCTGAAATCCAAAACATTAGATGGATCGCCAATATACTTCCAAAGCATAGAAATATGAAATACTGGATGCACACCCGACAAGCTAGGTGGCAAAGAAAGCTCATAGACCATTTCCCCAATCCTCCGAAGCACCTCAAACGGTCCAATAAACCGAGGTCTCAACTTGCCCTTTTTCCCAAATCTCATAACACCCTTCATGGGTGAAACCTTTAGTAGAACCTTCTTCCCAACCATATAAGACACATCACGAACCTTCATGTCGGCATAACTCTTTTGTCTTGATTGCGCCCTGCAAAGCCACTCCTGAAATAATTTCACCTTATCCAATGCATCCTGAACTAAGTCTGTGCCCAAAGGTCTAGCCTCACCCGAGTCAAACCAACCCACTGGAGATCTACATCGCCTCCCATATAAAGCCTCATATGTAGCCATCTGAATACTTGACTGATAAATTTTGTTGTAAGCAAACTCCACGAGCAGTAGAAACTGGTCCCATGAACCACCAAAATCAATGACACAAGCACACAAATGTCCTCCAAAATCAGAATAGTGCGCTCAGACTACCCGTCCGTCTGATGGTGAAATGATGTGCTCAACTCAGCCTGGGTGCCCATCTCTCATTGCACGGCCCTCCAAAACTGCGATGTAAACTGTGTGCCTCTGTCCGAAATGATAGAAACTGGCACTCCATGAAGACGAACAATCTCTCTGATGTAAATCTCAGCCAACCGCTCTGAAGAATAGGTAGTACACACATAAATAAAGTGCACAAACTTGGTCAGTGTATCCACAATCACCCAAATAGCATCAAACTTCCTCAAAGTTCGTGGGAGCCCAACTATGAAATCCATGGTGATCTGCTCCCACTTCCTCTTTGGAATCTCTATCTGCTGAAGCAAGCCACCCTGTCTTTGATGCTCATATTTCATCTGCTGACAATTGAGACATCGAGCTACAAATCCAACTATATCTTTCTTCATCCTCCTCCACTAGTAGTGTTGTCTCAAATCCTATTACATCTTCACGGCACTCGGATGGATGGAATACTGCAAACTCTGGGCCTCCTTAAGAATCAACTCCCGATAGTCACACATATCCGACCTTGCATCCTCAATACCCCATCACCACCAATAGTCACATCTCTAGCATCACCGTGTTGAACCCTGTCCTTGAGGACAAGCAAATGGGGATCATCATACTGGCACTCCCTGATGTGATCAAACAAGGAAGACCGAGAAACCACACAAGCTAGGACCCGACTGGGATCCAAAATATCCAATCTCACAAACCGATTGGCCAAAGCCTGAACATCAACTACAAGAGATTTCTCCCTAACAGGTAGGAATGCAATACTACCCATACTCACTACCTTCCTACTCAAGGTATCGACCACTACATTGGCCTTTCCCAGATAGTAAAAAATGGAAATATCATAGTCCTTTAGCAGCTCAGCCATCTCTGCTGCCTCAAATTGAGATCCTTCTATTTGAACAAGTGCTGAAGACTACGATGATTAGTAAATACCTCACAAGATACACCATAGAGATAATGCCTCCAAATATTCATCGCGTGAACAATGGCAGCCAACTTTAAACCATGAACAGGGTAATTCTTCACATGGGGCTTCAATTGACGAGAAGAATAAGCAATCACTCTATCCTCCTGCATCAAAACACACTCGATACTGGTCCGAGAAGCATCACAATATACTGAATATGAACCAAAAGCTGATGGCAGAACTAACACTAGAGCTGTGGTCAAGACAATCTTGAGCTTTTGAAAGCTCACCTCACACTCATCCAACCACCTGAAAGGAGCACCCTTTTGGGTCAATTTGGTCAAGGGTGATGCAATAGATGAGAAACCCTGAACGAAATGATGGTAATAATCTGCCAACGCAAGAAAGCTATGAATCTTTATCGATTAGGATGGTCTAGGACAACTCTGGACCGCCTCTATATTCTTCGGATCTACCTGAATACCCTCACTGGACACCACGTTCCCCAAGAATGCCACTGAACTAAGGCAAAACTCACACTTGGAGAACTTAGCATAAAGATTCTCCTCTCTCAACCGATGCAACACAATCCATAAATGTTGGGCATTCTCCTCCTGACTACGAGAATACACTAGGATATCATCAATGAATACAATAACAAATGAGCCGAGATAAGGCTGGAATACACTGTTCATCAAATGCATGAATGTTGTTGGGGCATTAGTCAGCCCAAATGACATCACAAGGAACACATAATGACCATAACGGGTCTTGAAAGTTGTCTTAAGAATGTTCGAGTCCCTAATCTTCAACTGGTGATACCCTGACCTCAAATCAATCTTGGAGAACAGCCTCGCTCCCTAAAGCTGGTCAAATAAATCATCAATACGAGGTAAGGGATACTTGTGACTTTGTTCAATTGCTTGTAATCAATGCACATTCTCATGGCGCCATCCTTCTTCTTCACAAATAGAACTGGTGCACTACCCCACGGTGAAACACTAGGCTGAATAAACCCCTTATCAAGGAGTTCCTGAAGTTGTTCCTTCAATTCCTTTAACTTCGTCGGTGTCATACGATACGGTGGAATAGAAATGGGCTGAGTGCCCGACATTAAATCAATATCGAAGTCAATATTCATGTCCCGCAGCATGCTGGACAGGTCTGCAAGAAACACATCCGGAAAATCCCTCACCACCGGAACCGAATCAATAGTAGGAGTCTCTACACTGACGTCCCTCACAAAATCCAAATAAGAAAGACAACCCTTCCCAACCATCCGCTGGGCCTTCAAGAATGAAATCACTCTAATGGGAACATAATCTGACGAACCTCTTCACTTAATCCGTGGCACTCCCGGCATAGCCAACGTCATCGTCTTATTGTGACAGTCCAGAATAGCATAACACAGAGACAACCAATCCATGCCCAATATCACATTAACGTCAACCATACTAAGCAACAACAGATCCACACTAGTCTCGAGTCCCCCAATAGTCACTACACATGATCTATATACATGTTCCACAATAATAATATCGCCTACCAGTGTAGATACATGAACAGACGAAACAAGAGACTCGCAGAGCGTATCCAAATAATGAGAAAAATACGGCGACATATATGAAAAAGTGGAATCATGATCAAATAATATAGAGGCATCCCTGTGGCAAACTAAGATAATACATGTGATCACAGCATCTGAAGCAATAACATCTGGTTTGGCAAGGAGTGTATAGAAATGGGCCTGACCGCCACCTGATCGGCCTCCCTCTCTAGGGCGACCCCCAGCTGACTGACCTTCACCCTGAGTTGGCTGGGCGGGTGGTGAAGTAACTGGTGTTGAAGCCGAAGGTTGACTCCTCTGTGGGGATGAACCTCCCATAAGGCGGGGAGAGAACCTCTTGATATGACCCAAATCTCCACACTCAAAGCAACCTCTATCGGCCACTAGCAATGGGGACTGAAGGGAGCCCCCAGCACCGGGATAACTACTAGAAGGATTAGGCATAGATGAACCCTGAGCTGATGGTGCATGAGATGAACTCTGAGTTGGAAGGGCACTGATATTTGAGTGGCCCTTATGTGAACTATGAGAACAATGGCCAGATGATGCACCACAGTGAGCTGGACGAGCCATCTGAGTATGCCTAAAGGGACGGCCCCTGCCGTGGTAAAACTGACCTACCGAAAGAACACCACCAAAACTACCAGATCCACGAGGCCTCTTGGCCTCTCTCTCTATCTCTACTTGTTCCTGGTGGCGAACTGACTCTATATCTCGAGTAATGTCAAAAACCTCCTCAAAAGAATCACCAGACACTCTTTCTCTAGTCAAAAGAATCTGCAACTGATATGTGAAGCCATCAATGAACCTCCTGATCCTCTCCCTATCTGTGGGAACCAACCAGATAACATGACGGGACAACTTAGAGAATCTCATCTCATATTGCGTCATAGTCATACCATCCTGACATAACTGCTCAAACTGCCTGCGCAACTCCTCTCTACGGGACTGCGACACATACTTCTCTAGGAAGAGAATAGAGAATTGCTGCCATGTAAGGGGCGCTGCACCACCCGACCTACGGCTCTCATAAGCCTTCCACTAAGTGAAGGCAGCTCCAGAGAACTGAAAAGTAGTGAACGAGACCCTACTAGTCTCCAAAATACATGTTGTATAGAGAATCCTCTGACACTTATCCAAGAAATCCTAGGCGCACCACTGAAAGTTGGAGACTGAAGTCTACCAAACCTTTCCAATCTACGCTGATCATCACCAGACATGGCAGGAACTACATAGTCCTGAGCAGCTGCGATCGGCTAGGCTGGTGGTGCCCCCGATGTCTGAAGTCCCTAAACAACCTGCTCGGGTGTGCGGGCGGCGGGAGTCTAAGTGCCTCCCCTGGCTCGGGAAGTGGCTGCTGTAGAAGAAATAGAGACCGCCTGAGCAAGACTAGTGCACATGGTCAGAATCTGAGGTAAGGTCTCCTAAAGACCTGGAATCACAAAGGGAATAGCTGGTGTCTGAGCTAGTCCCGTCGGTGCATCCACAACTGGGACCTGATCCTAAACTGGGGCAACTGGTAGATCTGCAGGTGTTTCCCTAGCTGCTGTGCGGGCTACACCCTTGCCCCTACCATGGCCTCGATCGCGACCTCGGTCTTTCACGACCCCAACTGGTGGTACTGGTGGCTGTCCGTCCTGACCGATAGCACGTGTCCTCACCATCTGTGAGGGAAAAGAATAACAGAAGTTTAGTTACTAGTATCAACAGATTCGCATGATAAGAATTCAAGAATGTGAAGTTTCCTAAGGGTTCTGTAGCCTCTCGAAGATAAGTACAAACATCTTTGTACCGATCCGCAAGACTCTACTAAACCCGCTCATGACTTATGAGACCTATGTAACCTACACTTTCATACCAACTTGTCACGACCCAAAACTCAACCCGTCATGATGGCGCCTATCGTGGAACTAGTCCAGGCTCAACTCAACAAACCAACTCAACAACAATAAGTTTGAAAACATTTAACGAAAGCTTTTAACAATTAAGAAACTGTTTGAACATAAGAAATTCCAAGATAAGATACTATTCAGCCCAAAACCAGGGTGTCACTGAGTGCGTGAGCATCTAGGGAAATACATAGTCTATTGCAATGTCTAAATAAGCAACTGAAATACAAGTGGAGAATAAGAAAGATAGCCAAGGCTTGCGAACGTCGTGCAGATACCTTAATAATCTCCCAAGCCTGAAGCCTCGATCAACAACCGCCACTAGGTCCAAAAGTGCCTGAATCTCCACACAAGGTGCAGGGGGTAACGTGAGTACACCAATTCAGTAAGTAACGAGTCCAAACAATAGACTAAATGGTAATGACGAACTCAACCTCAGCAGATATAATAGAAACAACGTACAGAAAATGTAGGCATGCTTTTAGTTAATTAGACAGCTCAAAGTAATAAGGTAAATACAGATCTGAACAGTTTAAAATATATAACTCAACTGTCTCTACATGTAAATGCACCGACTGTATGAAATGCACGGTGTACTTCCACTCTCAAGTGCTCAACCACTTGGTACTGAATATGGCCATCCGGCCCAGGGATATCCATCCTGGAATATACACAACACTGACTGTAAGTCACTGAGTATCGAGGAAAAATGGCAATCTAACCCTGAGGAGAAATCCATCTCCAGGTATATATATAAACTCTCAACCACTCGGTACCGTATATGGCCATCTGGCCTAGGGAAATCCATCCCAGAACATACTCATCACTAACTATAAGTCACCCGGTACCGAGGAACAAGGGTAATCCAACCCTGTGGAGAAATCCATCTCCAGATATCAATATTTTGGACAAATCCATGTCCAGGGAAATCCATCCCTCAATAATATCATCCACGCCCACTGTGGGTGTCCAGACTCCGGAGGAGCTCTTACGGCCCAAGCACTATCATAATCAATATAACTACTGCGGCGTACAACCCAACCCCATAACTATCACTCATAATAAGGCTCTCAGCCTCACTCAGTCATCACTCTCAAGTCTCACCCACGTGCTCACAATATCATGGAAACTAGTCCGAAAACAATGATATGCTATGCCAATAATAACAACTGAGACTGAGATATGATATGAAATGCATGATATGACTAAGTATAAAAATAACAGTGAAATCATTAAATGACAGCAAGAAACGACCATTAGGGGCCCCAACAATATCGGCATAAAGCCCTAAAATGGTATCTAGCATGTTTACAACTCAATTACTTTATTACATAATGCTAGCTCGGATATCAATAAAAAAGAGTCATTAAACGATGCCATGGAATGAACCAGGTCATGATATTCATGATGCACGCCTACACGCCCGTCACTTTGCATGTGCGTCACCTCATTACTAACGACATAACACGTAGTTCGGGGTTTCGAACCCTCAGAATAAAGTTTGAAAGCGTTACTTACCTCAAACCAAGCAAAATCCTACTATGCAATTCCCTTGCCTCTGACTCGGCCTCCGAACGTACCTAATCTAGTCACAAGCAATACAACACGATCAATATAGGCTAAAGGAACCAATTCCACGAGAAAAATACCAAATTATAGGCCAAATCTCGAAATTCACTCAAACCCGGCCCTGGGCCCACATCTCGAAATCTGACAAAAGTCACAAAACTAAAAGACCCATTCACTCACGAGTCTACCCATACCAATTTCATCAAAATCCGACATTATTTGGTCCCTCAAATCCCCAAATTACTCTCTCCAAAATTCCAAGCCCTAACCCGCAATTTTCGCTTCAAAACTCCATTAATTGGGTGAGAAATCAACGGAAAGCCACCATAGCGAATGATAATATAGCTCAAGAAACTTACCTCAGTGTATAACCTTGAATCCCCTTAAAAATTCCTCCCAAAAGTTCCAATGTTCGCGTTCAAAATGGTGGAAATAAGCAAAAATTCACGAAGTCTCCTTTTTATATATTCTGCCCAGCAATACCGCACATGCGGTCCAAACGTCGCTTCTGCGGCACCACACCTGCAGAAAATTCATCGCAGATGCGGATCCCACTTAATATTGCAGGCTCTACATCTGCGGTCAAATCTTGCACCTGTGGTTGCGCACCTGCGCATCTCCTTCCGCTTCTGCGGAACCAGCCAACTCCCTCATTTCCGCATCTGCACCCCAGGTCTCGCACCTGCAGGCTCGCAGATGCAACCACCTTCTCGCACCTGTGGTTCCAGCTCAAGTCCCCAATGGCCGCATTTGCGGCTCCTTCTCCGCTTCTGCGGGCTCGGACCTGCGGCTCCCACTCCGCAGGTGTGGTTATGACAAGTGAGTTCCAACTTCAGCAACTCCTCTAATTTCCAAATTTGTTCCGTTAATCACCCGAAATCAACCCGAGGCCCTCGGCAACTCAACCGAACATACCAACGCATCCCATAACATCATACAAACTTAGTCGAACCTTCGAATCACTCAAAACAACCTCAAAACATCAAATTACACTCGGATTCAAGCCTGAGAACTTTTAAACTTCTGAATTTCACAAACGATGCTAAAACCTGCTAAATCGCGTCTAAATGCCCTCAAATTTTGTACACAAGCTAAAAATGACACCACGAACCTACTCCAACTCCCGAAATTCCATTCCGACCCCGATATCAAAATTTCCACTACCGACCAAACTCGCCAAAATTCTAACTTTCGCCAATTCAAGCCTAATTCTACCACTGGCCTCCAAATTACATTTCGGACGCTCTCCCAAGTCCAAATTCACCTAACGGAGATAAAATAACCATCAAAAATTCAAATCCGAGATTATTTACACATAAGTCAACATCCGGTCAACTTTTTCAACTTAAACCTTCTCACAAGAGACTAAGTGTCTCAATTCACTCCAAAACCATTCCGGACCCGAACCAATTGACCCGGTAAGACATATTACAGCTGAAGAACACAAAAGGAGTGGTAGATGGGAGAAAAAGGCTACAACTCTTGAAACGACTGGCCGGTTGTTACATATAGGTGAACAGTTTTTCATCCCGAATCATTCCACAATTCTTTCAACGTGGGCCTTTTGAGACAGTCCAAGTAATCTTTGGGATCTGTCTCTGTGAATCTCTATGCCAATGACATAAGAGGCTTCACTGATATCCTTCATCTCAAAATTCTGGATAAGGAACTTTTTAGTTTCGTGCAACAATCCCAAATCACCACTTGCAAGCAAAATATCATCCACATATAGGACTACAAAAATATATTTGCTTCCACTTATCTTAAGGTATACACACTAATCAATGATTTCCTCTCTAAATCCAAATGAAGAAACAACCTTATGAAATTTAATATACCATTGGTGGGAAGCCTGCTTTAGCCCATAAATGGATTTATTTAACTTGTAAACACGGTGACTTTTGTCCTTATCACAAAACCCTTCAGGCTGACTGATCACAGCCAACTCTGCACCACTAATAAGTAGTGAGAGAGGGTCGCAATAGCTTTTACCCAATTTTGGGTCAGGATCGATATCCACAAAGAGATAGAATTGGAATTGAGTGTCTATTTAGCCTAGGATTGCGTAGCATTCCAAATTGCACCTCTATTCATTTTTAGGTTTTCTTTTATAATTCTACTATTATCAAACTACAAATTATAATTGCAACTAGATTAAGCTAAGAGTAAAATGCTACAAGTTGTTCAAATATTCTAAAAGGCACTAGGGTAGTAACTTTCACCTAGGAGGCCAATTGATGGGTAATTGCGTCTAAGACACAATTGACATGATTGGGGAATATGTTATAACCGTTGCTCGATATTACCCATTCTCACACCTCTCGGTAGAAAGAATGATTTTGCCCAATTGACTTTCTCAAGACCAATTGGGTATGCATATTTGCTCAAGCAACTAAGGTTCAAGTCGGGTATTACTCTCTTGAGGTTTAGCCCTTTAATTAGGACTATCAATTCTCTTGGGTCCATCCCAATTCCTTGTTGGATCAATTTCGGAGACTTAGGCTCTCTTTCTCAAGAAGAGCCCAAGTTAACTTAGCACAAACTAGTATTTGCAACCACTAATTCAGTAATTAAACCATGGAATTGACCCAAATAGCAAACACCAATAGTCAATCTAGCCCTAAATTGCAACACCCATCAATTACCCACACTAGGGTTGAGCCACAACCCTAGCTAATGGGTCTATCTACTCATACTTAAAGAGAAAAACAGAGAAATAGATGAAGATGAACACATATTAATTAATTTCTAAGCTAAATACAAAGATTCAATGATAAAAAGTAAGTAAAAATGCCCAAAATGGCTACAAGATATGTTCCCACGAGCGCAACAGCTATTCTAAAATGTCTGATGCCCTAAAAATGGAAAAAGATTCTATTTATACTAAGCTGGAAAAACTGGACAAAAATGCCCATGCGGGGTCAGTGCGGACCGCACAAAATGGTGTGTGGCCACACTAGGCTCTTGAACTTGAAAACTTGGCTCTCTGAACTCAGGCTCCACGAACCTCACAGAATGGACTGCGGCCGCGGAGGCTTCTAGTGCCGTCCGCACAAACTGGACCGCGGACTGCACAGGCTTGAAAGCTCCAACTTCACCCTCTCTGAACCTTGGCTCTGCGGAACGCACAGAATGGTAGTGCGGCCGCATTGCCTTCAGTGCGGACCGCACAAAACCTTCTGCGGCCGCACTGCCTTAATGCCTGAAGTACCAGCTCTCTGAATCTCCCTAGTGCGGTCCACACAAAGTGTAGTGGGCCGCACTAGGCCTGTTTTTCCTGAGTTTGTCTTGTGTTTGGTACTTGTGTAAGTTTCACTCCTTTTGAGCTGATCTTTGACATCTTATCACTTTATTGATCAAACCTGCAATCAAGCACAACTTATGAGCCTTTTGGGACTATTTTATATGAATTTATAATCAAAGCGTAAGTAAGAAGGAGTATAAAATGCGTCAAAATCCCTAGTTATCACTAAGGCATGTATACATCCTCTTTAAGATCTCCATTCATGAAAGTTGTTTTTACATCCATTTGATGTAACTCTAAATCAAAATGAGCTATTAATGTCATGATTATTCTCAATGAATCTTTCTTTGATACTGGAGAAAAGGTTTCATGGTAATCAATGCCTTCCCTTTGAGTAAACCCTTGGATACAAGTCTAACTTTACATTGTTCATTATTATCAGATTAGTCTCTTTTAGTTTTAAAGACCCATTTAGAACGCATGGTAGAGGATCCCTTTGGTAATTCGACGAGAACCCAGACTTTGTTTTTGGCAATAGATTCTAACTCTTCTTTCATGGAATCATACCAAAGTGTGAAGTTTTCTCCACTCATGGCTTGTGAAAACGAGCATGGATCATCTTTTAGTCTAATATCATAATCGGACTCTTGGAGATATACAACATAGTCACTAGAAATTGCTGGTTTTCGAACTCTTGAAGATTTTCTCACTCCCACTGGTCCAAGCACTTCTTCAGTGGGTTCAGGTAAAGCGGATTGGTCTTCATGTGGCTCCTCAAGTGGTGGCGGCTCTTGAACTTGTTGTCGTTCATATAATGCATGAGAATTTTTCTGAGCAACATTCAAGTTCCTAATAAATAAAGGTACCATAGGTTGTTCCCTTATTTCTTCCAGTTCCACCCTTTGAGTCAAACCACTCCCACTCTCTTCATGCTCCTCAAGAAATTTAGCATTTCTAGCCTCAACAAATTTAGGAGAATGAGAAGGACAATAAAACCTAAATCCCTTAGAGTTAACTGCATAGCCTATAAAATAACTGCTTATTATTCTTTCATCCAACTTATCTAGTTGTAGGTTATAAACCCTCACTTCAGTTGGACATCCCCAAATGTGTTAATGATTTAAAATAGGTTTCCATCCTTTCCATAACTCAAAAGGTGTCTTGGGGACAACCTTGGATGGAACCCTATTTAAAATATACACATCGGTTTTTAAGGCTTTACTTCATAAGGATAAAAGTAAACTCATCAAGGTGTCCAAGTCCATTAATGTCCGGTTCCTTCTTTCTACCACACTATTTTGTTGTGGTGTTTCTGGCATGGTATATTGGGCAATTATACTGTCACTTTCAAGGAACTCAGCAAATGGACCCTTAACTTGTTCCTTATCTGTATACCTACCATAATATTCTCCACACCTATCAGATCTTACAAATTTGATTCGAGCACTAGTTTGTTTCTCTACTTCTGTTTTGTAAACTTTAAAACCATCAAGTGCTTCTGATTTGTTAAACAGTAAATAGAGATACATATATCTTGAATAGCCATCAATAAATGAGATAAAATGTAAGGCCTAGTGAATTTCCTACTCAGAACCCTGAATCCCATGGTGCCAAGTGAAGAAGTCAAGAAGTAATGTTTTCCAGAGAAGTGCAATTTTGCGATCTAGAATGCGGTCGCATATCTGGTATATGGACCGCATAAGGGGCATAATTACCGCAAAGTGAGTTAGTGTGTTGGTCAAATGTGAGGTTAAATATGCAGTCCATTATGCGATCGCATAACCGATATGCGGACCATATAGTCGTCGCATAATTTCCTCGGGATTTTGTAAGGAGCAGTTCTGCGGTGCATTATGCGACCACAGAACGGGTATGCGGATCGCATTTCTGCCGCATACCTAGATAGAATGTTCAGATTTTGGGAACACTTTTGTGGTCCATTATGCAGGCCACATTTCCACTTAGTAATCGCAAATGCGATCGCAGACCTATGCTTAGCAATAAGGGATCACTAGTGCAGTAATTCATGGGTATAAGAATAACTTTCTTGCATGCATATCACACCATAGAATATTGGGAGGTAGTGAACTAAAACGAAAGCAATTGGGGTATAAAATGATAGAAATTTCTCTCAAAAAGGGCCTAAGATCATAATGCACCTTTAGTGTTTGATAGTATGCTCAAAACAAGCTAGAATCTCAATCTCGTCTCTAATTCCAGGTTTAATTTGTAATTCTTACACAATAGATCGAAGTGCTAAAAGTTCTGGAATTTTGTAAGGAATAAGGAAAGCTTTATTAAGGTATGTATGGCTAAAACCCCGTCTTTTAGAAATTGAGCTTCATCGTTGGTTGTGTGAGTACGGTAAGATTAAATTGAATTGTTGTATTGATTTCTATTTCACTTGACTTGGTGTTGCAACCTTATATGCATAGAAACTGTGTCTCAAATTGATCAACGTGCTATTCTTGATAATTTAAAAAGGTGCAAGGACTATGAATCATGTATCGAAATGCTTAGACCGTAGATTGAAATTGAAGTGTGTTGTTGTGCCATTTACATGAAGTCTCATCTACGCCTACAACCTTATTTGCTCTTGTGTGCCATACTCTCTTGAATTACAAACCTAATGTTGAAAATGGAAAAATGTGAAACATGAATTGTGGAATGTGAAAATCGTGGCCCCAAGTGCCGGTAAACTAATACATGTGTAACCAAAGATTGGAGTGAGATGAATAATGGAAAATGGTAACTCCTCGGTAAGGCGACCTAGACGATCGGGCCGTGATCGGATGCCATGACATATACACATGGCGGTCATGCATTGATGATTGAAACTGGAAAGTGTGAATAGAATATTGGTAACATCTCCGGGAGACGGCCTAGCCGGTCGGGTCGAAATCGGACTCCGCTCAAGATAGTGGTGGTAATGTGAACGATGTGGAACAACATAAAATGCCCAACTAAAGGCTATGGAAACATGATGTGAAGGTTTTGTAATTCTTTCATGATGATAATGTTGTGATCGTTTAAAGCTTTGGAGTGATACCTGTGATTTCCTTATTTGTGTATGAAAGTTCTTTCTAATTTTATGGTGTTTAGTTATACATACTAGGACTATTCCATGTGACTAACGTCCCTTTTGCTGGGGGCGCTACATTTTTTTAAATGAATGCAGGTGGCTCCATAGCGGATAGTGCCGGTCGTGTGTAGCGAAGCATACCTCTTCTCAAGATCTTGGTGAGCCCCTTTCTCCTTCAAGGGGCTATATTGTATATCTTTGTATTGTGAACTTTCACTTTTGAGGTATAGCCGGGGCCTTGTTGCCGGCGTTGTCAAACTCATCTTTTGTATCCTTGAGGCTCCGTAGACATATGTGTGGGTTATGTACGAGGGTTGGATGGGTCTACGAACCATATTGTAATTCTAAACTTATGTTGCCTATAAATTGTAACTCTATGGGGATCTTGGAAACTAACTCATTTATGGTTTAATGTGGTGTTTAAAATGAATTACCAATGTAGAATGTGTTGTCTTTCCCCGTCTAAATGGATAAACAAAAGTATGGTTTCCTTATTCATATCGAAGTGGGTAGGAAGTGTATGGTAAGGCTTGCTCGGTTGGGTTCACTCGATTGAGCGCCGGTCGCGCCTCTCGAGGTTGGGGCGTGACAAACTTGGTATCAGAGCCTAAGGTTTTGAAGTGTCCTAGGATGTCTCAGAGCCGTGTCTAGTAGAGTCCTTCTATCGGTGTGTAGGAATAACACCTTTCTTTGATATTCTAGATCGTGCGGTGAAACTGTTTCCCTCTCTAATTAATTGCGTTGTTCTATCTTTCAGTAAATGGAACCTAAGAAGAAAGCGAGAATTGGCCAGGAAGCCAATGCTAATGCCACTTCAGTAGTGGCTAATGATTCCCTGCTTGATACTGCGGGTGAGGGTAGTCGCCCTGCTATCACTCTGCATGATTCTTCTATTCCAGAGCAGACTACCCTAGTTCCTACACCTACGGAGGGTACCACTATCCCTCCCGTTGATACTTCTACCCCGCCTCCAGCCCCAGCTTCCGGTTCTGGTATTTCTGATGGGGATCTTAGGGGAGCCATTCAGATGTTGACCCAGCTAGCGGCCTCTCAAGCTCAGAGGTCAAATGTTGCGCCCAGTTCATCCAGCCAGCAAGGGGATTCTACTAGTTCTAGGGTGAATAGGTTTCTTCAGTTAGACCTTCCAGTATTTATGGGTGCCAATCCAGAAGAAGACCCTCAGGATTTTATTGATGAGATTCACAAGACCCTCAGGGTTATGCGTGCGACTGAGCCAGAAGGGGTAGAGTTGGCTTCCTACCGTTTGAAAGGGGTGGCCTATTCATGGTTTGAGTTGTGGGAGGATTCCCAAGAGGAGGGGCGCCCTCCGGCGAGGTAGAGTGAGTTTTCTAATGCCTTCATTGATCATTTCCTGCCCGCTGAGACAAGGGCAGCCCGTGCAGCGGAGTTTGAAAATTTGAGGCAAGGTAACAGAAGTGTGTGAGATTACCACATGGAGTTTGCTCGCTTGTCCAAGTATGCCATTCATATGTTTCCCACAATGGAGGCTAGGGTGCATCGATTTGTTCAGGGCCTTAATCCTTTGACTATTAATGAGGCTTCTACAGCTGCCTTGAATTCTGACATAAATTATGGGAAGATGGTGGCGTTTACTCAGGCCACAGAGAACCGCAAATTGAAGAACAGAATGGAGAGAGAGGGTAACAGAAAGTCCTGGTCTGCGGGCAACATAGGAGAGTCACTAAGTGGGGGAAGACCAGCTTTTAGGGGAGGATCATCAGGGCTTTCCTAGTCTATTGCACAGTCTTCAGCCAGTGCACTGCCATCAGGGCCTAGCCAGCAGTAGTGGAGTTGTTTTAGGCTCGGTCAGGGCAAAAAGGGATCCCATCAGCGGGGTCGGTCAGGAGAGAGTTCCAGCAGCAGCAGAGGTCCCCGTGCCCCAGGTGCGGGAAGATGCACTCAGGGACTTGCTATCTAGAGTTACCTATATGCTATGGATGTGGGATGAAGGGTCATATTCAGAGACATTGTCATGCATCCCGCCAGGGAGTAGGTAGGGGAACAACTCAGTCATCCAGCCAAGCAGCTGCTACATCTTTATCCCCCTCCCCAGCTCGATGTACCCCAACACCCGCAGGGCGTGGTGCAACTAGGGGTGGTGCGCAGAGTTCAGGAGGACCCAACTGGTTTTATGCTATAAGTTGTCGCCAGACTACAGAGGCTTCTCCAGATGTTGTTACAGGTATTCTGACTGTCCAATCTCATGATGTGTATGCACTTATTGACCCTGGTTCCACCTTATCCTATGTTACTCCTTTTGTTGCTATGGAATTCAGGATAGAGCCGGATCAGCTCCATGAGCCCTTTTGGTGTCTACCCCAGTTGGTGAGTCTATTACAACTGCTCAGGTTTATAGGGGATGTGTTGTTACGGTACGGGGTAGGGATACCGCGGCCGATCTTATTGAGTTAGGGATGGTCTTTGATGTAATAATGGGAATGGATTGGATTTATTCATGCTTTGCCAAACTTGATTGTCGGAGTAGAACCATTAGGCTTGCATTTTATAATGAGCCCATTATTGAATGGAAGGGAGATAATGTAGTGCCTAGAGGTCGGTTTATTTCCTACCTTAAGGCCGCAAAGATGATCAAGAAGGGGTGTATCTATCATCTAGTTGGGGTCACGGACACCAATGCCGAGGCACTTAGCCTTGAGTTTGTACCAGTTGTGAATGAATTTTCGGACGTCTTTCCAGATGAACTCCCTGGGATTCCACCGGACAGGGAGATTGATTTTGGGATCGATGTGATACTAGGCACGCAACCTATATAAACTCCACCTTACAGAATGGCACCGACGGAATTGAAAGAGCTAAAGAAACAATTGAATGATTTGCTAGAAAAGGGTTTCATCCGGCCGAGTGTGTCACCGTGGGGCACACCGGTCTTGTTTGTAAAAAAGAAAGATGGTTCGCTACGGATGTGTATTGACTACCGGCAACTCAACAAAGTCACAATCAAAAATAAATATCCCCTTCCTAGAATAGATGACTTGTTTGATCAATTGCAGGGTGCTGTGTGTTTTCGAAAGGTTGAATTGCGGCCCGGGTATCATCAATTGAAGATAAGGGAGCAGGGTATTCCAAAGACAACTTTCAGGACTCAGTTTGGGCACTTTGAATTTCTATTAATGTCTTTTGGGCTAACAAATGCCCCGGCAGCTTTCATGGATCTTATGAATCGAGTCTTCAAGCCCTTTCTAGACTTCTTTGTGATAGTGTTTATTAATGATATCCTTGTGTATTCCCGAAGTCGGGAGGACCATGCTGCCTATCTCAGGGCAGTTTTGTAGACTCTTCAGCAACATCAATTGTATGCAAAATTTTCGAAATGTGAATTCTGGCTTGAATCTGTCGCGTTCTTGGGCCATGTCATTTCCAGGGAAGGAATTCTGGTTGATCCTCAAAAGATTGTAGTAGTGAAGAATTGGCCTAGACCTACCAGTCCAACTGAGATTCGCAGTTTCTTAGGCTTGCTTGGGTACTACAGGAGGTTTGTGGAGGGGTTTCTACTCTTGCCTCTCCATTGACTAAATTGAAATAGAAAGCAATTACATTCCAGTGGTCCGATGCTTGTGAAAAGAGTTACCAAGAATTGAAGTCAAGATTGACAATAACACCGGTGTTAGCACTGCCAGAGGGTACATAGGGGTTTGTAGTGTATTGCAATGCTTCAAGAGTCGGTCTTGGGTGTGTGTTAATGCAACACGGCAAGGTTATAGCCTATGCTTCTAGGCAACTCAAGAATCATGAGAAGAACTATCCAACCCATGACTTAGAGCTGGCAGCAGTGGTGTTTGTGCTAAAGATTTGGCGACATTATTTGTATGGGGTCCATGTGGATGTATTTACGGATCATAAGAGCCTTTAATATATTTTCAAGCAAAAAGAGTTGAATCTGAGGAAAAGAAGATGGCTAGAGTTACTCAAGGACTATGACATTGATATTCTCTATCACCCGGGAAAGGCTAATATTGTGACAGAAGCACTTAGTCGAAAATCCATGGGAAGTTTAGCTCATTTGGAGACCCATCAGAGGCCGTTGGCCAGGGAGGTTCACCAGTTGGCTGGTTTGGGAGTTCACCTTGCGGACTCTAATGAAGGAGGGGTAATTGTGTGGAATAGGGCTGAATCATCGCTTGGGGCAGAGGTAAAAGAGAAGCAATTTGTGGATCCGTTGTTAGCACAACTGAAAGAGGGGATTCTCAAACACAAAACCACAGCCTTTTCCTTTGGCATGAATGATGGTACCCTACGGTACCAAAACCGCCTATGTGTTCCTGATATCAACCGTCTTCGGGAAAGGATCACGGCAGAAGATCACACTTCCAGGTATTCCGTGCACCCAGGTTCCACGAAAATGTATCATGATCTCAAGGAAATTTATTGGTGGAATAACATGAAGAAAGATGTGGCGGACTTTGTGACAAAATGTCCGAATTGTCAGCAAGTAAAGGCCGAATACCAAAGGCCCAGTGGATTGGCTCAAAGCATAGAAATTCCAATGTGGAAATAGGAGATGATCAACATGGATTTTGTGGTAGGGTTACCACGCATCTCTGCGCAAGTTCGACTCAATTTGGGTGATTGATGATCGACTCACAAGGTCAGCGCACTTCCTGCCAGTCAAATCTACCGACACAGCGGAACGGTATGCTTAGTTGTATATCAAAGAAATAGTCAAGTTACATGGCACTCCAGTCTCAATCATTTCAGATCGAGGGGCTCAATTCACAGCCAACTTTTGGAAGAAGTTTCAGCAAGGTTTGGGTATGCAGGTAAATCTTAGCACAACTTTTCATCCACAAATCGATGGTCAAGTAGAGCGGACTATTCAGACTCTTGAAGACATGTTGCACGCTTGTACTCTTGATTTCAAGGGTAGTTGGGATGACCATTTGCCACTCATAGAATTTGCTTACAACAACAGCTTCCACGCTAGTATCTAGATGGCACCATTCGAAGCACTGTATGGTAGGAGATGTAGGTCTCCCATTAGGTGGTTCGAGGTTGGAGAAGCAAAATTGATAGGGCCGGATCTCATGCATCAGACCATAGAGAAAGTCAAGATTATTAAGGAGAGATTGAAAACTGCTCAAAGTCACCAAAAATCTTATTCGGATGTGCGTCGCAGAGATATAGAGTTCAAAGAAGATGATTGGGTATTTTTGAAGGTTTCCCCTATGAAGGGCATCATGCGGTTTAGAAAGAAGGGAAAATTGATTCCGAGGTATGTCGGGCCGTACAGAATCATTCAGAGGATTGGTCAGGTGGCATACAAGTTCGAGCTACCACCCGAGATGTCAATGGTACACCCGATCTTTCATGTGTCCATGTTGAGAAAGGTAGTGGGAGATCCGTCGTCTATTGTGCCAGTTGAGACTATTGAGGTTAATGAAGAGCTGTCATATGAATAAGTTCCAGTTGCCATTCTTGATAGACAAGTTCGAAAATTGAGGAATAAGGAAATTGCATCCATGAAAGTGTTATGGCGAAACCAGCAAGTTGAGGAAGCTACTTGGGAAGCCGAGGATGAGATGAAAAAGAAGTACCCACATTTGTTCGAATAGTCATGTAATAGCTTTTATGCACTTAGCTCCTATGAACTCTTATCTTCTGATTTGATCTATGTAAAACTGTCCCATTTTAGTTATATATATACATGTTACAAATGCGTCCATAGTTAGTATTGTACGAGTTATGTCATGTCTTATGTCCATGGAATGTGTACCCGCTGTTAGGATATGTTTCTGGGGCTCTCTGACAGGTGGATAGGCCTAAATACAAAGGAAACTCTAGCAAAATTTTCGGAAATATAAGGAGTTACCTAAATTTGGGGAATGACAACATGTTTCAGGTTATAAAGAACAGAAGATTGCACTAAGACTGTTAATAAGTGAACCTTGATCCTCATTCAAGGACGAATGATCTTAAGTGGGGGGGATGTAAGGCCCCGTGAATTTTCTACTCAGAACCCCGAATCCTGTGGTGCCAAGTTAGGAGCATGTGTTAGGATTCATAAAAATTCTTCGCGGCGAGCTTGCAAGCCGCGGTTCAGACCCCTTTGGATTGAACAATGCATTAAAAAGTCAAGAAGTAATGTTTTCCAGAGAAGTGCAATTTTGCGGTCGAGAATGCGGTCGCATATCGGGTATGCGGACCGCATAGGGGGCATAATCGCCGCAAAGTGAATCAGTGTGTTGGTCAAATTTGAGGTTAAATATGCGGTCCATTATGCGATCGCATAACCAATATGTGGACCGTATAGTCGTCGCATAATTTCCTTGGGATTTTGTAAGGAGCAGTTATACGGTGCATTATGTAACCGCAGAACGGGTATGCGGATCACATTTCTATCGCATACCTAGACAGAATGTTCAGATTTTGGGAACACTTTTGTGGTCCATTATGCGGGCCGCATTTCCACTTTGCGATCGCAGACCTGACTTGGGGCTCCAATTTTCTAAATTTTAAACCTGACCCCTCATCGATATATTCGGTGTTATAGCTCATTTTGAGCATATTTCCTGATACTTTTAGAGAGAGAGAGAGGGTCCTAGAGAGGGAAGTGCTTCCCATCAAATTACTCCATGAAACCTTGCCAAATCTTTGAAGATAATCAAGTGAGGGCACCTAAATCTTCATCCCAAGAGGTAAGACTTCATTACCTCAACTCTTATTCCTATGCTTAGCAATAAGGGATCACTAGTGAAGTAATTCATGGGTATAAGAATGAATTTCTTGCATGCATATCACACCATAGAATATTGGGAGTTAGTGAACTAAAAAGAAAGCAATTGGGGTATAAAATGATAGAAATTTCTCTCAAAAAGGGCCTAAGATCATAATGCACCTTTAGTGTTTGATAGTATGCTCAAAACAAGCTAGAATCTCAATCCCGTCTCTAATTCTCGGTTTAATTTGTAATTCTTACACAATAGATCGAAGTGCTAAAAGTTATGGAATTTTGTAAGGAATAAGGAAAGCTTTATTGAGGTATGTATGGCTAAAACCCCGTCTTTTAGAAATTGAGCTTCATTGTTGGTTGTGTGAGTACGGTAAGATTAAATTGAATTGTTGTATTGATTGCTATTTCACTTGACTTGGTGTTGCAACCTTATATGCGTGGAAACTGTGTCTCAAATTGATCAACATGCTATTCTTGATAATTTGAAAAGGTTCAAGGACTATGAATTATATATCGAAATGATTAGACCTTATATTGAAATTGAAGTGCGTTGTTGTGCCATTTACATGAAGACTCATCTACGCCTACAACCTTATTTGCTCTTGTGTGCCATACTCTCTTGAATTACAAACCTAATGTTGAAAATGAGAAACAATGTGAAACGTGAATTGTGGAATGTGAAAATTGTGGCCCCAAGTGCCGGTAAACTAATACATGTGTAACCAAAGATTGGAGTGAGATGGAAAATGGAAAATGGTAACGCCTCGGTAAGGCGACCTAGACGATCAGGCCGTGATCGGATGCCATGACATATACCCATGGCGGTCATGCATTAATGATTGAAACTGGAAAGTGTGAATAGAATATTGGTAACGTCTCCGGGAGACGGCCTAGCCGATCGGGTCAAGATCGGACTCCGCTCAAGATAGCGGTGGTAATGTGAACGATGTGGAACAGTATGAAATGCCCAACTAAAGGCTATGGAAACATGATGTGAAGGTTGTGTAATTCTTTCATGTTGATAATGTTGTGATCGTTTAAAGCTTTGGAGTGATACCTGTGATTTCCTTATTTGTGTATGAAAGTTCTTTCTAATTTGATGGTGTTTAGTTATACATACTAGTACTATTCCATGGTACTAATGTCCCTTTTGCCGGAGGCGCTACATTTTTTTAAATGAATGTAGGTGGCTCCACAGCGGATAGTGCCGGTCGTGTGTAGCGAAGCATCCCTCTTCTCAAGATCTTGGTGAGCCCCTTTCTCCTTCAAGGGGCTATATTGTATATCTTTGTATTGTGGACTTTCACTTTTGAGGTATAGCCGGGGCCTTGTTGCCGGCGTTGTCAAACTTATCTTTTGTATCCTAGAGGCTCCGTAAACATATGTGTGGGTTATGTATGGGGGTTGGATGGGTCTACGAACCATGTTATAATTCTAAACTTATGTTGCCTATAAATTGCAACTCTATGGGGATCTTGGAAACTAACTCATCTATGGTTTAATGTGGTGTTTAAAATGAACTATCAATGTAGAATGTGTTGTCTTTCCCCGTCTAAATGGATAAACAAAAGTATGCTTTCCTTATTCATATTGAGGTGGGTAGGAAATGTATGGTAAGGCTTGCTCAGTTGGGTTCACTCGAATGAGCGGCGGTCGTGCCTCCCGAGGTTGGGGCGTGACATGAAATATCTCTCACCATTCAAGCAAGGGGTAGGAAAAGGTCCACATATGTCTGTATGTGTGATCTCAAGTAATTGAGAACTCCTTTTGGCACCTTTTGTTGATTTATTGGTCTCCTTACCCTTTATGTAGTCCACACAAGTCGTAAAGTCAGAAAAATTAAGAGCTTTTAGAACTCCATCATTAACCAACCTTTTGACTCTATCAATAGAGATGTGTCCCAATCTCTTGTGCCAAAGACTTGGTGAGTTCTCATTGATAATACATCGCTTAGTGCCAATTTCTATGTCATGCAAAGATAAAACATTGCATTCAAATGTGGGGTCTTGCTCAAGTTTATATAAATTTCCATTCAAATTTCCAAAACCAATAATATTATCTTTCAAAAGTTTCACAGAAGGATAATGAAAATTCAAATCATATCCACTAATCGATAGTCTTGAAAGAGAAATTAAATTTCTAGAATATATTCTAGAACATAAAAAGTATTTTCTAAATCTAAGTGAAAACCATCCTTCAAAATGAGCCTATAAGTTCCCACGCCTTCCACACATGAACACGTCCTATTGCCATAATAGACGTATTGTTCACTTCCTACCGGCTTCCTCTAAGTTAGAAAGTCCTACATGATCTTGGCAATGTGAATTGTAGCACCGAAATCAATCCACCATGTATTATCAGAAACTTCAGTAAAATTATACCATACAAAGGAAAAATTACCTTTTTTCTCAAGTTATTTCTTGTATTTCAGGCAATCCTTCTTCCAGTGTACCTTCTTTTTACAGAAACGACAAACATCTTTTTCAAAGGTGCTTTCTTCTTCATGAGAATACTTTTGCCCTTCTTTGAATTTCTCTTACAATGAGTCACCATATTAATATTTTCAGGTGCCTCATGCTTCAGCCTCTCTTCTTCTTGAACACACATGGTCAAAAATACATTGATTGACCATTTATCCTTATGTGTGTTGTAAGAAATCTTAAATTGACCATATTTCGCAGGAAGGGAGTTGAGAATGAAATGCACAAGAAATGGTTCAGACATATCCACCTCAAGGGACTTGAGTTTAGCAGCAATGTCTCTCATCTCTATAATGTGCTTGCGCACTGTACAACTTCTGTCAAAAGTCATACTTGAGAGCCTCTTCATAAAGGTGCTGGCCAATGCCTTGTCAGAGCTTACAAATTGTTTATCAATTGCGTTCAAGAAAGCTTTGACCTTATCCCTAATTCTTTGGCTTATGTGGGCTTTTATGAGCATCAAACTTAAGCGATTGGATCGCTCTCACCGCTCATAATTAGCCTTAGCCGCTGGCGTACTTCATTCCATGAGAATAGGTGGTTCTTCCACACGGAGTGCCAAATCCAAATCCGAGCACCCTAAAGTGAGAAAGACTTTCTCCTTCCATTCAGCATAATTGTCACCAGAAAGCATTGGAATTCGAGCATTCTTATTAAAAATAACGGTAGAAAAAGATGTAAAGATTGCAAAATAAGGATAAACATACATAAGCTATGAATTATAATCCATCAAAGGTAAATTACATAAAATACCGATACTAAGTAAATCTAGATCCTCCTGTGGCAGAGGTTGCAACCCATGCATAGAATTTACTTTACTTTATTAGACTAGTAAACCAAAACATATAGAAATTAATTCATACCTGTTGGCATAAGATAATTTTCAACTTAAAGGTTTACTATCTCATTCCAATTAATCTCACCAAAATGGTTACCTCCTTGTAGAGCCGAGTTACCATTTTAATGAGATAACTGGACTAAATATATGTTATTATAACTTTTAATCACTAATATTTATGTGATTAAACAACTTAATTTCATTTATATCAAGTATTCAAGATGTTGTGGTCACTCCTAAATACATCACATAAAAGAAAACTCAAAAATGACATCTTAGAATAATTAACCTTAATTATCAACTTAAGCAAAATGTTGATTGGCTCTAAATATAAGTAGGATGCTATATTACCCCAAAGGTTAATTCTTATAATTAATCCAAATATTATAAGTCAAATAATTGTAACATGGTGAACATTAATTCAAAACTGCAACTCTAAACATAATAGAGTAGTTCTCCGATTTTTAGTCCAATTGTATTTGGTGAAAAGAACAAACACGTCTAATAAAAATTCCAACTTTAATTCAAAATAAAGTTGATATTGAGACTTAAACTAAGGCAAATTACTTACGAATACAAGTGACGCTAATCCATCAACCATACTTAAGTTCCCATGGACTTTATTTAATCAAACAATATAATTGAAAAAGCACAGTAGGCAAAAGAGTCAATGTCCATGCACATCTTTATCTCAAAATAAAATTTATAAAAATTGTTATTCTATTTACCCTTATCTAGTATAACAAAAACAACCACCACAAATATACACCCAAATATTTATTTGAAGAAACAAGGGTTTTACCTAGATGAGGTGAGTAGTAGTTGGGAATCAAATTGTAGAAATGACATTGTACAGTGATGGTCATAAAAGATAACACACAGACACCGAGACTTTTAAAAAATAGTACAAGGTTCAAAATAGATTCAATGTCACTAACTTAATTAATTCAAAGACAATAAACTTTTAGTCCAAGGAAAAGCAAAGCAAGTGAGTTTTAAATCAATTGACGTGCCCTGCTATGAGATTAACACCAAAAGGTTCTAAATTTTCTGTCGATACAGGAGTAAAAATGGCGTCAACAAATATTTCGAAACACCAAACAATTCAGCTAAAGACAGGCTCTGATACCACGATGTAGTATTTAAGCATATACAAAGAGCCTACACAACAGAATATTAACAGGAGCGTACCTTCAATCATTATTGTTCAAGCGTTATCGGCCTTTGAAACTTTTAGCAGAAAACCTAGGGAACCTTCTAGCCTGTGCCTATCATAGGATGCCATACTAATGGAGTCATAGGCGTATTTATAGGTAGGCTAGGGACTATTAGGCAAATACTTTAGCCCTAGGGACTTCTCCATAAATTATAATTACCCTATGCACTCCTAATATATGGTAATTTCTTTCTATCAAAGAAACTACTATATATGTGATCACGCCCAACTATGCCTTATAAAAAGGGCAATGCGGACGTTGCAAATATAACCCGAGTATTACGCCCAGGGTCGAATCCACAGAGAGTTAACCTATCAATCACTATCTTTAGACCCACTAAACTCTTCAGAACCAGCTTCCAAATGTTTGAATCACAAGTTGATGGTTTCTATAGTAACTAAAATTTCAAGTAAATTAAACAGCTGTAAACTAAAATGCTAAGGTTGTAAACAATGATGAGAAAAAGCTAAGGTAAAGATTTCCCCTATTGATAGAATCCCTTCTGTTTATGCTTCATACAAATTTACCAACACACCTCTATCAATCATGAACACTTTTCTTACCGTAAATCTCTCCCGAGTAATTACAGTAATATACTATTGCACCCTCCCGAGATACACTAGCTAGCTTTAATTAACACAGTTCACTTAAGATTGCACCCAAGGCTTCGTTATCCCTAATCCCGCCTTTAAACCCGCAGTTATAGATTCCTCTTATACTTTAGGAGTGGTGTTATTCAACAATAACCTAAATATGCACTCTCTCCCGAGTTATGCACACTAAATAGGCACAGCTAATTGAGGATCCTGTCAATTAACTACAACAAGAACATAGTTGAATAAATAAAGATTGAAACTAGCAATTTGTATTCACATAAACAAGAAGTTCATCCCCCAATAGGTTCCATCAAAACCTTAGACAAAAGATTTAGCTACTCATAACTATGGGTAAACAAACTAAGATAAGATTCATCATAAACTAGCAATAGAAATTAAAGAAAAGAAGAAAGATGTTTTGGGTGATCTCTCACAATTGTTCTTCTTGCCAAAAATACTCTCCAAAACAATACATGCCTCTCTTGGGCGAAGTCTAGTGTTTAAAATAGGGTTTTGGGCTAAAAATCCCGTGTTTTGCACTTTAGTCCCTGAAATTCCCGCCTCCTGCCGCGGTTCTGCCGCGGTCGCGGTAGAACCGCGGCCAAACATGGCCTCTGATCTTCCTTCTATCCGCGAACATCCTTCACCGCGGTTCTACCGCGGTCGCGGTGGAACCGCGGTAGACTCAGTTTTCTGATTCTTCAGCCTGTTTTGCGTGGTTCACTTGGGATATTTCATGGTTGGCCTCTCTTTCTTCATTTTTTTCACTCCAAAAGTGCTCCCTAGCCTTCCTTAGTCATATATAACCTGCAAATCATGAAAAGCACTAATAAGAGCATTTTGTTATCACTTTTATTATCAAAACTATGCAAGAAGGCGGTTATTTAGGGTCTGAATAAAGTTAAATTCACCTATTATCAACACCCCACACTTAAACCTTTGCTCGTCCTCGAGCAAGCTAAACCACACTTCTAGGCCTAACCATTTGACGCATTACCCCATGTATGTCACACCTTCTATTTTGACAGAACAGCCTAAGAAATGTGCCGGTCACACCCCAGTTGCAGACTCTACTGCCATGACACACTTGCGCTCACTCTAGTTACTCTAACAGAGGTGAAGACTTACTTTTTCTTCCTGAGTCACATTCCCTCACATTAAAAATCTGAGAGCAGTTCCACACGCATGAAATTTAAACACAAGGAATCGAAGATATCAAGAATTCACTCACTCTCAGAAATAACATTCATATGCTACAAAAGATGCACCATAAGCTTGCCCGTAGTGTACTACTCTACTAATGGAGCTCATTCAATCTAGGATCAATTAGGACTTTATTTGGTTGTAATGTAGGCTGAGGGACGGGTAGGATACATTTAGATATAAGAGTGACTACAACTCCCTTAGCACTTTAATACTTATACTTTAACATTCAAACCCCATACTTATGTCAAGCCAAACTCCACCTTCACATCAATATATGTCAACTCCCAAATTATTTAAGCACAATTATATCAAAAGTCACCACTATCAAAGAATATTGTTTTTTTTCATTCTTTTCTTTTTCAATTCAAGTGGCTCTTGCTTTTCAAATCAATGCACCCTTTCTCCTTATTTCATTAGTTCCACTCAAAAGCCAAACCAACCACCCAACACTTTAACTTTTACAAAGTTCATAAACAATTCAAGTGCTCATGAGAGGTTACAATAGTTCACAAAGATGGTTAATTCAAGCAATTGGGTAAGGCTTGTAATGTGGTTGCCAAAGAAACAGGATTACAGGCTCAAAGGGGTTAACTACGATATATAACAATTAGGCGGGTAAAATATAGATATCTGGCTCAACAAAGAAATGCATATATCACTTCCAAGACTGAACAAACTACTATTTCGCTTTGCAAACACACCGGGCAAGTTCTAGGCATCAAATGCAATGCACAGAATACCACAAACCTCACACACACACGGCATGTAACTCATTCTGAATCAGTTTATCAACACACTCATACAAGCGTTCGAGCAAGGCAAGATGTGCAATATTAAGGCATAGATTTATAAGTCCACAACTGAGCCCAGACTTCACACTCTCAAGTTCGTTTTAGTTGTTTGCAGGTGTGTACATCACGGGTAGAATTCTAGCCTTTACCTATCTCAGTTCTATCTACAAACAAAAAATCTACCTAACCCGGTTCAAGCAAAACCCTTGGAAAAGAACTGTGGCCAAAAGAAAAACCAAGGGGGGCTTGCTACACTACCTAAAAAAAAAAGAAATAAATAACAAAATTTTTATGGACTACTTCCCTCAAGAGTACTGTCCAAGTGGTTCGTCCTCAGGAAGAGTCCCCTTTATATATATATATATATATATATATATATATATATATATATATATACGACTTGGACCCTCAAGAGACCCGTCGACAAGTGTCCGTCGTTGGGTCAAATCAGACTCCTAATATAAGAATAGTTACTTATAAACAACAACATCAATTTCATGCTACAACACACACAATGTCTATGTACAGTACACATATAACTAGAGCAAGTCTCCCACCCCACACTTAAAAATAATGGCATGTCCTCATGTCATATCAAGAAAGTAAAGAGCAGAAGGGTAAGAAGACTTCCCTGAGACTCAATCAGAGTCGGAGACGGTGTTGGGGTCCATATGGCAAGCTCTCCCCAAAGCACGGAACCAGGCCATGAACTTGTTCTCAGACCGGGCCTGCCTCTGAGACATTGCATCCATTCGTGTGTGTAGGCCATCGACTGAGGCGCGGAGATCCGCGACCTCTTCCTCCATGGAACGCAGCATAGGCCTGGTAGACTGAGATCTGGCAAAGCCTGCCCCAGTATGGGGACGCCGAGAGGGTCCCGCACTGTCAGTCGATCTCCTGGACGGTGCACTCGGAAATGGGTCATCATCCTCATCATCTATCACAATTGTTGCACGTGTACCCCTGCCCACTCTGATGCGTGAAGCTCGGAATGGTGCCTTAGATGCCAACTCTCCATCGGCAGGACCTGTAGGGACCCCCCTCCGCAAGCACAGTGCAGTCACCAAGGAAGGGAAGTAAAACCCCTTTGACAGCAGCGGCCCCCGCAGGACCATTTCGTTACTAATTACCCGGGCTGCATCAAAGTCCTTCTTCGTCACGAAGCACCATGTCAATAATGCTCTGTTGAAGTTCACATCAGTGGTGTTGCTGGAGGGCATGAACCTGCTGTAGATAATAGTCAACCAACACTTAGCCAAATGCGTGAAAGAATTGGAATTCAGGGTGCTTTGGTCTTTGATCCAGGTGGGGTGCCCCCCAGCACAAAGTACATCCGTCATAGCCTCCCACGTGACACCTGGTCTGTCATGGTAGAAATCAACGTCGCCCATGAACTGGGGCAGCTGCAATACCTGTTGGACAGTCACAATAGAGGCATCCACCATTATGCCTCGCACAATTACCTCCCACAGCATATGTGCATGGCAGTTTGTGTAAAACTTCCTAACAATCATCCGGTTCACCGGGCCGGGAGGATCAAAGAGGAATTCCATTTCCCTCCTCCGAATTTCTTCATACATGTCCTCCTGTTCCACGCGGAGGGCTGCCCGGTCAATTTGAATCTTGTGAATGAAGTTCTTTCCAGCCTTCGCATTAAAATCGTCCTCAGCTCGTTCCGATTCAAACCGGGACTCGTCAAATGTCGGCTGGAGGGATGTGCCCGCCCCTCTCCTTTGCCTTTTACGTGCCATAGTACCTGCAGGGAGTCAGAAGAAAAAGAAAAAAAATCAACTTCATCCTAATTAGTGCCAGTCAGATGGGTACTCAAATATCGCCACCTTATGGCACCAAAACAATGCCCCCATATAATTCTTCATGACAACTAGCCGCACAAGCAGGGTGGTGAAGGTCATAACCTCCATAGAGGCCTCACAACAGAACTACTTACCACATTCTGCCAACACCACCCCACACTTACTCCTGTGCATATCTTTCCAAACATAAACAACACCCCCTATCATCGAGTACAACACTCCACAATTAGGGGTGGGTAGAACCCGCCCCACAATATCACAACAACTCCAAAATTGTGGCCCGCATGGTGCCTAACAACAACTATTCCCAAAAGATTAGATTTTTAGACCAAAACATCACAAATACCATGAAGGCCCAAGCACCTTAACACCAACCAAGTTCACAACATTATCATACAACAACGAAAATCAAGAACAAAGCGAAAATTGACAAAAATTATACAAAGCCTACCTAGGTTTAAACTAAGTAAAAGTATTCTAGATTACACAAAAATAGAAGATTAAATAGAGAGAGAAAAATAAAAACTTACTAGTGTGGTTGAGTAGAAGTGGGTGATGAAGGTGGATGGCAAGGGAGTGTGATAATGGGGTTTTGGGAGGAGAAGAGTGGAAGAGAGAAGATAGAGAGAAGATAGAGAAGAAGAGAATGAGAAAAGAAAGGGGGGTTGTGTTTTATTGTGCTGGGCAGATGGGGGGATTAGTGGTAGGTGGGGGTGGGGTATTTTGGGTAAAAGGGAAAGAATTTTTTTTTTTTATAAAAAAAATCGGACCTAGACCCGATCTGTGTCTGCCGCGGTTCTACCGCGGCCGCGGTAGAAACGCGGTAGACCAAGTTCAGAGGGTCGTACTTACCGCGGTTCTACCGCGACCGCGGTGGAAACGCGATGACCTGGGTTCAGAGAGGGGTCAGTACCGCGGTTTGACCGCGGTATGACCGCGTCTCTGATTCTTATGTCTTTTTTTTATGTTATACTTACAACAATTTCGTGAGTTGCCTCCCACGGAGCGCCTGATTTAACGTCGCGGCACGACGCAGGATGAGCGCATTTAAGTCTTGCTCGACCTCTGTAGTTCAGTCAGGTGTAGTTCAGACCCTTCCTTAAGCTCGCTCATACCCACATACAACTTCAATCTCTGACCATTGACTCTCAATGTACGAGAGTCATTCTTAGTGGCAACTTAAACCACTCCTGACGGGAAAACTTCAACTACTCGAAATGGTCCCGACCATCGTGACTTCAGCTTGCCCGGGAACAACCTTAGTCTTGAGTTGTATAGCAATACCATGTCCCCAGGTTTGAAATTTCGCTCAACAATGTTTTGATCGTGTAGTTTCTTCATTCTCTCTTTGTACAGCCTTGTGCTCTCAAAAGCAAGATACCTGAATTCCTCGAGCTCATGCAATTCTGTGACTCTTGATGTGCCCGCAGCTTCTATATCTAAGTTTAGTTGCTTCAGTGCCCACCACGCTTTATTTTCAAGTTCTACAGGTAGGTGACAGGCCTTCCCAAACACTAACTTGTATGGTGACATACCAATTGGTGTCTTGAAAGTTGTTCTGTAAGCCCAGAGTGCATCATCTAGCTTCCTTGCCCAATCAGTTCTTGTGGCGTTTACAGTTTTTGTTAACACACTCTTGATTTCCCTGTTGGATACCTCAACCTGTCCACTAGTCTGCGGGTGGTAAGGAGTAGCTACCTTGTGGCGCACATCATATTTCATAAGCAACTTCTCGAAGGCTTTATTGCAGAAGTGAGTGCCTCCGTCGCTAATAATCGCCCGTGGTGTCCCAAAGCGGGTGAATATGTTCTTCTTCAGAAATCCCACCACCACTTTCAAATCATTTGTGGGCAATGCTACAGCTTCCACCCACTTGGACACATAGTCTACAGCAACAAGGATGTATTTATTTCCATAGGAGCTGACGAAGGGACCCATGAAATCAATCCCCCAGACGTCGAACACTTCTATCTCCTGAATTGGGTTCATGGGCATTTCGTGGCGCCGGGAAATGTTCCCGGTGCGTTGACATTCATTACAACCCTTCACCCATGAGTGCACATATTTAAACACAGTCGGCCAGAAAAATCCGGCCTCTAGCACCTTCGCTGCTGTCCTGATCCCTCCAAAGTGTCCACCATAAGCCGATGCATGACAAGCCTGCAAAATAGAAGATTGTTCTATCTCGGAGACGCATCTCCGGATCATGTTATCCAGGCATATTCTAAAGAGATAGGGCTCGTCCCAATAGTACAAGCGGCTTTCACGAAAAAATCGTTTCCTCTGGACCGATGAAAGGTCGTGAGAGACTATACCACTGGCTAGGTAATTGGCCAAGTCCGCCTACCATGGCACTTCCTGATGAGTGGTGGCGAGCAGTTGCTCGTCTGGAAAAGTTTCCAGAATTTCCTCAACTTCAATTGCATTTTCAGATCCCTCAAGTCGTGATAGGTGATCAGCGACTTGATTCTCAGTGCCCTTGCGGTCACGTATTTCAAGATCAAACTTTTGCAGAAGCAGCACCCAATGAATCAGGCGTGGCTTAGAGTCTTTCTTTTCTATTAAGTATCTGAGAGCAGCATGGTCAGTGTATACAATTACCTTTGATCCTATCAGGTAGGACCGGAACTTGTCGAATGCGAACACCACAGCTAGCATCTCCTTTTCAGTCACCGTATAGTTCAACTGGGCTCCACTCAGCATTCTACTAGCATAGTAGATTGGGTGCATCAATTTATCTTTTCGCTGGCCCAACACTGCCCCTACTGCGTAGTCACTAGCGTCACATATTAGTTCGAACGGTTGCTCCCAGTTGGGGGCAACAATGATGGGTGTTGTGACCAACCTCTGCTTCAGCTCCTCAAACGATACCCTGCAATCATCAGAAAATACAAACGGGTGATCTTTCTCTAATAACTTATAGAGAGGATTGGCGATTTTGGAGAAGTCTTTTATGAACCGCCGGTAGAAATCGGCATGTCCAAGGAAACTCCTGATTGCTTTGACCGAAGTTGGTGGAGGCAGCTTTGCTATTACATCAACCTTTGCTCGATCTACCTCTATTCCCTTGCTTGACACCCGGTTCCCTAAGACTATGCCTTCTTGTACCATGAAATGACATTTTTCCCAATTCAGCACCAGATTAGTCTCGATGCACCTTTTCAGCACACGCGTCAGATTCACTAGGCACTCATCAAATGAATTCCCCACCACTGAGAAGTCATCCATGAACACCTCCATTATATCCTCAACCATGTCAGTGAATATGGCCATCATGCACCGTTGGAATGTGGCGGGTGCATTGCATAGGCCAAAGGGAATCCTCCTAAAGGCATAGATGCCATAAGGGCATGTGAAGGAGGTCTTCTCTCGATCCTCAGGTGCAATAGAAATTTGATTGTACCCTGAGTACCCGTCCAGAAAACAAAAGTGTGACCTCCCTGCTAATCTATCCAGCATTTGATCAATGAAGGGAAATGGGATGTGGTCTTTCCGAGTGGCTAGATTCAACTTTCGATAATCCATGCAAATTCTCCAGCTTGTGACGGTTCTCGTTGAGATTAGTTCATTGTTGTCATTCTTCACAACCGTCATGCCACCCTTCTTAGGCACACATTGAACTGGGCTAACCCAGCTGCTGTCAGAGATTGGGAAAATAATTCCCGCATCTAGCCACTTTATCACTTCCTTCTTCACCACCCCCTTCATATTCGGGTCCAGCCTCCTCTAATGTTCCCTGGAAGGTTTGTGCCCCTCTTCCAGCAGAATCTTATGCATGCAGTACGCGGGGCTGATCCCCTTGATGTCTGCCATGGTCCACCCAATGGCAGTTTTGCACTCCTTCAATACCTGTAGAAGCTGTTGGACCTGCACATCTAATAAACCAGATGAGATAATAACAGGTAGAGTGGAGTTAGGTCCCAGAAATTCATACCTGAGGTGGCTTGGCAATGGCTTTAGTTCCAGCTTTGGTGGTTCTTCAATGGATGGCTTAGATGGAGGAGTCTCCCTCTTTTCTAAGTGTAGGGGCTCAAACTCTAGATTTCTTTCCCAAAACCCTCTACCTTTCAATGTCAATACCCATTCTGCCAAGTCCTCACCGTTCACTTCCTCCAAATTCGTCAAACATGCAGCGAGGGGATCCTCAATCGTCAACACTTCATCATCAGACTGTACGATTACATCCACGACATCAATAAGAGAGCAATTTGCGAACTCACTTGGGCGCCTCATAGATTTCTGCACATTGAATATAATCTCTTCGTCATTGAGCCTCATCTTAAGCTCCCCGGTCTCACAATCAATAAGAGCTCTCCCGGTGGCCAAGAATGGTCTTTCTAAGATGATAGGAATTTCTTCATCTACTTTTCAATCCAAAATCACAAAGTCAGCAGGGAACACGAACTTCCCCACCTGAATAAGTACATCATCAAGGATCCCAAATGGACGCTTCACAGTCGTGTCAGCCAGCTGCAACATCATAGAGGTGGGTCTAGCCCTCCCAATGCCCAACCTCTTCTAAATGACCAGGGGCATAAGATTAATGCTGGCCCCTAAATCACAGAGTGCTTTCGCAAAAGCAAAGTTTCCAATAGTACATGGAATAGTAAAACTCCCGGGATCTGAGAGCTTTTCAGCAACAGGTCTAGTTACCACTGCATTGCACATCTGAGTAAGTGTCACCGTAGCCAAGTCTTGGAAGTCAAATTTTTGGGACATTAAGTCTTTCATCATTTTTGCGTATCCAGGCATCTCCTTTAAAGCTTCGATCAATGGAATATTTACCTGAATTTGCTTGAGCATCTCAAAGAACTTTTTGTATTGCTCCTCCTTTTGGTGTTTAGCCAACCTCTGTGGAAATGGTGCAAGAGGTCTTTTCTTCCCAATCACTTGGGACTTTTCTTTCTCAGCTACTATCTCTACTACTGGCTCTTCAACTGCTTCAGCAACTTTCTCGGTCTCCTACTAAGTATTCTTTTCTTCCTGAACCGGCTGGACTGTCACATCTGTCAGCCTTATGGATTCATCCAGCTCAATGGGTACTTGAATAAGTGTCTCAGCCTGTATATTGTCACGAACTCTCTCCTACTCTTCATCGAGATCTCTGCCATTACGGAGACTCACCGCCATCAGCTGCTTCGGGCCCTGATCTTTAGGATTGATTTGGGTATCTGCAGGTAGCGTTCCTTGAGGACGATTATTCAGAGACATTGAAATTTGGCCCACCTGCACTTCAATATTTTTGATAGCTGCGTCATGTGCATCTACTCTCTCATTTATCTTCGCAGTGGACCCAATAACCTGTTGCATCATTGCTTCCAGTCAAGCAAACCCATCGTCCTGTCTTCCACCATGCTGCTGTTGAGGCGGGTGGTACCCCTGCTGTTGATTGTTGTACCCCTGGGATCTAGGATACGGAGCCATGTTGTTGGGGGGTCTCATACCTCCTATGTTTCCGGCGTTATATTGTGGCGGAGGTGGTCTGTACTGTTGTTGAGTCTGCTGACCCCAATTCTGATTTTCCTGTCTCTAACCCCCATAGTTAGCTACATAGTTCATATCTTCAGGGTGTTGATGATGATGATCAAGCTCTGTATTCCAAGGATTACCAACTGGTTGACTAATGCAAGATGTGCACAAGCCCCCATTGGTAGTGTCTACTATGTATACCTGCTGCTTCTGTCCTGATTCCTCCACCTTTTTGGTGAGGATGCTCATTTGTGTCAGGAGGGTCGCCATATTTTCAGCCATATTGTTTGAAGGATCAAGGGGCACTGAGTGTACCACTGGAGTGATGGGTGCATTCCTGGATGTCCATCCCGAATTCTGTGCCATTTTATCAAGTAAACTCTAACCTTCTCTCCATGTCTTGCTCAAGAATGCCCCACCCGCTGAAGCATCCACAATATTCTTCAACCCATCCGACAGTCCCATATAAAATCGTTGTCCCAACATCTGTTCTGGAATACCATGATGTGGACACATAACCAACATTCCTTTGAAACTGCTCCATGTTTCATGCAGTGTCTCCATTGGTTTCTGCTTGAAGCTCACGATCTCATCAATTTGTTGGGCAGTTTTGTTGGGTGGATGAAACTTGTTATGAAAATGCTTGACTAACTCATCCCACGTTGCTATAGAATTTATGGGGAGTGAGTTTAGCCAAACCTGTGCAGCTCCTGTCACCGAGAATGGGAACAATAATAACCTGATAGCCTCTGGAGTGACATTGGGCTGCCTTTGGGTCTTGCAGATCGATAGGAAGTTCTTCAAGTGTTGCTGAGGATCTTCAAGTTGTGTCCCAGAAAAGAGTCCCTTGTTTTGCAACAAGTGCATCATATTATTTGTGATCTGGAACGACTCAGCTTGTATTGCAGGCACAACTATGGCAGTAGCTAAATTGTCAGTTGTGGGTTGTGCCCAGTCATACAGTGCACCCTCGGGCACCAGAGGTGCTGCGTCTCTGACATTCAAGTTGACTTGCTCATGCCTGCCATTTCCGTTAGGGTCGATTGCGTCTCCCATGTCAGTTTCGAATTTGTCTGTTTGTTGAGGTGGTTGAAGTCTTCTGTTGGCACGGTTAAATGCCCTGAATATTTTCTCAGGGTCTGCGAGTCCTTCAAGTAGTTCTCCAGTCCTCGTAGAGTTTCTAGGAATACACCTGTGCAACCAAGTCAACAACCGTCAAAAATTTCAATCAAAAATTGGGTGTAGAGAAACTGCCTACGCGAAGAATTTTTTTTTTAGCAATGGTAATTGATAATTCCGTTAACTCCCCGGCAACGGCGCCAAAATTTGATCACGCCCAACTATGCCTTATAAAAAGGGCAATGCGGACGTTGCAAATATAACCCGAGTATTACGCCCAGGGTCGAATCCACAGAGAGTTAACCTATCAATCACTATCTTTAGACCCACTAAACTCTTCAGAACCAGCTTCCAAATGTTTGAATCACAAGTTGATGGTTTCTATAGTAACTAAAATTGCAAGTAAATTAAACAGTTGTAAACTAAAATGCTAAGGTTGTAAACAATGATGAGAAAAAGCTAAGGTAAAGATTTTCCCTATTGATGGAATCCCTTTTGTTTATGCTTCATACAAATTTACCAATACACCTCTATCAATCATGAACACTTTTCTTACCGTAGATCTCTCCCGAGTAATCACAGTAATATACTATTGCACTTTCCCGAGATACACTAGCTAGCTTTAATTAACACAGTTCACTTAAGATTGCACCCAAGGCTTCGTTATCCCTAATCCTGCCTTTAAACCCGCAGTTATAGATTCCTCTTATACTTTAGGAGTGATGTTATTCAACAATAACCTAAATATGCACTCTCTCCCGAGTTATGCACACTAAATAGGCACAGCTAATTGAGGATCCTGTCAATTAACTACAATAAGAACATAGTTGAATACATAAAGATTGAAACTAGCAATTTGTATTCACATAAACAAGAAGTTCATCCCCCAATAGGTTCCATCAAAACCTTAGACAAAAGATTTAGCTACTCATAACTATGGGTAAACAAACTAAGATAAGATTCATCATAAACTAGCAATAGAAATCAAAGAAAAGAAGAAAGATGTTTTGGGTGATCTCTCACAATTGTTCTTCTTGCCAAAAATACTCTCCAAAATAATACATGCCTCTCTTGGGCGAAGTCTAGTGTTTAAAATAGGGTTTTGGGCTAAAAATCCCGTGTTTTGCACTTTAGTCCCTGAAATTCCCGCCTCCTGCCGCGGTTCTGCCGCGGTCACGGTAGAACCGCGGCCAAACATGGCCTCTGATCTTCCTTCTATCCGCAAACATCCTTCACCGCGGTTCTACCGCAGTCGCGGTGGAACCGCGGTAGACTCAGTTTTCTGATTCTTCAGCCTGTTTTGCGTGGTTCACTTGGGACATTTCATGGTTGGCCTCTCTTTCTTCATTTTTTTCACTTCAAAAGTGCTCCCTAGCCTTCCTTAGTCATATATAACCTGCAAATCATGAAAAGCACTAATAAGAGCATTTTGTTATCACTTTTATTATCAAAACTATGCAAGAAGGCGGTTATTTAGGGTCTGAATAAAGTTAAATTCACCTATTATCAATATGCATAACTACATAATATTATCTGATATATTATTTCCTTTGAAATACAAGGTAAATAATTTATTATTGTGGGTCACACTAGAAATCTCTAGAAGAAACGGTAAATTTCTAACACTTCATGCTAAAGTAAAACCTTACAAGAAGAAAAATGAATATTAATCAAGTTTTTAATCGAACACTACTTCAATTAGGACTTTTTCCTAACCATCATGGGTTTGATAAGCTTGAATTTTCATCAAACTCAATAATTTCTCTTATAGGCTTGCAATATTTGAAATTATTTTCTTAGAGAAACGTAAAAATAATAGAAAAGTTAAATATTATTGTGAGTAACAAGAACATGCATCAATACTTGTGCTTCTCTCTAGATGTTTATTCAGCCCATATGGAAAAGTTATAAATATGGCATTTGATGATTTCTTCTTTTATTGAGATTACTAGAATTTGCATACATTATTCAGGAACTTATACTATATTATAATTTATATTTAGTAAATAAAATATAGTATTATTTAATAATATTTATATAATTTTTAAAATTTTGTACTCAGCAATATTAGGGTGACTAGTAATAACAAAAAACTGCCATGGGTTTCTAAATATACTATTTTAATTTGCTTGCCTACCAGCCAAAGGCAGACAACGCCACAACGGGTCGAGAGAACCGGAAAAAATTGCAAAATCAGCAAAATTCCATCGGCGGCAACTGGCGACCGCCCCCCTTTTCTCTAAAAATTCAAATTGAATCTTTCACTTTGTCTTCTTCAATTCATCAATGGCAGAAGTTTCTAGAATCCACCGTTTCCACCTCCCGACAACCACCACCTATGCCACCGTGGCCGTGGCCGACGATGATGATGATGAAGAATACCCAAATCCCTTCGCTTTCGATTTCGACTCCCTTTCTCCTCCTCCTAATCACACCTTCTTTAATAATTTCAACTTCAGCCCCAATTCAGGACCCGGATCTGTACATTCAGATCCGGATTCTGAGAATTCATTTTACGTCGATGAAGATCAAATGAATTTCGTTACGGATCTGTTCGTTACAGAAGACCCTGATTTTGATAATAGAAACCCTAATTCTAGGGTTTTTCCGTACGGTGAATTTGGATCTGATTTTGATGGGGATTTTCTTCCCTCAGAATCTAACGTGTTTAATAATATGGGTGACGGGCTTCGGGTTGTGGGTATCGGGTCGGATTCCGATTCGGAGGAGCTGAATTCTAGGGTTATTGATCAAAATTTGAATGAAGGTTTCGAGTGGGAAGAAGTCAATGAAAGGGTTGAAGATAGAGACTTTTTGAGTTCTGTGATTGATGGGATTGAAGAAATATCAGTTTCTTCAGATATTTCGAGTTCAATTAACGGTGGAGATGATGAGCCGGTGAGGAATTTAGAATGGGAAGTACTATTGGCGGTTAATAATATCGAGAGAAGCCTCGATTTTGATGGAAATGATGATACTGAATATGGTGATGCCTTGTTTGGGCAATTTCTCGAAAGTGAAGGGACCTTGATGAAGGGTAGTCCACCAGCGGCTAAATCTGTTGTTGAAAATCTTCCGTTGGTGGTTTTGAAGGACGAAGAAAACAAGATGGCTTGTGCTGTTTGTAAAGATGAGATTTTGGTTGTGGAGAAGGTGACTGAGCTTCCTTGTTCCCATTATTACCATTGGGACTGTATTGTGCCGTGGTTAAATATACGTAATACTTGTCCCGTTTGTCGCCATGAGTTGCCTACGGATGATAATGATTATGAGAGGAGGAAAAATGGAACGCGTCCTGGCGTTGGAGCTGGGCTCCTCGATGATTTTCAGGTTAGATACAATTTTGAAGTTGTTCCTTGAGATTGTAGTTTCTATTCATATAAGAAAAGATTTGATAGGATGTGCATATTCCCTTAGTGGTGAGTATGTTGATTCTTTTTATAGCAAGTTCCTTTCTTTGATTCTTACATTGGGTAACAGTGTGTAAGGTTGTCAATTTGTATGACAGTGTGAAATTGATAATTTGTGTACTTTACCAATCGACAGCACCACAGTGTAAACAGAATGTTGATTCATTAATGCTACTACAGAAATTGATGAAAGTTTGAAACTATTTGGGTGCATTTTGACATTTGAGTTTATGTTCCCTATAACATGTTCTATATTGAATTAGGAGGAAGGCTTATCTTTCTCAATGCACTTAGAGATATTTGAGTCAATAATGTGGAAGAAAAAAAAAAAGAAAAAAGAAAAAAGTATGAGGTGTTTGACCAAGAGAAAAAGTGTTTTGAGTAGAAGCAGTTTGTCTGCTGTGGGGATGTCTGCGTCTTATCAGAAGCAGAAAGTAAATTTTTGCAAGATAAAAGCATCTTATCAATTATTTTTATTAGAAAGAAACAGATAGCAGAATGGACTCCGTGTTCCTTAGCAAGGAATCATGATCGTCAACCTGTCAAGACTCAAGTGCACTGGTGGTTTCCTCTGTTATAATCTCAGGCTTCAGTTTGTGCATTATTGCATGAGGTTGTTCTGTCCTCAACTCAACTCATGTTCTGCCTGAATAATATTGTTACAGATGCAATTTTGCTGAAATAAACGGCAGGAGGACATGAATTGCTTATAGTTCTGTGAATAAAACCCTGATATACAACACCAAAAAAGAAGGATAAGAGTGGATAATACTGAAGCGATTCAGGATATGATGAACTGTGGAGAAACGCTAGTCCTTATTTGATTCTACTACAGTAAAATAATCCTGGCCTTTCTGATATGATCAAAAAGATGTCTGAATAATGATTTGGAATATCTGGGTTCCTTTTGGTGTATGGTTTCTTGAATAACCCCTAATCCATGCATGTGACAGATCCTGAGAGCATAGCTAGTGGAGAGAGCAATTGGGTTATTCTGGCTAGTGTTAAATGCTTGTATTGATTACTAAAGGTTAACTTTTAACTGAACACTTATATGGTCTGTCTGACTTGCTTATTTGTATAAAGCTCTTAATCTTACTCCATATATCTGCGAGTCATCACCTATCTCTTTGATTTTCTATTGATAAATAGCTAAATTGCTTGAATCTAGGTAGTTCTTGACCATTTCTTCTGACCTCAAAACTTGGATTGACATGAAGGAAGGAATAGTAAGAAAACAGAAAAAGAAAAGAAAAAGGAGATCATGTTGAGGAGAACAGGAGTATTAAGTTCTTATTTTTTGATTGATTAGGAAATCAAAGAAAGGAATGGATGTCATCTGATGCTAATATTAGTAAATGAAGTATTCATTTTGTTCACAAGCCTATGGTCTTCTTTGGTTATACACAAGGTCAGTGATTAAAAAAGCGCTCGTTTCATCGCTTTAAGCGAGAAACGAAGTGAGGCGGGAAGGGCAGCGCTTCTGCTCCTTGAAGCGACTCTGGTACGAAAAAGCGACCGCTTCTCTGTAAAAATCGAGAAGCGGTGAAGCGAGAAGAAGCGAGACCCAAGCCCTATTAAAATTATATGGTTCCTGCCCTCTCAGCTTTACTGGGTCAAAAGGTTTATGCATGTGCATGTTTATAGGTGGTAAATATTCGGTAAGACTTGCATCTTCTAAGGAGAAAAAGGAGAGAGACTACATATACGTTAGAATATTCTGCTCAATCACATTGAAATTAACTCTTTCAGTTCAAGGTAAAAAGATATATCATCTTCTTTTTGCTACACTTACTAAAATGTGAACGCATGTATCTCGCTTCCAAAGATAGTACTAATCATCCCAAGTTAAGAAATAAAGCATCCGTTTGTTCTTTATCTTTCACTTTATCAGCAGTTGAACACCTCAAATCAGTTTTGCTTGTTCTACCTTGGACTTCTTTCTAGATAAGGCATCTGCAGGACACATCTTTTCAACTTTCAACGGGCATTTGCCCAGCTTACCAGATAACTCCGAAAAACTAGGACTATGGGTTACATAGTTTCTACCTAAAATCTGATAACCTGTTAAGTTTAAGTTACTAAAAGAATTTCGCCTCATTATCTAGTCTAGTCTAGTGGAGTAATTATTTTCAAGTTTTGTTACGACTTTATGGTTTAATTTATTGTGCTATCTGTAATAGCTTTAACGTGGAGAAAATTGTTTGTCCTAGTCAAATAGCTTTTCGTTTGTTATGGCTTAGTCATTTTATGGTTCGCGTGCAGACCCCTTTCTTCTATATCTTTTGAGAAAGAGAGTTGATATATGACTTCATTGAAGCTGCTTTAGTTCTGAAACCATACTCGTGATTGAGAATTCACAAATTATATCCAAATATTCTTCCTTTTTAACTTCAACTCAAATATTGTTCGAATGCCTACTTTAATGTGCTGTTTGGATTGCTGTGAAAAGTTTTGAGAAGTTGATATGAGATTAATAATCAAATGTATAACTTAACTTAAATGATAGAATAATCTGATGCATAAAGTCTCTGATTGTCAGTTAAATTACATTAAATGCAGTCATATATGTGGATGTATCGCCAGTGATTGTAATGTAGCTCTTGAGAAATACTGATCGCATTTACGTTTCTCACTCCATTGGTCGTTTTTAAGTGTTGTTTTAGTCACAAAAAAAAAATGGTAAATAAGTGTCAGCTTTAGGAAACCAGAAAGTATTATAATTTTTTTCCCCCTCTTCAAATCTATCCTTGTTGCAAGTGATCCATAGTAGCATTTTTTTAGTGTCTCTCAACAGCTATTACTCATTTGTTTTAGGAGAGATAATGGGTAAATTAATCAAATAATTCTTATTAAGTCATTCTCTCAACGAGCGTGCCAATACTTTCAACGGTAAGAAAGAGTATATATAAGCAAGGAAATTAAGGGTCCATGATTCGAGTCCGGAACTTAAATGTTGCTTTATTATTATTATTATTATTATTATTATTATTATTATTATTATTATTATTATTATTATTATCTTTTTTTAACTTAAGAGACTAAAATAGGTGAAAAAAATAGATGAACACAATTTTGTATATATCGCATGTAAAATTGTAACATGCGCTATACTTTAACGGCCATAATAATTTACTGTATAGCGCATGTATGTGTACAATTCATTTATTACATGATATACTGAACAATTGAGCAATTAAGCTGCCATAATAGATAACTGTATAGCGCATTTATTAGTTGTGCTATATTGATATTTGGCATCCCAACTGCTTCCTTAAGGTCGAACGTTCATTCGTGAAAAAAATCTTTTTTGAGTGAATTTGAATCATACCTTTGTTCTTCAGCATCCTTTATACATCACTTCATCTTCATCAATATACCTTTTCTCTTTGAATCTTGCTACAGCGGAAAATTAGGGTTGTATTATATTGGGGCGGTGAGACTGTGGTGGAAAATAACTCGGTACTCTATAGTTGTTCTCCACAGTGTATTGTTAAGGTGCCACTCACATTGGAGTATGACAAATTGGTATCTCTAATTTGTAAAAGAATGAGTGTGAGTAAACGTTCGGTTAATCTTAAGGTAATAGGAAGATGTCCGTATTCTCTTACTCCGCAAGGTGTTTCTTGTTATGTCAAGCTTAACATCGATGACGATGAAACTCTACAAGATTTTTTTAGGACTCCGGATGAACACATGGATGTTCTTATGTAAAGAATGCTGGAAATGTACGTAAAGTTAGAAGATGCCAACAATGTTGATGTTCCGCAAAATATAGCTAACACTCAATCATCTGGTGGTATTTTCGGAGCTGTTTTATCCAAACAGGTTCCGTATGAAAGAGCCTGGCCAGATTTGAACTTATCTCCACGGGTTAATGAGGAGAGATGACATAATTTCTCTCCAATACAGCATCATAGAGGGTTGCCAAGTTAACAGAATTCACATGTCGAGTGGTAAATTAAAAATTTCCTTGTTGTAGTATAAATATTTCTTTTATGTATCATAATTGTACTAAGTGTTATATCTTTTATAGGGGTTACCGGCCATATATAAATTTTACAAGTTATGGACCAACCAATAGTTGAAATATACCTAATTTTGGAGAGGTAGATCATGCTGGTCCATCCTTGAGTCATCATCAACTCGATAATGTGCATCATGGGCTATCTTCAAATTATGAATGGTACGATTAAGAGTTAAAGTTAATATATTATGTTGAGATGCCTCCGAAATATTAATTATTTTAATGGTTGTACAGTGAAAATGAGCAACATGATGGTCTTGTCCTAATTCAGTGTAACGATCCGATCAGTCGTTTTGTACATTTGCATTCGTTCGGTGGTTTGAGGTCTTGAGTAGCTTCATATGACGCATTATAACTTGCATGTGTGATCGGTTTTGGTTTTTGAGTGGTCCGGGATTGGTTTGGAAGAATGATTTTCATTTTAGAAGCTTGAAGTCGGAAAAGTTGACCAAGTTTGATGATTCTGTTAGGTCCGAATGGTGATTTTTGATTTGCACGTATGCCCGAATTTTGCATTTGGATGTTTTCAAAAGGTTTTGGCTCTAATTAGTGAAAGTTGGCAATTTGGAGGTTTGAAAAGTTCGTAGGTTGACCGGGAGTTGCCTTCGAGGTTACAGGGTTCAGATTGTTGTTCCGGGAGTTGGTATAGGTTCATGATGTCATTTGGAACTTTTGTGCAAAGTTTGGTTAGATTCCGAATTGGTTAGTCTTGAATCAGATGATTGGTCTAAAGTTTGAAGTGTATGAACTTAAGAGATTGATCTTGATCGATGCTTCGTACTTTTGATGTTATTTTGCGTGATTTGAGGCCTTGAGTAGGTCCTGGACTTGTTGGTATGTTTGGGAGAGGTTCCGAGGGGCTCGATTGTGTTTTAGATTGGTTTTGGACCATTTCAGAGTTTGCATAAGATGCTGGTTTTCTGGTGCTCCAATTGAACTTTGCGATTGCGGGAGCAGAGTCGTGATCGTGTTGAGTAATTGGTTAGTTGGGTTGGTAGTTCACCACATTTGCATAAGATCCATCGCATTTGCGAATAAGGAAATTGTGCTGGAGAGATTTGTTCTACGCGTTCACATATGTGTTACGTGATCACATTTCAGCGAGGTAGCTGGGGAATTTTGGCTTCACATTCCATGGGTGGGACGCGTTCGTGGAGGTATGGCATCTAAGGTCATCACATTCGCGTGGTCGGAGTCGCGAATGTGTAGAGCATTTTTGTGGCAGTGTAATTTTGTGCTTCGCGATCGCGAGAGTACAATTACAATTGCATAGGGTACAACTGGCAGTGCTTATAAGATATTATATTCGGGGGTTTTACTCCTTTTATCACATTTTGAGTTTGGTAGTTTGGGTATGGGAAGGTTTGGAGGGGATTTTCATGATTTGGATTGGGTAAGTATTTTTGACTCGAATTGATTATTTTACATGATTCTATCTTTGATTTTGGCATTTGAATGATGAATCTAAAAGAGAAATTAGGGGTTTTTGTCAAAACATTTCTAAAGTGAATAATTGAGATTTGAACATCGATTCAGAGTTGGATTTAGGTAAAACTAGTATGATTGAACTCGTATTCGAATGGATTGTCGTAATTTATGGATTTTGTCGGATTTCGGGGTGCGAGTCTGGGTTGATTTTTTGGTTGACTTTGAGTAAGATTAAAGATTTAACCTTTATTGTTTGAGTTTGTTTCATATGGCATTATTTGGTGATTTGGAGTTGCTTTTGGCTAGATTCGAGCCGTTCGGAGGTTGATTCGCGCGGGATGGTATTTTTAGGGTATTTTTTGGCTTGTTCGGTATTGTTTTTGCTTGTCGAGGTAAGTAACATATCTAAACTTGGTTTAAGGGTAATTATCCCTAGGAACTATGATACTTGAGATATGTTGTGGGTGATGCACGTGCTAGGTGACGAGAGTGCGCATACACCGGGGTATTCATGATCCGGCTAGACTCTAGGCTACTATGAGAGCAGTTTACTTTCATGCCTCGTAATATCCGTATTTTCTATACTTGGATGATAATTTGAGCTATGATTCATGTTAGAAATCATGTCTAGGCTATGTACTTATTGGTTTGAGACATGATGGGCTATTCTTGCAATTTTGAGTTGTTACCTTAATTGTAGTAAGATTTCCAGTTATAAATCTTCATCTGCATATTATATTTCAGTCTCAGTATATTATTTGTTTGTCATATAGCATGATGTTGTTGTCTTATATATGTGATACTATTTGGGATGAGATGTGAGCCATTGAGCCATTGAGACATTAAGTGGTTGATGATTGATATGGGCCATATAGCCGTATTATGATTGATATTTGGATTGGCTTGCACGCCATAACATATTGATTATTGATTAACACTTTGGAAAGATCCACCCTTCTGGAGTCTGATAACACAGTGAGCGCAAGCATAATGATTTATATATGTGGTTTGGTGAGGGGTATTTGTGCCAAACACCCGTACAGTGCTGAGTGATTGTGTGTGTGATAATGATGGGCATTTGTATCAGGCACCCGTATAGTGCCGAGTGTGGTTGTGTATGATGGTGAGGGCCATTTGTGCCAGGCACCTTGAATATGCTGAGAGTGAGTGTATTTGGTGATTTCACTGCGATGCTATTGACTTGGCATGTATACTTGAATGTATTTTCCTTATGCTAGATGTATTTTTCTCATTCTAGATGGTAATGAAATGTCTTATATGTTGTAGAATATTTGAGAAGTCGCGATTTTCTCGTTGAACTCATGTTTTAGTGATTTCGGAGAAAGATTTGGGCTTTGACTATTATATTTAGAAAACATGTCTAATTTTTCGTATTTGGGAACGAGCTAAATATGACATCTCTTGAATTATTTTATTCTACTGTCATCATTATATCAGTGTTGTTATTGATCATTTGTGTTGTACACTGACCTTCTTATGAGCTCGTCACTGCTTTCAGTCTGAGGTTAAGTTTGTTACTTATTGAGTACATGAGATCGGTTGTACTCATACTACACTTCTGCACCTTGCGTGCATATCTTGGAGTTGATGTTGTTGTGTATGGAGTGAGTTGGCATTGAAGATGTACCTACTTCTTGATATAATTATCACTTGTCCTAGGTAGGTTTAGATTTTTAATCTGTTTATGTATATTTCTAACAGACGTTGTATTTATTTTCATACCAGCTTTGTATATCTAAGTCTTAGTGGCTCATGACTTGTACTACCAATCATTGGGTTACTGTATATAAATTCAGTTATTTAACTTATTGATTTCTTATCATTTTCATTAAAGTTGGGTTGACTATTGTTTGGATTACCTAGTGGATTGGGTTAGGTATCATCATGACTATATGGATTTTGGGTCTTGACACTAAGTTGGGTGATGACAGTATATTGAATCAGGATATGGCAGATACACAGAGTGAGGAAGATAAAATATTTATGACAACAATGCTGATGAGTCCGGAGATAACACACCCTTCCCTGATGAGAGCAACGGTGAGGAACCACACTTCACATATGAGAGTGAGATTAAACAAGCATATTTGACGATGTAGCATGATTCCACCACTCAGTATGCTCCGTATATGCAGAATCCACCTACTGCTAGACCAACAATTTACGAGTCGTGTGTGCCCTTTCATTCAAGGGAGATTTCCTACCTTGATCACTTTTCAAGTATGCTAGATGTGGATGCCCTCACAAGGAATCTTGATGACATTCATACAATAATGTGGGATGAAAGTAGGCTAACGAAGCTCTATTTGTAGTGAAAAGCCTGACCTTAGTAGCGCAATGCAAATTTATAGCATAAAAAACTGCCCTGAGATCGAGGTCGCTGAGTCATCTAAGAAAGCATATAAGGTGATTTGTCATAGATGGTATCAAGGTCGTAAGTGGATGTTGTATGGGAGAATGTTGAAAACTAATATGTGGTTGATGGGGAAATACATTGGCAAACAAACTTGTAATATGGACACATTCAATGGGACTCATTTTAACTTGATTGTTGATTTGATTTCTCTTATCTTTATTCCACACATTGAATTGTCCATAAGGTACAAGGTGAAGGAGTATATAACATCATTTGAGCAGTTATATAGGTGTACCATTACCAAACAAAAGATATTTTTGGGAGTAACCGTGCGCTTGAGATTGTTTATGGCAACTGGGATAAGTCATTTGCGGTTTTATCGAGGTACATGGCTGCTTGGCAACGCTTTAACCCCAGGACAATTGTTGAATGGAAGCACAACCAAAGTCCTAACTTTTCACAAAACATACTCCCTCCGTTTCAATTTATGTGAACCTATTTTCTTTTTAGTCCGTACTAGAAAGAATGACCCCTTTCCCTATTTGGAAACAATTTACCTTTATGCAATAATTTATAACCGCACAAAATATATGTGTTTTATTTTATACCACAAGTTAAAAAGTCTTCTCTCTTTTCTTAAACTCCGTGTCCAGTCAAATGAGTTCACATAAATTGAAATGGAGGGAGTAGCCAAATATGTGTTTTGGGCATTTAAATCACCCATTGATGATTTTGTTTATTGTCGTCTGATAATCTCCATAGTCGGCATATACAGAAAGTATGATATAAATATGTTGACTGCCGTTGGAGTAGATGCTAATGGCCAAATATTTTCCTTTGCATTTGCTATTTGTGCCAATGAAAGTCCAGAGACTTGGACATGGTTTTGAAACCACTTGAAGTAGCACATTGTGAGACAACGTTCAAGTATTTGTCTAATATCTGATCGACACGATATGATTTTAAGTTTTGTGCATGCTTTGGATGAATGGAAGGAGTCATACATCTCCACTGTTACTGTGTTAGGCACTTGAAGGTCAATTTCTAGCAAGCTTATCTGAACAAGAGTTTGCATGATCTAATGTGGATGGCTGCAACAGATTATCAAGAGAGGAAATTCTTGATGCGAATGGAGTTAATTAAGCAGGAAGAAGAAGGAGCATATTTTTAATTCTTGAGATTGAGATATGGACTTTGCTGTTACGCCCCGCAATATTACGTCGATATTACGTCGCGCAGTATTATATTATGATGATGTTACGCTTCGCAATATTAAATTATGACGATGTTGCACCCTATAGTATTGTACGTTGAATTTGTCGTAAAGTAATTGACATTAGTCCAAGGAAAGAGATTATTTGGAGATTATAAGGATTATGCTATTTTAAACAAATGATGAGTAAATTCGTGAAAGTGAGAGGGGAATCAAGTCAAAGAAAATGAAATTTTCGTCCAAGTTTGGCATATTGTGATAAAATACGAGCCGAGCGTTAATACCCGATATTTATGGACTAGTGCCACACAAAGTACTACATGACCATGCTAGTAAGGTGTACAAGGTATGTTAAAAGAGAGTAGTATTTTAAGTAAGTTGAGATAATTCTTAATTATGTGAGTAATTAATTAATTACCAGATAACGGGACATTACTTAATTAATTAGGGATATATTGGATAAGTATTAAAAAGCATGAGGTGGCAGCCCCCCATGCAAATTGGAATGACTCATCACAAATTGAAAGGTGGCATCTAAGTGTCATGCAAATGACACTTACGTACAAGCTACCAAGACTTTAAAGGTTGGATTGTAGTCTTCATTGGTTATAAGACTTCTTCCTAAATCCACACAATTTCAAGAACTGAAGATTTCATTCCAACAAAGAATGGATATTAATCTTGAAACAAAAAAATTCCAACGAGATTTCTTAGCACCATAGCAATGTGAGATTTTGCGATTCTAAAGGAAAATGGTGCAACCTTTTCCAAGAATATCATACAGATTTTTCTTGTAACACCCTGTACATTTGGACTAGGTGTGGATGTGTTAAATGGGTATTAATTAGATATTTTAGACATATGAAGTCCTATCGGGATGAGTATGGTGAAAATAGCTGTTTCAAATTCAAGATGGAATGTGAGGTGCATAAGATTCGACAAAATTGACTAAGTTGCAGAAGGTTCGTCTTCCAGTAGGGATTAGTGAAAATGTGTAAGGAATTTGGGAAAAATAAAAGCATACAAGTTGTAAGCCATTGAAATATCTTTCCAGCGATATAATATGGAGCCCGAACGGATCTCTGTGCAAAAGGTTATGAGCGTTTTACAGAATAGTGTGCAACAACCGCGTCCGCGGTCGTAAGGCAGTGTTCCTGCTATCTACCATCGTGGAGACGGCGGTCAGGACTACAAGGGCGCGGTGGTGGACTTGAGAAGTCATATTTTAAGCCCTATTTCATCCCCCACAGCCCCAAACCATAAAAACTTGCTCTAGAAAAGGAAGCTCTCAAAAACCTAACTCCTTAAAGGTCCTTCCACCATCCTAGGTAAGTTCTAATGGTGATTCTAAGTTAATTTTAATTTCACAACATCTTATTAACATGGTTAAACCCTCCATATCATTAGATATTCGATTGCGACATCATTGTTGAGAGAAGGAAACCCTAGAACTCGAATTCAAGGGGATTGAACTTCAAAAAGGTAATGTCTTCACCCTCTAATTGAATCTAGCATTGAATTAATGATTATAGACTCTAGTTCATGAGATATGAGTTGATGGGTTTGATAGAAAATCATGAACGATTATAGGTTTGGGGTGTTGATTGTTGATTATTGGTTAAGAGTATTGTTTACCTTATGGGTGATGAAGAATGGTGTTAATTATAACCATTTGAAACTTTAGAATTTATCTAGGAGCAAGAGGATATGTTATTGGATGTAGAAATACCATTAATAAGGACTATGAAGCTTTATGCCACCAAGTGTTTGAGAAAATACCTAAGCAACCAAAACATGAGTATTATTGCTAATATGGAATCCCTTTGATTTGTATTGATATAGATTAAAGTTGAAAGAGGTGACGAAAGTTGTATTACGCTCAAGAGCAGGAAGTTAAGGCATGTGAGGCTAACTCTGTATGTTTGGGAATGTTAATGATTCTCCCTACACTACATTTCTTTTACGGCGTTGCTAATTGCCTCAGAAATATAGTTTAGCCTAGTTCCTTGAATAGTTGTAGAACTTCTATTTTCTAGCTTCATAACTCGTTCATGACTTTCATTCTGAACGTTGTGAGCTTAGTGCGTATTCAATATAGACTTGAGTTTGATGCTCCCGAGTCTTAGTATAGATTATTCAGTATGCCATAAACAGTTGAAGTTCAATGATCATAATCAGTTTAAGAATACATGTCTCAGTCTAGTCCTATTAAGTATTCCAGTATTATATAACTCAGTGTGATCCAATATTCCAGTATCATGTAACTCAGTGTGATTCAGAATTTCACTATCATGTATTACAGTATGATTCTCAGTTCCTAATTTTAAATTCCTGAATGTTGAACACATGTATTTGGGTCTGAGGCCGTAGTTTATATGCTTTATGCATACTTGGGCCTAAGGCCGTAATTTATGCTTTATGCATGTTTGGGCCTGAGGTTGTAGTTTATGCTTTATGCATTTTTGGGCCTGAGGCCATAGTTATGTATACGTATACTTGGGCCTGAGGCCATAGCGCGCGCGCGCACACACACACACACACACACACACACACACACACACACACATATATATATATATATATATATATATATATATATATATATATATATATATATATATAAACCGAGGCCGTAGCTTATTTAGATAAACAGGATGTTCATCATTCAGAAGAGGGAGTATTCATATCCTTACTTCCTTTATTCAGTTCAATTATTAGTTATCATTTCAGTTATCAGTTAGCATTTTAGTTACCAGTTATCAGTTTAGTTATCAGTTATTAGTTCAGTTATCAATTATCGGTTATCATTTCAGTTTCAGTTTCAATAGTTATCATTTTAGTTATCAATTATCAATTCTCAATTATCAGCTTAGTTTCAGTTTCAGCATTTATAATTCTTTCTTTCAGTTGCTTTACATACCAGTGCAATTGAAATATACTGACATCCCTTTTGCCCAAGGCATGCATCTCACGATGCAGGTAATGATTTACAGGTTGATGATTCGGAGCGCTAGGATTCTCGTACCAGCTATTTGGTGATCCCCAGTTCTTCCGGGGAATTATCATTACTTTACAGTCTTTCAGTATTTACAGATAGTCAGTATTTTTAGTACTTCTTTAGAGGCTTCATAGACTAGAGTAACAGTTAGACAGAGTCGCAGGCTTTTCATATTAATCTATGTTGCCTATAGATATATTTCAGAATTGTATTAGTATTTCCACACTTTGATTTATATCATCCAGACTTTCAGTATATCAGCATGTGTTAGTTTATGTTCCGCATTCAGTATGTTATGATATCACATGTTGATTTAGCCAGCCAATTGGTTCGCTCGGTCATATGTAGTCAGGCACTGAGTGTCGTGTTAAGTCCAGGCCCAGGTTCGGGGCGTGACAAAGCTTGGTATCAGAGCACTAGGTTCAAGAGTCTTAGGGAGTCTATGAAGCCGTGTCTAGTGGAGTTTTCTTTATATGTGTGTGCCAGCCACTCATATAAACGGTTAACTACCAAGACTTCTAGGATTGTCTCATCTCTTTCTACTCTAGATCATGCCATGAAGCTTAGAGCAATAAACCTTCTCTTCCTATCGAATTCTAAATGTATTGGATGCCCAAGCGACGCGTAGGAGAAACCTAAGGTCCTAGAGAGGATAATTTTTCATTGGGGTATAATTATGGAGTACATGTTGGTAAATATGAGACTTAAGAGGATATTAAAAGTGGGATGCAATGTATAGTAGTACAGATTAGAGCATAACATTATCAGAAAGTACAAAAGCAGTTACCATGTCTTATGGCTATCAGTTTACCACAGTTACTAGTTATACAACCTTTAAGTTAGCAAATTTATGGTTATTCAGGATGCCAGTTATCAGTTATTCAGTTACTAGATCTCCAATTTTCAGTGTAATAAAATTCTGGTGACTGGTGAGTATACAGTAATGCCTATGAGTGCCAAAAGAATATGTAAATAACAGTGATTATAGCAAAATCTTCGCATATTTTAGGTCTGGATTAAGACCAACAGTCACCGGATGGTGCAAGAAGTGATTTATCAGATGACGGTATACTTTGAAGGATACGTTTGTGCATGGTAGTGTATTCGTATGTGTTTTACCTCCTAGAAAAACTTTATTTAATTCTTTGAAATGGAGCCACAAGTTGGATGATGATAGTTCAGATGTCAGACCCTAACATTGGTCACTATAGTTTTGGACAGAAAAGAGCCTAAGGGTGAAATACCTAGGAGTCAGAAATGTTTGTTATTATCAAAGATGTGATTTCATACAACTCATGCAAATGACTAGAAGATATAATGTATTCAATGAGAACCAAGAGTAGCCAATAGTGACTTTCAGGGAACGATTTTAAGTTTCTCATATTTATTCAAATCAAAACTAGAAGTACCACGTTAGTAAGTTACTATAAGAAGCAACTATTGATGTAAGATAAAAGATATGGCAGTTCCCCCTTAGGTTATGTGACTAAGTGATTACCGCGGATGTTTATAGTATGATATGATTTTGTATTATATAGAAAGTTTGGGGTTAGATATTCTAATTTTGTTTAAGGCAGATGAATTCCCGAAGTGTGATCCATGTACATAGTTTAAAATTAAAAAAAAAGATTTATCAGAAGCAAGATGGAAGATGAGTCGTCATTGACATAGAGTGCAAAGAATTGCAGAAAATAAGGAAAGTTATTTGGATCCCAACAAAAAGAGAAGGATCCACAAGTATAAGACCTTTGGTCTAAGGGGTGATGTGAAATTTTTAGTAAGTCCAATTAGAGATTTGAAACCCGAATAGTTAGCATGGGATATGAAAAAGAAAATCAGTTCGGTAATGAGGAAAAATTGTATAATTTCCACAAGGATTAGAAAAAGAAAAGTGATTAGAATGATCACCGAGCTTAGTTATTGATGATAAATTGATCATAGAAAAGCTATAAAATCATGCCTATTTATGTGTTATGAGGGTCGTGCCATTGCACGAGACTCTAGTATTTAGAGTACATGTCAAAGACTTAGCTCACAACAATTCTATAAGTGTTTTCAGGAAATGCTTAAGAAGATAATCAAGTGTAGGAAGTATAACTCATCATTGAGGTAGATAAGAGAACTGTGGTGAAAGAAATTCACCGCTTAGCCCAGCTAGGAGTTCAATTTGCGTACTCCAAAGATAGTAGAGTTGTTGTCTAGAATATGACTTGTTCCTCCTTAGTAGCTGAAGGGAAGGAGAAATAGTTTGATGATCTCTACTTGTTGTAGCTGAAAGAGGGTATCCACATGCATAAATTGATAGCTTTTGAATAAGGGGGAGATGATGGTACCTTGAGGTACCGAGATGGACCGTGTGTTCGAGACATACGTAGACTTAGAGAGGAGGATCATGTTAGAAGCTCATAATTCCAGGTATTCAAGCCACCAAGGTCCCCCAAAGATGTAAAATGATCCCAATGAGCTTTATTGGTTGAACAACATGAAAAAGAACATCACAAACTTTGTTGCCAATTATCCGAATTGTCAGCATGTGAAAGTCGAGCAGCATAAAGCCTAGTGTTTTGTCACAGAATACACATATTTTGAGTGGAGATGGTAAATATAGAATTTATAATAGGATTATATTTCTCATTTTGAAAGCATGATTTGATTGAGTGATTGTAAATCGACTTACCAAGGCAACATTCTTCTTGCCAGTAAAGACTACGGATTCAGTAGAATATTATGCTAAGTTATACATTCAGGAAATTGTCTGATTGCATAGGACTCCGTTGTCTGTCATTTTGGACTGTGGTGCTCAGTTTAAATTGAACGTTTAGAAGTTCTTTCAGAAAGGATTAGAAACAAGTTTTTCATCATTAGAAAGATGGCCAGGCAGAGTGCATTATTCAAACAGTTGGGGATATGTCCTTGATGTTAAAAGTAATTGGGATGCTCACATACCTGTCATTGACCTTGCTAATAATAACCTACCATTCTAGTATCAAGATGGCACGTGCGAGACTCTATATGGGCGAAGGTGTAGATCGCCAATTGGTTGGTCCAAAATTGGTGAAGGGGAGTTGTTGGGACAAAATTTGGTCTATCAGACTATGGAGAAAGATAAGTTGATTCAAGAGCGTTTGAAGACGACTTAGAGCCGCCAAAAGTCTTATTCGAACTTGCGGCATAGTGACCTAGAGTTTCAAGTTGATGATTGGGTGTTTCTGAAAGTTTCGCCTATGAAAGGCGTTATGAGATTTGGGAAAAAGGGGAAGCATAGTCCCTGCTATATTAGGCCATATAGATTCTTGATAAGGATTGGCCAATTAGCTTATGAGTTGGAGTTGCCACCAGAATTAGTGGTGGTACATCCAGTATTTCATGTGTCATGTTATAACATTCAAGTTTCCAGTACTCAGATACTCATGTCAGTTCAGTACTCAGATACTCATGTCAGTTCAATGCTCAGATATCCATGTCAGCTTAGTACTCAATTATTGATATAAGTTTAGTACTCATATTTTAATATTAGTTCAATACTCAATTATTCGTGCCAGTTCAATATTCATACATCCATGTTAGTTCAATATTCACGAATCCATGGCAGAACAATATTCAGTCAACGTAGTAGTCATTCTGTTCAGTATCTTAATAATTCAGTAATCATGTATTCATTCAGTTTAGTATGCAAGTGTTTATGAAAGTTCATGTTTCCACCAAACCCATTTAAGGCCGGAGTTAGCAGAAGTTACAATCAGGATAATCATTTAAGGACGAATGATCCCAAAGGGGAGATAATGTAACACCCTGTGCATTTAGACTAGGTGTGGATATGTTAAATGAGTATTAATTAGATATTTTAGACATATGAAGTCCTATCGGGGTGAGTATGGGTGAAAATAGCTTTTTCAAAATCAAGATGGTAAGTGAGGTGTATAAGATTCGACAAAATCGACTAAGTTGCAGAAGGTCCGTCTTCAATCAGGGATTAGTGAAAATGTATAAGGAATTTGGAAAACTCAAAGCATGAAAGTTATAGGCCTATGAAATAGATTTCCAATAATATATCATGGAGCTCGAACAGATCTCTATGTAAAACGTTATGAGCGTTTTATAGAATAGTGCGTAATAACCGTGTTCGGACCACGACCGCGGTTGTGAGGCAGTGTTCCTACTATTTAGCACGGTTGGGACCGCAGTCAGGCCTACAGGGGCGCGGTGGAGGACTTGGGAAGTCATTTTAAGCCCTATTTTGTCCCCCACAGCCCCAAAACATAAAAACTTGCTCTAGAAAGGGAAGTTCTCAAAAACCTAACTCCTTAAAGGTCCCTCCATCATCCAAGGTAAGTTCTAATGGTGATTCTAAGTTAATTTCAATTTCCCAACATCTTATTAACATGGGTAAACCCTCCATATCATTAGATATTCGATTGGGACATCATTGTTGAGAGAAGGAACCCTAGAACTCGAATTCAAGGGGATTGAACTTCAAAAAGGTAATGTCTTCACCCTCTAATTGATTCTAGCATTGGACTAATGATTATAGACTCTAGTTCATGAGATATGAGTTGATGGGTTTGATAGAAAATCATGAACGATTATATGTTTGGGGTGTTGATTATTGGTTAAGAGTGTTGTTTACCTTATGGGTGATGAAGAATGATGTTGATTATAACCATTTGAGACTTTAGAATTTTTCTAGGAGCAATAGGATAGGTTATTAGGTGTAGAAACACCGTTAATAAGGATTATAAAGTTTTATGCCACCAAGTGTTTGAGAAAATGCCTAAGTAACCAAAACATGAGTATTATTGCTAATATGGAATCCCTTTGACTTGTATTGATATAGATTAAAGTTAAAAGGGGTGGCGAATGTTGTATTACGCTCAAGAGCAGGAAGTTAAGGTATGTGAGGCTAACTCTCTATGTTTGGGAATGTTAATGATTCTCCCTACACTACGTTTCTTTTACGACGTTACTAATTGCCTCAGAAATCTAGTTTAGCCTAGTTCCTTGAATAGTTGTAGAACTTCTATTTTCTAGCTTCGTAACTCGTTCATGACTTTCATTCTGAACGTTGTGAGCTCAATGCATATTCAATATAGACTTGAATTTGATGCTCCCGAGTCTTAGTATAGATTACTCAGTATGCCATAAACAGTTGAAGTTTTAGTGTTCATAATCAGTTCAAGAATACATGTCTCAGTCTAGTCCTATTCAGTATTCCAGTATTATGTGTCTCAGTGTGATCCAGTATTCCAGTATCATGTAACTCAGTGTAATTCAGTATTTCACTATCATGTATTGCAGTATGATTCTCATTTCCTGATTTTAAATTCTTGAATGTTGAACACCTGTATTTGGGCCTACGGCCGTAGTTTATATGCTTTATGCATACTTGGACCTGAGACCGTAGTTTATGCTTTATGCATGTTTGGGCCTGAGGCCGTAGTTTATGCTTTATGCATTTTTGGGCCTGTGGTCGTAGTTATGTATACGTATACTTGGGCCTGAGGTCGTAGCTTGAGCAAACACACACACACACAGATATATATATATATATATATATATATATATATATATATATATATATATATATATATATATATATATATATATATTCGGCCTGAGGCCCTAGCTTATTCAGATAAACAGGTTGTTCATCATTCAGAAAAGAGTGTATTCATATCTTTACTTCCTTTATTTAGTTCAATTATTAGTTATCATTTCAGTTATCAGTTATCAGTTATCATTTTAATTACCAGTTATCAGTTCGATTATCAGTTATCAATTCAGTTATCAATTATCGGTTATCATTTCAATTTCAGTTTCAATAGTTATCATTTCACTTATCAATTATCAATTCTCAATTATTAGCTTAGTTTCAGTTTCAGCATTTATAATTCTTTCTTTCAGTTGCTTTACATACCAGTGCAATTCAAATGTACTGACGCCCCTTTTACCCGGAGCCTGTATCTCACGATGCAGGTCATGATTTATAGGTTGATGATTCAGAGCTCTAGGATTCTCGTACCTGCTATTTGGTGATACCCAGTTCTTCCGGGGCATTATCATTACTTCACAATCTTTCAGTATATACAGATAGTCAGTGTTTCCAATACTTTATTAGAGGCTTCATAGACTTGACTAACAGTTAGACATAGTCGCATGCTTTTCATATTAAGCTATGTTGGCTACAGATATGTTTCAGAGTTGTATTGGTATTTCCACACTTTGATTTATATCATCCAGACTTTTAGTATATCAGCATGTGTTAGTTTATCTTCCGTATTAAGTACGTTATGATATCACATATTGATTCAGCCAGCCAGTTGGTTGGTTCGGTCACATATAGTCAGGCACCGAGTATCGTGTTATGTCTAAGACCAAGTTCGGGGCATGACATTTCCCTACTCCATGTATTTTAAGGCTATCATTTCTTTCTTTTTGGCATGATCCAAATAATACAAATGAAATGAGCAAAATACGCAACTTTCACAAATGACTCTATTCATAATAATACTAGGGGTGTCTATATTCTTGATTCCCCATGTAAATTATTATTACACCTTCTGTTCATGGGTCTAAAAAAATACATACTTGATAAAGATTATCTGAAAGGCATATTTATTTTTATGGTATTTCGAGAAAATCGTATTAATGTATTTCTTATGCATTTCATGCATTTATATATGTACATTGACCAATGACCAGATGACATTATATATGCTTATATATGTATATCATATATATGGGATATGGGAAAAGGTTACGGTGTTATATACGCACCACCACCTGATCAACTGGTATACATTGATGATGTTGCACATAGTGGCCGAGATGATATGATGGGATGCCCTCAGCGGCTTGATTATATTATGAATCATTTACCTATGCACGACATAAAATTCATACGCATATGCATGACACTATAATTATTTCATGATTTACAGAGTTATCCAAACTTACAGGTTGAGTCATTTACTCTAGATTTCCTTCCATGTCTGTTATATACTTATTTATGAGCCTTACATACTCGGTACATTATTCATACTGACATCCTTTTTGCCTGGGGACGCTGTGTTTCATGCCCGCAGGTCCTGATAGACAGGTCGAGAGCCTTTCAAGTAGGCTATCAGCTCAGTGGAAGGTGTTGGTGCGCTCCATTTGCTCTGGAGTTGCTTCTTTGGTCAATATGATTAGTACATGTATTGATTGGTATGGCGGGACCCTATCCCGACCTTTATGATATTATATATTCATAGAGGCTTGCTGACAGATGTCATGTATACAGATACTTGTATGGCCTTGTTGGCCTATGTTTCGAGTATATAAAGAATCATGCCAGCCTTATAGGCCCATACTTCATATGTATAAATTTGTATTCCCTCATGCTTTACTCCGGTACATTTACCTATGATAGAATGATATGAAAGATACATTATGTTGTTACTCGATTGAGTAAGGTACCGGGTGCTCGTCGCGGCCCATCAGTTTGGGTCGTGACAAAAGTGGTATCAGAGTAGTTCTGTCCTAGGGAATCTACAAACCGTGTCTAGTAGAGTCTTGTTTATGGGTGTATCATGCACCACACTTATAAGTAGTAGTCTATAGGGCATTTAGGACCGTCACTCTTTCTTCTTACTCTAGATCTTGTGGTAGAACTCAATTGTAAGAATTCAAATTCTTAACTTCTATTTTATTCATAATAAGACAATACCTACATCCAAAAAGACGGTTGGTAAAAGACATGGCTGTGGAAGAGTTGAGTCAGAGGAACTCGACTTTGCATCATGCTTATGATAAGTAAATGTGAGGTCTTCAGCAGATCATGTGCGTACTGAAAGGTTTAAGCCTCTTGATAAGGAGTCTTGAGGCAAGAATACCTATCCACCTTAATGGTGAAAGACAATGAGAGATTCAGAAGATAAATACAAGTTTCAACAAGCAAAAGAAGCAAGATGAAGAAGAGTATGAGGCGCCTAGTTAATAAAGGTTAACCGTGTTTATAATTCAGGCAGAGGAATATAAGCTTTTGAGTTATATTCAACAGTAACAGAGGTATGTACAATTGGTCGTACCCATCTCAGTTATGCCCTATGGGGGGCTAACAGGTGTAGTTTAAGGAAAGGACGGAACATCAGGATCCGACTGGGGTTAGAGTAACCCAAAATGGTGAGTGGATTGTTTGTGTTAGTTGACATTTCTGAAGGCTATTACAAATGTGCTAATAGGTCTTCTTGTGAGACATCCAGATGGTGCACTCTAGAATATTACAATTAGATGTGAATACTAGCATGATAAAAAAATCAGAAGATAGGCACGAAAAGACTGGAATGGATAAATATTACCTTAGTATGACTCCCGTCCCTAGTAGAGCAAGGACGTTGAGCAACCCGAAAAGCCGATGAATTTTTCACAAGAAAGGGATAGGCAGAAATATTAGTAGAGTAATGAAACAGTGAAATAAAGAAAAATTATGAGTAAGATGCAATACATGGATGACAATGGTAGACCAAAAGATCACGGTATTACCGGGTCCATAGTCAGGTGAAGGAAGAGACGAGAGGTGATAGACCTTAAGACAACAAAAGAGTATAGACCATGAAGTCATATCCTCATTTCAAGAAGTAAGTTTGTGACTCAAACATGATTACCAATAGGAAAAGCTAGACCCCAGAATAATAGAGATCAATATGGGCTGGTGAACAAGATAAAGTAAACATGAATTAGGGATTTAGTGATTTGGTAATGGTCGACATCATGAGAATTTTATATTTCGTGCCGACAATAATATAATGGACAACAAAAAAAGATTCATGAAAATTCAGAAAATGGTCATTCAGGAAGACGTTTCTCTAAAGTAAGCAATGCGAGCAAAATTAAGCGTAAGAGACTGTATGTGCCAGTTATAATAATTGTCACCTTATGAGTAAGGAATTTCGTTATCCGTAGTACATAAGGATTATCACAAGGAGAATAAGGGTCATCGATGATGTGAAAGGATGCCAAAAATGAAGAGGTAGAACATCTATAGGCATATTGTCGTAGCTCCAACTCTTAGTACTCCCCTAGTGGGGATATGGAATGACATGGCATTACTTCAGAATTAAGTGGTTTTAGTAATTATGGAATGGTAAAGGAAGAATGCAATAAAATGAAAAAGGGATGAGATTGCACTTATTCAAAGCCTACAGATATGCTACGATACCAAAGCATTATGCAAACACGACATCAGGGAGAGAAAGTAAGGGTTCCTGCCCGGGATGTTATTGATAGATAATGAGACAGTACATGAGGTAAGTTAAGACAAAGGAAATAACCCAAGAAAGATTATGCGGAATATTGATATGGGAATGGGCCAACAAGCAATTAGTAGTTGATTCAAGAAGAGCCTAGCTATGGCTAGACAAAAGAATACAGACAAATCAACAGATCGTGCAAGATAAACATAGGGAACCCCAATATGGGGAATTCAGCCTCATAATTATGACATCGTGATCCTTGAAAAATATCCATATAGGAGTTGGGGAAGTTAAAAAGGTACCGTATGAGTGTTACGAAAATAAAAGAAAGTGCCACCATGAAGACAGTCAAAATAAGTTCAGGGGTAACTCTACAAGCACAAGGGCATGGAGATAAGTAACTACGGGTAATTATAGGCGAGGAAGAACATCAATAATTCTGTCAGGCATACGATGTGATAAGCTCGCAGCCTTACAAGAGTTAGAAGACCCCTCCCCCCCAAGTACCACAATGAAAGACTAGTTGAGGAAATAAGGAAGAAGGCTTTAACCAAAGCACAGTGACCTAAAGAGGAAAGGGTTGTGTAACTACAAAATTTTATGCACTCCAAAAGAAAGTTGCACCTACCATGTCTAATGACCGGGGAGTAAAACCAAAAGTAATATTCGGGACCATATAAGTTGCACAAAAACTTCGGCATGCGTGAGATCTCAGATAAGTTAAGTATGCAAGCAAAAGGGGGCAAAAAGACCAGGAAAAGCAATTGCCTACATTTTAAGAAAGCTGAAATGGAACGAAAGGAATTATTCAATTAATGATCAACTGTAAAAGACTCCGGTATAAGCTAAAAGAAAGAATTGGGTCCAGGTCATAGACAAAGGATTAAATCATTAGAAGACTATATCATGGTTTTCCATAGCCTCCATAAAAGGCTAAAGTAATAATTAAATGCCATGAGCGACAGATCGGAAGATATCTTGAGACTACATAAAGGCTAATCAAAAGAAAAAGGAACCTAAAGAATTACATCAACTAAGTAAATTAGGAGTCTGCTTACTGGACCCAGGAAGATACAAACATCATGATTAAGAACATTGTAGAATCACTTTTAATATCAGAGGTATAAGAGAAATAGTGCAGTAGCCATATTCTATAACGGCTCTACGATAGAGCCAATTAGAAGAGTACCAGTATGGAGCTACCATCAGATTGTGTATGCACTAGAGGTGCTAGTATTATAAGAGAGCTTCAATTTGTGGATGCGATTATACCTATGTGAAAGGGAGGTCATGAAAGAGATAAAAGATATGATGTGAGACTTTAAGATAAGTAAGGCTAAGGTGGACAACATACGAGATACTCAAATATAGAAGGTTGTAAATAGTCCTTACTTCGGATAGAAGGCTAGAAGTGCGGGGATTCAATATCTAGGAATAATAGCTGCATCGTCAGTAGCATATCCTCCAGCCTATGGTCTAGGTATCGAGAAGCCTGATTAAGAAAATAAAGAAGAGTTAGAGACGATGCGATGTCTTGCTTGACATTCCAGAAAGAAATAAGGAAATCTATGATGCAACTAAGTTGAAAGGTTGCAAGTAATATAAATAGATATGTGTTGGTCGCAAGCTATTATATGGTGAAGCGACAAGGTTCTAGAAGACATGAGTAAGGATAAGAAAGGGAGAGTGAGAAGGTAACAAAAATGGATAAGTCCTTAGGATTAAGCCCATGAAAACAAGAAGAACACATAGTTTCTCTAAGTTATACAAAGCTCATTATAGCCTGAATGAACTCAAAGGAGTCTAAGATTGATAGCATTTAGAAAAAATGGAATGTTGTAGAATGGGGGTGTGATTATGATAGATAAAGGACGACATTTGGGCCTTCGATTGAGTAATGGTCTGACAAAAAAAAAAGAGAAAGGGACTTCATGAATTGGACAGGATTAAAATAGTCACGTAAGGCGAGTCACATTGGGATGCTATCAAATATGGTTATGGAAGTATAATATTGTATCACCCATGTGGATCAAAAATATCACTTCAAATATTCCATGATGCAACGTATCCCTAGTGGCAGTATATTACGTAAGAAATTTCAAGTTATCAATGGATGATTGTAGATCAACATTGAGGTGAATCAACAATGGATGGATAAAAATTGCAAAGTACGAGATGAGATTGGGTCATCAGTCTTAAGATGAACAATAATTACGAGAACAATAATTCACAAAGTCAAGCTTAGAGATTGGCTAAAAGCTGGAAGAGAAGAGAAGAGTCAGGCACATATACAAAGTTAGAGTTGTAAAGGCTGCATGATAAAAGGTAGCAACAATTACGAGATTAGAAGGATTCCGACTACAAGTCGTGGTGTGAGAAAGAGGATAAAAGGGGGGAATGCCTTGGCCTTCGGGATTCATTCATAGAACAGTCGCCTAGATGGCAAGACGAGTACTAAAGTATTCGCAAGACCTATGGTCTATGAGAATGATAAGAACATCAGTCAACATTCGAGGACAAATGTTCCAAAGGGGGGAATGATGTTACGCCCTGCAATATTACATCAATATTACGTCCCGCAGTATTGTATTACGATGATGTTACGCTTCACAGTATTAAATTACGACGTTGTTGCATCCTGTAGTATTGTATATCAAATTTGTCGTAAGGTAATTGACATTGGCCCAAGGAATGAGATTATTTGGAGATTATAAGAATTATGCTATTTTAAGCAAATGATGAGTAAATTCGTGAAGGCGAGAGGGGAAGAAAGTCAAAGAAAATGATTTTTTTGTCCAAGTTTGGCATATTGGGATAAAATACGGGCCGAGCGTTAATACCCAATATTTATGAACTAGTGTCATACAAGGTACTATATGACCATGCTCGTATGGTATAAAAGATATGTTAAAAGAGAGTAGTATTTTAAGTAAGTTGAGATAATTTTTAATTATGCGGGTAATTTGTTAATTGCCTGATAACAAGATAATACCTAATTAATTGGGGATATATTGGATAAGTATTAAAAAGCATGAGGTGGCAGCCCCCATGCAAATTGGAATGACTCATATCACAAAGTGAAAAGTGGAATCTAAGTGTCATGCAAATAACACTTACGTACAAGCTACCAAGACTTTAAAGGTTGGATTGTAGTCTTCATTGGTTATAAGACTACTTCCTAAATCCAAACAATTTCAAGAACGGAAGATTTCATTCCAACAAAGAACATATATTAACAGATATTAATCTTGAAACAAAACAATTCCAACGAGATTTCTTTTCACCATAACAACATGAGATTTTGTGATTCTAAAAGAATACAGTGCAACCTTTTCGAAGAATATCATACGGATTTTTCCCTACTCTAGATATGTTAAGGCTATCACTTCGTTCTTTTTGGCATGATCCAAATAATATAAATAAAACGAGCAAAATACACAACTTTTATAAATGACTCTATTCATAGAAATACTAGAGGTGTCTATATTCTTGATTCCCCATGTGAATTATTATTATACCTTCTGTTCATGGGTCTAAAAAAAATACATATTTGATAAAGTTTATCTGAAAGGCATATTGACTTTTATGGCATTCATAGATAATCTTATTAACGTATTTCTTATGCATTTCATGCATTTATATATATACATTGACCCATAACTAGATGGCGTTATATATGCGTATATATGTATATAATATCTATATGGGATATGGAAAAAGGTTACGGCGTTATATACACACCACCACCTGATCAGCTGGTATACGTTGATGATGATACCCACAGTGACCAAGATGATATGATGGGATGCCCTTAGAGGCTTGATGATAGTATGAAACATGTACCTATGCACAACTTGACATTCATATGCATATGCATGATACTATAATTATTTCATAATTTACAGAGTTATCCATACTTACAGGTTGAGTAATTTACTCTATATCTCATTCTATGTCTGTTATATTCTTATTTATGTTCCTTACATACTCGGTACAGTATTCGTACTGACGTCCCTTTTGCCTAGGGACGAGAGACCTCCAAGTATGTTATTAGCTCGGTGGAAGGTGTTGGTGCGTCTGGAGTTGCTTCTTTGGTCAGTATAATTAGTACATGTATTGATTGGTATGGCGAGACCTTGTCCCAACCTTTATGATATTATGTATTCTTAGAGGCTTTTAGATATATGTCATGTATATGGCTACTTGTATGGCCTTGTCGGCCTATGTTTCGAGTATATAAGAATCATATCGGCATTATAGGCCCGTACTTCATATGTATAAGTTTGTATTCCCTCATGCTTTACTCTGGTACATTTACCTATGATAGAATGATATGAAATATATGTTATATTGATACTCGGTTGAGTAAGGTACCGGGTGCCCGATCGCGGCTCATCGGTTTGGGTCGTTACATTTTCACAAGGATAGTATCAGAAGATGGAATATTTTTACTACAAATGTCTCTGAATCTTTCAATGGATTATTGAAGTCAGCCCATGGATTGCAGTCACTGCCATACTGTGGTTGTCATTCAAGTAGCTGGAGGATAGGTTCATTGATAGATTCCGTAGTGCATCCTCCTTATTGAAAAAGGGTGTTCAAATTATGTGAAAACCGATGCAATAGTTTGAGCGTTATAAGAAGTGGTCACAGTGGCATACATGTTTGCAATATTGCAATGATCGAAATATTTTTGAAGTTCGCACCGGTTTGCATCGAGGCCGCGATAATACTACCCATACCATCAATGAGAGCACACGATTATGTTCCTATGGTAAATGGTCGATTTATCACTTGCCACGCTCTCATGCCATGAAGTGCTTTTAACATATTGAGTTTGCAACGACGAGGTATGATAATAGAGAATATTGTGTGGTTGCATATGCAAATATCTATAGCGGGCACTTCCAACCATTAGGTTGTGAGTCTTATTGGACACCTAAAGCATTTGCAACGGTTTGTAACAAGGATTTTAAAAAAATAATGCGGATACAAAACCAAATGGATGTTGGGGATACTATATATATACGTAAATGTGCTATGTCTTCCTAAACAAGACACAATCGCAGTAAATATCCTACAATCAGTTTGGGATGCAGTGACAATTCAGCTCCTGGTGGCAGTTCATCCAATATTGACAATTATCAGACATATTATTAGTCTTTTAGTAGTATATTTAGTAGGAATAAATGTTTGTAATGGTGTGTTTTTAATATCAATGACATAAAATTGTATTTCCAAATAGTGTTAACTCTAATTGTCACTTAGCATTGAAAATTTAATAGAAAACTTTAAAAAAAAATTAAAAAAAGGAAATATTTTCATTCGTTATTATCGTCACTATCAAGCACTATTCTTCATTGTAATTTTCTTCATCTTCTTCGTCATCTTATTATTCACATCCATCAGGACCCATGGCATCATAATCTAGCCTCCAATTATCATACATTTCTCATATTTCATCGCTATCATCAATAAGACCACTTGTTTGGTTTCTATAATAGTATGGTATCCTATTGTTCAACGTCTGTGGTAGATATTTTGGTGTCACAATCCAAAATTCCCACCTTCAGGATTGTGATGGCACCTAACATTTCACTTGCTAGGCAAACTAATGTTAGAGAATCCTAAGCCAATTTTTTTATTCAATTTCAATAAATAAAGTCAATTAAGCCAAATAGAAGCTAAAACTGAGTGCGGATTAACATAAATGCCCATAATATCTACAATAATCCGGATCTGGATTCAGAACTCACGAGCCCTAGAATTTCTACAAACTGGGTCTGAAATAAATACAACTGGTCTGAACGAAAAGTAACAGTAAAATAGGGAAAATAGGAGGGGACTTCAAGGTTTGCGGACGTCAACAGATCTACCTCGAGTCTCCAATGAGCAAATCCAAGCTGCTACACCTCACGAATAGCTGGGGTCAGTCCCAAAATCTGCACAAGAAGTGCAGAGTGTAGTATGAGCACAACCAACTCCATGTACTCCATAAGTGTCGAGCCTAACCTCAACAAAGTAGTATAGAGGCTATGAAAAGACACCCATGTAAATAACCTGTGAAGATAATAGTATATAGACAAGATAACAACAGATAAAAGCTAAACATGTACTATTGGAAGGGGACATGCGAAATGGGTACAAAATATGGTAATTACAGCGGAAATGATAACCAGAATAGTTAATATGCCTTTAAGTAGTAAAACAAGTAAACACAATGCATAAAACTGTATGACATCACCCTTCGTGCTTTTGCTCTCAATCTCACAATGAAACAATAATAACGGAACAACATCATCTTTCGTGCTTTTACACTCACTTTCATCACAAACCAATAGATACAGCACGGTATCACCCTTCGTGCATTAACCCTAAAAAATATGGCACGGCATCACCCTTTGTGCATTAACTCTCACAATATGGCACATTATCACCTTTCGTGCATTAACACTCACATACAACATGGCATCATCCTTCGTGCATTAACACTCTCCCTTTCATATAACAATGAACAAGTAATAACAGGGAGATAGAATCAACAAGAACAAGCCTTACTTCAAGAATGGTTTCCCAATACCAACCTCAACTTTAGAAACAATACTCAATTATCACAAAAGCCCATAAATGCAGTAAGAACGATCAATTTAACAAGTACCTTGTCTAAGCATGGATAACATGATCAAAGTAAGCAATATTTACAAGGAACAAGTCCCACCCGCATGCTTTAACCCGATAACAATGCATTGATATGCTCAAATTATAATTTAATTAAATAGTGTAAGGTGGTCGGTGTTAAATATAATAATCCAACAAGGTTGGGGTCGAATCCCGTAGGGAACAGGTATAAAAAGGTTACTTGAGTAATGTGAAACTTGACTTAAGTCGTAATTCTATTCCGTTAGCTTAAAAAGACAATGATATAATTATGATTTAACAAGATAACTAATTTTGTTGTAAGAATGTGATTAATTTGATTAAGGAAACCAAGGTTGTGTCCCCTTCAATGAAATGTAATGCTATCGGTGTAAATATGATATATTTCTAATGGAAGGTCCTTTAATATATAAATGGTTTCTAAATGACTACCCAATATTTTCCAATGGTTGGGTAGTATTTTATCTTTATGATTTTCCCAAATATAAAAGGGTTGTAATTTAAGAACAACCAATTTATGCCAAGTAGAACCCACTTATTCCTAAGTGATTTTATTAAACAAGATTTAAAGTCTTGAGTTCTTGATATTCATTTCTACCAAATCCTAATCCACTTTTCCAAGTAAAGAAAGAGTAAAATAGAATAAGTTAATGTATGCAACCACCAACCATGAATAAAGCACAATAAATGAATAAATATCAACCAACCAATATATATATATATATATATATATATATTCAATGTTAAACACCTATTAACATTACACCCATTTAGGGTCCACAATCTTAGTATTTAAAACTAGCTACTCATACTAAAATGCAAAAGTAAAGCAATAAATAAAGTCATAAAGCTTACAAAAGTGTAGGATTCTCTCTTCACAAGATTCCAAATTAATGGAGTATTCAATGCTCTCAATGTAGGACCTTTTTCCGGACTTCATAACCCAAAAAACCCTAGTTATTCTTTTTATAGTGAACCAAAAGTCATGGTCAAAATCAAACAAAATTGCCCCTGCAGACAACTTTTGCGACCGCATAATAGTTGCAAACCATGTATGCGGTCGGCATAACCTTCATTCTCGTCGTAGACTTGTAAATAACCAGTCCTAGGCTTCCACCGCATATGAATTATGCGGTCCACATATCTGTTATGTGACCACATTTTCCCATCGCAGATGTGTTGAGAAGCTTCTTCAATTGGAATTGTGCAGTCATTATGCGGCTCACAAAAGTGTTATGCGACCTCATATTTTTCTCTTCATTTTGCCAACACTCTGCTTTAGTTTGCGGTGATTATGCGGTCTGCATTTGACGTTTGCGGTCGTATACTTGTAGCATTTCTGTCCTTTTGTGACTTTTTGACTTCTTTTCCATGTTTTTGGATCTTCAAGTCTCATTCACTACAAAACAACCAAACTTGATAAGAATTAACTAAAAATGCATTAAAAGACAAGCTAAAATCTAAGTAATTGGTATCAAAAGTGCCGAAATTCTACGGCACATCAACACTCCCAACTTGAACTCTTGCTTGTCCTCAAGCAACTAAAATAAAATTATCCTATTCTATACTACTGTTATTTCTGACATGTCACAAATAGTAATGACTGTAGATGGTTTTGACTGATAGCTAACTAGCATGTAACTTTTGTTATTTACCCTTCCTGGAGGACAACTTGTCACGTAATCATTCGACTAATCAGCTTGTGAGCCTAAAGCCTCAACCAAAATGACAAAATGCTATACACAGCCAAGTGCACTTGTATTCTACTTCAAGAACCTAACTTCTGCTAAGTCTTACAATTTATGCGCACTCACAACAAAGAAAATCCCCACTCACACATATGTACAGGGGATGCAATCTAAACACTCTAGCACTCGGAACAAAAGCTACATGCTACAAGTATCAATTCATATCCTTGCCCTTATTTTAACCTTGCTGCTATCTCAGGAATAATTGACTGTAGCTCACTAAGGACTTTTCACGGGTTATAATGTAGGATTTAGGGACGGGTTTGATGAATATTTGGGAATGTAGTGGTTGTACCCTCCTTGAACTCTACATACATTATGCTCCTTTACTACATAGTACTTATTTACCTCGAGTTACCGACCTAGACCCACCTCAAAGTATTTCTTCAATTTCCACAAGACTCTATTCTTTTTCTTTCTTTTTTTGTTTTACCTATATATATATATATATATATATATATATATATATATATATATATATTCTTTTCTTTTTGGAGCTTGCATTTTATTATATACACAACTTTGAGGTTGTTGTTTTTTTTCTCTACACACAGTAGTAAACCTTATCAATTTCCACTTTGTAACGACACCCCCAATTTAGGCTTTTAGCCCCATTCTTACCCGTTCAAGGAAGGATGGGTTCAAAAGAAGGAATTATTTCACAGAAGGGGTAAAGGTTTGTAATGTGGTAGCCAACGAAAAGTTAAAGGCTCAATGGGGGTAACTAGGGTAATTAATGTACTAGCGAGGTTAATTTGGGCAAAACTAGCTAGTAGTCACAAAGAGAGCCTAAGATCATTTCAGCATCCAATCATTAACCTGAGAGTTGCACTAAGAAACAACCCGGACAAGTTCTAGACATCACAAGTTATGCATATGCATTATTTATACAAATCCTCACTTACTCATAACGCATGAATTGTTCAACTTAACATAGTTTCAGCCCTCAAGTGAATACAAGGCAACTCAAAACTTTCATATCAAGATATGTAAGATTCTGAATAAGTATAAAGTCAAAGAGCGATCCTCAAATTCACAAGAATGACTAACCAAAAAAATATTTTTTTATATAAGCAAAAGAAGGAAGGGTACCATGTATTTACACAATTTATCACATGCTTGAAGCTAGAACAATCAACGCCAAATAAGTCAAAAAATTTCATGCTACTGTCGTGGTTCTACTATTACACCCTTGGAAAAGAACCCAATGAAGAAAAACCAAAGGGAATTCATTGCAAACTATGAAACTATACTGCAAGAGTAAAGAGTTTATGTACAATATTTACACAAAACATGGGGTATAAAACATGACTACCCCACCCCCAACCAAAAATCATGCATTGTCACACATGCATAGATAATGTAAAAAGGAAGCTCAAGGACTTCCGGGGGCGCACTATGCGCTCGGAGGAGCTGAAGCATCTGGGGCAGCTGTGGGGTCATCTACTGGTATTGAAGCTACAATTGGTGGAATCTCGGACAGGTTGGTGGCAACCACGGCTGGAGCATGAGGCTCCAGCTGCTGTGAGGATGGAGCATGAAGCTCCAATTGCTGTGGGGCTAGAGCAAGAAGCTCCACCTGCCGTAAGGCTAGGTCTGGGGCCTGGGAGCTACTAGCCTCGCCTAGTGATGGCTGAGTGGTCGATGGAAGTGCCTTGGAGATCATATCCACTAAAGAATGTGCAATTGTTGTCTGCACAACCGTTTTTTCTTCATCATGTTCAATTGTAGAAACAGCAACTTGCTTACCCTTGTCCCGATGTCCCTCAGTATCCTCTACCAGTGCATCCTCATCTATTTACTCATCTTCTAAATCCCCCTCATCAGACTCCTCGGGATCTCTGGATCCCTCATCTAAAGGAACGTCAATGTGCACAGGAGGAGTTGGAGCCTTTGAGGTCTCAACACTCTATGCCTCTGGAGCTGTCATCAAGTTTGTTAAATCAAAGTCCATTCCTGGAATGGAAGTGCCGGCACCCTTGTCACCTTTTTTCGGGAAGAAGGGGGTCAAGTCAAACTCTAAATTTTGCATCTTTTGCAGCTCTGCTTTCAATTTATCAACATTCCTAAGCGTAGGCCTACCTCCAACCTTCATCCCGCTTGACCTTCTCAAGACGCACTTCAAAGTGCATTAGGCGATCCTCATAAGTTTTATGTTGTTGTTGAAGAACACTTACTGAGGATTGGACAGGGATCAATGCTTGCCGGATGAGGTTTGAGATTTCTTTTATCCACCGGTCTACCTTAGCATTGGCATGCTGAGCTAGTAGACCCATCCTGGAAAGAGCTGGTAAGGGGACCTACGACTGTGCAGTGGTATGTTGTGGAGTAGTTGTGGAGGTAGCTGGGGCCTAAGAGGTGTTAGGCAGTGCTGGGACCTCTGGTGCTGCTGAGTCTGCTGGAGGAGGAATTGAAGTCTCTAGTTGATTTGTAGTTTCCTTGTCTACTGCATCACTAATCCGAGTGATGTAAATATCTTTGAGAGCTTTCTCAAGTTTATCATGCTTTGGCATAGGAGGCACATTCACGGCTTTGTAGAGAGCAGTGATCAAACATGGGAAGGGAAGTGATGTTTGCTTCTGGTTTGCTCTAATCCCTAGCTCCCTGAATATAATCTCTCCCACATCAAGTTTTATGCCTGTCATGATGCACGCAATGAGGAGTGCCTTCTCAATGTTGATGTAAGTTTCATTCCTAGATGGAATCAGACGGGATGTGACAAAATTGAGCCAATATCGACCCTCCTGTCTGAGATCTTGCTTGTAAATCTTGTATTTAGGGTCAATCCACGCTGGTGTCCCCTTTTCTATGACAAAGGCAATCCAAGCACGCTCGTTGTTCTTGTTAGCTACCTTAGCCTCATACTCAACTGTGCCTGACCTTCACTCCTCAAAGAACAGGTCATTAATGGTTACGTCATCACAGAGCACTTGGACCACTCGAACTAGGACAGATTGTGCAAATATCCTATTTCCTTTATGCTCAGCAGTCCTTGATACACCATACAAAGTATAGAATTACCTCATAAGTGTCTCATTATATTCATCGGGGGCCTCAGTGAAGAATTCCCATTTCTCTTCTTGATGTTCTCGATCACATGAGGGTAGTGCTCTTGCAGCCCGTTTAGACTCAACTGCTTCTCCTCGAGAATCTTTCTCTTTGCTAGACCTTCTTTATACAGATTCATAGAGCCCGTGACTCCAAACCTGAGATTAAGATCCTCCCCCATTTTCCGTCGTGCCTCAGCTTGTAGGTCAACAAATGGCCTGAGGTCACTCTGTGCCTTCTCCTCTTCAGACAGGGAAGAGTGCTCAGAAGTATTGTGAATTGCTTGAGCCCATTGATGTTTGGTTTGTTGTGCTTGTTGGCTTGGAGTAGCAACCCATTTCTTTCCACGTGCGATCGATGATTGCATTGGAAGAGACTTCTTTGGTTCCATTCCTATTGATGAAACATTGTGTGAGTGGGTGAAATAGCATAGGAATTACATTGAGACAAAGTAAAGAAGTCAGTAGCTTATGCGATGGGTTATGCGATCGCATAACTACTATGCAGTTTGTAAACCCATCATAGATGTGCAAAACATAGAAGGCAAAAATAATTATGCGATTGCAAAAGCGACCGCATATTTAGTTATGCGGCCGCAAAGTGGTCGCATTTCTTCTCACCAGATGGGCTAATGGTCTGCCTCTATTTGTGGCACGTATGCGGAACGCATAAATGGTTTGCGATCGCAAACACGATCGCATAAACTTTTTGCAGCAGACCACCTAGGGATCTTTTGCGACAACTTTGCGGACCATAAACTAATTATGCGGCCCGCAAAGATTGCCTTCTTCATTGAAACAGTGCCCCCCTTTTTTTCAATATGCACACCCCACTCATATGTTCTTCACACCATATGCACATCACTCTCACATGCTTTCCTAAGACTACCTACTGAGATTCATCATTGTTGTTATAGGCCATTTAGTTGATTTAAGATGAGAGGGGTACTCAGACTTCCTCCATTTTGTTTCATCAACACTAACACTCACAGTCACTCAACCCAATTCCTTACCACGAGGTTCACCGTAATCATAGGGAATTAGGGGACCAAGGAAACGACCATGGAGCTCAGAATTTAAGAAGAAGAATGGATTACAATTACGAGAGTAGAAGAAAATCATACTAGAATTTGAGCAAGATTATGCAAGCCTGATATGCTTCATGTGATTTGGATTCCTTGCTTTGTGAGTAATTTTTATTTTTGATCTTTTCTCTTTTCTTTCCTTGCTTGTAATTTTTTTTTGTTATTTTGATATTTTTTACGTGTTAGTATGTGATAAGAATGAGGATGAAAATGCGGAAGGTTAGGGTTTAGTACCTATCGAGTTTGCAGTGCTTAAGTCCATCGCATAACACATTATGTGATCGCATATATGTTTTGCGATGGACTAATGACTGGGCAACCAAAACTAACTTTGCGATGCAGTATGCGATCGTAAAGTTGTTATGCGGGCCACATAAGTGAAAAACTTACTACATTTTTAAAAACCAAGTTGACCAATTTTTCTGCCTGTGCCTGCAATGATAATGTGGTTCGCATAGCCATTATGCGACCGCATAGTTGTCACCAACTTTGGACCTTTCTTTCCTTCAGTTTTCTCAACACTAAGATCTTGTTCATGATATTTTGGGACTACCTGCACTCTAACACACACATCAACCTACTCAATCTCAACTACATAAATGAAAAACTACAAAAGAGTGTTACCACACATAGGTTGCCTCCTAAAAAGCGCTTGATTTAACATCGGCACGACGTAGTTGACCCTTTTTGGGCTATTCATGGTGGGGACTGCTGTTGGACTATCCTTTAGAGCGAATTGTTCTATCAAGTGCCTTTATCTTGTTGTACCGAGGTAATGCTTGACTTGTTTACCATTCACTTTGAAAGTTCGAGTTCTAACCTCCGACTCCAGTTCAATAGCACCATAGGGGGACATACTCATAACTTTGAACGGGCCAGACCATTTGGACTTGAGTTTTCCCGGAAATAACTTAAGTCTTGAATTGAAAAGCATGACCACGTCACCGGAATTGAACTCCCGCTTCAAGATCTTATTATCATGGACAAACTTCATTCTCTCCTTGTACACGACTGCACTCTCATAGGCATGGAGATGGAATTACTCCATCTCATTGAGTTGTGTCATTCTCAGATTAGCGGCCTCGGCCTAGTCAAGATTCAACTTCTTCAATGCCCACATGGCTTTGTGTTCAAGCTCCACTAGCAAGTGACATGCTTTGCTAAAAACCAACCAGTATGGTGAAGTGCCAATGGAAGTCTTAAATGCTGTGCGATATGCCCACAACACATCATCTAGCTTCCTTGACCAGTCAGTCCTGTTTGCATTGACAGTTTTTGATAGGATGTTTTTGATATCCCTGTTAGAAAATTCAACATGACCACTCGATTGAGGATGATAGGGTGTGGCCACCTTGTGCTTTACACCATACTTATCAAGCAGCCCGGCGAAAGCCTTGTTGTAGAAATGAGAACTACCATCACTCAGGATGGCCCTTGGGGTACCAAACCACGTGAATATGTTCTTCTTCAAGAAGCGGTCACACTCCTTTCTTCATTGTTATGCAAGTCCATTGCCTCGAACCATTTGGATACGTAGTCCACAACCACCAAGATGTAGGTCATGCCATAAGAGCTCACGAAAGGGCCCATAAAGTCTATCCCCACACATCAAAGATCTCGACCTCCAGTACAAAATTCATAGGCATCTCATGTCTTTTGGATATTGACCCTTGTCTTTGAGATTGATCGCATGCCTTGACTATTTGATCTGCATCTTGGTAGATCAATGGACAATAGTAGCCACATTCAAGCACTTTTGCAGCTATTCGGTTTCCTCCATAATGACCCCTAATCGAAGAATCATGGCATGCTTTGAGAATTGGCATTACTTCATCTTCCGGAACACACCGCCAAATGATATTGTCAACACAAATTTGGAACATAAAATGTTCCTCTTAGTAGTATTGCCTACATTCTCAAAAGAACTTTTTCTTTTGATAAGTTTCCAATCCATCGGGAATAAGATCACTAACCAAGATGATAGCGATGTTGGCATACCAAGAAGCGAATGTGCTAGACAATGGCAATATGTGCTCATATGGAAAGGCATCATTGATCTCAAGGTCCTATTTTGGTCTCCCTGCCTCTTCAAGCCTAGATAGGTGATCCGCAACTTGATTTTCTGTCCCTTTCCAATCCTTGACTTTGAAGTCAAACTCTTGCAACAAAAGTACCCACCGAATCAATCTTGGTTTGGCATCCTTCTTTGCCATAATATAGAGAAGAGCAGCATGATCGGTGTAAACTATCACTTTGGACCCTAACAAATAAGCCCGAAACTTTTCAAAAGCATAGACAATGGAGAGAAGTTCCTGCTCAGTCACAGTGTAATTCATTTGAGCGTCATTGAGTGTCTTGCTTGCATAGTAGATAAGGTGAAGGATTTTGTTATGTTGTGACCAAGCACAGCCCCAATAGCTACACCATTAGCGTCATACATGAGTTCAAATGGAAGAGACCAATCGGGTGTGACAATAATAGGTGTTGTGGTGAGCTTTTCTTTCAATTCCTCAAAAGTTTTGAGACACTTCTCATCAAATATGAACTTTGCATCATTTTCAAGGAGTTTGCACATAGGATTTTTAATTTTTGAGAAGTCCTTGATAAAACACCTATAGAAGCCGGCGTGACACAAAAAACTTCGGACACCTTTTACTAAAGTGGGTGGAGGAAGCTTGGATATGATTTCGATCTTTGCCCCGTCAACCTCTATGCCTTGTTTGGATATTTTGTGTCCCAAAACAATGCCCTTGTCCACCATGAAGTGACATTTCTCCCAGTTTAGCACAAGGTTTGTTTATTCACATATTTTGAGAACTTGTCTAAGGTTGTCAAGATAATGCTCAAATGAATCACCCACCACAGAAAAGTCATCCATTAACACCTCCAAAAGTTCATCCACCATGTCCGAGAAGATTGATATCATGCACCGTTAGAAAGTAGTCGGGGCATTCCATAGCCCAAATGACATACGGCTAAAGGTAAATGTCCCATATGGGCATGTGAATGTTTTCTCTTAATCTTCCAATGTGATATTGATTTGGTTATAGCCGGAATATACATCCAAGAAGTAATAGAATGACCTTCCCGCTATCCGATCAAGCATTTAGTCAATAAAAGGCATAGGGAAATGGTCCTTGCACGTAGCACTGTTTAGCTTCTGGTAGTCCATGGAAACTCTCCATCTGGTCACTATTCTAATTGGTATGAGCTCATTTGTGTTGTTTTCAATCACAGTCATGCCTCCTTTCTTCGGCACACATTTCACCAAACTCACCCAAGAACTATCGGCAATGGGATAGACTACCCCGACATCTAACCACTTGATGATTTATTTCTTTACCACCTCTTGCACGGAAGGTTTTAATCTTCATTGATGCTTTACACTTGGTTTTCTCTAATGCTCCAATTGTATCTTGTGTTTACAAATTCAGGCGGGAATCCTTCAAATGTCCGCTATTGTCCACCTAATAGCTTGCACGTGCTCCCTCAAGACACTCAATAGTTGTTCTACTTGCACATCATTCAACAAAGAAGAAACGATTACCAGTAGAGTGTCATTAGAGCCAAGAAATTTATACCTCAAATGCGGTGAAAGTGGTTTGAGCTCAAGTTGCGGCGGCTCAATAATTGAAGGCTTGGCGGGAGGAGTAACTCTATTCTCTAAGTCAAGAGAAAGTTTCTTTGGAGCATAAGTGTAGGACCCAAGTCCTTCTAATGCATTCACCGATTCCATGTACCCCTACATGTCTTCACCATCAAAATTTACCAAAATAGCCGCCAATGCCTCAACAAGGCATTGTTTTTCCATCTTCATGTCAATTGCGTCTTCTACCTCATTAACAACATCAATGACTGAGATGCTTTCATATTTATGTGGTAACTTCATACCCTTGCTCGCTTGGAATGTAACCTTTTTTCATTAACTCGGAACTTGATCTCATTCTGTTTCGAATCCATAAGTGCTCTTCCAGTAGCAAAAAATGGTCTCCCCATGATTATAGGGATCTCTTTGTCAACAACACAATCAAGGATCACAAAGTCGGTGTGGAGGAGGAACTTTCCCACTTTCACAAGAACATCATCAAAAATTCCCACTAGTCTCTTTATTGAACGATCGGCCATTTGCAACCTCATAGTTGTAGGCCTCAGCATACCTAACCCTTCTTGCTTGTAAATAGAAAGAGGCATTAAGTTGATGCTAGCCCCATTATCACAATGAGCTCTTGCAAAGTCGCACGCCCCAATAGTGCATGGAATGGTAAAAGCTCCCGGGTCTTCTTTCTTTTGAACGGTGGTTTTTTCAATGATGGAACTAACCCGGTGAGTCACATTTACCACTTCATTCTTGGTGGTTTTCTTCTTGGTGATCAACTCTTTCAAATACTTAGCAAAACCCGAAATCTCTTGAAATTCTTCCACAAATGGAATATTTACCAATAATTGCTTGAGAATGTCATAGAACTTCTCGAGTTTGCTATCATCAACCCTTCTAGCAAGCCTTTGAGGGAGAGGAGGAGGTCTAAGAATTGGTTCTAGAGTTTTTGGCGTCTCTTTCACCTTTTCCTTAACCTCTTCCCGGTTCACTTCTTGAATTTTCAACTCTTCCAGGACCTTTTTAGATTCAACAACAATTGACACTTCAACTTATGCCTCAACTTCTTGTTCGGAATCTTCCACTTTGGCCACTTGTTTATTCTCTCTTTGAAGTACTTTTCCACTCCGAGTTGTAATTGCCATGCAATGAGAAGTTGGACTACTCCCGCTACCTTTTGGGTTTCAATTGTGTCACTTGGGAGTGTGCCTTTTTGCTTCGGATTTTGCTCTCTTGAAAGGTCTCTCATTTGCATCTCCAACTTTTGAATAGATGCGGTATGAGAATCGACAAGCTCGGTCATATTCCTCATTGAAGTGTTGGACCTGTCTTGATTTTGCAATACTCGCTCAAGCATGTTTTCCAACTTGGAATCATTTGAAGAACCTTCCTTTCAATGCGGAGAATTTGAATATTGCCCTTTCGGTGGAACATAAGGGTTTGAACTCCGATTTTTTGAGAAGTTGTTGTTGTTGTTACTCCAATTCCCTTTATTTGAACTACCTAGGTCATTTCTCCACTGTTTGTTGCCTTGCTCTTACGGGTTAGGCCTCCATTGGTTTTGTTGTCTTGAACCTTGGTATTGCTGCCTTTGATAACCTCCTTGAGAGTTGTTAACATTATTTGCTTCCTCATAATCTTCATTTGATGTGGGTTGAACATCTTTCATCAAATTCACCTTTTTTGTTTGGCTTTTAGTGAACATCTTTGTCAACACATTGATGTTGGTGGCAAGCCCGGCAATTACTTGATCTCTTTCTTGGTTCTCCTTAATCTTGTTGGTCAAAGAAGGAGTACCATATGCAATTCCACCCGTGGTGTCTTCTGAGTGCCATGCTTGGTTATGTTTTGCTATTTTGTTAAGGATTTTTGTGATCCTCACAAATATTTTATCCATAAAAGATCCATCAACTGCATTCTTGGCTATAGATTGGTTCATAGCATACAAACCCATATAGAATTTCTCCAACAAGATAGAATCCGGAAAACCATGATTCGGCGACCTCACCAAATATAACTTGAATCGATCCCATGCCTCATGTAGATGTTCTCCCGGTAATTGCTTGAAAAAGGAAATTTTATCCCGGAGCTCAGATTTCTTGCTTTGCGGGAACCATTTAGCTAGGAATGCTTGGACAAGTTTGTATGGAATTTGGTGGTATATTTTGAATCCATTTCCTCGCCTCTCCATTCAGTAAGTACTTGAACACCCTCAATCTTAAGGCATCATTTGAGATGTTGTTCGGCTTGTGCATCGCACACACACCCAAGAAGGTTCTGAGATGTTGTATCGGATCATCATCGGTGAAATTTATGAAAAACCCCTCTGCTTTGAGCATTAGGATTAAACTGTATTCCACCTTCAAAGTGGCGGCGTCTACTCTTGACGGTACAATAGCATTTGTATCCTCAATATACTCATCTATGTCCGCAAAAGGATTTTCCTCTTATTCATGTTCGGCGACGTTTTCCTATCAACACCAAGCAAAACAAGCAAAGTGTGATGGAATAGAAGAAGATGTAATGTAAAGCACACACTAATTAGTAATTTCAAAACCGTATTCCTCGGCAACGGCGCCAAAATTTGATACGCTCAAGTTACACTTTAATTAAATCATGTAAGGTGGTCGGTGTCACATATAATAACCCAACAAGGTTTGGGTCAAATCTCGTAGGGAATAGGTGTAAAAAGGTTACTTGAGTAGTGTGAAACTTGACTTAAGTCGTAAGTCTATTCTGTTAGCTTAACAGTAGAATGATATAATTGTGATTTAACAATATAACTAATTTTGTTGTAAGAATGTGATTAATTTGATTAAGGAAACAAAGGTTGTATCCCCATTAATGAAATGTAACGCTATCGGTGTTAATATGATATATTTCTAATGGAAGGTCCTTTGATATGCAAATGGTTTCTAAATGACTACCCAATATTTTCTAATGGTTGGGGTAGTATTTTCTCTTTATGATTTTTTCAAGATTTAAAGTCTTGAGTTATTGATATTCATTTCCACCAAATCCTAACCCACTTTTCCAAGTAAAGAAAGAGTAAAATGGAATAAGTTAATATTTGCAACCACCAACCTTAAATAAAGCACAAGAAATGAATAAATATCAACCAACCATTATATATATATATATATATATATATATATATATATATATATATATATATATATATATATATATATATATATATTCAATGTTAAATACCCATTAACGTTATACCCATTTAGGGTCCACAACCTTAGTATTTAAAACTAGCTACTCATATTAAAATACAAAAGCAAAGCAATAAATAAAGTTATAAAGTTTACAAAAGTGCAAGATTCTCTCTTCACGAGCTTCCAAATTAATGAAGTATCCAATTCTCTCAATGTCGGCCCTCGACTTCATGACCCAAAAAAACCCTAGTTATTCTTTTTATAGTGGACCAAAATTCATGGTCAAAATCGGAAAAAATTACCCCTACAGACAACTTCTGCAACCGCATAATGGTCGCAGACCATGTATGCAGTCCGCATAACCTTTATTCTCGTCGCATAGTTGTAAATCACTAGTCTCAGGCTTCCACTGTGTATGAATTCTGCGGTCCGGATATCTGTTATGCGACCGCATTTTCCCATCGCACATGTGTTGAGAAGCTTCTTCAATTGGAATTGTGCGGTCATTATGCGGCTCGCAAAAGTGTTATGCGACTGCATATTTTTCTCTTTATTTGGCCAACACTCTGCTTCAGTTTGTGGTAATTATGCGGTTCGCATTTGACTTTTGCGGTCGCATACTTGCAGCATTTCTGTCCTTTTGTCACTTTTTGACTTCTTTTCCATGTTTTTGGGTCTTCAAGTCTCATGCACTACAAAACAACCAAACTTGATAAGAATTAACTAAAAATTCATTAAAAGACAAGCTAAAAATCTAAGTATTTGGTATCAAAAGTGCCGAAATTCTATGGCATATCATGCATAAGTACTCGTCACCTCACATATACGTTGTACCCAACATCTAAACATGTAGCAAATAGACAAAAAAATCTTAATCCCTCAAGTCAAAGTTTACCACGACACTTACCTCACTCCAAGGATCAACTCAAAACTCAACTACAACTTTTCTCTTTCAAACAAGGCTCCAAACCAATAGAATCTTGCAAATTACAAACCAAACGATTCACATTAAGGCTTAGGAACTACCCACGATTGAAAATGATTCAATTTAGGTCATTATTGAAAAAGTTAACAAAAGTGAACTCCAGGGCCCGCTTGGTCCAAACCCGAAATTTGGACCAAATCCCGATTACCCATTCACTTCCGAGCTCGGTTATGTAATTCATCTTGAAATCCGACGTCAATTTGAGGTCTGAATCCCAATTTTACAAAAATCCATAATTCTACCAGAACTCCTAATTTCCACCATGAAAACACTAGATTTTAGGTTAAAAACTTATGAAATGTAATGAAAGATTGAAAGAAAATAGGTTTAGAATAACTTACCAATCAATTGGAGAAGAGGAGTTCTTTGAAAAATTACCTCTAGGGTTTTGTAGTTTTGAAAATTTAAAGAATGAACAAAAATCTAGTCTAACTCCTATTTGTTCAGTTGGAGATGTCGCATTTGCGACCAGGAGTTCGCATTGTGAATCCCCGCAAATGCGAAGAACACCTTGCAATTGAAAAATTCACGCACCTCTACTTTCATAGCATTTGCGATGAAATGTTCGCAAATGCGAACTCTGGCCTCCCCGCAATTGCAACCTCATGAACACAAATGCGAACCCTTGCTGACTTAGGAACTCTTTGCAAATGCAAAGAAGTTGTAAATGCAAGCCTGGAAGAATTTGGGATGTTCACAAATGCGAACACTGATCTCACAATTGCGAGATCAGAGACCAGTACCAGAAATTGCAGAACACCAGCTGAGTTTTAAGTCTAAACCACAGCGTAGCCTATCCGAAACTCACCTGAGCCCTCGGGGCTCTAAACCAAATATGCACACAAGTCCAAAAATATCATACGAACTTGCTCGAGTAATCAGATAGTCAATTTAACACCTAGAACTATGAATTGAGCATCAAATCAAAGGAAATTTTCAAGAAAACTCATGAACTTCTATTTCACAACTAGACGTCCGAATCATGTCAACCAATTCCGTTTCTCACCAAATTTGATAGACAAGTCATAAATATAGTAATGAACCTATGCCGAGTTTCGAAACCAAAATATGGACCCGATATTAATAAAGCCAAACATTGGTCAAATTTCAAAGCCATCAAGCCTTTAAAATGTCAAATTTCAACAAAGTGTAATAACTCGGGATAGGGACTTTAGAATTCAATTCCGAGCATGTAGCCAAGTCCCAAATCACGATACGGACCCATTAGGACCATTAAAATACGAATCCGAGTCAGTTTTCTCAAAACGTTGACCGAAGTCAACTCAAATTGATTTTAAGACAAAAATTTCATATTTTTCTCAGTTCTTTTAACATAATATCTTTCCAAAAAAACATCCAGACTGGCATGAAAATTGAGGAGGTCTAAGATGAGGTGTTTAAGGCTTCAAAGTACATAATTAGGTTCTAAAATATAAGATGATCTATCAGGTCATCACATTTGGTAGGCCCTCCCACTCCATAACTATTGGGAATATAGGATAATCAAGATCTTTATGCAATCTTTCATTCTCTAATAGAGCCCAATACTTATCCTCAGTCCCTTGGAGGTATTTAAGATAACTCCGTGCATGATGAATGTCTCGTGTCTTTTCCATCTCTAATATCTCCTTCATCAAATGCATAATAACTTCTGGTTCGTCTATGTGTGTTGAAGTTAGGAACATTGCAGACAATGCTTGTGGTACAGCTAGTCTACACCAATGATATAATGCTTCATAATAGCACCTTTTTGAGTATAGGGGAACCCACTATAGGTTTTCACCCCAAATTGGTGCATATGCATGCTTTTTAGAATACGCCTCCCCCTCAATAATGTGCCCTGTAATTTTTAGATCTATATGTGTATTGATGGGTTTATTTTCTTAGTGACGTAAAATACCATACCATTTATCATCTACCAAATCAGTATAGTAACCTAGCATGTTCTTTTCAAGAAAGGGATCGATTGTGTTTTGACCCATGCCATGTGGATCGTTTGAACTACCTTAACCCCTTTGCCTCTTCTTAAACTATTTATTAAATGTAAGTGGTGTTTTAGAAAGGCTTCGTTAAATGAATAACTAGAAAAAACAAATTGAGTTCTACTTAACAAAGACGAAAATGGAGGTAGTTCAATGTGAAGCATGTACAATATGCGTTATTAAATGCATGCCTTGTGTTGTCAACCTGAAAAGTCCTATACACACTTGTACCATAATGATTCTTTTACTAGTTCAACATGACGCATCTACAATATGTGTTATGCAGCAGCTCAGAAAAATAGTACAAATTAAATGCATGCATTGTCTTATCAATCTGAAAAGGCCTATACGCACCTGTACCATAATGATTCCTTTACTAGTTCAACATGACACATCTACAATATGCGTTATGCAGCATCTCAGAAAAATAGTATAGATTAAATGCACGCCTTGTCTTATCGATCTGAAAAATCCTGTATGCACTTGTACCATAATGATTTCTTTACTAGTTCAGCATGGAGCATGTACAATATGCGTTATGCAGCAATTCAAAAAAGCAATACAAATTAAATGCATGCCTTGTCTTGTCAATTTGAAAAAGGCATGTACACACTTGTACGTAATTCAACTGGCAGACCTCGACGACTCATTAAAAGTCAGTCTGAGTGAGGCACGCGATTGTGCATTGATGTAGTGAGTGATCCCTAATAAACTACTAGAAATCATCAATGTGTCGCGGGTGGAAGTTTTGGGCTAAGCAACTCATCCCATATATGTGATAACCTATGGCCCGCCTGAAGCATAAGTAGCTCACGAGAAACTGGTCCAGGATGAACAGTCAGGCGATCCATAATGATGTATATACATTGAATAATTAATTAAATGTATGTTCTCTTTACTCGTTTAAGGTCTCGAGATATCTTGAAATATTTTATTGATTAATTTCGGACGAAGTACTATTAATTATTTATTTAATTCATAACTTTTTATATTATTGATTATTTTGATATGAAGTTGTCACGATAAAAAATCCACTAATCATGATGGCACCTAATCCAACCCGCTAGGTAAGCCAACTATACTATCTAATTCCCATAATATTTAATAAGGTAGTTTAAAACAGAGAACTATCTAAATCTTATACACTTTCCCAAGGACTGGTAGTATAAATTATGAGCTTCTAAAAATAAAATTTACAAAGTTGATATGAAGTAAATACATCTTCAGTTTGAAAAGTACATAAACAGAGTTTTATAAATCTACGGCTACCAAGAACAAGAGGCAGCGACAACAGGAATGCAGGTACATCTTCAAATCCAGCAACCATCGAATACAGCAACAACAACAGACAACATCTGCACGCAATATGCAGAAGTATAGTATCAGTACAACCGACCCCATGTACTGGTAAGTAACAAACCTAACCTTAGGTTGAAAGTAGTGACGAGCTGGAACATAGGTCGGGTCCAATACCAATAGCCAACAACACTTCATAACAACGTAGAGCATATAAATGAGGAAGTAACTCAGAGATAAAATGCTCATCTTTTTCACATTATTTTGAAAATAGTTTCGCTTTTCAAGAATATCAGTGAAACTCAAATCCTTTACCAAAATCGTCGTAAAATATGAGATAGTTTGAAAACTGCAATTTTTCTAAAAATCATTTTCACAATAAATAAGATGTTTCATTTTCTTTCCAGATAGCAAGTGTGAAATACCTCTCTATGCCATATATCAATGTGTGTAAAAGTCATGAATGACGTGATAACATACATCATGAGGAAAAATGCATCTCTATGCCCGTATGTCATGTGTGCATGCCAATGTCATATATCTTAGAGAAGAATCATGTACTCATACTCTCAGAGTACTCAATCTCACTGTCTCACGCTTTCTACTTATCATGTTCAACCATTCGGTACTATATATGGACCATTTGGCCCAGGGAAGATCCATCCCAAAATATATACATCACTAACCATCAGTCACTCAGTACCGAGGAAGGCCAATCCGGCCCTATGGAGAAGATCCATCTCCAGGTATATAAATGCTTCGAACAATATCCATGTCCAGGGAAGATCAATCCCTCAATATAATCAACTGCGCTCACTAGGGGTGTGTACAGACTCCGGAGGATCTCCTTCAGCCCAAACGTTATCACAAGCCAGATCCAGGCATAAATCAATATAACATGCTGCGGCGTGCAGCCCTATTCCATAACTGTCACTCATAATCAGGCTCTCGGCCTTACTCAGCCATCAATCTCTCCAGTCTCACCCATGGGATCACAATGTCATAAAGACCAACCTGAAACAATGATATGATGTACTAATGAAAAATAACTGAGACTGAGACATGATATATATGCATAAATATAACTGAGTACGAAATATCAATGAAAACTAGTAGGATGGCAGCAAGAAATGACCACTATGGGTCCCAAAAGTATTAGCATAAAGCCTAAACATGATATCTAGCATGATTAAAAGCTCAATTACTTTATCACATGGTGAAAACACAGATATCAACAAGATAGGGCCATTATACAGTGTTATGGAAAACAATAGAGTCACAATTCACATGGTGCACGCCCATACACCCGTCACTTAGCATGTGTGTCACCTCAACACCAATCACATAACACATAATTCGGGGTTTCATACCCTCAGCACTATGTTTAGAAGAGTTACTTACCTCGAACAAGCCAATTCCAATAACGAGCAAGCCAAACGATGGTCTAAAATGCCATCTCGTGCCTTCCGACCTTTGAACAACTCGAAACTAACCAAAAACAACTCAAATACATCAAACAATGCTCAAGGAACCAATCCCAATTGAAAAAGGTCGAATCTTTAATCAAAAGCCCAAAATCGACCAAAATGTCCAACCCGGATCCGCACCTCAGAACCCGAAAAAAATCCCAAAATGCGACAATCCATTTAATTATGAGTCCAACCATACTAATTTTACTCAAATACGACTCCAAATTGATGTTCAAAACTTAAAAATTCACTTTATGAAACTTTAGGCAAAACCCCCAAATTTCACTTCGAAATCATCAATCAAATCCCAAAAACGAAGATGGATTCATGAAATATAACCAAAACTGAGTAGAGAACACTTACCCCAATCCATATGGAAAAAGTCGCCTCCAAAATCGCCCATATCCGAGCTCCCCAACTCAAAATATGACCAAATGAACAAACCCTTATTTCATATTTTTTTCTGCCAGATATTCTGCCTCATTTCTCATGCCAAAAAATCTCGAAACTCACTTTTTATGCCTCCAATGGATTCCTTGTAAACTTTTAGTCAAGTTAGACTTTTGAATCACTCCATTTGACCTAATAATGAAGGAGATATATTGGTTTCTTTTTTCTTAACATAAAAGGCATGAACTTATATTACTTAAAACACATTACAAAACATGGAGATAGTCTTTAGGGCATTACTATTGCCCATACTTGCTAAATAAGTACATACACTGGTAGAGATTTTCTTAACACTATTACATATTTCATGCTTGTTCCTCAACACTTCTTGTTCAACAAAATAAGGTGGACGAGTATGGTAGAAACACTTGGTAGAGGAGGGGTGATTGATTGTTTCCTTTGCCATCAGGTGTGCCACTTCATTACCTTCCTTGAAGTTATGTGATAACTAGGTATTATGGTGCATTTTACACTCCTTCTTGCTTAAGTTTTGATTATAAATGTGTACGAAATAGTCCCAAAGGCTAACAAGTTGTACTTGATTGCAGGTTTGATCAACAAGGTGACAAGGTGTCAAAAACCAGCTCAAAAAGGAGTGAAACTTGCATAAGTACCAAAACAAGACCAAGCTCAGTCAAAACAAGCCAGTACAGCCGCACACTATTCTGTGCGATCAGCAAAAGTGAAGTTCAGAGAGGTTGCTTTTCAGGCCATAAGGTAATGCGGCCGCAAAGGGTTTTGTGCGGTCCGCATTGGGTTCACCGTGGCCGCACTCGATTTCGTGCAGTCCGCAGAGCCAATGTTTAGAGAGTTGTCAGTTTGAAGGTTGAAGCCCAATGCGGTCCGCGGTCCATTTTGTGTGAACCCCAATAGAAGCCATTGTGGCCACACTTGACTTTGTGCGGTCTGCATTGCCCAAGTTTAGAGAGCTGATTATTCAAGCCTAGAGCCTTAGTGTGGCCGCACTTGATTTTGTGCGGTCCGCACTAACCCCGCAGGGGTAATTTTGTCCAGAATTTTTAGCTTAGTATAAATAGCTTCTTTTCCCATTTTTAGGTCATCAGATAGTTTTGTACTCAGAGGTGCGCTCGTGACTTCATTTCATTTACCTATTTTGAGTAAGTTTAGCTTAATTTCAACATTGAATCTTCAAGTTTAATTTAGCAATTAATTATTATGAGATTTTCTTCATCTATTGCTCTGTTTTCTTCTCTAATTATGAGTAGCTAGACCCATAAGCTAGGGTTGTGGCTCAATCCTAGTGTGGGTAATTGATGGGTCTTGTGTTTTAGGGCTTGAATGACTATGGGTGTTTGATATTTCGACTAATTTTATGTTTAATTGTTGAATTAGTGGTTGCAAACACTAGTTATTGTTTAGTTGACTTTGACTCTTCTTTAGAAAGAGAGCCTAAGTCTCTGAAATTGGTCCAACAATGAATTGGGGCGTACTCAAGAGATTGATAGCCCCAATTAAACGGTTAAACCTAGAGATAGTAATACTCGACTTGTACCTCAATTGCTTGCACAAAATTGCATACCCAATTGGACTTGAGAAAGTCAATTAGGGAAAAATCAGTTGAACCACCGAGAGGTATAGAGTGAGTGGAATCGTGCAATGGTTATGTCATACTCCCCAAATATGACAATCTAGCCTTAGACTCAAGAATCTGTTAATTAACCACCTAGGAGAAAGTCACTACCCTAGTGCCTTTTATCTATTTGATCAATTCTCAATAGTCTAATCTTAGCTTTATTTAGAATAATTTAGCATCGTAGTATTATACAATTAGAAGTAAAATCAAAACCCAAAATGTTGAGAAACGTAATTTGGAACAAATACACAACTCCACTTTAGATAGACACTCAACTCCAATATCTAGCTCCTTGTGGAAATCGATCCCGACCTCATCAGGTAAAAGCTGCTTCGATCTCTCTCGCTACTCAATAGTAGTGCAGGGTTGGCCTCGATCAACTTTTCCGCGCCGTTGCCGGGGAGCTAATGGTTTTGGCTATCTATCTATCTATCTAGTTTTGTGTATTGTTCTTCTTTTCTTCTTTGTTACTAATTTGTTTGTGTCACAACTTCAGGTACAAAATGACAGCGAATGCTAATGACCCTCTTGGAAATGTGATTGCGGGGGAGGAGGTAGATGATGTCAGAGATGATGAGGTGCCTCTTGTACCTCAAGGACAACGTAGAGGCTGCCAGGCCAATGCTAATGGCAATGACAATATTCCAGACCCTCCTCCACCACCCCCAAGAGTGGCTCCTAGAGTGTTTCCGAACCAAGGCTATGCAAGTGCTATTATCCCACCCCGAATCTGGGTAAGCAATTTTCAAATAACCAATGTGATGCTGACATTGTTGGAGCAGCGTGGGTATTTCACGGGCGCTGCCAATCAAAATGCTTATAAACATCTCAAGGAGTTCGTGGATACCTGTTGGGGAGCAAGCAAACTAATGTGTCCGAAGATGCAGTACGGTTGAGACTCTTCCCATTCTCACTTAGAGGGAAGGCACTGGATTGGCTTGAGCGACTTCCCAACCATTCCATCACTACTTGGGATGATTTGGCGGACAAGTTCATTGCAAAAATTATCTCATCGAGTCATATGGCTACATTAAGAGATGAGATCTTGGCTTTCAAACAGGAGCCAACCGAACCTTTGCATGAGATTTGGGAGCGCTATCGAAAAATAGTGAAGGAATGCCATAACAATGATATCAACATCATCACTCAAAATTTGCTTTTGTTTGGAGGCATTCACATCACCGCCTCGTCCACTCCTTGTAGTTACTGCCATAACATGATTGTTCCCACCCTTCGGGTTCACTACCGTGTCACTTGGTAGAGCACCCTTAGGGCGAGTGTTCAAGGACTATGAGATTTAGCCCAACTGAACCTCCAAATTCCTAATTGAAGTATTGTGGGAAGACAACTAAGCATCGGAATCCGCACTCTTTTTCATCATTTGTTTGAACATCTTTTCAATTCTCCCCATATCATTGCTAAAAGAACTAGGACCTTGGGATGGAAATGGGGGTGGATTGTTTGGTTGTTGGTACATTGGTGGACTTTGAAAGCCTTGCCCCGATTTCCTTGGTTGCCATTATTCCATCCACCTTGATTGTTGTTACCACCCCAATTGTTGTTATTATCATTCCAATTTCCTTGATTGTTTTGATTGTTGTTCAGATTACCCCAATTGTTGTTTTGATTGTCGTTCCCCCAATTACCATTGCCTTGTTGTTGTTGATTGCCTCAATTGCCTTGGGGCCTCCATTGTTGTAGGTTGGAAGAATTTCCCCTTTGGCCTTGATAATTATTCACGTACTGCACCTGACCATCAAAACCATCATCTTGAAATCCACCACAATCATTGTCAAATTGCTCCGGATTCCCTTGGTTTTGTTGACCTCTTTGTCTTCTTTTGTTGACAAGTATGTTGACACCCTCCATAGCATTCACTTGGTGAGAATTTTGAACTTGTTGCAACTATGCCTTTGCTAGTTGGTTCATAGTAGTTGTCAGTTCAGCTATAGCCTGCCCATGATCATGTAACTCCTTGTGCAAATGAGTAATCGTAGGGTCACCCTGGGGCACATTGGCTCTACTTTTCCAAATAGAAGAAGTGTCAGTCATCTCGTCAAGAATGTCACAAGCCTCATCATAAGATAACTTCATGAAGTTGCCCCCAGCAAGTTGGTTCACTATGTATTGATTTATTGTAATAATGCCCTGGTAGAAAGTCTATTGGATCATCGCCTCGGTTGCCCAATACCCAAAGTCTTAAAAACTGAGTAGGGCATCAAGTTGATACTAGCCCCCAAATCACATAAAGCCTTAGCAAAGTCTACACTCCCAATGGTGCAAGGACTGGTGAAAGCATCGGGATCTTCAAGCTTCGGGGCCATTAAATGCACTATTGCACTAACTTGGTGAATCATCTTTATAGTTTCACAATCCATGGACTGTTTCTTTGTAACCAAGTCCTTCATGAATTTAGCATAGCCCAGTATTTGTTCAAGAGCCTCCACCAAAGGCACATTAATGAATAAGCTCTTTATCATGTCAATGAACTTTTTAAACTTATTTTCATTTTTCTGCTTCGCGAGGCTTTGAGGATAAGGTGGAGGTAGCCTTGGCAAAGGAGCCTTAGCTTTAGGCACAATCGGCTCCGGCATGTCTATTACGTGTTCCCTAGATGGGTTCACATCATTTTGAGTTTCCACCTCGGTATCTTGAATGTCGATCCTCACTTCATCATTCACATTCTCATCAATCACATTTTCAACTAACAAAGGAATTTCATCTTGACTTCCATGAGATTGCAAATGGCGGATAGAACGATGAAGAAACTATTTGGTATTATTGATGATGTGCTTGTCCGGGTGGATAAATTTATCTTGCCAGCTAACTTTGTGATCTTGGATTATGAGGTGGATTATGAAGTTCCTAATATTTTGGGGAGACCTTTCCTTGCTACTGGGAAGGCCTTAGTTGATGTGGAAGCAGGGGAATTCACCTTCCGGGTGGGTGATGAAAAAGTGGTCTTTCATGTGTGCAAGTCAATGAAGTAGCCCAACAGTTTTGAGGTGTACTCTTTTGTGGACCTTGTCACGGCAGTGATAGTTGATGATACCAGTGCAATGATCAATGTGGAGGACCCTTTGGAGGCTGTATTGTTGAATCTTTATGTCAATGATAATGAGGGCCGAGTGGAGTGTGTGAATGCTTTACATGGGATGGGCTCTTACTCTTATGAGCTCAGGAAACTATCTTTGGACCTCGAGAATAGGAAGACTCCACCAACAAAACCTTCAATTGAGGAGCCTCCGATATTGGAATTGAAACTGTTGCCTCCACACCTCAAGTATGAGTTCTTAGGCCCTAGTTCTACTTTGCCAGTTATTATTTCTTCTTGTCTTACTAACATGCAGGTTGCTGCCACATTGGTGATGCTTCAAAAGCAGAAAAAGGCAATTGGATGGACTTTAGCTGATATTCAGAGGATAAGCCCCGCATTCTGTATGCAAAAGATTATTCTGGAAGATGATGCAAAACCCTCCTTGGAACATCAAAGAAGGTTGAACGAAGCAATGCAAGAAGTTGTGAAAAAGGAGGTGATCAAGTGGTTGGATGCCGGAGTTGTGTAACCATCTCTGATAGCTCTTGAATTTTGCCAGTACAATGTGTACCAAAGAAGGGTGGCATGAACGTGGTTGCAAATTCACAAAATGAGTTGATTCCTACCAGAACTGTCACCAGTTGGAGGGTATGCATGGACTACCGCAAGCTGAATAAAGTGACCCACAAGGATCATTTTCCATTGCCTTTTCTTGATCAGATGTTAGACTGACTTGCTGGGCGTGCCTTCTACTGTTTCTTGGATGAGTATTCTGGATACAACCAAATCTTGATTTCTTTGGAAGATCAGGAGAAGACCATATTCACTTGTCCATATGGCACCTTTGCCTTTTCTTGGATGCCTTTTGGGTTGTGTAATGCACCGGCTACATTTCAGCGGTGTATGATGGCCATTTTTGCCGATATGGTGGAAGATATTCTAGAGATGTTCATGGATGACTTCAGTTTTATGGGTGATTCATTTGATGAGTGTTTGAAAAATCTTGATAGAGTTTTGGCCCATTGTGAAGAAACCAATCTTGTTCTCAATTGGGAGAAATGCCACTTTATGGTGGAAGAGGGCATAGTTCTTGGGCATAAAATTTCAAAGCATGGTATTGAGGTAGATAAAGCAAAAATTAATGTGATTTCAAGGCTCCCTCCTCCTACCTCTGTCAAGGGAGTTAGAAGTTTTCTTGGGCATGTGGGGTTCTACCAGAGATTTATCGAAGACTTGTTGAAGGTAGTGAATCTCTTATGCAAGTTATTAGAAAAAGATTCCAAGTTCGTGTTTGATGAAAAATGTATGCAAGCCTTTGAACTTCTCAAGCATAAGTTGACCACCACTCCTATCATTACCGCACCTAATTGGAGCTTGCCCTTTGAGCTCATGTGTGATGCGAGCGATGTTGTGATTGGGGCAGTTTTGGGTCAAATAATGAACGAAATATTTCATATGGTGTACTATGAGAGCAAGACAATGAATGATGCTCAAGTGAACTACATGGTGACCGAGAAAGAACTTTTGGCCATTGTGTTCGCAATGGAAAAATTTCAGCTATATCTTATGAGTGCCAAGGTCATAGTCCATACCAATCATGTTGCACTCCAGTACTTGATGACGAAGAAGGATTCCAAATCTAGACTGATGCGTTGGGTCTTGTTACTTCAAGAGTTTGATTTAGAGATTGTGTACCGGAAAGGTTGTGAAAACCAAGTGGTAGACCACTTGTACCACTTGGGGGAGGAGGGGAGGCCTCGTGATGGCCTAGAGATCAATGATTCATTTTCCAACGAACAACTCTTTTCGGTGTCGGTGAATGGTATGCCATGGTTTGCGGACGTTGCTAATTTCCTTGTAACTGGTATTATCCTGTGTGAGCTCTCTTCTAACCAAAGGAAGAAGCTCAAACAGGATAGTTTGGATTTCTATTGGGATGAGCTGTACTTGTTCAAGATTTGCACGGATGGTATGATCTGAAGGTGTATCCCAGAGAAGGAACAATTGAGTATCTTAGAGGCTTGCCATTCCTCACCCTATGGTGGTCATCATTGTGGGATGAGGATTGCCTCGAAAGTTCTTAGTTGTAGGTTTTATTGGCCAACGTTGTTCAAAGATGCGGGTGATTTTGTGAAGAGATGCGACGAATGCCAAAGAGCGGGTGGAATTTTGAAGAAAGATGAGATGTCTCTCAATACCATTCTTGAAGTGGATATCTTTGATATATGGGGCATTAATTTCATGGGCCCATTTGTTAGCTCTTGTGGGAACACATACATTCTTGTGGCAGTTGACTATGTTTCGAAGTAGGTTGAAGTCGTGGATTTACCTAACAATGAGGCCCAGAGTGTTGTTGTATTTCTCAAGAAGAGCATTTTTACAAGGTTTGTACTCCTTATGCAATCATAAGTGATGGGGGGTCTCATTTTTGCAATAGAGCTTTTGACACTTTACTTGCAAAGTATGGTGTCAACCACAAGGTTTCTACTCCCTATCATCCTCAAGCGAGTGGCCAAGTTGAAGTCTCGAACAGGGAAATCAAGAGTATATTGTCAAAGACGGTCAATGCAAATAGAACCGATTGGTCAAAGTAGTTGGATTATGCTCTATGGGCTTATAGGACTGCTTACAAGACTCTGATTGGTATGTCTCTATATCGGTTGGTGTTTGGGAAAGCTACCCATCTACCGGTTGAGTTAGAGCACAAGGCCATGTGGGCTTTGAGGAAGCTAAATCTTTAATGGGATGTTGTAGCCAATCTTCGTGTGGAGCAGCTTAATGAACTTGATAAATTCTGATTCCATGCCTACTCCAGTTCGTCCTTGTATAAGGACAAGATGAAGTACCTTCATGATAAATATGCTCGTGGAAAGGAGTTCAAAGTGGGTGACTTGGTTCTCTTGTTCAATTTTCGGTTACGTCTATTTCCGGAAAAGCTTAAATCAAAATGGAGTGGACCCTTTGAAGTGGTACTTGTGACTCCTTTTGGTGCCCTTGATTTGAAAAACAAAAATGGGGAAGTTTTCAGAGTAAATGGGCATAGGGTCAAGCACTACTTTGGACAAATTGATGACAGCCACGTGGTGGCACTTCTTCATCTCAAATGATTTGATGGTAACCTGCATCGTGCGGCGATGTTATATCAGGCGCTTTTTGGGAGGCATTTTCTTCTTGTTTTTCTTTGATTTTCATTGTAGTGTAGGGTTTATTTTTGGACTGACTAGTTGTGAGATGTTGTAGGATTATGTTGATGCAGTGTAGGAAAAAGTTGGAAAATGACTACTCTCGGAATATTGTCAATGCGAACTGCACTGCCATTTTGTGCGGACGCAGAGACCTTAGTGTGGGGGTAAGAAATCAATGCGGACCGCGCTGATGAATTGCCAAAAGTTGAGGTTCTCTAAAATTTACCACCGCAGCCGCATTACATTTTGTGTGGTCCACTGTGGTCCACTGCGGCCGCATTGCATTTTGTGCGGACCGCAGTGGTTGTCTTGTCTGATCCCTTTGGTTTCGAGCATCGCAGACTGCGGTAACATTTTGTGCGGTCCGTGGTGGGTAGGTATACTGGGCCCCAGGACATTCTCTATAAATAGGACCTGAGGCCCTCCTTTTATACTTTTCGATCCTTTACTCTCAGAACTTAAAAAATTCACTATTCATCTCCATTCTTGCTCGTAATTAACTGCTAAGACTCATCTATCTTTAGTACTTCTCACATCTGATAAATCTAACTTCTTCTCAATTGTGTAATTTTATTATTTTCATTACATTTTTGTTTTCTTAATTCTTCTTCTTCCCTTCCCATTTTTCCTTCGAATTTGTAGCTTAGGGTAGTTAAATTGCTGTGTTAATTAGGATTAGGTAGTAAATGACTGAACCAACACTTATGGACTCTTCATTAGGTGAAAAGTGAACTTAATTTGAACATGTCATGAACCTTAGATTGGTGCTGCTACTTGGTACTCAGTGCGGACCGCGGTGGATTTTGTGCGGTCCTCGGTGCCCCTGTGCAGTACGCAGTGGTATTTTGTGCGGACCGCATTGATGAAGTTCTGAAACTTGATCATTGAGGACTGTGGCCGCATTGCATTTTGTGCGATCCGCGGTGCCTCAATGCAGACCGCAATGGCATTTTGTGCGGTCCATGGTGCATTTATTCAGAGAGTAGGTAGTCTGAACCCTACCTCTGTGCGGACCGCGGTGCCATTTTGTGCGGTCCACATTGGCCTCTTTGCGGCCGCACTGTATTTTGTGCGGTCCGCACTTTGAAACAAGTGAACTGTCTGCAACATTTTTTCTGCAACTGTGAATTATAATGTTTTTCTGGATACTAATAAGTCTAACAATTGTTGTTTGCAGACAATGGTAAAATTAAGAGGCAAAGGTGCTAAACAACCAGGTAGAGGAGAGTCCTCCGGGGTGGGAAACAAAAGATGATAAATTTGACCACCCAAGATCGACAAAACATAAAAAACACAAGGAAAATCATTAGAGCTGCTGATAGGGCTATTGATCAGTCGGGGAGTGAGTACGAGCCCTCCCGGGAGGCATCATCAGACTCCGTGCCAGAGTACATTGTTGACTGGCCGAAGAGAAACAGATTGAGAGATACACCCCCAGTATCCCCCACTGCCCAAGCTTCAGTTGATGTATCTTCTGAGTCATCTAAGGGCTCAGATGACGGCAGTGGAGATGAGTACTCCACCTCTCCCACAGCTTCATTATCTGGAGAGGATGCGATACCGGAGAAGGGGGAGGAAGCATAAGGGGGTGAGCCCCAAATTGGCAGGGTTGAGCGGACTAGGAACCCGGAGGCATGGGAGGACCAGTTCGTCAGTGAGATTGCCTACCATAAGTTCAGAGAGTGGTGGCTAGAGAAGAGGTTGATTCCGGAGAGAAAAATCATTACCCCGGATCTTTTGCCTCACAATCCAAATGTGTTGAGGCAATTCAATGATAGAGCTGGATGGGACTACTTTATCGGGAATGTGGATGACGTAAATAAGCATTTGGTGAAAGAATTCTACACCAATGTGGCCCACATCAAAAAGGGTACCACGGTCACCAAAGTCCGGAACTTGAAAGTGAAGTTTGATGGCAAGACCATCAATGACTATTTGGGCTTCATGGAGGAGGATGATTCTTTGTACCTTAACAAAATGAAATTGGGTGAAGAGGCACGTCTGTGGTTGGCAGAGTACTTGGAAATCCCAGGTACCGCTCCCGATTGGCTGACTGCGGGAGTAAAAATATTGAGGAGGACACTGAATTTTGAGGCAAAAAGGTAGGAGATATTCATGTGCAGTCAGCTCCTCCGCCTCCACTAGTCCCACAGTCTATTGAGGACGCTTTCAAAGATATTTTGGACAACCAGAAGAAGATCCTTGATACTCAGAAAGTGCTCATGGATGTTGTTGATTCACACGGAAAGGCTCTCAAGGAGCTTGCTAGGGAGGCCAAGAAGATAAGGAAGACTTGGGCTTCCAAGGAGTCCGTGAAGGAGTTATGGGTTGAGGTTGATATGTTGAAGGCAAATCACCTTCCTTTGGATTTGTTACTACATGACCCGGTGCCAGCAGCCCATCCCCAGCAAGTGCAGTCGGAGAGGCCTCCCAAGAGGAAGAGGGTGATCCCCCATACAGATGATGTAGTGATCCAGTTGGCAGACCCACCGAAGACTTCCTCCAGTCAGCCACAGGATGTAGCTCAGAAGCTTGTCCAGGCCCAGGTCCCAGCAGCGGAGCCACAGGTCACAAGGAGCCAGTCTCAGGTTCCCGAGCATATTGAGGACCCAAGGACCTCGACAGAGGACCCCATGCAGACGGATGGCCCATAGGGAGTTTCTATATCCTCTTTCCTTTATTTTTGGTGCTTATTTTGCTTAGTTGGCATTGAGGACAATGCCAGCTTTCATTTGAGGGGGTAGGCCCTACTTTGATTGATTTGGATGACTGTATATATATGACAGATTTTTATTTCTTTCTTTCTTTTTCATCTTTGGTATGTATATAATTTCCGTATTTTATTATATTTTCTGTACTTTTCTTACCTTGGGTCTGTATATAAAAGTTATTTTACATTGTATATATTCATCTCCCTTATTGTATATTCGACTAAACCCCCCTCTTGTATATATTCATTTTACTTTCCGCAATTTTTCTTTCTTAGCTTCTTATTTATGTTCGTAGCTTCTGGTTTTGGATTTTTGCAATAAGCCTTTGGTTTTCTTAATGACATGGTTCTTTCCAAAGGTGGAGTTTGTATGGATCGGATGGCACTTCCCGATGATGGATGGCATGACTACCTTCTTAAGGGTTTGAGTCTATTTTTCTTTTCTTTTTGCTTTTTAGTAGTTAGTGGTAAGGGTGCCTCAAGCAAAGCTTCACTTGGGCCTAACACATTTGCCTTTGATCTTACGGTAAAAAACAAATCGTTGTGTATAGGATGGTGTAAGTCGTGACCTTGAAACTCTTGTGTTGACTGATAACCATCAAGTGATTTTTCGGGACCATTGTGTGCTCAAATCTTATCTAAGGTTGTTGTGGCCCCCGACTCTGTGTCTTTAGCGATACCATAGCTTGTGTGGTGAGAAATTGCATTGCAAGTCCAAGTCCCGAGCCATTGGTCTAGAACTTGCCCTGAATGTTTGTCGAGGCGAAATCCTAAGTGTAATTTGACTTGAGGCATGATTATAGGCTCTCCTTGATCCAAATGATAGCTTGAACACTTCCATATCCTATCAATGATAAAATCCCTAGTCAATCCTTTTGAGCCTTAGACCTTTTTCCTTCAATAACCATGATACAAGCCTTTACCCGTTCTAAAAGATACCCTCTCTTGGCACCCGATCTTTCCTTAGCACATGGAAAAAGTATAAATTTGAGGGGAGAGACGAGGATTGCAACAAAGTGGTAAAAAGGCACAAAATGAAGAAAAGAAAAGGCAATGAAAAAGAAAGAAAACCAAAAAGACAACAAAAAAAGAAAAAGAATGTTCAATGTAGAAATGAATAAAGGGATTCAATAAAAGAAAAGAATGAAAGGTGTGGAAAATTGAGAAAGGAGAAAAGTGTTGAAATGAACAAGAAAGAGTGGCAGTGTGTCTCTCTAACCCCTTAGAAAGAAGTGAAATAACTTAAAGAGTCAAGTTAATGCATGCCAAAATGAAGCAAATGAAGTGCTTAAGGGAAGATGGAACCTACTTAGACCAAACATTTCCTACCCTGAACCAAAAGTCTTCAATATGTCTCCACAAAATCCCTATATGATCTCTAGTTGAATGAAGCTTACATTAGTGGTGACTCACATAAAGGGTAAGCATATGGTACTTAAAGCCGGACTTGTGACTTTTCCTTGAGAAAGATGAGTGTACTTCCATTAACCTCATTCTGAGTGCCACTATCTTAAAGGTGAGGTTTGCTTAGGGAAAGTTGAGGATATGTGAGTTTGGGTTCCACAATGACCAAAGTAATAGAAAGAATTTCTTTGATGGGTTGAGTCAACTCTTGATGCTCTAATGTCGCACTTAAACCATGGTGTTTAAAAGAGTAAATGTTGTTAATGATTCATTTATTGAGGGCAATTGTTAGTCCCAACTGATGCTAGATGAGGTCACTTTATGACAACTAAATCTTCTTGGATTTTCTCTTAAGGGGTAGGTCTTATTTTGTTTGCTTGAGGACAAGCAAAAGCTTAAGTTTGGGGGGAGTTGATAACTAGGGATTATGATGCATTTTACACTGCTTCTTGCTTAAGTTTTGATTAGAAAAGTGTACAAAATAGCCCCAAAGGCTCACAAATTGTGCTTAATTGCAGGTTTGATCAACAAGGTGACAAGGTGCCAAAACCATCTCAAAAAGGAGTGAAACTTGCACAAGTACCAAAACAAGACCAAGCTCAGTCAAAATAGGGTCAGTGCGGACGCACACCATTCTGTGTGGTCCGCAAAAGTGAAGTTCAGAGAGGTTGTTTTTTAGGCCATAAGGCAATGCGGACGCAAAGGGTTTTGTGCGGTCCGCATTGGGTGCACCGCGGCCGCACTCGATTTCGTGCTGTCCGCAGAGCCAAGGTTCAGAGAGTTGCCAGTTTGAAGGTTGAAGCCCAATGCGGTCCGCGGACCGCAATAGAAGCCACCGTGGCCGCACTCGACTTTGTGCGGTCCACATTACCCAAGTTCAGAGAGCTGATTATTCAAGCCCAGAGCCTTCGTGCAACCGTACTCGATTTTGTGCGGTCCGCACTAGCCCCGCAGGGGTATTTTCGTTCAGAATTTTTAGCTTAGTATAAATAGCTTCTTTTTTTCCAGTTTTAGGTCATCAAATAGTTTTGTACTCAGAGCTACGCTCGTGACTTCGTTTCTTACACCTATTTTGAGTAATTTTAGCTTAATTTCAACATTGAATCTTCAAGTTTAATTTAGCAATTAATTATTATGAGCTTTTCTTCATCTATTGCTCTATTTTCTTCTCTAATTATAAGTAGTTAGACCCATAAGGTAGGGTTATGGCTCAACCCTAGTGTAGGTAATTAATGGGTCTTGTATTTTAGGGCTTGATTGGCTATGGGTGTTTGATATTTAGACTAATTTCATGTTTAATTGTTGAATTAATGGTTGCAAACACTAGTTATTGTTTAGTTGACTTTGGCTGTTCTTGAGAAAGAGAGCCTAAGTCTCTGAAATTGATCCAACAAGGAATTGAGGCGTACTCAAGAGATTGATAGCCCCAATTAAAGGGTTAAATCTAGAGATAGTAATACCCAACTTGAACCTCAATTGCTTGCACAAATTTTCATACCCAATTGAACTTGAGAAAGTCAATTAGGGCAAAATCACTTGAACCGTCGAGAGGTGTAGAGTGAGTAGAATCGTGAAATGGTTATATCATACTCTCCAAATATGACAATCTAGCCTTAGACTCAAGAATCCGTTAATTAATCACCTAGGAGAATCATTACCCTAGTGCCTTTTATCTATTTGATCAATTCTCAATAGTCTAATCTTAGCTTTATTTAACATAATTTAGCATCGTAGTATTATACAATTAGAAGTAAAATCAAAACCCAAAATGTTTAGAAGCGTAATTTGGAACAAATACACAACTCCACTTTAGATAGACACTCAACTCAAATATCTAGCTTCCTGTGGAAATCGATCCCCACCTCATCGGGTAAAAGCTACTTCGATCTCTCTCGCTACTCAATAGTAGTGCAGGGTTGGCCTCGATCATTATGCTTCAGGGATGGGAGCTTCAGTTGGAGCATTAACCATCTGCATTAAGAGACAATGTTAGAAAAGTTATTACAATCTTCATACATAAGCTTAATGATAGACATGCTATCAGTTTCGATTTCCAGATTTATGAAGTTCGATTCTTTTTCAATCTTTAGTGCCTCTGGTAGAGCCATCAATTTTGCATGTGTGGCTGAAAGTGCTTGGATTTCCTTGTGGAATCCTATGATCCAATCTCCATTGCTGTTTCGGAATGTGCCACCAAGTCCTGCTGCATTGTTATTACTAGAAAAAGCACCATCACGGTTTAATTTAATCATGTTTTTAGGAGGTTTGTGCCACTTGATCTCAGTTTTAACTTTTTTGTTACTGGAAGTATTTTTCTCTGTGAAGAAGATAAATTCCCATGCATGGTGAATAGTTTTATTAGTATCCAAATTGCAATTGAGGTTGTTCATGTTGTTGAGATTTCTATTTTTCCATATTTCCCATATGGAGTATAGGAATAGGTTTCCCAACTAATCTTGTTTGAGTTATGGAAGATGAAAATATCCCTTAGTTTTACTAGCCAGTTTTCATCACCAACTATGTCTAGGGAAGTGAGGCCCATGTTCCTCCAAAAATGGCACGAGATTAGGCAATCCAAAAAAATGTGATGGATATCTACCATTCCCATTATGCAAACAATACAAGTTGCATCAATGTTCATACCTATTTTGGCTAGGGAGGCTCGACAGGGAATACGATTATGCATGCATTTCCACATAAAAAAATTAATTTTGTTTGGGCAGCGAAGGTCCCAGATCTATTTGAAGGAGTTGGATATATGATTGGGTTTACTGAGAAGGTTATAGCAAGACTTAGTAGAGAAGATACCATTCGAGTTAAGGCTCCAGCTAATTCTATCATTTTTTTATTCTTTACAAGGGGTGGGAGTTATGCTAAGGTTCTTAATTACCTCAGGAGGTAATTCAAACGAAAGGGCATTTAGAATTCCCCGTCTTTAGAGAAAATCCTGGATGAAAGCAAGAGAATTTGTATAAGAGTAATATATAGTTAGAAGGTTCTACTAACTAAATAAAATGAAAATAAGTATAATGGAAATAAAATCGGATTCCAGTCGATGAATCTTGCAATGAGATATGCCCTACAATAAACCAATAAACAAAGCAAACTAGATTCGTCTAATTTGCTTTGACCAACTAGAGGCCTCAAATCATGCATAAAAACATTGAAACTATGAAACGCGCCTCAAATCAAACTTAATAAACTTTCGAACATTTGACTTCCAAAAACTCGGCCCGAAACATATCAAATTAACTCGGAATGAACTCAAATTTTGCACACAAGTCCTAATATATCATACAGAGCTACTTGTGCCCCCAAACTACCGAGCGAAATGCAAATGCTCAAAATGACCGTTCAGGTTGTTACATTCTCCCCCACTTAAATATAAGTTTATCCTCGAACGTGCCAAGAGTTGTTCCTAAGCTGTCAAACCGCCGTGTAACCTAACCGCCCGACAACATAACATAACTGAAGATAATTACTTCAACCTTAGTTCATAAACTACAAAATCCAATTTTCAACATCTGGAATTTACTACAAGACCCAAGCTTTGCATCTACATAATGTATAAGCCTGGACAAGCTATATCAAGTCATAACCACAACCCAGGATGTAATCACCCAACATACCACACGACTCGCATACTCGTTGTAAAATTTTTGATCACAGTAGTTGCTCAAAACAACCCAATACCGGTAATAAACATCATGTCAAACAAAACCTCGTTCTAAAGCCTTTGTGTACTGCTGATAATGAAAGAAACACGTAGAAACTCATAACCATTTATTAGATCAACCAGTTGTGGAACTCCCTCTCCTTCGATAGGAACTATAGCAAATTTCTAAGCTGATCAACAACAATATCCTTCCAAATATACAACAATCAGATCCGTTAGCACCCATTCTAGGTCCAATGACCTCATCTCATCTAACACAATCACTATAGTGACATGCCACATCCATACAATCTAAACCACACCCCGTACAATCTGTGCACCAGTAAGCAACAATCCTAATGAACTCAAATCATAGAAAATGACTCAAACGAGAGGACTGTCTCGTATGCTTAACAAGTACTGCCACAACGAAATGCCGAAAGTCCATCACACACCATAGGACCATCACACGAATCTAATACAAAGATTCATACCTCAACATAACTCCGCTACAATGCATGACCCCATCCAAATACTGGTCCATGGCATATACCTTAATCCAACTTGCTCAAAATCAACAACCACGCAAAATTCGACATCAAGCATCCAAAGTGCATTACTATAACCATGGAGAAGCAAATGACACAATGCCACACAAAACCCGAAAGAGCATAACCAATACACAATCAATCATGCAATACCGAAATACACATCTCGCTCAAATTCCGCTATAAGGCCCCAATAAAATCGCACTATATGTGCATATAACCAACGAATAGCAACTCCCCGTAGCATAGAAGAGTAACTAACAGATCATATTAGAACACGAATGAGCTCAACAACAACCGAATGGCACATCCCTCAACCATAGAAGTATGGAGCCAACCAATCCGACCCGGTGTAGAATACACATCCTAATTGGGCCTACCAATGGACCCCAAATCATCTCTAGTCATCCACAAATAGATAAATAACCCTCCGAAGGTCCACAATGGCCTAATCATAATACATACCATCCTCTGACTAGCTTTGGCCACATTTTCATAGTCCACATCCATGAAACAATTTGTTCCTGAGAACTCCCAGTCTCCAAATCCATAGAACACACGAACCACCATATCTAATCCCCAACTCCACCACCCGAATTTCTAACACATCTCTAATACGCGATCATCCCATGAGGAATACTTCTAAAATTCTTTTGTGCCACAAAGCAAAATTTGAATCAACAGTCGATCAGCTAGACGAGTATCACAATACCAAAGAAGTATCCATAAATCAAATACATTGCCCCTTCTAAATTATATACTCTCATCAAGCCATACCATATAGTAATGCCATTTACCTAGCCATCTGAAACAGTCCATGCTGCCTAAGTAATTACGTCCTTCCATTCAAAATTGAATCGTGACCTTGCACTTGCCAATTTCAATCCCATACAATACATCGCATATACCCACTACAAAAAAAACTGGATTTAGCTACGAACGTCATTGCTAATCTGTCGCTAAAATGCTCGTTGCTAGAAGAATCTTTTGATAATCCGTCGCTAATCTGTCACTAAATGAGATTAGCGACGGATTTTTCTGTTTAGCTATAGATTTTGTCTGTCGCTAAACCCTGGTTTTTTTAGTAGTGACCATACCATTATATGAAAATACGAGAACTTCATAATCCACTATGAGTCATGAGCAACTACATACACAATTAGCCAAGAACCTTCCATTTGATCCCATCCAGGAAAAATCACAATACGCAACTTGTCCTACACACCAGTAGGAAATGTACATCTCAAACCGTGGTAGAAACCATCAAGAACTCTTCGAAACCCATGTGCACTTAACTAAACTGTCATGATTGAATCCCTCTAACTCAACCAAGTTTCACAAGCCATCAAAACCCGAGGGTATCACCACAAAACACCTGTAGAAACTCACTACATCATAAGAACGAAAAGAGCCAATCACATTTGTTACCATGTTGATCCAACCTGTTACTAAGCTGTTCTAGTTCTCCGAGTTCCTTCCGAATTGCCTTCAAATTTATACTTTTCCTTGCTAGAAAACTACTATCCTTAACCAAAACTTTCCCCACAAACTTTAGCATAGGACCGCACCGCCCTAAGACTTATAATCCGCTGAATTCCCCTTAAGCAACCTAAAAGTATCACAACCGAGATACCTACTTCGAAGAGAACTTCTGCAGATCTAAAGTTGTTCCTCTTACCTTCCTGATACTGAAATATAGAATCCATAAGGATATAGAAATGTCGCAAGTCTTGATATCTTCCAATGTAAATCTCAGTTTCTAGCCATATGCAAATCCTGAAGATTCCCAATTGCTACATATAATTCTTGAACCCATTAGAACCATTCTCGAGAGTCACCCACTCTGCTCAAATCTCAATTAGACTGATCAAATGGACCGAATGACATGTGCCCCATTAGCACACCAACACCCAAGGAAGTAACCCCACCTTAATGCAACTAAATAAATTTTTGCTCCATGCACATTACATCCTTCACCAATAACAACTCAAATCATTCCGTGATTTCCATATACCGATAGATTATAATACAACCCGTATCCAGAAATTCCCTTACTCGAGTCATCCTCGATCTCACCCTCTACAGAACATAACTCATTCACAAGTATACCTCAAACTGAAACCAATACAACACATAACCGTGTAATCAACTTATCAATAGCGGACCCCCCACTTGGCTCAAAAGCATAGATCAAAAAACACCATAACTCACAATGCCCATACTTTATTACAGCCACAATATCGCAGTGAGATTCAACTAAATCCTCCATAAGCTCGGCACAAACCATCTAGCATATCAAATCATCTACAAATCTCGCATTCGCCCTTGTAATAGTCAAGCCAACTCTCATAAGTGATCCAAACTCAAAATTGCAGCACATATAATTGACTGGTAAAAGAGAACTTGCTACAAAACAACATAGGGATCCCGCAACCTCAGGACACCCTGCAGGAGATAACCCACCTGCTTAGCCTCAAACTAACATATTTCCATTCCCTTCCACAATCACAATTATTACAAAATTACTTAATCTTTCTGATTATGAACTCATCAACAAGATAAGAGAATATAATTCGTTCCGCAATTAAATAACATGAAAGATTCCCCAATGTGCTCATAACTCGATTCTATACATCACATAAAGGTAGAAATCAAGCACCCAATAGTCCTTTTTACATTGCAAGCAAATTCTTCTCGTCAAATCCAACCCATATGAACACATCTTGCAGTCACTTCATACTCATCACGTAGACATCCAGTCACAATTTCCACTAATAGGGACATTATCGGACATATAAATCCAAAAGCACGTACTCACATAATCAACACCTCTATGCTCAAGCTACAGTCAAAACCTGACCTCAAGTCCTCTAGACTGGCCCATCATCAACATACAGTAATCACATATCGCACCTCATCCAAGGACTCACAAGCCGTCGATGCACAACTGATACCAAGCGCTCATGTGCGCATACGAATGCGTGGAAGGAATTCAAAGGATTATGAGCTAAGCTGAATCAATGCCGCACGATAAGGAAAAACAGATGGGAAGTATATCCTAAATGCCTTGTAGCCTCTCGAAGATAGGTATGGACGTCATCATACCGATCCGCAAGACTCTACTAGACACTTGCTCATGACTTGTAGAACCTATGAACCTAGAGCTCTACTACAAAACTATCACGACCCAAAACACACAGGTCGTGATGGCACCTAACCCAACCCGCTAGGTAAACCAATTATACTATCCAATTCCCATAATATTTAATAAGGCAGTTTAAACAAGAGAATTATCTAAATCTATACACTTTCCCAATGACTGGTAGTACAAATCATGAGCTTTTAAGAATAGAAATTACAAAGCTGATTGAAGTAAATACACCTTCTATTTGAAAAGTACATAAACGGAGTTTTATAAATCTACAACGACCATAAACAAGAGGCAGCTACAACCGGAACGCATGTACATCTTCAAATCCAGCAACTATCGAACACAGCAACAACAACAGACAACATCTGCACGCAATGTGCAGAAGTGTAGTATCAGTACAACCGACCCCATGTATTGGTAAGTAACAAACCTAACCTTAGGTTGAAAGTAGTGACAAGCTGAAATAAGTTGGGTCCAACACCGATAACCAACAACAGTTCATAATAATGTAGAGCATATAAATTAGGAAGTAACTCAGAGATAAAATGCTCAGCTTTTTCACAGTTTTTCGAAAATAGTTCCGCTTTTCAAGAATATCAGTGAAACTCAAATCCTTTATCGAAATCATCGTAAATATGAGATAGTTTGAAGAATATCAATGAAACTCAAATCCTTTACCGAAATTGTCGTAAAATATGAGATAGTTTGAAAACTGTAATTTTTCTAAAAATCCTTTTCATAATAAATAAGATGTTTCATTTTTTTTCCAGATAACAAGTGTGAAATACCTCTTTATGCCATATATCAATATGTGTAAAAGTCATGAATGATGTGATACCGTACATCATGAGGAAAAATACATCTTTACGCATGTATGTCATATGTTCATGCCAATGCCATGTATCTCAGAGATGAATCATGTACTCACACTCTCAGAGTATCCAATCTCACTGTCTCATACTTTTCACTTATCATGCTCAACCACTAGGTACTGTATATGGCTCATTTGGCCCAGGGAAGATCTATCCCGGAATATATACATCACTGACCATCAGTCACTCAATACCGAGGAAGGCCAATCCGGCCCCATGGAGAAGATCCATCTCCAGGTATATAAATGCTTCAGACAAGATCCATATACAGGGAAGATCCATCCCTCAATATAATCAACCGCACTCATTGGGGATGTGTACAGACTCAGGAGGGCCTCCTTCAGCCCAAGCGTTATCACAAGCCAGATCCAGGCATAAATCTATATAACATGTTGCGACGTGCAGCCCAACCCTATAACTGTCACTCATAATCAGGCTCTCGGCCTCACTCAATCATCAATCTCTCCAGTCTCACCCATGGGATCACAATGTCATGAAGACTAATCTGGAACAATGATATGATGTGCTAATGAAAAATAACTGAGACTAAGACATGATATAAATGCATGAATATGACTGAGTACGAAATATCAATGAAAACTAGTAGGATGACAGCAAGAAATGACCACTATAGGTCCCAACAGTATCGGCATAAAGCTTAAACATGATATCTATCATGATTAACAACTCAATTACTTTATCACATGGTGAAAACACAGATATCAACAAGATAGGGCCACTATATGGTGCCATGGAAAACAATAGTGTCACAATTCACAGGGTGCAAGCCCATACGCCAGTCATCTAGCATGTGCGCGCGTCACCTCAATACCAATCACATAATACGTAATTCAGGGTTTCATAGCCTTAGCACTAAGTTTAGAAGAGTTACTTATCTCGAACAAGCCAATTCCAATACCGAGCAAACCAAACGATGGTCTAAAATTCCATCTCGCCGTTTCGACCTCTGAACGGCTCGAAACTAACCAAAAATAACTCAAATACATCAAATAATGCTAAAGGAACCAATCCCAATTGAAAAAGGTCGAATCTTAATCAAAAGCCCAAAATCGGCCAAAAAGCCCAACCCATGCCCGCACCTCGGAACCCGACAAAACTCACAAAATCCGACAATCCATTCAATTATGAGTTCAACCATACTAATTTCACTCAAATCCGACTCCAAATCGATGTTCAAAACTTAAAAATTCACTTTATGAAACTTTAGGCAAAACCCCCCAAATTTCACTTTGAAATTATCAATCAAATCCCAAAAACGAAGATGGATTCATGAAATATAACCAAAACCGAGCAGAGAACACTTACCCCAATCTATATGCTAAAAATCGCCTCCAAATCGCCCATAGCTCCCCAACTCAAAATATGACCAAATGAACAAACCCGTATTTTATATTTTTCTGCCAGCTATTCTGCCTCATTTCTCGTGCCAAACAATCTTGAAATTCACTTTTTATGCCTCCAATAAACTCCTTGTAAAATATTAGTCAAGTTAGGCTTTTGAATCACTCCATTTGACCTTATAATGAAGGAGATATGGTGTTTCCAATATTTGCAAATAGTGCAGATTTTTAAATACGAATTTAATGGCAATTTCGTAATTAATCTGAAACAAAAGCTGACTACCCAATTCTTAGTAAAATTATCATAAATTCCTAATGCAATGTCCAAATTTGATGATTCTTTCTGCTATGGCTCCGAAATTACGATACGGATCAAATGTTTCAATCAAAACAGAAATCGGAGCTCATTTGCTTAATGTGGTACCATTTATGCTTGAAGAAAAGACAACAAAACATAAGAAAACGAGCACAACGCAGCTCAAACCTATCCGAAACTCACTCGAGCCCCCCGAGACCCTGTACAAACATACAAGCAAGTCTCATAACATAATACAGACCAATTCTAGGCCTCAAATCATGCATAACAACATTGAAACGACGAAATGCGCCTCAAACAAACTTAATGAACTTTCGAACTTTCAACTTCCAAAAACTTGCACTGAAATATATCAAATCAACTCAGAATGACTCAAATTTTGCACACAAGTCCTAATACATCATACGGAGCTACTTGTGGCCCCAAACTACCGAGCGAAATGCAAATACTCAAAACAACCGGTCGAGTCGTTACATAAGTATTTATTTTTCTTTATTTAATTGATAAAAGTCTATATGTTAGTTTTTAAGATTTTACTACAAAAATCAGTGGAGGCTTATTTGTACTGACAAACTTTTATATTTTTATTCGCCATTAAAATAATACTAAATATTTAATTTGTTTAACTTATCTAGATATTTTAAATATTTTTATTAATTATTTTGATATAAGGTATTATTTACCATTTATTTAATTCGTAACAAATTATATGTTAGTTTTTTTTTAGATTTTACGACAAAAAAATGGCAAGTCTCATTTATACTGTCAACTATTTATATTTTTATTCGTGAGCCAACAAACATTAAATATTTAATTTATTTAACTTATCGTATTTTAATTGATTGGTATATGATCATACTTTTACTATAAGATTAGTAATTGATTACATACTAATTTATTAACACATGATTCATAATTGATTATAATAAAGGACTACGTTAATTACAGACAAATAATTATTGTTCTACAATTAGATAATATTCAACAAAGTAAATATCAACAATTAGACAATATTCAACGAATTCAATAAACTCAATAAATTTTACCACAATTTCATAAAACGTAACGTATTATCACAAATTACACGGAATTATAAATAATGTTATTTTTTTTATTTTGGTATTGTTTTTAATTTTGTTTTATTTTATGAAATTTTTGGAATTTAAAATCCTTAACAATGAATTATCACAAAACATCACATATTATCACAAATTACACAGAACTATAAGTAAGGTTATTTTTTTTTACTTTATGAAATTTCTGGAATTTAAATTCCTTAAACATAATCCCATATTTTTATTTTATTTTATCGAATTTAAATATCATAGCAATAAAAAATCAGATTTTAAAAAAAATAACAAAACACGCAACAAAACAACGGCATAAATTAATAAAAATGAATTACACAAAAATATAAACAATTTATACGAAAAGAGTTTAGCGAAACGCCTATTGTTTGAAAATTTTGAACGGTGAATATACGTCGCCTCTTTAGCAAATCGGCCTCAAATCTTGTTCTACGCCACGAGCTAACCTTGAATCTTACGTTTTCTCCGGAAAATTATAGCGACATGTGATTTTTGTGGGACAAGGTGGGTTACAATGGAGAATAAAATAGAAAGAGGGGGGGGGGGGGGGACCAACGTACGACAAAATGCCCGGGGAAGAATGGATTATTGATGTATAGCACATGTATTACATGCCCTATACCTTAACGGCAAGGGCCAAGCTATGTTGGCCCAAGGGTGGTTAATTGATCATCCTTCGCTGAAAATTATACTATGTATAGAGTAAAATATTACTTGTTATTGATTAAAAATATACTTTGAATATCCTTGCATAGCCCATTGACAAAGAGTATTTAAAATTTATTTGAGCACCCTTATTGAATTTTCTGAATTCGTCATCGCTTATCAGGGTAACGGGCCGTTATATGCGCGATATATGAAATCGTACTCATCTCTTTTTTTCACCTATTTTGATCTCTTAAAATCCCAAAATACAACATTTAGGCCCATGATTCAGTGTAATTCAAGCTGGAAGGAATGCTGATTGACCGCATACCAACAAAGGTACAAGGGGAGTTAGAATTAAGAGAAATTTTCATAAAGCACTATCTTTTAGTGGTAATTAGCTATCTATAGATATCATTTGCTATATTACAGATTGTAGATACGTTTTATGTTGTTATAAGATGTATTAGATGTATTTAAGCTACTGTATTCATGAATACAGTAGCAAAAATAGGCGTGAATCAGGGAAGTTCAGCTAATCAGTTGTTGTATTCGAGTGTATTCGACTGTATTCATGGCGTGAAACATGGAATTACAGCTGGACAGGTTATTGTATTCGACTGTATTCACGGCGTGAAACAGGGATTACACTGTTTTTAAACGGAAAATGGCAATTAACATAATAGACATCTAATATAACTCAACAAACTCAATTATAACACACAAATTTTATTTTTCCAGCTATAAAAAATATTCTCAACCGAAAAATACCCCAAAAACATAGCAATCTTCAGAGAAATTATATAATACATCTGAATACATAAATTATATTAATTAAAAAAATATATGAATACATTCATGGCATATAGCGAGACAGTGAATATAATGAAATACATAGAATACAGCAGGATACATTGAAATGCAATGAAAAAAAGATAGTGAATACAATGAAATACATGGAATATAGCTTGATACATTGAATTACAATGAAAAAAAAGACAATGAATACAATGAAATAAATGAAAATACAGCGTCATACGTTGAAAATACATTGAAATATATTAAGAGAAAATCAAGTTGCTCAGCCCCGAACTCCATCGTTTTTGTTCAAGAACAAACCCTAATTTCCGGCGAATCCACTGTCGAGCAAAAACCCTGAATCTTCAAGTTGCTCAGCCCCAAACTCCGTCGTCTTTATTCAAGAACAACTCCAATGTCGTCTCGTCGAGAGGGCCCCGATTGTGACTCGAAACGACCTCCAAATTTGTTTCCATAGCCAAGGCTTCGCTAAATAGTCCACCTTTATCGGATCCTTGTAGCAAGAAAAGAACTCACTGAGAACACTCCTTTGCTGCTTGGCCTTCGTGTAACACTATCTTTTGTTTCTAATAGCTTCAGATTCATGCTCAACAGAATTAATAAATTGAGCAGTCCTCGTTACCTCCCAATCTTTAAAATTCCTTCTGAAGTTTATGCTCGAAACCTCGTTAGCAATTATACAAAGTGTTGAGAGAGATGTGGTGGAGAAAAATCTCAAAGAATGAGAGAAAAATAATACAAAACATATTTTATGGCTTAAGGGTAGGAGGTGATTATAAATAGATATTTGGTTATAAAAATTAAAAGGTAGCTATGAAATATAATTTTTTAAAAGAGTATTTATTTAAAATAAATAAGGTATCAATATTTACTATAGGAGGTAAAAATTCCTAGAATTAATAGGACATGGCACGAGAACCCTAAGTGGAGATATGCGAATGTTTCTATAACTTTTACTTTAGGCACACTGAATAGCAAATTTTGGGCCCACTAAACTGTTGGAATGTAGACTTATGTTGGGTATTATAGCCTGAAAAAGAATTGTGGCTCTATCGAAGTTGTAAATAATATATAATGCTTGATCTTAATTTGATTATGCTGGTGCGTTAACTTTCAGTGTGAAATTGTTCTTTTTCTAATATTAATGGCCTTTGATTGAGTATGTTAATCTTTTCTAATAGAGTGAGCATATTGTAATAAACAAGTTTATATACACAATATTTTTTATAGACAAATCTCAGGTGGTCTGGTCGTTTAATGGGAAATTTTGAGGAATATTAGATTTCGAAATATCCCATGAAAGATATGGGGCATATTTTATTTTTTATTTTTGAATTATTTGAAGCAAACACCACTAATAAATTCACCAACCAAAATCAGAAAATTGTGTTTGTGGGTGCTACAGCAAAAGCAGAACTTGTTCTGTTCAACTGTCTACTCCTACACCTACCCCATTATTCACAGTAGTAACACCAATGATACCTTTGCATTTAAAAAATGATACTTTTGCGTTAAAAAAATAATTCCTTTGCCTGCTCTGCTTTTTTTCCAATGACCTTTTCTCTTTCTTTTTTTTTTTTTTTTTGTCATCATCTACTCATTTTTTCCACAATCCAATCACTCATTTAACATCTTCCTCTCTTTTTCGCCAGCGGTTCGCCGCATCCCTATCCATTGTTTTCGCATAAAGTTCATTACTTCATGTGTTAGGACTTATGTGACTAGACTCTAGAGTATATTTTCCATGACACTTACTTTTTGAGTCTAAGTTTTATGTATTATTAGTGTAAAAAATAAAAAAATTCAGAAATTACTTTCATTTAATATTTATTAACTTTCTACTGCTATCATATATATAATTACTTCTTATAGCTATCAGTTGTTATGGGATTATATTCAATGTATTTGCGTTACTGTATTCATGAATACAGTAGCATAATTCGCCCTAAAAATTGGGAAATCCAGTTGTTTAATAACGTAAAGAGGATCATTTAGCGTGTATCACTCCTAGTTTAACTCAACAAAATTAATTCTACATAAATTTCACTGCTATTGTGCTCTTTTCCATGTATTCGCGCGATTGTATTTATAAATACAGTGAGGTAAAAAATAGGGATTACAACTGCTTAATTCTGTATTCACGCGAATGTATTTATAAATACAGTAAGGTAATCTGCCTAAAAATAGTGATTACGGGTGTTTAATAACGGAAAATATAATATTGAATTGTATTCAATTTCACTATATTGAATTGTATTCAATTTCACTATATTGAATTCAGTTGTACTCAAACTATAAAAAATCAAGAACTAGGGTGTATACCGTTCTATTCAATTCGACTGTATACATTATATTCAATTCACCTATATTCATTATTCACTATTATACATTGTATTCAATTCGACTGTATTCAAACAACAAAAAATCACAAAACACAATGATATTCGGATGTATTCAAAAAATACAGACCTTCGAAACACATAAATACAGACAAAAAATAATGTATTTATACAAAACTACAATGTATTTGAGTGTATTTGTACATAATACAATGTATTTGTATCATTGTATGTGACTAAATAGTAAAGACGAGAAGAAAGTTGTCACGGCCCGGATTTTCCACCCTCGGGAGTCGTGATGGCGCCTACTAATGTGAGCTAGGCAAGCTAATTATGTGAACAATTTACCATTTTTACCCATTTTATATTCATTAACAATTGCGAAGTAATAACATTTAAACAACGGAATTTAACATAAGCGGAAGAAGAAAAAAACAATAAGCTAGCTGAACATGAATCCAATACAACTGTTTGAGTTTCGACTACCCAGAACTGGTGTCACAGTTTCACAGACGGTCTAAGAATACTACAATTAAAGGTCTGCAAGAAATAAATACAATACTGTCTCTGGAAATGCACGAAAGAAACAGGAATAGTCGATAGAAGGAGACGCCAAAGCCTGCGAACGCCTGCAGGACTACCTCGGGTCGCCTAATGAGCAAGAATCAGCAATCTCACTGTGGTCCAAACTCTACAACACTAGGGTCTGCACAAAAGAGTGCAGAGTGTAGCATCAGCACAACCGACCCCATGTGCTAGTAAGTGTCTAGCCTAACCTCGGCGAACTAGTGACGAGGCTAGCACCAAACTACCAAATAAACCTGTGCAATTTAACTATATACAGCGGAAAAAGAAGTACAGAAAGAAACAGACATATACAGTCAAGTATGGAGGGAGAAAACATGATGCGAGAAAACATCGAATAGTAACAGAAGAGCAACGAATAAGTATGAGGTTTACCACAGTTCAATTGAAAATAGGAAGGGAAAATCATGTTGCGGGGTACAACAAGTATCAACAGGAAACCAGTAATTTCGTGTAGAGAAACAGTAACACAGTTATCAATAAAAAGTAGGAAATCAAAGACAAGTGCACGGCATCACCCTTCGTATTTTTACTCTCTCTCACCAAAATAATACACGGTATCACCCTTCGTGCTTTAACACTCTCTCACCAAAACAATACACGACATCACCCTTCGTGTTTTATGCTCTTCCTCACCCAAACAACAATCACAAGGTAAATAGGGTAAGGGAATTTATAACCTCTAAATAAAATCAAGTAACAACATAATATCAGTAAATAAACGGAAAGGACTACATAACTCAATTATCAGCAAGAATCAGGGAAAATCAAGGACAAGTGCACGGCATCACCCTTCGTGCTTTACACTCTTTCCTCACCATGAAATCAATATAATAGGCACGGAATGGTACATCGTGCGGCACGGCATCACCCTTCGTGCTTTACACTCTTTCCTCACAAAACAAACAATGCACGGCATCACCCTTCGTGCTTTAACTCTCTTCCTCACCCAAACAACAATCACAAACAATAGGGCAAGGGAGTAAGGAAATTTGCAATAAGAATCCCGACAAGGGAGCAACAAGTCAACAATTAAATCCCGACAAGGGAACAACATCAATAACATCAACATCCCGGCAAGGGTAACAACATAATGATCCCTTCTCTTTCTCACTTTTACTTCACAATTCACTTCACAACTCGAGCCAATGCTCTAGAGGTTCAATTATCACTTACACTTTCACAATTCGTTATACAACTTGAGCCAATGCTCCTCAATGTTCATAGGTCACAATTCCTTCCACAAACTTTATACAACAAATAAAAATTATTGTTAAGGCATGAAAGATACAACAAAGTCATGATAATCACAATATAAAGACTCACGGGCATGCTAGACACTAACGTATAGATACTCGTCACCATGATTATACGTTGTACTCAACAATTATCACATAGCAAATAGGACTCGACTCCTTATCCCTCAAGCTATGGTTAGACCAAACACTTACCTCGAACTTCCATGGCCAACTCAAGCCTCAAACACCGCTTTTACTTTAGAATTTGGCTCCAATTCAATTGTATCTAGACATAATCGACTTAATAACATCAATAAACGTTAAACAATTCAATTCCAATGCTTAATTATAGATCCCCTATCATTCTTCCCAAAAAGTCAAAAATCAACCCCGGGTCCGCTTGGTCAAAACACGAGGTTCGGACCAAAACCCGATCACCCATTCACCCACGAGCCCGAATATATAATTTGTTTTGAAATTTGACCCCAAAACGAGGTCAAATTCCCAAATAATCAAAAAGCCCTAACTCTACCCAAATCCCTAATTTTTTACCCTTAATCTCATGTTTTAGGCTTAGAAATCCAGTGGGTGTTGATAAAAATGGAAGAAAACGAGCCTATGATTACATACCTATGAAGTTATGGTAAAGTTTCTCTTCAAAAATCGTCCAAGGGGTGTTGAGAAGATGAAGTTTATGAAAAATGGTGAAATTCCCGTAATGTATTCTGTTTTTTAACTTAAAAATAACCGGTTTGGTCTATGCGATCGCATAGGGTAAAGGAGATTGGTCACTGCGATTGCAGACAATGCTATGCGATCGCATAGAAGAAATTAATTACCTTCCCAGGCTGGGGCTAACACATTGCCATCGCGGAGGAAACAGTGCAATCGCATAGAACAAAAATGGACCTCTCAGATCTTATTCTACGCGATCGCGGAAGGAGCTATACGATTGCATAGCACAAAATAGAACCCCTGAAATTAACACTATGCGATCGGGAACTTCCCTATGCGATCGCATAGCACAAACACCTGGACACCAGTAGACAGCAGATTTTGCAACTTTCCTAAGTCCAAAAACACTCTGACGCCTATCCGAAACCCACCCGAGCCCTCGGAGCTCCAAAACAAATATACACATAACCTCAAAAGCATCCTACGGACTTATTCGTGTACTCAAATCACCAAAATAACATCATAAACATTGAATTGAACCTCAAGATCAATGAAATTTCTCAAAACTTCTTTAAACATCAAATTTTGCATTTAAGGTCCAAATCACGTCAAGCGGATTCCATTTCTTACCAAACTTTACAGAATTGTCTTAAATCACATATAAAACCTGTACCGGGCACCGGAACTAAAATACGGGTCCGATACCAATATGATCTAATCAAAATTCATTTTCAAATCCTATAAACAATTTCAGAAAACAATTTTCTTTAAAAATTCATTTCTCGGGCTTGGGACCTCGGAAATCGATTCCGGATATACGCCCAAGTCCCATATCTTCCTACGGACCCTCCGGACCATCAAATCACGGGTCCGGGTCCATTTACCCAAAACGTTGACCAAAGTCAAATTAATTCATTTTATAGTCAAAATTTATCATTTTTCACAGATTTTCACATATAGGCTTTCCGGCTACGCGCCCGGACTGCGCATGCAAATCGAGGTGATGCTAAAAGAGTTTTTCAAGGCCTCGGAACATAGAATTCTTTTTAAAAACAAGTGATGACCTTTTGGGTCATCAGATTCTCCACCTTTAAAACAACTGTTCATCCTCGAACGGACAGAAGAAGGAAGTACCTGAGTCGGGGAAAAGATGGGGATAACGACTCCGCATATCAGACTCAGACTCCTAGGTCGATGCCTCAGGAGGCTGACCTCTCCACTGAACACGAATAGAAGGAAAACTCTTTGATCTCAACTAACAAACCTGCCGGTCTAGAATAGCCACCAGCTCCTTCTCATAAGACAAGTCCTTGTCCAACTGGACAGTACTGAAATCTAACACGTGGGATGGATCGGCGTGATATTTTTGAAGCATGGACACATGAAACACTAGATGCACGGTTGATAAGCTCGGCGGCAATGCAAGTCTATAAGCCACCTCTCCCACTCGATAAAGAATCTCAAACGGGCCAATGAACCTAGGGCTAAGCTTTCCCTTCTTCCCAAATCTCATCACGCCCTTCATAGGCGACACTCAAAGCAATACCCGCTCACCGACCATGAAAGCCAAATCATGAACTTTGCAGTCGGCATAACTCTTTTTCCTGGATTGAGCTGTACGAAGCATATCCTGAATAATCCTGACCTTGTCTAAGGCATCCTGAACCAGATCCGTACCCAACAACCGAGCCTCTCCCAGCTCAAACCATCCAACCGGTGACCGACACCGCCTACCATATAAAGCCTCATAAGGAGCCATCTGAATACTAGACTAGTAGATGTTGTTGTAGGCAAACTCTACTAAAGGCAAAAACTGATCCCACGAGCCTCCAAAGTCAATAACACAAGCTCGAAGCATATCCTCCAGAATTTGAATATTCCGCTCGGACTGCTCGTCCACCTGAGGATGAAATGTTGTGCTCAACTCAACCCGCGTGCCCAACTCTCGCTGAACTGCTCTACAGAAGCGTGAGGTAAACTACGTACCTCGGTCCAAAATGATAGACACGGGCACACTATGAAGGCAAACAATCTCCCGGATATAGATCTCAACTAACCTCTCAGAAGAATATGAGACTACCACAGGAATGAAATGCGCTGACTTGGTCAGCCTATCAACAATGACCAGACTGCGTCGAACTTCCTCCGAGTCTGCGGAAGTCCAACAACGAAATCCATAGTGATACACTCCCACTTCCACTCAGGAATATCAATCTTCTGAAATGAACCACCAGGCCTCTGATACTCATACTTAACCTGCTGACAATTCAACCACCGAGCCACATGTGCAACGATATCCTTCTTCATTCTCCTCCACCAATAATGTTGCCGCAAATCCTGATACATCTTCGCGGTGCCCGGATGAATAGAGTACCGTGAAATATGGGCCTCCTCTAAAATCAACTCTGGAAGCCCATCCACATTAGGCACACAGACTCGACCCTGCAGTCTCAAAACTCCATCATCACTTAAGGTAACCTGCTTGGCACCTCCATGCTGCACCGTGTCTCTAAGGACACATAAATGGGGATCATCATACTGCCGATCTCGGATTCGCTCCAATAATGAAGAACGAGCGACTCTGCAAGCTAACACATGGCTGGGCTCAGAAACATCCAACCTCACGAACTGATTGGTTAAAGCCTGAACATCCAAAGCAAGCGGTCTCTCACCGACCAAAATATAAGCAAGACTGTCATACTGGCTGACTTCCTACTCAAAGCATCGGCCACCACATTGGCCTTTCCTGGATGATATAACATAGTGATATTATAATCCTTCAACAACTCCAACCACCCCCTCTACCTCAAATTCAACTCCTTTTGCTTGAACAAATACTGGAGACTCTTGTGATCCGTGAACACCTCACATGCTACGCCATACAGATAATGCCTCCAAATATTCAACGCGTGAACAATGGCTGCCAACTCCAAATCATGAGCCGGATAGTTTTTCTCATGAATCTTCAACTGCCGCGAAGCATAGGCAATGACCTTTCCATCCTACATCAACACTGCACCAAGTCCAATACGAGATGCATCACAATAGACTATATACGGCCCTGAACCTGTGGGAAAAACCAACACCAGTGCCGTAGTCAGAGCTATTCTGAGCTTCTGAAAGCTCGCCTCACACTCATCTGACCATCCAAACTGGGCATCCTTCTGGGTCAACCTGGTCATCGGGGTTGCAATAGATGAAAACCCCTCCATGAACCGACGATAGTAGCCTGCCAATCCCAAGAAACTCCGAATCTCTGTAGCTGATGCTGGTCTAGGTCAGTTCTTGACTGCCTCAATCTTCTTTGGATCAACTTGAATACCCTCTGCTAATACAACATGACCCAGGAATGCGATTGAACTCAACCAGAACTCATACTTCGAGAACTTAGCATATAACTGACTATCCCTCAGAGTCTAAAGAACCACTCTAAGATGCTGCTCGTGCTCCTCCCTGCTGCGGGAATATATCAAAATATCATCAATGAAGACTATCACGAACGAATCCAAATAAGGCCTGAACACTCGGTTCATCAAATACATAAAAGTTGCTGGGGCATTTGTCAACCCGCATGACATCACCAGGAACTCATAATGCCCGTACCGAGTGCGGAAAGCTGTCTTAGGGACATCAGATGCCCTAATCCTCAACTGATGGTAGCCAGATCTCAAGTCAATCTTCGAAAATACTTTGGCACCCTAAAGCTGATCAAACAAATCATCAATCCTCGACAATGGATACTTATTCTTGATTGTAACCTTGTTTAACTGCCGGTAAACAATGCACATTCTCATTGATCCGTCCTTCTTCTTAACAAACAACACCAGCGCACCCCAAGGTGAAACACTCGGCCTAATGAAACCCTTCTCAAGCAAGTCTTGCAACTGCTCCTTCAACTCTTTCAACTTAGGCGGGGCCATACGATACGGACGAACAGAAATGGGCTAAGTGCCCGGAGCCAAATCAATGCAAAAGTCAATATCCCTATCGGGTGGCATACCCGGCAGGTCTGAAGGGAAAACCTCAGGAAACTCATGAACAATAGGCACAAAATCAATAGAAGGAACCTCAGCACTAGAATCATGAACATAGGCCAAATAGGCTAAATACCCCTTCTCGACCATACGCCGAGCCTTCATATACGAGAAAACACTGCGGGTAGAATGACCAAGAGTCCCTCTCCACTCTAAACGAGGTAAACCCGGTAAGGCTAAGATCACAGTCTTGGCATGACAGTCCAAGATAGCGTGGTAAGGTGATAACCAGTTCATCCCCTATATGACATCAAATCAACCATGTCCAGAAGAAGCAAATCTACACGAGTCTCAAGACCTCCAATCACCACTATACATGAACAAAGGACACGATCCACCATAATAGAAACACCCACCGGTGTAGACACATAAACAAGAGCACTCAAAGAATCACTAGGCATGACCAGATACGGTGCAAAATAAGATGCACATACGAGTATGTAGACCCTGGATCAAATAACATTGAAGCATCTCTATCACAAACTAGAACCGTACCTGTAATAACTCCATCTGAAGCCTCAGCCTCGGGCCTGGCTGGAAGAGCATAACATCGGGACTGGGCCCCACCACCCTGAACTACATCTCTGGGACGGCCTGTTGCTAGCTGGCCTCCACCTCTAGCGGCCTGAGCTCTACCTCTAATACCTCTACATCCACCTCTAGCATCTCTACCTCCACCTCTAATACCTCTACCTCCACCTCTAGCTAACTGAGCGGGCACGATGAGTCCCTCAATGAACCTCCTCACTCTCTCTCACAGTGGAAAGTATGATAAGAGCATGATGAGCCATGTCGATGAATCTGGTCTCATACTGGGTAATAGTCATAGAACCCTGCTAGAGATGCTCAAACTGCCTCCGATAGGCCTCTCTCTGAGTGATAAGGAGAAACTTCTCCAAAAATAGCCGAGTAAACTGCTCCCAAGTCAAAGCTGGCGATCCGGCTGGTCTAGCCAAACAATAATCCCTCTACCAAGTCTTGGCGGATCCAGACAAGCAAAAAGTAGCAAAATCGACCCCATTGGTCTCAACTATCCCCATGTTCCTAAGAACCTTATGACAACTGTCTAGATAATCCTAGGGATCCTCAGTAGATGCACCGCTGAAAGTAGTAGCGAAGAGCTTGGTGAACCTATCCAACCTCCACAAAGCCTCTGAAGACGTAGCTGACCTATCACCGGTCTGAGCTGCTATTCGACTGAAGAAGCGGTACGTGACCTCGCCATGCACTAAAGGACAAGAGTAGGGGTTTCAATTTAGCACTAAGAGAACAAAATCGCATGACAGGAAAGAATGAATGTGAAGTTTTTCATAACTCTGTAGCCTCTGGGGGATAAATACAGACGTCTCCGTACCGATCCCTCAGACTCTACTAATCTTGTCTGTGAACATTGAGACCCATGTAACCTAGAGCTTTGATACCAACTTGTCACGACGAATTTCCCACCCTCGGGAGTCGTGATGGCACATACTAATGTGAGCTAGGCACGCCAATTATGTGAACAATTTACCCTTTTTACCCATTTTATATTCATTAATAATTGCAAAGTAATAACATTTAAACAACAGAATTTAACATATCCGGAAGAAAAAAAACAATAAGCTAGCTGAACATGAATCCAATACAACTGTTTGAGTCTCGACTACCCAGAACTGGTGTCACAGTTTTACAGACGGTCTAAGAATACTACAATTAAAGATTTGAACGAAATAAATACAACACTGCCTCTGGAAGTGCATGAAATAAACAGGAATAGTAGATAGAAGGAGACACCAAGGCCTGCGGATGCCTGCAAGACTACCTCGGGTCGCCTGATGAGCAAGAATCCGCAATCCCACTGCGGTCCAAAGTCTACAATACTGGGGTCTGCACAAAAGAGTGCAGAGTGTAGTATCAGCACAACCGACCTCATGTGCTGGTAAGTGCCTAGCATAACCTCGGCGAACTAGTGACGAGGCTAGGACCAACCTACCAAATAAAGCTGTGCAATTTAACTATATACAGCGAAAAAAGAAGTACAGAAAGAAACAGTCATATACAGTCAAGTATGGGAGGGGGAAAACATGCTGCGGGGAAACATCGAATAGTAACAGAAGAGCAACGAATAAGTATGAGGTTTACCACAGTTCAATTGAAAATAGGAAGGGGAAATCATGTTGCGGGGTACAATAAGTATCAAAAGGAAACCAACAATTTAGTGTATAGAAACCGTAACACAGTTATCAATAAAAATTAGGAAATCAAAGACAAGTGCACGACATCACCCTTCGTGCTTTTACTCTCTTTCACCAAAACAATACACGGCATCACCTTTCATGCTTTAACACTCTCTCACCAAAACAATATGCGGCATCACCCTTCGTGCTTTACGCTCTTACTCACCCAAAAGACAATCACAAGGTAAATAGGGTAAGAGAATCTATAACCTCGAAATAAAATCAAGTAACAACAAAAAATATTTAAATAAACATAAAGGACAACATAACTCAATTATCAGCAAGAATCAGGAAAAATCAAAGACAGGTGCACGACATCAACCTTCGTGCTTTACACTCTTTCCTCACCATGAAATCAATATAATAGGCACAGAATGGTACATCGTGCGGTACGGCATCACCCTTCGTGCTTTACACTCTTTCCTCACAAAAACAATGCACGACATCACCCTTCGTGCTTTACACCCTTTCCTCACAAAACAAACAATGCACGGCATCACCCTTCGTGCTTTAGCTCTCTTCCTCACCCAAACAACAATCACAAACAATAGGGCAAGCGAGTAAGGAAATTTGCAATAAGAATCCCGGCAAGGGAGCAACAAGTCAACAACTAAATCCCGGCAAGGGAACAACATCAATAACATCAATATCCCGACAAGAGAGATAACAAGTAAATCAATAATAGCCCGGCAAGGGTGAAACCTAATGATCTCTTCTCTTTCTCACTTTTACTTCACAATTCACTTCACAACTCGAGCCAATGCTCTAGAGGTTCAATTATCACTTACACTTTCACAATTCAATATACAACTTGAGCCAACGCTCCCCAATGTTCATAGGTCACAATTCCTTCCACAAACTTTATACAATAAATAGAAACTACCACTAAGGCATGAAAGATACAACGAAGTCATGATAATCACAATATAAAGACTCACGGGCATGCTAGACACTAACGTATAGATACTCGTCACCATGCCTATACGTCGTACTCAACAATTATCACATAGCAAATAGGACTCTACTCCTAATCCCTCAAGCTAAGGTTAGACCAAACACTTACCTCGAACTTCCACGACTAACTCAAGCCTCAAACACCACTTTTCCCTTTAGAATTTTGCTCCAATTCAATTGTATCTAGACATAATCAACTTAATAACATCAATAAACGCTAAACAATTCAATTCTAATGCTTAATTATAGATCCCCTATCATTCTTCCCAAAAAGTCAAAAATAGACCCCGGGCCCGCTTGGTCAAAACACGAGGTTCGAACCAAAATCCGATCACCTATTCACTCACGAGCCCGAATATATAATTTATTTTGAAATCCGATCCCAAAACGAGGTCAAATTCCCAAATAATCAAAAAGTCCTAACTCTACCCAAATCCCTAATTTTCTACCCTTAATCTCATATTTTAGGCTTAGAAATCTAGTGGGTGTTGATAAAAATGAAAGAAAACGAGCTTAGGATTACATATCTATGAAGCTATGGTGAAGTTTCTCTTCAAAAATCGCCCAAGGGGTGTGGAGAAGATGAAGTTTATGAAAAATGGTGAAATTCCCGTAATGTATTCTGTTTTTGAACTTAAAATAACTGGACGAATTTGGTCTATGCGATCGCGAAGAAAGGAATGCGATCGCATAGGGGTAAAGGAGATTGGTCACTGCGATCGCACATAATGTTATGCCATCGCATAGAAGAAATTGATTACCTTCCCGGGTTGGAGCTAACACATTGCGATCGCGGAGGAAACAGTGTAATCACATAGAACAAAAATGGACCTCTCAGATCTTACTCTACGCGATCGCGGAAGGAGCTATGCGATCACATAGCACAAAATAGAACCCCTACAATTTACACTATGTGATCGCGAACTTCCCTATGCGGTCACATAGCATAAACACTTGGACACCACCAGAAGACATCAGATTCTGCAACTTTCCTAAGTCCAAAAACACTCTGACGCCTATCCGAAATCCACCCGAGCCCTAGGGGCTCCAAACCAAATATACACACAACCTCAAAAATATGCTACAGACTTATTTGTGTACTCAAATCACCAAAATAACATCATGAACATCGAATTAAACCTCAAGATCAATACAATTTCTCAAAATTTCTTTAAACATCAAATTTTGCATTTATGGTCCGAATCACGTCAAACGGATTCCGTTTCTTACCAAACTTCACAGAATTGTCTTAAATCACATATAAGACCTGTACCGGGTGCCGGAACCAAAATACAGGCCCGATACCAATATGTTCTAATCAAAATTCATTTTCAAATCCTTTAAACATTTTTCTTTAAAAATTCATTTTCGGGCTTGGGACCTCGGAACTTGATTTTGGGCATACGCCCAAGTCCCATATCTTCCTACGGACCCTCCGGACAGTCAAATCACGGGTCTGGATCCGTTTACCCAAAATATTGACCGAAGTCAAATTAATTCATTTTATAGTCAAAATTTATCATTTTTCACAGATTTTCACATATAGGCTTTCCGGCTACGCGCCCGGACTATACACGCAAATTAAGGTGATGCTAAAAGAGGTTTTTAAGACATCAGAACGTAGAATTTATTTTAAAAATAAGTGATGAAAGGTCATCACAAAAGCTCGTCGGAGATGACGTTTTCTGGGCAAGCATAATACTGTATACATTATATTAAAACTAAAAATGAAGACGAACAAAAACCCGGTCCTCAAATCTTCTCTATAGCATGACCATATCTGTTTGCCTAAGAGGATGAGCCAATAGTGGATGATGACACTAACGACCATGATGATGACGTCGACGATTCTGCTAATTTGAGGGAGAAGAGAAAGGATTGAGAATCTTGCTGATAGAGAGAGAAGGAAAAGAGAGAGAACATAATTAGCGTAATTCATCCCTAAATGGTAGGTATAAATAAATCTATTTTGTTATAAAATAGAAAAGGTAGCAATAAATAATAATATTTTGAAATTATTTTGGTTTATAATAAATAGGATGTAATAATTTGCTATAGGAGGTAAAATTTCTTTAAAAAAATACTTACATTCAGGCCATTTATTAAGTAAATATAGATACATATATTGATAAGTATTATACTTACTTTTTTGGTAAAAATGATAACTTGTCTACTAGTATAGGTTAAAAATTACTAATAATAATAGTAATAAAAAAATCATTACAATATCAGTCTATGTAACTTAAATCATATCTGTTTTAGTCCGTTTCAAAAAATAATAATATATTTAAAAAGTTTAACTTCAAGTTTCTTGTTTTGTTCTTTTATATATATATATATATATATATATATATATATATATATATATAATACAATCTTACCAAGGATTTTTCTTTTTTTCTTTTTTGCTTCTCTTTCCTTCTATTGTCTTATTTTGTCTTTTTGTCTTTTTGAGCCGAGGGTCTTTTGGAAACAACCTCTCTACTCCTTCGGGGTAGGGGTAAGGTCTGCGTACACACTACCCTCCCCAAACCCCACAAGTGGGATTTCACTGGGTTGTTGTTGTTGTTGTTGTTTTCTTCTATTGACAAATCATGGGCTGATCTAGTGCAAAGGCTACGACTCACATGAACCTAATAACTTTTGTGTAGACCCTTTATATTTATACAAAATTATTAAAAGTATAAAAATATTTAGATTAAAACTCAAATCGTTGATTTAATATCATATATATTAACTTGAAATTATTGTAAGAACACATAAGCTTAAATTCTAGATCCGCCTCAAGCTAACTTCGCATGACCCTCTCCCAACAGAAAAGGAAAAATAAGAATACATCTCATTCCCACCGTTGGTATCTCCCAATAATGTTCCTACTAATAATTAATAAAGGTGCAAGAAGTCATTTAGAATTATCCACAAGACGAATTACCACCGAAAGAGGCGGGAAAGGAAAAAGAAGACGAGAGGAGCGGGTCCAGACATGCATAAAACTCCGGCAATACTAGTAAAGAATTTTTACACCGAGAAGATTGAGATATGGGAGACTGTTGATTTACCTCCTGAGAAGAAGACCGTGGGATCAAAGTATAAATAGTGATACAAAGTGAAATTCCAATCAAGTGAAGAATTCGCGAAAAACTCAATACTAGAACATTTATTACTATTTCTCAAAATTGTTTTACATTTCCCGTACAAATACAAAAAAAGAATCCCAAGCTTCTACTAGGAGACCAATATAATAGCTAGCAAAATTTTGACGGAACAAAGTTAATGGATCCGATTAGAGCCACAACCAAAATAAGAAAAGGAAGGAAAATTGAGTCACGTTGGACAAATTGAGTTATCCACTGTTATTTGACATATTTTGACCTGACTCATCTCGATCAAAGTGAGATTTTACTAGGTTGAATCATAATTCGTTTAATCTATTTTGATCCGCCCAAATTTAATTCAACCGGCCCGTTCATTTGTCACCTTAGTTGAGAAGAAGATGAAGAAAGGGGAATAGCGAGGTGGGTCGGTTTCTGGTCACCAGCCATGATAACGACGATCTTTGGAGTCATCTCCACACTTGCACTTGTTTTGTGATCACAATATGCAGATTTCTCCTCGTCATCAGTTGCCGTAGAAGACGACCGTTTACGATAGGAACAAACGAGGAAGAGAAGTGCCACGGCAATGAGTGTTAACGTTAATGCTAAACTTCCAAAAAGGTAAGGAAGTGGAGATTTCCAATGCAACAATGAAGTACTACCATTTGTGCCCATAGTACTACCACTGAAGATGGAGGTTGAGTTTGTGGCTATAGCCCTCATGATTAGATAATTTTCTCAGCTCTCTCTATTTATGTTGAAACTGTGTTATAGCTGAAATAAAAATCTTGAATTGTGTTGGATTTTATAGAGGTGTAGCACCAAACAACTTGCTGCTGTACAAGCACTGTGACAGTGTGACCTATATATGAAATTGCTAAAATGGCACTAGGCTCCAAACAGATTCTCCTGTTGCTTTGCAAATTGCACGACAAAATTTTGATTTTGTTTATTAAGTTATGATGTTTCCAGGAAATTAATTCTACATAGTGGTGATTCCTCCTTTTTTTTTAACGCTTTTCAAAAGGTAGATAAACTTTTGAGGGGCATGATTTTATTTAGTACCTTTTCATTGCTAGCTGCTACTGTTGTTTACTATTTTGTTCTTTAAAACCATATAGTTGTGGAAGGAAGGGACGCTTTATTCATAACGTGATTATATTGCAGGACTGGAAGAAAATATTATTGGCACAAAGTGTTTGCCACTAAGGCACTAACTAATACAAAAGTATTAGGGAGGGTGATCAGGCAAGATACGACGATATTTCAGATTTCCGAAGACATGTCCCTTGATAGTAAGTTGTGAAAGTCGAGTATTAGGATTGTAGGTTAGGACTTAGGAGATAGTTGAGTCTATTTCTACTTGGTACCTATGCGACGCTATTCTAATAAGATTTTTGTCTTAGACTGCTAGTGATTAATATTGTATCTCACTACTCTTTTGTTTTCATAGTGCCCAGGGGTGTACATAGGAATTTTTGTAAGCGATGTTGAAATTTATAGAAGAACTGGAATATAACTTTGATTATCATACTTTTAAATAAGAAATGACTTTAGTCTATTGGTTTTATTGAGTCTTAAGTTAGAAAAGATCCGGAGTTCAATTCTACTTCATCACAATTTTTAATCACAAATGCCCTCTCAAATATTTGCAAAAGAAAAAAAATGCTAAGTTAAGGTTTGTATCTTTGACCTTTTAGAGCAAAATCAAGCACATAACCAACATACCAAAACACAATTTATGTCAAGTGGTGTCATTTTTCCTACTTATCTATTTCCATACAGTATTAATACATATATTTAGTAAAAGATTTCGAAGAAGTGGTATCGCGTGGCACTACTTTGGTAAGCGTGCATCCTCTTATTAGTGTCGGGTCTTTTAATTGGCTATCACTTTTACATTTCATCTATTTTCTTGTCTATATGATGATGTTATTATTCATATGGTCTCTATTATATTTGTGGTATTGATATTGTCTCTTTTCGTTTTCTTGAGTCAATGGTCTTTTAAAAACAATCTCTCTCTGCTTCCTCGGGTAGGGGTAAGGCCGTTGTTGTCGCTGTTGCGCTAACTAATACAAAAGGAGAGAACATGATCATATACTTTCTTTCTTGGACAATGAAGGCCATAAAAAATTTTATTGGAGAAAAATAGTTAGTGATGAAAAAAAACGTCATTAGATAGCTATTTTTTTCACGAAGATTTGAGTTTTTTTTTTAATTAAGAAAAAGGACTTTTCATTAATAAAAAAAAAGTGCCTCATTACCATTCTTTATGAAAAAACGTTTTTGAAGTACTTTGTGAGAAATATTTTATTTTGAAAAGATGTGAGCAAGATCTTTGAAAAAATTTGGGTAAATGCATAAGTACCTTTCTGACCTATACCCGGATTCCCAACTACACAATTTATTTTTGCGAGAAACCTATTACCCCTCTAATTTTTTTTTAAATGGAATAAATACCACCCTAAAACTAGACAACTAAACTCTTGGCAGGTGTTGAACTACACGCGCTGCCACATGTATTTTTAATACTTTTTTTATTCTTTCTTCTTTTTCTTATCCTTTTTTTTTATTTCTTATTATTTTATTTTATTGGTTTATTTCATTCTCTTTTTGTTTTGGTCACCAACGATATAAAATGGTGATCGTCGGAATTTCAAGGACACCATTTTTTTTCGGCAATTTTTTTTTTCCGCTGACATATTTTTACCCTGATTTGGGTGTGTTTTGCTTTATATATATATAAATTTTTCTTGAAAGTGTAATATATGTGTGGGAGGAAGAGAAAAAGAAAGAAAAATGAATATAAGCTGAGAAGACTTTGTCCAGTTAAAATTTCAATACCTCAATTTTTTTCGGAGCGGGAAGGTTTTCCGATGATGAATTTCTTTCCCCCAAATCTGAGTGTATTTTGCTTTGCTTATGAATAGATCATTTTTAGAGTTTAATTTGTATGTGAAAAGGATAGAAATAGGAAAAAGAAAAATAGAATAAATGGAAGAAATACGGTTAGACAAAGTCGCCTGTGAATGAATATCTGCCGGAATTATAGAAGAAACGCTAAAAGAAGGAAAAGAAAAAGACAAAGCGAAAGGAAAATGAAAAGGAAAAGGAAAAGAAAAAGGAAAAGGAAAAGGAATAAAAGGTAAGAAAAAATGGTAAAAAAGCAAAAAGCAAAATCTGAAAATTATTTTTTCTTGCTCTCATTCTCCTTGGGAGAGTGAAATACACACACTCTACCACGCCAGCTTTAAGGGTGCAAATAATTCTACTTTAAAATAGTTTAAGGGGGTAATAAAAATCCCGTAAAAATAGAGTGCGTAGTTAAGAATTTGGATATAGGTCAGGGGGGTACTTATGCATTTTCCCAAAAAAATTTCAAACAGATTTATTATAAGCAAACAGATGTGGTCTAGGGGAATATACCACTTGAAAATAGGGTGTTTTTGTATTTAATAAACCAATGGAATTTTTTTGATAATTACTAATAAACAACTAGACTTTGGAGTCTTAAACGCAAAATCAAAAGTATAGAATCGGCAAAGTGTCACGACCTTAAACCCAGACCCGGTCGTGATGACGCTTCTCGTGAAGACAAGGCCAGCTGACACTTCCCATTTCGGTATTTAACAGTTAAACAGTAAGAAACGGTATGAGCATGATAAAATAATCCAAAGTTTAAGCATATAACAACATAATTTGCGGAATACAACCCAACACAGCTCGATACCGAGGTGTCACTAGTCATGAACATCTAAACAATCCAGAATACTCAAAGAAATATACAGAGTTTAATAAAGTAACTAAGAACATGGAGAATAAGATAGGGAACAAGCTCCGGGCTGCGAATGCCGACAGCTACCTAGAGACTCCTCGGATCCGCCTGAGTTGGAAAGATCAACATTCGGGAGCAGGACCAGATGCGCCTGAATCTGCACACGGGGTGCAGGGAGTAAAGTGAGTACTCCAACTCAGTGAGTAATAATCATAAATAAGGACTGAAAGCAGGAAATCACGTAAAGCACATTTGCAGACTATAATGAATCAGTAAAACCAGTGAAAGATATGTGAAAGTCATTTAACTCGAATTAAACTTCACGAAAATCTTTTTCAACCATTTAAGCAGGTAAATGATAGGCAATTAAGGAAAATATACACATAAAGATTCGCCCCTCGGGAACAATATCAACAAATCCGCCCCTCGGGCAATGTCTTAGAACAATACTAGCCCCTTGGGCTATATCTCACATCACAGTGGGTACCCACGCTCACTGGAGGTGTGCAGACTCTTGGAGGGTCCCCTTACGGCCCAAGCGCAATATCAGGCCATATCGTGACATCATCACTAGGCTCTCGGCCTCATATCAATCAAGCCATCTCGTGGCGTACATGTCTTAGGCCCTCGGCCTCAAATCAAACTCAGTGTTTCCTCACAACATAGGCCCTCGGCCTTACTCAGTCAAAAATCCTCACAAGGCACTCGGCAGTAGTAAAACAGGATTTCTCAGCCCAATTATCATTTAAAAGATCATATAAGTGTTAAAACATAGTAAACATGGTCGAGTATGACAACAAGAAATATATCATGACTGAGTTCAAGTATAAAGTCAAAAACAGTGAGGAAATATCAATAAAAATCCCCGAAGGGTTCAAATAGTTAGCACGAGGCCCAAATATGGCATTCAACCGAAATAATGATGATAGCAAATAGACTTTCAGTCAAATACGCGGTAAAATAGTCATTCGGGATGGACTAAGTCACAATCCCCCAACAGTGCACGACCTCACGCTCACCATCAAGCGTGTGTGTCACCTCGATATAGCACAACGATGTGCAATCCGGGGTTTCACACCCTTATGACATCATTTACAATCATTACTCACCTCAACCCGGTCAAATCTCTAGCTCGCGAAATCTTTGCCCCTTGAATCGGCCTCCACTCGCGTCGAATCTATTCAAAATCAAAATCACGGTGTCAAAATATACTAAGGGAACGAAGCCCAAGCAAAAATAATCAATATACGACACAAATCCCGACCCCCGGGCCCATGTCTCGGAATTCGATAATTTTTACATCAATAGATTCCTTATCTCCCCACGAGTTCATACATATCAAAAGTTCTGAAATCCGACCTCAAATGGTCGGTCTAAGTTTCCAAGCCCTAGTTTCCCCAAACTTTGATCCTTAAATTCCATAAATTACAAGCCTAACCCGTGAAATAATACCATAGAAACGAGTTTTAGGTCCAAAATCATTACCTCAATGAAGTTCCCTTGAAATCCCTCTTCAAAATCGTCCAAAAAAGCTCCAAAGCCGACTTAAAGATGGTGAAATAACTCAAAAATCGCGAAGGACACAATTTATACCTTCTGGCCCAGGCATTTTTGCATCTGTGGCCAATTTACTGCTTCTGCGGTACCGCATTTGCGGTCAACCAACCGCTTCTGCGGTTTTGACTTATGTTCCTCTATTCCGCATCTATGATCCCATATCCGCATCTGCGCCATCGCAGGTGCGGTCCTCCTAACCGCTTATGCGGTTTCCTGCCTACTTCCCAGCTTCCACTTCTGCGATCATTTTCCCGCATATGCGGCGTCGCACCTGTGGTCCCCAATCTGCAGGTGCAGAAATACCAGAAGCAGAAAAATCTGCAACTTTACAAAATTTCAAACTCCTCCGCCAACCATCCGAAATCTCCCCGAGACCACAACCAAAAGCACAAACATATCCCATAACCTTTTTGAACCAATCTTCAAAACACCTCAAACAACATTAAATCAACCAAAACACTTTGTATTCAAGCCTAAGTTTCCAAAAATCTTCCGAATTCTGCTTTTGATAAAAAAACCCAACCAAACCACGTCCGAATGACCTGAAATTTTGCACACACATCCAAAATGACACAACGGAACTATTGCAACTCTCGGAATTCCATTCCAACCCCTATATCAAAATCTCGCCTACCAACTGGAAATTGCCAAAATATCAACTTCGCCAATTCAATCCTAAATGTACTCCGAACCTCCAAAACTCATTGTGATCACGCTCCTAAGTTCCAAATCACCTCTCGAAGCTAACCAAACTATCGGAACTCACATCCGAGCCCTCTAACACATAAATCAACATCCGGTTAACTTTTCTAACTTAAGCTTCCTCAAAAGAGACGAAGTACCTCAAACCTTACCAAATCCACTCTGAACTCGAGCTAACCAACCCGATCACATAAAGAACCGATAGACAAAGCAATAAGAAGCAGAAATGGTAAAAGCGACGCGGTAACTCATAAGGACTGGCCGGGTCGTCACATCCTCCCCAACTTAAACAAATGTTCGTCCTCGAACGAGTCAAGAAACATACCCGAAGCCTCAAACAGGTGAGGATATATGCTCCGCATCTCCTGCTCGGTCTCCCAGGTAGCCTCCTACACGGGCCGACCTCTCCACTGCACTTTCACTGAAGCTATATCCTTTGACCTCAACTTTCGAACCTGACGACCCAAAATAGCTATTGGCTCCACATCATAAGTCAAATCATCATCCAACTGAACTGTGCTGAAATCCAAAACATGAGACGGATCCCCAATATACTTTCGGAGCATAGAAACATGAAATACCGGATGCACACTCGACAAGCTAGGTGGCAAAGCAAGCTCATAGGCCACCTCCCCAATTCTCCGAAGCACCTCAAAAGGCCCAATGAACCGATGACTCAATTTCCCTTTCTTCCCAAATCTCATAACACCCTTCATGGGTGAAACCTTCAACAGAACCTTCTCGCCAACCATGTAGGACACATCTCGAACCTTCCTATCAACATGCTCTTCTGTCTTGACTTTGTTGTACAAAGCCTCTCCTGAATCACCTTCACCCTTTCTAAAGCATCCTGCACCAGGTCTGTCCCTAATAGCCTAGCCTCACCGGGATCGAACTAACCAATTGGAGATCTACACTACCTTCCATACAAAGCCTCATACGGAATTATCTGAATACTCGACTAGTAGCTGTTATTATAAGCAAACTCTGCAAGCGGTAGAAACTAATCCAATGACCCTCCAAAATCAATGACACAAGCACACAACATGTCCTTCAATATCTAAATAGTGCGCTCGGACTTCCCATCCTTCTGAGGGTGAAAAGCTATGCTCAACTAAACCTTAGTGCCCAACTCTCGCTATACAGACCTCAAAAACTGCGAAGTAAACTGAGTGCCCCTATCTGAAGTGATGGAAACTGGGACACCATGCAAATGAAAAATCTCCTGGATATAGATCTCTGCCAACCACTCTGAAGAATAGGTAGTACACACAGGAATGAAGTGCGCGGACTTGGTCAGCCGATCCACAATCACCCAAATAGCATCGAACTTCTTCAAAGTCCGTGGAAGTCCAACTACAAAGTCCATAGTGATCCTCTCCCACTTCCACTCTGGAATATCCATCCGCTGAAGCAAGCCACCCGGTCTCTGATGCTCATATTTCACCTGCTGACAATTGAGACACCGAGCTACAAATCCCATAATGTCTTTCTTCATTCTCCTCCACCAATAGTGCTGCCTCAAGTCCTGATACATCTTCGCGACACCCTAATGAATGGAATACCACGAGCAATGGGCCGCATCCAGAATCAACTCCTGAAGCCCATCCACATTGGGCACACAAATTTGGCCCTGCATCCTCAACACCCTATCATCACCAATGGTCACATCTTTGGCATCATCGTGCTGAACTCTGTCCTTAAGGACAAACAAATGCGGATCATCATACTAGCGCTCTCTGATGTGATCATATAAGGAATATCGAGAAACCATACAAGCCAATACCCGACTGGGCTCCGAAATATCTAACCTTACGAACCGATTGGCCAAGGCCTGAACATCAACCGCAAGAGGACTCTCCCCAACTGGAATATATGCCAAACTCCCCATACTCACTGCCTTTTGGCTCAAAGCATCGGCCACCACATTGGCCTTTCCCAGATGGTACAATATAGTGATATCATAATCCTTAAGCAACTCCAACCACCTCCGCTGCCTCAAATTAAGATCCTTCTGCTTGAACTAGTGCTGGAGGCTATGATGATCAGTAAACACCTCACAAGACATACCATAAAGTAATGCCTCCAAATCTTCAACGCGTGAACTATGGCAACCAACTCTAAATCATGAACGGGGTAGTTCTTCTCATAGGGATTCAACTGATGGGAAGCATAAGCAATAACGCTACCCTCCTACATCAAAATATAACCAATACCAACTCTCGAAGCATCACAATACACGGTATATGAATCTGAAGCTGATGGCAAAACCAACCCTGGAGCTGTGGTCAAGGCTGTCTTGAGCTTCTGAAAGCTCTCCTTACACTCGTCCGACCATACAAATGAAGCACCCTTCTGAGTCAACTTGGTCAAGGGCGATGCGATAGATGAGAATCCCTGAACAAACCAACGATAATAGCCTGCCAAACCAAGAATGCTGCGAATCTCTGTGGCTGAGGATGGTTTGGCCAACTTTGAACGACATCTATCTTCTTCGGATCAACCTGAATACCCCCGCTGGACACCACGTTCCCTAAGAAAGCCACTGAACTGAGCCAAAACTCACACTTGGAGAATTTTGCATAAATCTTCTCCTCTCTCAATCTCTCCAACACAACTCTCAAATGCTCCGCGTGATCCTCCTGACTACGCGACTACACCAGAATATCATCAATGAAGACTATGACAAACGAGTTGAGATAAGGCCAAAACATACTGTTCATCAAATGCATGAACGCTGCTGGGACATTGGTCAGCCCAAAAGACATCACCAAGAACTCATAATGACCATATTGGGTCCTAAAAGTTGTCTTAAGGATATCCGAGTCCCTGATCTTCAACTGGTGATAACCTGAACGGAGATCAATCTTGGAGAACACTCTCGCTCCATGAAGCTGGTCAAATAAATCATCAATGCGAGGTAAATGACACTTGTTCTTAACTGTTACCTTGTTCAATTAGCTATAATCAATGCAGATCCTCATAGTGCCATCCTTCTTCTTCACAAATAGAACTGGCGCACCCCAAGGTGACACACTAGGCCGAATGAACCCTTTATCAAGGAGTTCCTGAAGCTGCTCCTTTAATTTCTTCAACTCCGTTGGTGCCATACGGTATGACAAAATAGAAATGGGATGAGTTCCCAGCACCAAGTCAATACCAAAATCAATATCCCTATCTGGTGGCATGCCCGGTAGGTCTGCAGGAAACACATCGGGAAAATCCCTTACAACTAGAACATAATCAATACTGGGAGTCTCAGCGCCGACATCCCTTACAAAGGCTAGATACGAAAGACAACCCTTCCCAACCATATGTTGGGATTTCAAGAATGAGATCACTCTACTGGGAACATAATCAGTCAAACCTCGCCACTCAATCCGTGGCACACCCGGTATAGCCAAGGTCACTATCTTAGCATGACAGTACAGAATAGCACGACACGGAGATAACCAATCCATGCCCAAAATGACATCGAAATCCACCATACACATTAATAAAAGATCCACTCGGGTCTCCAGACCCCCCAATAGTCACAACACACGACCGGTACACACGGTATACAATAACAGTATCGCCCACCGGGGTAGATACATGAATAGGTGAAACAAGAGACTCACGAGGCATACCCAAATAACGAGCAAAGTATGATGACACATAAGGAAAGTGGAACCGGGATCAAATAATACAAAGGCATCTCTATGGCAGACTGAAACAATACCTGTTATGACAGTATAGAAAGCAATAACATCGGGTCTAGCTGGAATGCATAGAAACGGGACTGAACGCCACCTGATCGACCTCCCCCTCTGGGGCGACCCCTAACTGACTAACCTCCACCCCTAGCTGGCTGGGCGGGTGGTGATGAAGTAACTGGCGCTGAAGCCGCTGACTGACCTCTCTACTGATATGAACTCGCAAGATGATGAGGGCACTGCCTCCACATATGACCCATCTCTCCACACTTATAGTAACTCGCAGGTGTTGGAGAAGGGGACTGAAGGGAACCCCTCGCACCAGAGTGACTAGCAGATGCACCAGGCATAGAAGAGCCCTAAACTGATAGAGCACGGGACGAATTCTGAGCTGGAAGGGCACTAAGTGATGACTGGACTTGATGAGAACTATGAGAACCATGACCCGATGACACCCCACGATAACCTGGGCGAGCTGGCTGAGCATGCCTGAATGGACGGCCTTTGCCGTGCTAAAACTAACCTCTCGAAGGAGTACCACTGTAACTACCAGATCCTCGAGGCCTCTTGGCCTCCCTCTCCTCTCGCTCCTAGTGACGAACAGACTCAATCTCACGGGCAATATCCACAACCTCCTAGAAAGTAGCACCGGTCACCCTCTCTTGGTCATGAGAATACACAGCTGATAAGTGAGGCCATCAACAAACCTCCTAATCCTCTCTCTATCTGTCGGAACCAACCAAATGGTAGGACGAGCTAACTCAGACAACCTTAACTTATACTGCGACACAGTCATCTCTCCCTGATGCAACCACTCAAACTGCCTACGTGGTTTCTCTCTGCGAGATTGCGGCACATACTTCTCCAGAAAGAGAATGGAGAACTGCTACTAGGTAAGGGGTGCTGCACCAACAGGTCTACGCCTCTCAAAAGCCTCCCACCAAGTGAAGGCAGCTCCAGAAAACTGATAAGTAGTGAAAGCGAACCCGTTGGTCTCTAGAATACCCGTTGTACGAAGCATCCTTTGACACTTATCCAAGAAGCCTTAACCATCCTCGCCCTCTGCACTACTGAAGGTCGGAGGTTGAAGCCTACCAAACCTCTCCAATCTACGCTGCTCATCCTCTGGCATGGCAGGAACTACATAGTCCTGAGCAGCTGCAACTGGTTGGGATGGATGTGCCCACGACATCTGAAGCCCATGCATGACCTACTCAGGTGTGCGAGCGGCGGGAGTCTGATTGCCTCCCCCGGCCTGAGAAGTAGCTGCGGCTGTAGTAGCTGAGACCGCTTGAGCGAGGCCAGTGCAAACTGATAGAATAAGAGCCAAGGCCTCCTGAAGACCTGGAATCACAATGGGCACAACTGGTTCCTGAGCTGGTGCTGCTGGAGCGTCCATAACTAGGACCTGATCTTGAACTGGGGCGGCTGGTGGATTTGCAGGTGCTGCCCTAGTTGTTGTACGGGCCACACCTCTACCCCTACTGCGACCACGACCACATCCTCGTCCTCTAGTGGCCACAGCTGGTGGTGCTGGTGGTCATCCATCCTGACCGGTAGTGTGTGTCCTCACCATCCATAAGAGAATAGAATAACAAAAGTTTAGTACTCGGATCAACAAATTCGCACGACAAGAATTTCAAGAATATGAAGTTTTTCCTAAAGGTTCTACAGCCTCTCGAGGATAAATACAGACGTCTCCGTACCGATCCGCGAGACTCTACTAAATTGCTCATAACTCGTGAGACTTATACAACCTAGGCTTTGTTACCAACTTGTCATGACTCTAAACTCGGACCCGGTCGTGATGGCGCCTCTCGTGAAGACAAGGCCAGCCGACACTTCCCATTTCGGTATTTAACAGTTAAACAGTAAGAAACAGTCTAAGCATGATAAAATAATCCAAAGTTTAAGCAGATAACAACATAATTTCTGGAATACAACCCAACACATCCCGATACCGGGGTATCACTAGTCATGAGCATCTAAACAATCCGGAATACTCAGAGAAATCTATAGAGTTTAATACAGTAACTAAGAACATAAAGAATAAGATAGGGAAGAAGCTTCGGGCGGCGAATGCCGAAAGCTACCTAGAGACTCCTCGAATCCTCCTGAGCTGGAAAGATCAGCACTCATGAGCGGGACCAGATGCGCCTGAATCTGCACATGGGGTGCAGGGAGTAAAGTGAGTACTCCAACTCAGTGAGTAATAATCATAAATAAGGACTGAAAACAGGAAATCAGGTAAAGCACATTTACAGACTATAATGAAACAGTAAAACCAGTGAAAGATATGTGAAAGTTATTTAACTCGAATTAAACTTCACGAAAACCTTTTTCAACAATTTAAGCAGGTAAATTCCAAGCAATTAAGGAAAATAAACACATAAAGGTTCGCCCCTCGGGCACAATATCAACAAATCCGTCCCTCGGGCAATATCTCAGAACAATACCAGCCCCTCGGGCTATATCTCACATCACAATGGGTACCCGCGCTCACTGGGGCTGTGCAGACTCCTGGAGGGGCCCCTTACGGCCCAAAAGCAATATCAGGCCATCTCATGGCATCATCACTTGGCTCTCGGCCTCATATCAATCAAACCACCTCGTGGCATACATATTTCAGGCCCTCGGCCTCAAATCAAGTTTAGTATTTCCTCACAACATAGGCCCTCGCTCTTACTCAGTCAAAAATCCTCACAAGCCACTCGACAGTAGTAAAACAACATTTCTCAGCCCAATTATCATTTAAAATATCATAAAAGTGTTAAAACATAGTAAACATGGCTGAGTATGAAAACAGTGAAATATATCATGACTGAGTTCAAGTATAAAGTTAAAACGGTGAGGAAATATCAATAAAAATCCCCGAAGGGTTCAAATAGTTGGCACGAGGCCCAAATATGGTATTCAGCCCAAATAATGATGATAGCAAATAGACTTTCAGTCAAATACGCGGTAAAATAGTCGTTTGGGACAGACTAAGTCACAATCCCCAATAGTGCATGACCCCACGCTCTCCATCAAGCGTGTGCGTCACCTCGATATAGCACAACGATGTGCAATCCGGGGTTTTATACCCTCAGGACATCATTTACAATCATTACTCACCTCAATCCGGTTAAATCTCTAGCTCGGGATTCCTTTGTCCCTCAAATCGGCCTCCACTCGCATCGAAACTATTCAAAATCAGAATTATGGTGTCAAAATATGCTAAGGGAACGACGCCCAAGCGAAAATAATCAATATACGACATAAATCTCGAAATTATCAAAACCCGACCCCTGGGCCAAAGTCTCGGAATTCGACTATTTTTACATCAATAGATTCCTTATCTCCCCACGAGTTCATATATATCAAAAGTTCTGAAATCCGACCTCAAATGGTCTTCAAATCCTCCATTAAAGGTCTAAGTTTCCAAGCCCTAGTTTTCCCAAACTTTGATCCGTAAATTCCATAAATTACAAGCCTAACCCATGAAATAATACCATAGAAACAAGTTTTAGGTCCAAAATCCTTACCTCAATGAAGTTTCTTTGAAATCCCTCTTCAAAATCATCCAAAAAGCTCCAAAGCCGACTCAAAGATGGTGAAATAGCTCAAAAATCGTGAAGGACACAATTTATACCTTTTGGCCCAGGCATTTTCGCATCTGCGACCAATTTACCGCTTCTGCGGTACCGCATTTGTGGTCAACCAACCGCTTCTGCGGTTTTGACTTACATTCCTCTATTCCGCATCTGCGATCCCATATCCGCATTTGCGCCATCGTAGGTGCGGTCCTCCTAATCGCTTTTGTGGTTTCCTGTATACTTCCCAGCTTCCGCTTCTGCGATCATTTTTCTGCATATGCGGCGTCGCACTCCTGGTCCCCAATCCACAGGTGCGGAAATACCAGAAGCAGAAAAATCTACAACTTCACAAAATCTCAAACTCCTCCGTTAACCATCTAAAATCACCCCGAGGCCACCGGGACCTCAACCAAAAGCACAAACATATCCCATAACCTTATTCAAACTTATACCAATCTTCAAAATACCTCAAACAACATTAAATCAACCAAAACACTTCGGATTCAAGCCTAAGTTTCCAAAAATCTTCCGAATTCCGCTTTTGATAAAAACCCAACCAAACCACGTCCGAATGACCTGAAATTTTGCACACACATCACAAATGACACAACGAAACTACTGCAACTCTCGGAATTCCATTCCGACCCCTACATCAAAATCTCACCTACCAACCGGAAATCGCCAAAATATCAACTTCGCCAATTCAAGCATAAATCTACTCCGAACCTCCAAAGCTTATTCCGATTACGCTCCTAAGTCCCAAATCACCTCCCGAAGCTAACTGAACCATCAAAACTCACATCCGATCCCTCTAACACATAAGTCAACATCCAGTTGACTTTTCCAAATTAAGCTTCCTCAAAAGAGACTAAGTGCCTCATACCTTACCAAATCCTCTCCGAACTAGAGTTAACTAACCCGGTCATATATAGAACCGATAGACAAAGAAATAAGAAGCAGAAATGGGGAAAACAAAGTGGTAACTCATGAGAGGACTGGACGGGTCATCACACAACAACAACAACAACAACAACAACCCAGGAAAATCCCACAAGTGGGGTCTGGAGAGGGTAGTATGTACGTAGACCTTACCCCTACCCCAAAGGGGTAGAGAGGCTGTTTTCGAAAGACCCTCGGCTCAAGATAATAAGAAAAACTAGAAAAACAAAAGGGGAGAATATTAGTTTCACCATAGAGATCATAGGAAAAATAGGAACCTAAAATGCATAAGAAAAATACAAGACAAAAATGATGGCTAGTAAATAGATCTAGCACCGAAAAGAGAAAATATTAAGACACGACAATGCCCCTAGTAATTTTCGATTAAAACCTTACCATACTAGGCTCACAATGGAAAACTAGCTCCTAGCCTACAACTGTAATACTCGACCTCCACAAATTTCTATCAAGTGTCATGTTCTCGGAAATCTGAAGTTTCGCCATATCTTGCCTGATCACTTCTCTCCAATACTTCTTAGGCCGCCCTCTACCTCTTCTCGTGCCCTCTACAACCAGCCGCTCAAACCTCCTCACTGGAGCATCTGGGCTTCTCCTCATTACATGCCCGAACCATCTGAGCCGCGCTTCTCGCATCTTGTCATCAATGGGAGTCATGTGCACCTTCTCCCGAATATGATCATTTCTAATCTTGTCCATCCTGGTGTGCCCGCACATCCACCTCAACATTCTCATTTCAGCTACTTTCATCTTTTGGATATGTGAGATCTTAACAGGCCAACACTCTGCCCCATACATTATGGCCGGTCTAACCACCGCTTTATAGAACTTATCTTTGAGTATTGTTGGCACTCTTTTGTCACACAAAACTCTGGATGCTAACCTCCACTTCATCCATCCTACCCCAATACGGTGTGCGACATCTTCATCAATCTCCCCTCCCCCATGGATAACTGACCCACTGTACTTGAAGCTTCCTCTACTTGGGATAACCTGTGATTCAAGCCTCACATCCACGCCCACTTCCCCTGGCTCAGTGCTGAAAATACACTCCAAGTATTCCGTCTTCGTTCTACTCAGCTTGAAACCTTTAGACTCAAGAGTATGTCTCCAAACTTCCAGTCTCTCGTTAACATCGGTTCGTGACTCATTGATCAGAACTATGTCATCGGCAAATAGCATGCACCATGGTACCTCCCCATGTATATGGTTTGTTAACGCATCCATCACCTGGGCGAATAAGAATGGACTGAGCGCAGAGCCTTGGTGTAACCCCATTTCAACCGGAAAGTGCTCAGAGTCGCCTCCTACCGTCCTAACCCGAGTCTTAGCCCCATCATACATGTCCCTAATCGCCATAATATAGGGAATCGGCACACCTTTTGCCTCCAAGCATCTCCATAAAACTTCTCTAGGATGCTATTGAAAAGAGCCAAATATACCCTTATACTTTTGAAAATGGTCTAAGAATACCCTTCGTTATACTATTGGGTTGTTTAAATCCCTGTCATCATACTTTGGAACAAAAATACCTTTATTTTGGATGGAGTGCCATGTGGCAGCACCAGATTAAAATGATCTATTTTTTTACCCGATCCGTTTTAAAGATACCCACCACCCGAAGCAATTTTCACCCTACTTAAAAATACAACCTATCGTAAAAACCCCTCAATTCTCACTATCACTCATTAAAAGTCAAAAGAATGCACCACTATTTTTAAGTGGGATGAAAATTGGGTCGGATGGTGGGTATCTTTAAAACGAATCGGGTCAAAAAAAGAAATGGATCGTTTTAATCTAGTGCTGCCACGTGGCACTCCATCCAAAATAAGGGTATTTTTATTTCAAAGTATGACGGTCTGGGTATAGATAATTCAATAGTATAATGAGGGGTATTCTTAGATCATTTTCAAAAGTACGGAAATATATTTGGTCCTTTGCCGATATAGAATTTGAAGCAAGCTATTGAAGTTTGTCAAACTCGTAAGTTAATTAGATGTTAATGCGCCCTTGTAATCTTAGTTACTTAATGTGGACAAAAGAAATCACAGTTCATGAGCCACTAGTGTTAAAAAACCTTAAGTCTAATCAGGGTCGGCCTAAGGGCCAAGCAAGTAAAGCACTTGCTTAGGGCCCTTATTTGTAGGGCCCCAAAATTTTCTACAGTTAATGTATTTTGTCCTTTATTTTAACAATATTAAGTATTTGAAAAGAAAAAAAAATGCAAGTTTCAAGGAAAAGAGGCCGTTGGGGAACAATTGAAAAAGGAATATATTTTTGCGATGGAAAATTTTAGAAAATAATGTACCCAGCCTAACTCTTAAACCATTATCACAAACGCGTTGGGAAAGTCGTATTGAAAGTATTAAAGCAATACAATTTCAAACTCCACAAATAAGAAATACTCTATTGAAATTAGTAGAAGCTAGTGAGGATCCAAAAACTAAAAGTGAAGCTAGTTGTTTAGCAACTTGTGAGATTGAAATTTTTGAATTTTTACTGGGTATGACTATTTGGTATGATATACTATTTGCAGTTAATTCAGTTAGCAAACATTTACAATCAAAAGATATGCATATTGATGTTGCCATAGATTAATTTAGGGGTTTGATTTCTTTTTTCAAAAAATATAGAGAAGAAGGATTTGCAACTATCATGATTTCTGCTAAGGAAATTGCCTCAGCGGAAAGAAGCTTTTCAAAATTAAAACTAATAAAATCTTACTTAAGATCAATAATGTCTCGAGAGAGATTAAATGGATTAACTATATTATCAATTGAAAAAGAATTATTAGAAGAAATCGATCATAAACAAATTATTAATAATTTTGCATCTCAAAAAGCTAGAAAAATAAATTTCAAATAAAATTATGAGTTTTCTTCTGCAACAAAAATTTTAGGGCCTCTCAATAAAGTTCGGCTTTAGGTCACAAATTTGAGCCGCCCCTTAATCTAATTATAATGTTTCCCTCTTTTTCCAATTTCTACTTCAAAAACTTACGTTTCCGAGCCACCGCATTCCACCAACTCCATCATAGATGCTTATCATAGATTTGGAAACTTGAGGTCTGGGATTAAAATATTTAAAGGAATCATTCTCATATATTGACATTTTAAATTTGATCAAGCATAAATATGTGACATTCTTAAATTATACTCATTCCGTCATCATGTTTGTTTTGAAGATTCAAACGGCAAAGAATATTTTGACACATATCCCCTCGTAGAGTTTGGATTCGAGAGTCAATTTTTTTAATTTTAACCGCATATTTGAGTATAGAATTTTTAAGTTTAAAACAAACAATTTATTTATTTGAAAACTATATAAAAAGTATTATAAGTCATAATAATTAATAATTTAAAATAATTAAAAGGCATATAAAAAAATTATAATATAAAAATTATTCCTTTGATCCTCAAAAGTTGAATTGTGTCATTCTTTGTGGTACAAAAAGAATAATAAAAATATGAAAATGAGAGATGATAAGAGTTATTTCACATGTCCCTTCAACATTATTCTAGTAAAAGATCGGCTTTATATATGAATGGAGTCTCAACGTGTTCCAACAAGAATAAATGGGAATTATAAGTTTAAATAGTTTCCCCATAGTACATGAAAAAATGTTAATCTTTAGTGCAAATTAAAAAGGAAAAAAAATGTAATAGAAAATTGGAAGGAGAAAGCATTTGTTATTTAAAGCTAATTGAGCTAAAAAAGAAATTTAAAGAAGGTAATCAGTGAACTAATACTTTAAAATTACAAAACGGCAATCATTCGATTTGGGTCAATAAGTCAATTATCATCAACTTAATGGAAGACTAGATTATGTGTTCGAGTTAATTATAAATATAGTTTAATTTAAAAATGGAGAAGTGGGCTTCATACATGCCACAGAAAGTGATGTAAAAAAGAACAATTCATTTCTATGCCTTCCACCGAAAAGAAAAGTTGGAATGGTTTACTACATTTAATTAATTTACTTCCCACATTTTCCATGAAATTCATACTGCTTCTTTACTTACTTCGTTTTCCATTTCAAACTTCTCTCCTATTCTTTCTAACGCACGGAAATATGGCATGACCCATTAACCTAATCCATTATCGTTTAATTAAATGTATTTTGGATCCTCTTTGTCAAACTTGACAGTCTAATTCACATATGTAGTTTTAAAATACTAATTAAGGTTACAGACTTCAATTAAAGTACTAGAGAAAATGCCATGGTTTAGACGTAATGCACAATTTTTTTAACGTAGTACTTAATTTTAACCGATGAGGTGCTTGTAATTAACAAATTTGAATTTCACAGTGCTACTTAAAAAAAGAGAAGAATGGGATTAACCCTGATATTACGTGAAAAAATAGTTCCTAGGATGTTTGCCCACAATGCTTTGTTTACAAATATCGGAGAAATTGCCAAAACTTCTGTCCTTCCAAATATTTTCTTTGCTGCTCAGAGGTCCGCCACCTGGTTCAGCTCTTTGAAATTATCTCCTAGCTCTGGATTCTCCAATTGCTCCATCAATGACCTGCATTAAAAAATAGCAGAGTTATAATGGAGGTTTTCCCTCGTTTAGTTTCCTTACAACTTGTTCAGAATCAGTGCCGATTTGTAGAGGTGTGAAGTTATATCAAGGGCTATCTTAAGATCTTGCGAGAGTGCATGAACTTCAGCCTCTATACTGGTGGTATATGGTACACCCCTTATGCTTCCTAGCACACAGTCACCCCTGTTGTTCCTGAAGACTCCCCCAGCCCCTCTCACTCCTGTTTTGTGGCAAGCAACCCCATCTGTGTTTAGCTCATAGGATCCATTAGGTGGAGGCTCCCATTTAATGTGTATTGCAGTGCTTTTCCCTTTATCCATGTGGTGGACAACAACATGATAATACTCAGTAGCTCTAGCAATGGTTTGTCTAACATAGGTACAATTTTTCTTTTTGTCAAAGACATTATTGTTTCTACTGAGCCATAAACTCCAAAAGCAGAAAGGCATGAGAGATTTCAAGTCAATAACATCATTGAAGTGCATGTTCTTGACCTTGTGCCATGTTTGTACCCAATGAACCATTGAAAACTTAGGTATGGATGACAAACCTAGTTTGTACACTTCTGTGATAGGATAGCCAGAATGTTTTTGCATTGATGTATTAAAAAAATGTGATTTATGTCTTGCACTCCAGAAGAGAAAAAAATAATATATTGGGCTTACATTTAAGCCAATGTTGTTTAGATGGTTAGCAGTAGGAAGTCTGTTATGTTGCATCATCCAATTGAATATTTTTATCTTATTAGGGAATTTTAGTTTCCAAATCCATCCAAAAGAGTCATCTTGGCTATTACTGGGGTTTAGCTCAGAACTAATGAGGTTATAGGCTGATTTAGAGCTAAAAGTCCATCTCCATTGATGATAACAACATGATAGGGGTCCAAAAATTACTAAAGAAAATCAAGAAATATGCGGAAGCTAAAAGAAAATAAAGAAACAAAAAGGACGGAAAGTAAAGATAGATTGAATTCAAGAAAGAGTTTCTTGAATTCAAGAAGTCTATTCTTGAAGTTGAATCTTAACAACAACAACTAGCTAACGAAAAACTAATCGCCTTTGATAAAACATTAAAAATAAGAGATAGATTGTGAAACCCGGCCCTTTAGAATAACAAGAACAACAATAAGCTTGAACTTATAATCTTTCTTGAATACTTAGAAGTGATCTAAGATTTCAAAAAGAATTCATCTTACCACCTTAAGTTGAGTCTTGAAAGTTGAAGAATAAATCCAAGAATAGTCACACACAAGAGTGCAAGAAACATCTCACAATTTTTATTGATATTGTCAATAATCTATCTCTAAATTCAAAGAAGATACCCCTTTATATAGGGAGAGGTCACGAAATTGAACCTAAAAGACAGGAAATAAAGTCCTAAACTACTTTGGACAACAAGTCCAACTACCTTAGGAAACAAAATACTAGGAAATAAAAATCAAGCCCATCTTGGAAAGTAACTCCAACAATCTTAGGAAAGGGAAAACATAACCTTAACTATCAAGGAAAGCAATAAATCTAGTACCAAAATATATGAAAATAAGTTAAAATCAATCTAAGATAGGATCTTGAAAGTCCAAACCAATCTTGGGTAGGATCTTGGAAATCTTGAGGGCAACTTGCAAGCAACTTGGCACCAACTTCTAGCACGCTTATTTTACCTTTCTTGGAAATCAAGTAAGTCCTTTTATATTATAAAAAAGTGGCTTTATGTAGAATTTTTTTGGGCTGAAAGTTTGGACACATTTTAGGCGCCAAATAGGTCCAACAGTGGCCTGATTTGGACCTTCTTCAAAGGATGTCTCTTGGTATCCAATACTTCTCTTCTTGGACATAAATTTGGGCCATCAAACAATTATAACACCTAGCCAATTCACATCCTTTATCCTTGAGTTCTTCCTTCCAATTAACAACTTCTTTATTTATACTTGAAGTCTAATCACCTTATTTTGTAACTCTTTAGCTTGACATCTTGTTAAGGACCCTCTTTGACATTTCAAAACTTCATCATTTCCCTTGAATAGATTTGATCTTCCTAGGATTCTATAAATTGAGATTCCAAATAAGTTTATCCTTAGAGCTACTAGAAGCGGGGATGAAGGTGGAGTGGATAACATTTTTAATATCCATGGGGATGGGATAGTGAACAACATCCATGTTCTATCCCCCATTGTGGATGATGTAGCTTATCTTTAGGGTCAAGTCAGAGCTTTGCCAAGGCCCATCAAGGATTGAGATTATGGGTTGTATATTGGGGATCCAGTTATCAGGAAAGAAGTTGACTCTATCCCCTTTACGGACTACACATCTAGAAGCCTTAATACATACCTTACATCCTTCTTGAATGCATTGCCAAGTCTTAGTCTTAGGTTTAGCCCTAGCCTGGCTACTACTAGTATGCTTACCTATTAGGACCCTCGCCTACATTGAGTCCTTGTTCTGGTATAATCTCCAATCTAGGCTAGTCAAGCTGGCTCTATTTTTCATTTGGGCTTGCTGAAGACTAAGACCCCCCCCCCCCCGTTCTTTGGCTTAGTAATTGTATCCCATTTGATCATGTGTAGTTTCTTTTTCTCAGCTGTTATTCCCCATATAAAGTTTCTTTGTATTTTGTCTATCTGATTGATGTGGGAGGGTAGTTTTATATAATTCATCACATGGCTGGGATACTTTCCATGCATGCTTTTGCCAAGATTGTACAACCAACCATGTTTAACATCTTAGTTTTCCAGCCAGCCAGCCTAGTGTTCATGCTATGAATAATGAATTGAATGTCTCTGTTTCTAGGCCTTTTATGCAAAATGGGAAAACATAGGTACTTACAAAATTCATAGCTTTTTCTAATTCCTAGTGGTGAGCTACAACTATTGGCCCAATCCTCCTTACAATTAGCTGAGAAGATAACCTTGGATTTCTAGAAGTTAACCTTTTGGCCTTAGGCATTGCTGAACTCATCTAAGGTTGCCAAGATAGCATGACAGTTCTTCTTATTTGCTCTATCAAAGAGGGTGCTATCATCAGCAAAGAAAAGGTGGGATATTTTGGGCCATTCCTATTTTTGGTAATTAGTAGCCAGTCCTTTCTCAAGACTGCTTGGTCAATAATCCTAGAAAGTCTTTCCATACAAATAATGAAAAGGTAAGGGGAGATGAGGTCACCCTGGTTGATTCCTCTAGTAGGTTGAAAGGCTCAACTTCGATTCCATTGACTAGGATGGATATGGAGATGGAAGATATATAGGAGAGGATCAAATTGGTCATTTTAGGTGGAAACTTAGAGAACATTAGGGAGAGTCATTAATGAAGGACTACTCAAGTCTATCAAAGGCTTTTTCTAAGTCAATCTTCAGGACCATGTTAGCATTTTTACCTTTTATCTTTTGAAAGTGGGTGATGTATTCTTGAACAATTATGGCATTATCAACAGCCCTCCTGTTTGATAGGAAACTGGCCTGTGTGTGGCCAATTGTGGTCTGTAGTAAGGGTTTTATCCTATTTACTATGATCTTAGTGACAAACTTGTACATTGTGTTACACAACCCAACTGGTGTAAAGCTCTTAAGCATAGTAGCATTTTGACATTTAGGGATAAAGCACAGGAAAGTCCTATTAATTTCAGGTAGCATGGTTGAAAAGGTAAATACCTTCTGACAAAAGTTGTTGACTTGGGTAGAGAGAATGTTCTAGTATTTTTTGTAGAAGAATGAGTGTATCCCATCATGCCCAGGTGCCTTAAAGAGTTTGAAGGATTCCATTACCTTCTTAATTTCAGAGTACCTAAGAGGTTATTCTAAGGATGCTCTTATGCTATCAATAAGGACTAGTGGGGTGTCCTCACAGTAGCTGCTTTTGTAGGTATATATGACATGGGATGTGGTGAAAAGGTTTGCAAACTACCCTCTAGTGGCTTGTTTGATGAGCTAGGGGTCTTTGATTTGATTACCTACTTCATCTGTTAAGCTTAGGATCCTATTTCTCCTTCTTCTGTTAACGGTAGTGGTGGGAAAGAATCTAGTGTTGGCATCTCTTTCACACAACCATCTTATTCTGGATTTGAACTTCCAAAAGTCCTCCCCATTCTTAAGGATTGTTGAGAACTCAGCTTAGATGATTCTACGTCCTGGAGGTAAGTACCGAAAGGATATGCATTAGATCTTTAAATACCATTGAGCCTAGCTAAAACGTGCTTCTTCTTGTGAAATATGTTTCTAAAGACATGCCTATTCTAGGTGGTCACATTAGTTTTAAAAGTGTTTGTATCCCCCAAAAGATCATTTATGGAATAGAAGCTATTATAAACGATGGAAGGGAATTCAGGGTAACTACACCATATAGGCTCTAATCTAAAAGGCCTCTTATGATCATTGTGATGTTGACTAGTAATGGTGAGTAGTAATGGGCAGTGGTTAGAGTAGGTCCTAGGGAGATGGGTAACTGTTGATTCAGGGTATGACTCGATCCAGTCATTAGTGGAAAATCACCTATCCAGCCTTTCTAGGATAAGGTCTTGCCTATTGGTGTATCTTTTATTAGACCAAGTGTATTTAGAACCCTTGAAGCCTAGGTCAACTAGTCTACAATGGTTCAAAAAACTCCAGTATCATGTGCTTAGAAGTATTATTAATGCTCTTACCACCAAATTTGACTCTGGATTTTACGACTTCATTAAAGTCTCCTCCTATAAGACATCTACCTTTATAAACAGAGGCCATATCCTTAAGGGGCTACCATAATCTTTTTCTATCATGAATGTGGCTACTAGTATAAATAGCATAGACTAGCCATTTTGAGTCATCAAGGGTTACCTTAACCATGACATGGACACCCTGGAGTGTGTTACAAACTTCCTCTAGCTTCACTGGGTCATCCTTCCACATAACATCAATATCCCTAGATTGCCCTATGACAAGGGACTAAAACTGGGTTGTGAACTGGAGCTCAACCGTCAGGTGTGTATGATCAGCCATTCTTGTCTCAAGGAGAACAAGAACATAAGGGGTTTTCATGGTCAAGTACAGCTTGACCATGGAGGCATAGTGCCTGCGGAACTCAACACTATTGGCTCCCCTCGCATTCCATATTATGAAATTCATCAATAATGGATTTTGAGATGGGGCTTTCCTCTTGAGGCCTTTCCCCTTTCCCACAAGGGTTGCTTTCACTCTTTCCAGCACAAGGCTTAGGGCTACTGCCGAGTTCCTTGAGTTTGGATATGATGGAACTCTGAGATTTAGTTTGCAAGTTGTGAGTTGTCTAGGGCAGAGAGCAATAAGCATTTCTCCGAATGGCTCTTTGAACTCGATCTCCTGAGTTTCTTGCATGAGGAGTATTCTTGTTTTTGGGACTCCTAGTTTTTCCAGAATGTTTTCTATATTTACATTGGACTCCATTAGGTACACTAGGGTCTTCTTCTTGTCTTTGATTAGCTGGTCCATTGCCATCGATTGAGTCAGGGTTTAGGGGACCGGCTGGTTTAGCTAAAGCCACATGGTGAATGCATGTGATGAGAGTGGTGTGTTTAGGTCCATAAATGGAAAAAGGACATTGTTTGGCATAATTGCCCTATCAGATTATTGAGCTCCTCCAGTGACAGAGGTTGTTGGGTACCTATATAATGGGCTTGGAGGAGGGTGGATAGCCAGAATTGGTGGCCGAAGTTTGACAGGTCTTGGTAAAGAAGGTGGATCGCTAGCCTTACAAGGTGATGTGGGTCCTGGATGGTGATGGATATTAAAACTGGCCAAACCATCATTTGTAGAACTTGCAAGTGGCCCTGCAGTGCCATATCCAACCAAGATTCCAGCATCAAGTCCGGTGGTAGTGGAAGGGTTGACATCGTTAGGGTGGTGGTGTTCTGTTAGTTGCTGGGGATATTTGGGTTCACCATTGAGAGGGGTTTCCTTGGGTAGTTCACTGGTTACGCTTGAAATCAAAGGCATCTCTTTAGTTGCATGATTATTATCCATTTAGAGGCTGTTGGATTTCGTGCTGGGACTTTTGAAATCTTTTCTCAATCTTGAGGGATTGACACTCAGTGTGATTTCACAACTCAGAGGGTGTATTTGATTTTTTCCAGGAAATTGATTACCTCTATTGAGAGAGATGCAATCGGAGAGGGTGTGTGGGTGAGTAGAGTATGGGTTTGGGGTAGAACTAGGATGGGTAACTGTACATAAGAGTGGGCCCACATTTTCATTTTTTTTGGATTTGCTGGAGCATAATTTCCCAAATCGCGCGCGCCTTCAAACTTTGGGAGATTACTAGATTTTGGGGGGAGGGGGTAGCGGTTAAGATTTAGGTGGGGTCCACCTCTTTCCCCTCTCACTAACATGTAGTTTTAGTAGGTTTTTGGGGGGATCTCATTTTTCCAAAAAAGGATCTTTCATCATTGGGTCAGATGTGTATAATTGCCTCTTTAACCTAGTGTATTTTTGTTGTGGCTAGCATATGTATTGCCCGTACTAGTGCTTGGTATTGGGCCATTTTGGGATAGGTCGATTTTTTGGCCCACCTATTTGCCCCTTTTGGTTGGGTTTGATGGCTGCATATTGAGTCTCATCGCATATGTAGTCCTCCCCGTATTTGGGCTACGTTCACCAAAATCCATGACCAAATTGTGGTTGAGATCAAGGACGTACCTAAGGAGGTATTGAACCTCTTTACCTGGGTATTGGATTCATCTCGCAGTATCTGTTGCTTCTGATTATGGGGTTGAGTACCGTTTGTTGGATTTTGTCAGTATTTGGATAAAGGGACAGTGCGCCATTGTGAGCTTTGGTGCTTTATCGTAGCATTGCTACTGGGGCCGCCAATGGGTGAAACTTGACGGTTTTCTTTAGTGGGAATGGAAATGAACTCATAGCTCCTCAGGATGTGACCAATTCTCCCACATACCGTACATATTATCCCTTCCTCTTTGTACACGACTGATTGGTTATGGGTACCAATAATGACGTTCGTGGTTACTGGGATATCTAATGGAACCTACACGCATATTCTGGCATACCTGCCTCTTAGTGTAGAAGAGATGCGAGTATTAATCTTTATGGTTTACCCACTTTGTTGCCCACCTATTTTAGTATTGATTTGTCCTAGAATTCCGTTGGCAACTGTGGGAGTCGTATCCAAACCGCCGTTCTGGCTAACTTTGATTCTATGGGAATAAAGTTTGGTTCCCATCTGCGGATTCATAGGAAGTGCCCAACTACAAATCATGGCCCTCGCTCAAGACCTTGCTCATGCTCTCCTCCATAATGAATTTGGCAATGAAGAAGTCCCATCCTGGATCAATTAGGGTGAGACGTGGTTCGTTTGGTTTCCATAGGTTGGAGAGTTAAGCCTTTAGTAGATGGTATGAGATTTTTCCCCAAACAGTTTGATAATCAAGGAGTATTTCCAAGGTTTGTAGAGCCTTATTTTGTCTTCAATCGACAATGGGATTGGTATGTTCCCCGGGTTTATTTCAAAAACCTGTGTTTTGCAGCCCGGATTGGTGTGGATCATAGCTTGTTGAGGATACTAGATTTTTTTTCCTAGAAGGACTTCCTTGAAGGAATTTTTTACAGTGTTGTCCTCATACATAGTAGTGCTTGGGTCTAAGGTTGATATATCAGGGGGTTCCAGTGGTTTTTTGATGGGTGGATATCTATTTGGGAGGGGGGATGAGGCAATTCCTGGGTGGCTGTATGGTTAGTTTCGAGTTATAGAGAGGTTGTATGGTTAGTTACAAGTTAGAGAGAAGTTGGAATTTCTCTATCCTTTTTCTCCCAAAGTTGCTACTAATGTATGGTTCATGCAGTGCCCAATCGTAAGGGATTTTACAAGTTAGACAAAACTAGCAACTTGATTAGAGTCGAACATGCCAAAATATAAAAGGGTATTACCACTTTTAGCCTGCATTAGAAACTATTTACATTTGATAGCTGAAAAAGTGTATAAAATTTGTATATAACATACAAAATTTATATATAGACCAAAAATATATATTTTTTCTGCTATTTTTTTGAGAGCGGTTATACAATGTCATTTTTTCAAAGATAAATCTTGTTTCATCTATAATGGCGACGTAGACGACGTTAGCCTTACTTTACAAATATTAGATTAGGGAACAAGAAAAAATGGAAGGTTGTAATCTGTGAATTGGAAGAATGAATAGGAACGAAATTCTTCTAAAAGGTAATTAATTGTCACGACCCGGAATTTCCACCCTCGGGACCGTGATGGAGCCTAACATCACACTTGCTAGGTAAGACAACGTTAGAGTTTATTTAACCAATTTTCTTTACATTTCAGTGACTAAAAATAACCAAGCCAAAACAAGTAGAAATAAATGCGGAAGTAAGTAAATAGCGACATTGTTTACATACTATTACCAATACTATTGCCATTACTACCCAGAATCCTGTGTCACAATCCACGAACACAGTATGATTTTCTACAAACATCGGTTTGAAAGAAATTACAACTATTTTGGAAATAAAGAAACAGTAATATAGAGATGTATAAGGGGACGCCAGTAGGACTACCTTCAGTCTCCAAACTGTGTAACCAAAAGCCAATCTCTCAATCAACCACTACCTGCTCCAAAATCTGCATAGAAAGTGCAGAGTGCAGTATCAGTACAATCGACTCCATGTACTGGTAAGTGCCAAGCCTAACCTCAACGAGGTAGTGACGAGGCTACGGTGGGGCAATTACAACATAACCTACATACAATGTATACTAAAAGCAGAAAGAAGAAAGGAACGAAATAAAGCAGACCTTGCAAGGAATGAATACTGAACTCAAGTATCTTATCAGTATCCAGCTATATCCAATCCTTAAGTGAAATGTAAAACTACAGAATTACTTATACAGTAGAAGAAAGATACATAAACATATAAACTGATGTGGTGCGCGTCCCGATCCCACCATATAATCAATATAAATATTCACCCTTGTTACTCTATATCAATCCACCCTTATTCCTCCTGTAGCGGCATGCAACATGATTCCACCATATAATAATAATAATTCACCTTTATTCCTCCTTAATATATCACCCTTGTTCCTTCTGTTGCGGCATGCAACCCGATCCCACCATATCAGTATCAATTACTCAATAAGAACAGAAATTTCACAATTTAACTTAAATCTCTCCGCAATATTTAAACCTCAAACCAAAGCAAACGGAAAGCTTGTACATTATGAAACTTCACACAAATAACACTACTCAGCGAAACCAGTCCAATATATATCATAAAACACTAATAAACCAGCTTAAGTCGATAATATGAGAAAATGAAACTACGGGATATCTAACACTTTCAATATCGAAAAACAATATCTGACAAGTAGCAATTAGATATGAAATTTCCAGTAAATCATGTAACAATTAAGGTAGGAAAGACAATATAATAAGAATGGGAAGAAAACAAATAATACAGATAAATTGGAGGCGCATAGGTAGTCACCACCCCACTTATACGCCACCCACATGGATTTTTCAGATAGCAATTAATTCAAGGGTTCCTAATCCCTCAAGTCGAAGTTAGACACATCACTTACCTCGATCCACATGCCACTCATTGCTTTATTACCGTATTTCCTCTAGAATTTCATCTCCAAACCACTCGTATCTAGTCATAGTTAACTTAATAACATCAAATATTGCTAAAGGAATCAATTTCAATACATAAATTTAGGTTTCCTAATATTTTTCCCAAAAAGTAAAAGACCGACCCCCAGGCTCGCTTGGTCAAAACTCGAGGTCCAGACTCAAACCTATTCCCCATTCACCACCGAGTCCGAATATGTAATTAATTCCGGAATCCGACCCCAAATCGAGGTCTAAATTCCTAATTTGCAAAAACTCCCATTTCTTCCAAAAATTCCTAATTCTACCATGAAAGAATAAGATTTAAGACTAGGAATCTAATGGGTGATGATGAAAATTAAATCAAATGAGTTAAAGAGTAGAAATCTATGATTTGGTGTTCAATTCCTCCTTCAAAAATCGTCCTAGGCCGAGTTCTAGTGAAAGAGATATGGAATTTTGAAGAAATCCCATTTTTGGGTCTGTTTTAAAATCTCTAGACAGGCCTTCTTCGCGTTCGCAAAGGGCCTATCGCAATCGCGATACACAGCGGCCAAAGGCCTACGCGTTCGCGAAGGCTTATCCCCCCAAGACTACGCATTCGTGAGCCAAGTGCCGCTTCGCGAAGAGTATCGGCCTTCGCCGCTCCGTTGCTACGCGTTTGCAACCAGTACTTCATGTTCGTGAAGAGAAATTCCCCCTCCCCCATTTTACCTTTCCCGTTTGCGAGGTTACCTTCGCGAACGCGATGAAAGGCATATCAGAGCAGCTGCTGCAACAAAATACCAAATTTTCTAAGTCTAAAACATCCCGTAGATTATCCAAAACTCACCCGATCCCTCGGGGCTCCAAACCAAACATGCACACAAGTATAGAAACATCATACGGACTTGCTCATGCGATCAAATCGTAAAAATAACACCTAGAACTAAGAATTTAGCAAATCACGTGAAATTCTTAAGAACACTTTGAAATTCCTATTTTCACAACCGGACATCCGAATCATGTCAAATCAGTTATGTTTCTCACCAAATTACACAGATAAGCTATAAATATTATTTTGGACCTGTACCGGGCTCCGAAACCAAAATAAGAGCCCGATACCAACAAGATCAAACATTAACTGAATTCTTAAAACCATTTAATTTTTAGTCTTTCAATTTTCATCAAAAATTTATTTCTTGAGCTAGGGACCTCGAAATTTGATTTCGGGCATACACTCAGGTCCCATATTTCAATACGGATCCACCGGGACTGTCAGAACAAGAGTCCGGGTCCGTTTTCTTAATACGTTGACCGAAGTCAAATAAATCAACTTTTAGAGGCAAAAATTATTATTTTTATCAATTTTAAACATAAAAGCTTTCTGGAAACGCTCCCGGACTGCGCAGACAAATCGAGAAGGAATAAAATGAGGTTTTGAAGGCCTCGAAACATAGAATCGAGTTCTAAAACATAAGATGACCTTTTGGGTCATCACATTCTCCATCTCTAAAACAATCGTTCGTCTTCGAACGGACATAAAAAAGTATGAGAGCTGGTAAAAAGGTGGGGATATATGCTCCGCATATCAGACTCGGACTCCCAGGTAGCTACCTCAACAGGGTGACCTCTCCACTGTACGTGAACCGAAGGGTAACTCTTCGATCTCAACTGACAAACCTGCCAATCTAGAATAACTATCGGCTCCTTGTTGATACCCAATTTTTCCCTAAGCTTTTTTACACTCAAAATACTTTTAAAATAACATATATGTGCATACATAAGCATGCCCAAGTATTTTGGTATTTTTCCCAAATTTCTAAAGGCTTTCAAAACCATTTTATTGTCTATTTTAGCAGTGCAAAATTCAATAATTATTCCCAAAATTATCATTTTGGTGAATAATTTATTTATTTCTTATATTTACACAAAAATATAATTAAGGTAACTTTTGCATATTTTTACAAATTTATTTGATATCTTAAAAGCTAAATTGCATATAATTGCAATTTTAGCCTACTTTAAGATTTAATAGCATTTTATAATTATGAAATTGGTTCGATTATTTTTAAATTAATATTTATATACTATTAACGGATCCAGTGCTTTTAATTTGCTTTCAAAATCATTTTACTATTTTTATAAATAAAAAGGAAAAACTGGCTATTTAGCATCTAGCCCCATTTCATTTCAATTACAGCCCCCCATTTCATTTAAATTTTAGCCCAAAAATTGACCAATTTCTGAACTAAAATTGGACTGGACCAATTCCGATTTAACCCAACCCATTTAACCATTTATCCGACCCGCCCGGTTTCTTTTAATCCAGGTCGTTGATCCTTTTGATCAACGACCACAATCGCCCATTTCCTTTTTTAATTCACCTAACCCTACCCTAATCCCCCCACTTCGTTCTGTCAGCCGCCCTTGAATGCTTTCCCTCTCTCAAACGCTCTCAAATGTTCCTGAAACCCTAACCTCTATCACCCCATCTTCAACCTCCGACTCACCGGAATCCATGGCCTCTCAGGCCATGGACGACCTATACTCACCTCCCCTCGCTCTTACACGCCTGATACCTAAGAAATCGAGGCCAGACCTCGAAGTGTTGCATTCAGACCTTCACCGATTCGAAGATTCCAGCCATCTCCGACCTTGCTCCGGTGGCTCTTGGTCTTCTGAGCCTGTTTCTGACCTCATCCAACTTAGATCGGACCTTCTTCCAAGCCTTTCTCATTTCTAGTGTTTCTCCGAAACCCTAAGCTATTCGAGGTTCTTTCTCTATTTGTTTGCTTAGATCTATGCTGTATCCATGCTTTACTTGACATTTAAAAGGTTTTCCCTAGATTTTCCTTTTAAAATCGTTTACCTTCGATTTAGGGTTTCTGAAAGGTTTTTCATAAACATCTGTTTGATTCTTCCTTTTCTTTCTTTATGTGTGTTTGTTTATATTATGCTCGTGTGTTTTCTTTTCTACCGCGCATGTGCTGTTCTTCTATTTTCTTTCTACTATACGTGACTTTTCTGTACCTTTGTACTCTACTGTGCCTCTAGATCAGGCTCGCATGTTAATGTTTGTTATGTTTTCCTACATGTTGTCTGCTATACTTTCCAATACTCTTTTACTATATGTGTTTCTTGCTGAGTTCTTCAACTTTGTTTGTTTTACTGGACTTTTGTTGGAATTCTAAGCATGTATTACTACTGTTTCTTAAGTTTACATCACCTTTCTTCTCTCCCGAACTTGCTTAAGTTCTGACTTTTATTAAACATGTTCTTTATGCTCCTCAAATCAACTTTTTACTTTGTAGCTTCAAACCTGCTATCTTGTATGTTGGTTTCTCATGAGTCTCTGAAAGAGACCTCTGAGCCTGTTATCTGTCTTCTCGTCTCTACTTCTGATTAAAGTTTGAAACCCTAGGCTTTGGGTTTTGGCAAGATTTATTTTTGGACTAGGGTTCTACATTGGAACCCTGGACTCTCAGACTCACTCTGAGTTTATAAACTGAACTGGAACCTTTTGACTCTGAACCCTTCCTATGATAGTCTTTTCTAATCAACATGACAACTCCTTTTGCTTGATATTTGTGTGCTTTATATATGAGAAATTCTTCTTTCAAAAAGGGTTTTTCCAACTATTGATTGATTCTGAAATCCTCTAATGGGGTTTGATTGATTGTTACTGATTTCTCATTGATTGAACCTCCTTTACCTTTTCCTGACTTGGTTCATTCGAATTGAGCTTGTAATTTTGATTTTCCTGGCTGTTTGATTGATTCCCTTTCCTTATTTGCACAAACCGTGTACTATTAGACTTTTGCCTTAAATAGTCCCTGTGTATTTACCCTTCTTGTGCTGCTTTGAAAAGATTTTGATCAGACTCTTTCCTTACTTATATTTTACCCGTTTGAAATCAGAATCCCTTAACCAAAGGGAGACTTTATGTGATTGATTGCAAACTATTTTCTTGCCTTTCTTACTTGCTTCTCTGCACTATAAAAGGGACTAACCTTCCGCATCTTTGGACACAAGGACAATTCAATACTTTTACAACATACTTCGAATTGCATACTCTTACACACTTACAACACTGCTTCGAGTTCAATACTCTTTCAATTCTCTACTCCCCTATGAGATTTTTTTGGAACTGATGTTTGCAATTTGGCTTTTCAAGGCTACTTTTGCTTACTTATTTTCTTTGAAACTGGTATGTCTTTTATTTAATTTTCTACCTCACCCTTATGTGTTCACTCTACAGCTTCAGACTTTTGTTTACTTTACTGCTCATGTTCAGTAATTTGTGTTAAATATTTTTCTTCCTTGCTTCTGCTATGAACCCCTACCCCTATTCCCTTCGATATGCCTAAGTTAAGATCTTGGCTTAGCAGTATCCTAATTACTGCCCAGGCCATAACCTGGTCCACAATGGATCCTAGCTCTCAATGCTTGACTAACAGGCTGGTCAGGGGTGTGCCAACATCCCAGTTGCTGGGCATGACCACTAGCTTGCCCTGTCTCTCTCTGATTCCCTTTCCCCTTGTGCACTTACACCTATTCCTAGAATCTTAAGTTCTGCCCCTCTCTTTTTGAGCCCTGCTTTGGGACCTTGAGTTCCCTCTCAACTTGGACATCTGAGAGCTGGCATTTTTACACTGCACTATAATCATATTCTGCAATATATTTGAGGTGTAAGCATTGCCTGGAGTTCTTGAAACTACTTGGAACTTTGACACATCCCAAATAAGAGAAGGGCTTTGGAATCTGATCTTTGGAAGTTGGTTTATTTCATATTTCAGACCTGGGGTCTGAATTAGGCTCTCCTTGGTTGGAATCTTTAATTTCTAATATATTTTTTCTTATTCATTCTGGTCTGTAATAATCTTGTAATAAACATTTGGGGTCGGCTAGTGGAAAAGGGTAGGGGACTATGCATGCAAGGGGTAGATACAATGTTCATAGGGATTACTATTTTTCTAAAGTTCTGCATTTTATAAATCACTGAAACTCTGCCTTCTCATGTAGATACCATGTTCATAGGGATTACTATTTTTCTAAAGTTCTGCATTTTATAAATCAATGAAACTCTACATTCTCATATAGATACCATGTTCATAGGGAATTACTATACTTCTGAAATTCTGCATCTTGAAATAGACACCATGCCTATAGGACTTTCTGCATTCTACATCTGTCATTAGGCAAAACCTATTATAGGATTTAAATACCTAATCAATTGTATGTAGACAACCTGCCTATAGGATTCCTGCATAAGCAATAACAGTGCTCAAATTAGTAACACCTAGAAAGCATGTCTATAGGAGTTGTTAACTAAACCTGAATCGTTAACTCGCTTATAAGCCTAAAATCAGTAGCAATAATGTTTAACGCCTGCAGATCTTATGTCCCAGTAATTGAAAATTCTTTTTCTGCAATCAGTTTACTTCTTTATTTCTGAAACTAATAGATATCATGCCTATAGGTTCTGTTTAACGCCTAGGCAAGCCTTAGGGTAAAATTTTATAATTGCATTAGTTTTGATAATTACAACCAGCAGGCAGGCCTAATTCGGACTTCTTATCTGTAAAATATGTGATAAATTAGCCACCATTCCTACGTTAAGTTTAATACAGACCAAACCAGTATTTGTAAGTCATGCTAAATAATCTACTGCTTTGAATGAGGAGGCGGACTTGAGCCTTAACTGCTATTTATTTCCCTTTAAACTGCTATTTGTTATTGTTTGTCGCCTAGATTTTTATCCTTTTGAAAACTCCGCAAAAGCCCCAACTCCCTCCCCTTTAGGATTAGTAGTCTCATATGCCTCCGGGACTGATAGGATTGGGACGGGTAATAGCATGCAATAAGTAATGATACCATTCTACGCTTTAACACCTTAACGGGGTGGGAAGGGTAGATATGGAGATGATGACCGATGCACTAATATCACGTGCGACCCCTCTTTTGAGGAGTGATTGCTGGGTATTGCATTGAAGTGATCCATATTAATCACAAACCAAGGACCCCTTTCCCCTTTATTTGTTAATCCTTAAGCTTTCTTTTAAAACTAATTTTCTATACTCTTTACTTCTTCAACTCTTAAACTTGTTTGCAAAACTATGTGAAGCCCTTTGATTTATTCTTTCTACTTGTTTTCTTAAAGTCACAATTGTAGCATGGCCGGGAACCACACTTGTGGATCTTGAGGGGTGCCTAACACCTTCCCCCTGGGATAATTTCTAGCCCTTACCCTAATCTCTAGTTTTCCAACTCAAGATCTTCTTAAAGTGTCCTAATGCACTATAATCATTAGGTGACGACTCTTCAACTTCTAAACCCAATTCTCGAAAGGGAATAGAGTTGTACTCCCAATGTCGTATACCCGATTTCTGACCCCCACAGTTAGAGGAAAAGGGGGCGTCGACAGCATGGTGACTCCGCTGGGGATCTTCTTTAGGCTTTTACCATTGCATGTTGCTTGTGACTTTACTATCTCATTAATTGCTTTATTTACTGTCTTTTATTCTTTCACTACGAAACTGACTTGGCTCTTCATGTCTTTTCTTTCCTTTAACTGCTTTCCTTTACTGCTTTATTTCAATACTGTTGTAATTACTGCAATTATTGTAATCATTTATGAACGTGGAAATACATGTCAATTTGTTTCATTCTTGTAAACTGCATCTTCAACATCATATTCCACTCGTGCCAAACAAATACTATAGAAACGCTTATAATGAGTGGTTGCGCTCTTCCAATATTATCACCCTCTAAATTCTACAAAGGCGTATTTGCGGTAAAACCAGTCGATCAGCGGTGCAGTCAACGGTTCTGTGCCTTTCCCTCTTGAGTTGTCCGCTCAAGGGTACTTGTCTAATACCCCAATAGAAACCTTACTCTGTTCAATTGTACATGTATCATGGTCAAATCTAACCGAGTCAGTTATGTTGTCCACATAATGACTCATTAAGATAGCCTTTCCAAAGTCCATAGGGTTTCCCTGAAACCCAAACGGAGACCTACATGTTCTGTGCATTTATTTGGAGAACTAAATGCTTGTTATGCTGATTATTGGTATTAAATGGTCGAGTCCGGTGGGGGTGAGGTCCTAACCCTTTTGTTTTTGCAGAAAATGAATGACAAAGTTCCTGACTTCGGTATGGTAAACTTACCTTCACTCTTGCAGTCTTGGTGGAGAAACCTCCCATCGAGCAACCAAATCAATGAATGGAAAGAGAGAGTCACCAAGGCTAGTGAGAAGCTAGAATACCTGGAGTACAACTTGCTGGAATTGGAAGGGAAAGTAAGGAAAAGAGTCATCGACTGTCAAAATGTTGAGGAAGGCAAAGGAGAACGTCTGGCGATAGCATTTTTACTGGAAAATCTGCGCGAGCTGGAGGACTTGATCAACGAGAACATTCAACCTGAAGAAGGTCCTTCTGGGACCAAGTAGTTAGGAGTCTTTCTTTTGCTTTTAATGATGTAATAAGGCCAATGGCCACTAGTGATATTTTATTTTCTGTTATTTAGCATCGTTTTGGATTCGTCTTATTTTTATCAATAAAATGAGGCATTTAGCATTATAAGTTCTCCAAATTAATTTGTCGCTAGGCCTACCTCGGGCATAACGAGGCACGCAAATTAGGACGTGATTTATATTCTTGCACAATGTGTTTAAATATTGCAACGTTTTCTTCTCATAACCCACACTAACTTGTTACTTTTTTGTTTTTATTTATTTTTTATTCCCATCCCCAAAGGTTAGTTCGTGCATTCTGGCATCATCATCATACAGTACGAGATCCAAAGGCCCTCCACTTCCTCCTCCTCCGAGTCCTATCCGGAATAAGAACAAAGGTAGAATGGGAGATTCAAGCGCCAGAAAGGAAATTGAAAGAATTGAGATTCCTCAGGGTACCGCGGTTGCTAGGGAAACTGCTACCCAACTTGAGCAGAAACTGTTGAAGTTCCAAGAAGAACTAGATCAAGTGCGGAACTTGGCAAATTTATCATTCACTCTCACCGCTCCTGGTGCCAACTTTCCAAATGCTCAAAACCCCGCACCTCCACAGAACACCCTACAACCACAGATGCAACTTACTCATGCTCAACACTACAACACTTGCCACACTCCACTACTCATTTCTGAACCACTGAACACCACAAACGACCGCCCCCACAACACTCCCATCTACGTAGATACCATACCCCACTACACTCAACCAATCTCAAGTGCACCTGAGTCTGATGACAAGGACACTCTTATCAGAAACTTGGCAGCAGAACTCAAGAAGTTGACCAGCCGAGTCCAGGGAATGGAAGGAAATAGAGGCATAGAGAGGCTGAATTATGAGGACCTTTGCATTCAGCCAGATGTCGAACTTCCGGAGGGATACAAACCTCCCAAGTTCGAAATGTTCGATGGCACGAGAGATCCCAGAGTCCATTTAAGGACATATTGTGATAAGCTGGTCGGAGTCGGAAGGAATGAGAAAATCCGTATGAAACTCTTCATGAGAAGCCTGAAAGGGGATGCTTTATCCTGGTACATCAGTCAGGACCCCAGGAAATGGACAAGCTGGGTAGGTATGGCATCGGATTTCATGGATAGGTTCCGATTCAATACAAAGAATGCACCGGATGGATTCTACAATTAGAATTTGAAGAATAAGCCTACCGAGACATTCCGCGAGTATGCTACTCGTTGGAGATCAGAGGCTGCTAAGGTCAGGCCGGCCTTAGAAGAGGAACAAATGAACAGATTCTTCGTCCAGGCTCAGGACCCACAATATTATGACAGGTTGATGCTGACCGAGGGCTAGAAATTCTCCGATATCATCAAGCTGGGAGAAAGAATTGAGGAAGGCATTAAGAATGGTATGGTTACTAATCTTGAAGCATTGCAAGCCACCAACAAGGCTTTACAGTCTGGTGGCACGACCAAGAAGAAGTATTTCAATGCCGTGATGGTTGCATAGGGAGCCAAATCACCACTAAAATACCACACTTACCCGTCACCTCCACTTACATATCAGCCTATCCCGAATTACCAAGCACTCACACCCTCTTACCAAAATCCACCACCCGTTTACCAATCATCTCCACCTCCTGCATATCAACCCACTTCACCCAGATGCTCTCAACATACACCCGTTTACCAAGTTTATAATGCCCAACCCTCTCACTACCAATCACCTCCCACTCGCCAAAATTTCCCTAGACCCAGACCAAATTTTGACCGCAGACCTCCCAGACAATATACAACCATCGCTGAGCCAATTGACCAGCTGTATGAGAAACTTAAAGCTGCTGGTTACGTATCCCCTATCCCTACCATAACTCCAGAAAATCCTTCCCAGTGGGTCAACCCTAATAAGACCTGTGCGTACCACTACGGCATGAAAGGTCACACCATTGACGAATGCCGCTCCTTGAAGGACAAAATTCAAAATCTGATCGACAATAAGGTTATCATAGCAAAGGAGCCTGCTCCTAATATCCGCAACAACCATCTACCTGATCACAGAGGTGGGGACATTCACATGATCGAGATTGAAGATTACTGGGACCCCAAAGGATCGATAGGACTGATTGTTGAGGATGATGAGCTAAAGAAACCAGTAGTCACACTTAACCCGATTGTTGTACAGAACCAACCCTCCAGGGGAGATGCAGTAAACATGTCTATACCTCTCGAATTTGAAGCACCTTCTTCTGCGAAGGTGGCCGGGCCAATTGAGGTTGAGTTTGGGGTTCCAAAGGCACCTATACCCTTTGAAGTTGTTGTGTTACCACCGAGGGTACCCATTCCTGTAGCAATGTCAGACATAAAACCGTTCCACTCAAATGCCATACCATGGGATTACACAGCTGAGGCAAGGAAGAAAGGAAAGACCAAGACGGGAGAAGCAATTGTTGCGCAGGGTATGACCAAAACAGGCAGGGTTTACACTCCAGAGCGCCTAGCTGATTCCAGTAAGCAAGCCTCGGGATGAACTACTGAAACTGGTCCCAATGATCTTTGGAGGAAAATACAAGCTAAGGAGTATTCGGTCGTTGAGAAGTTGAACAAAAGACTAGCACATATCTCCATCCTAGCTCTTCTACAGAGCTCTAACGCACACAAAAATGCCTTGATGAAGATATTGAGCGAAGCTTATGTGCTCAGCAACATAACTGGGGGCGAAATGACAAATATGGTAGGACAAATACTGGAAAGCCACAAAATCACCTTCCACGAAGATGAGCTACCGCCGGAAGGACTGAGTCACAACATGGCCCTACACATCACCGTACAATGCGAGGATTACTTCGTCACTAGAGTCTTGATCGATGGAGGCTCCAACCTCAACATCTGTCCGTTGATAACTCTTAGGACATTGGGAAAGAGCCTGCACGAGATCAAAGATAGGGCCATCAATGTTAAAGCCTTCGATGGGTCCCAAAGGTCTACTATCGGAGAGATCAGCCTATGCTTGCAAATAGGGCTAACCTGGTTCGACGTTGACTTTCAAGTGATAGATGTCCCAGCATCCTACAATTTGTTGTTGGGATGACCATGGATTCACGCCGCTAGAGCTGTGGCATCGACCCTACATCAGGCAGTGAAGTTCGAATGGAATCACCAAGAGGTGATTATTCATGGCGATGGTAGCAACCCCATATATAGTCGCCTGACCATCCCGATGATTGGAGGCAGAAGGAGAATAGGCGGAGAAACATACCACCACATTGAAAGAGTCAACGCTGTAGACAAAGATAAATGGTTGGATAAAAAGATTGAAAGTATCCTGAATTGGTGTGGATACGAACCTGGAAAGGGACTCGCCAAAAACCTCCAGGGAATCGCCAAACCCATCAAGCTGAAGAAACATGGCACTAAATTTGGTTTGGGGTATGAGTACACTTAGGAGGAGTTCAATCACTGGTCTCCACCATGGAGCGGTCCCTACTACCTACTGGAGCATCCGATACCTCACTTGGAGCAGACTTTCCAGCCAGCAGATACTGTATATGGGTCGAAGGAAGAGGAAGCATTGGCAGCCGTGAGGAATCTGTTCCTGGAGGATGATGATATGGACTGCTGTGTTATCTTCGAAGAGGAAGGGGAGGAAGACCCTTTTATACAAGTTGTGAACCAAGGAAAGCGCCTCAGCAATTGGTCAATCAGAACCACTAGGACCCGGAAAGCTTCGGGGTAGAAAGGCTAAACAAAAGCACCATGCATCACATTTTACTTTTTTACTAGCTGATTTTATTTCCGCATTGTCTTTAATTCTGAAAAAAGCTCTGATACTCAAAACAATTGCGAATTTAATCGAAACATTTCAGTTTATTATATATCTCGCTCTTATTATTTTTCTATCATTCACTTTATTTTACACAACATTACTATTACTTGCCTTGACGATGAACCAATGATTGTGAATTGCAACGAGACAACACAACAAACGGATACAGACTCAGAAGAGGATGATATGCCAGAAGAGGTCACTACGAGCAGTTAGCCTTTATAGATGGGAAAAGGATGAATGCAGTTTGCCACGGTCAGTTGTATCAGAACAGAATGTTCAGAGCCTTCAACAAAAGGGTTAAGCCAAGAAAGTTTACATCGGGGCAGCTAGTGTTGAAGAAAATATTCCCACATCAAGATGAAGCCAAGGGAAAGTTCTCTCCCAATTGGCAGGGTTCGTACATGGTTCACCGGGTTCTAACTGGAGGAGCCCTTATTCTTGCAGAGATGGATGGAGAAGTCTCCGAAGCCAATCAATTCATATGTAGTGAAACGATATTATGTGTAACCGCTTATGATTCCCTTAATGATGTAATTTGAACTACGCCTGACCTAATTCCCGTTTAAGAGGGGATACGTAGGCATCCCTATGGGTTCGGTCATAAGTTAATAAAAATTTTATTTTTTCCCGCTATTGGAACTGGGGAAGAATTTTGAGGAGGACCCTCAAAATTCTGAAGTTGATGTTAGTCCATGCATCGCCAGAAGCGCCAGCCCAGTAAACTGGGGCAGAATTTTGAGGAGGACTCTCAAAATTCCGAAGACGTTTTTTAGTCATTCAGCACAGCCGTCAGAAATGTCCGCTCAGCAAACTGGGGTAGAATTTTGAGGAGGATCCTCAAAATTCCGGAGAAAAAAAGTTGCAATGTCTGGAACAACGCCGCAGTCGTTGGTTCATCTAAAGAAAACTATTTTTGATTATATACTTACGTTATATTTACTAAATCATGCATAACTATTATCCAGATTGCTGTTGTTTAGCGACGCTACCCCAATGACACACAACGTCAAGAGCCCGGGGAAGACGAACTAACCTTTTCCCCTTACAGAACTCACGATTTTTCTTTGGATGCAGGCACTCAGTTCGCAATATCATTAGATATATTTATGTACGCATACTTTCCCAAGAATGCAACTTCTCAGAATCATCACTCGCCCGCAATTGCTATTCGTACACAATCTCCCCAGCAGTCATATTGTCGTAATCGGCTATCAGCTAAGAGATTTTACTACTAATCATCCTTTTACATTCTTACACTGCATAAGGCTACCTTTCTGCCTTCCGAGGTTAAGCTCTACCTCCATCTGCATTTCCTGCGTTGCATAAGGCTACCTTTCTGCCTTTCGAGACTAAGCTCTATCTCCATCTGCATTTTGCATAAGGCTACCTTTTTGCCTTCCGAGGTTAGGCTCTACCTCCATTTGCATTTCCTGTGTTGCATAAGGCTACTATTCTTCCTTTCGAGACTAGGCCATGTCTCCATCTGCATTTTGCATAAGGCTACTTTTCTGCCTTCCGAGGTTAAGCTCTACCTCCATCATCATCTGCATAAGGCTACTTATCTGCCTTTCGAGACTAAGCTCTGTCTCCATCTATATTTTGCATAAGGCTACTTTTCTGCCTTCCGAGGTTAAGCTCTACCTCCATCATCATTTGCATAAGGCTACTTATCTGCCTTTCGAGACTAAGCCTTGTCTCCATCTGCATAAGGCTACTCTATCTGCCTTGCGATACTAAGCATTGTCTCCATCCTCCATGGCTGAAATATCGCCTCTTTACTTTTCTTGCACGACTGCAACATCGCCATCTTCATTTAAATTCTATACCGGCTGAAAGATCGCCACCTTTTGCATTTCATGGGCTGAAAGATCGCCAACCTATTCAAAGGCATCATAGTTCGGAGGCACCATCTACATGGCCCGAGAACATCATTTCATGGCCTGCAAATTTTTATTTACGCTCTTCATAGCCCGGGACGTCATGGTCCAAGGACGTCATCCTAACCGTCCAAAGACAACATTCATTGTCCGATGGGAACTTGCATCACGTTTAAATTTATGCACGATATACGCTCGTATTGCTTACTTGCAGGTACACCGGCTGGTAATGGCCATCTCAGCAGGAGCAATCCCGCTCCGGTTCCCGCAGCCTATCGATTTTTTTCAGAAAACCTCTCTCAATCTAAACATCGCGTCCGTCCGTTTCAAATCTCCATCGGCATATTCCGTCAACGGTTCCTGAACTACATATGGCCTGATTCCTGTAAGACCGGGGATATGTAGGCAGCTCAGAAACCAGAGTTCGGTCAAGACCTTTCAAATCGTTTCCTTCGGTCAAAATTGGCCATCAAATATTTACCCGACAACTCTTTCATCCTTCCCGGGTAAAGGGGGGCAGTTGTTGATACCCAATTTTTCTCTAAGTTTTTTTTACACTCGAAATACTTTCAAAATAACATATATGTGCATACATAAGCATGCCCAAGTATTTTGGTATTTTCCCCAAAATTTTAAAGACTTTCAAAACCAATTTATTGTCTATTTTAGCAGTGCAAAATTCAATAATTATTCCCAAAATTATCATTTTGGTGAATAATTTATTTATTTCTCATATTTACACCAAAATATAATTAAGGTAACTTTTGCATATTTTTACAAATTTATTTGATATTTTAAAAGCTAAATTGCATATAATTGCAATTTTAGCCTACTTTAAGATTTAATAGCATTTTATAATTATGAAATTGGTTCCAATATTTTTAAATTAATATTTATATACTATTAACAGATCCAGTGCTTTTCATTTGCTTTCAAAATAATTTTATTATTTTTATAAATAAAAAGGAAAAATGGCTATTTAGCATCTAGCCCTATTTCATTTCAATTACAGCCCCCCATTTTATTTCAATTTTAGCCTAAAAATTGACCCAATTCTGAATTAAAATTGGACTGGCCCAATTCTGATTTAACCCAACCCCTTTACCATTTATCCAACACGCCCGATTTCTTTTAATCCAGGCCGTTGATCCTTTTGATCAACGGCCACGATCGTCCATTTCCTTTTTTAATTCACCTAACCCTACCCTAATCCCCCCACTTCATTCTGTTAGTCGCCCTTGAATGCTCTCCCTCTCTCAAATGCTCTCGAATGTTCCTGAAACCCTAACCTCTATCACCCCATCTTCAACCTCCGACGACCTATACTCACCTCCCCTCGCTCTTACACGCCTGATACCTGAGAAATCGAGGCCAGACCTCGAAGGTTTGCACTCAGACCTTCACCGATTCGACGATTCCAGCCATCTCCGACCTTGCTCCGGTGGCTCTTGGTCTTCTGAACCTATTTCTGACCTCATCCGACTTAGATCGGACCTTCTTCCAAGCCTTTCTCATTTCTAGGGTTTCTCCGAAACCCTAAGCTATTCGAGGTTCTTTCTCTGTTTGTTTGCTTAGATCTATGCTCTATCCATGCTTTACTTGACATTTAAAAGGTTTTCCCTAGATTTTCCTTTTAAAATCGTTTACCTTCGATTTAGGGTTTCTGAAAGGTTTTTCAAAATCATATGTTTGATTCTTCCTTTTCTTTCTTTATGTGTGTTTGTTTATACTATGCTCGTGTGTTTTCTTTTCTACCACGCAAGTGCTGTTCTTCTGTTTTCTTTCTACTATACGTGACTTTTCTGTACCTTTGTACTCTGCTGTGCCTCTAGATCAGGCTCGCATGTTAATGTTTGTTATGTTTTCCTACATGTTGTCTGCTATACTTTCCAATATTCTTCTACTATATGTTTTTCTTGCTGAGTTCTTCAACTTTGTTTGTTTTACTGGACTTTTGTTGGAATTCTAAGCATGTATTACTACTGTTTCTTAAGTTTAGATCACCCTTCTTCTCTCCCGAACTTGCTTAAGTTCCGACTTTTCTTAAACATGTTCTTTATGCTCCTTAAATCAACTTTTTACTTTGTTGCTTCAAACCTGCTATCATGTATGTTGGTTTCTCATAAGTCTCCGAAAGAGACTTCTGAGCCTATTATCTGTCTTCTCGTCTCTGCTTCTGATTAAAGTTGGAAACCCTAGGCTTTGGGTTTTGGCAAGATTTATTTTTGGACTAGGGTTCTACTTTGGAACCCTGGACTCTCAGACTCATTCTGAGTTTATAAACTAAACTGGAACCTTTTGACTCTGAACTCTTCCTATGATAGTCTTTTCTAATCAACATGACAACTCCTTTTGCTTGATATTTGTGTGCTTTATATATGAGAAATTCTTCTTTCAAAAAGGGTTTTTCCAACTATTGATTGATTCTGAAATCCTTTAATAGGGTTTGATTGATTGTTACTGATTTCTCTTTGATTGAACCTCCTTACCTTTTCCTGACTTGGTTCATTCGAATTGATCTTGTAATTTTGATTTCCCTGGCTGTTTGATTGATTCCCTTTCCTTATTTGCACAAACCGTGTACTATTAGACTTTTGCCTTAAATAGTCCCTGTGTATTTACCCTTCTTGTGCTACTTTGAAAAGATTTTGATCAGACTCTTTCCTTACTTATCTTTTACCCGTTTGAAATCCGAATCCCTTAACCAAAGGGAGACTTTATGTGATTGATTGCAAACTATTTTCTTGCCTTTCTTACTTGCTTCTCTGCACTATAAAAGGGACTACCCTTCCGCATCTTTGGACACAAGGACAATTCAATACTTTTACAACACACTTTGAATTGCATATTCTTACACACTTACAATACTGCTTTGAGTTCAATACTCTTTCAATTCTCTACTCTCCTCTGAGATTTTTTTGGAACTGTTGTCTGCAATTTGGCTTTTCAAGGCTATTTTTGCTTACTTATTTTCTTTGAAACTGGTATGTCTTTTATTTAATTTTTTGCCTCACCCTTATGTATTCACTCTACAGCTTCAGACTTTTGTTTACTTTACTGCTCATGTTTAGTAATTTGTGTTAAATATTTTTCTTCCTTGCTTCTGCTATGAACCCCTACCCCTATTCCCTTCTATATGCCTAAGTTAAGATCTTGGTCTGGCAGTATCCTAATTACTGCCCAGGCCATAACCTGATGCACAATGGATCCTAGCTCTCAATGCTTGACTAGCAGGCTGGTCAGGGGTATGCCAGCATCCCAATTGCTGGGCATGACCACTAGCTTGCCTTGTCTCTCTCTGATTCCCTTCCCCCTTGTGCACTTACACCTATTCCTAGAATCTTAAGTTCTACCCCTCTCTTTTGAGCCCTGCTTTGGGACCTTGAGTTCCTTCTGAACTTGGACATCTGAGAGCTGGCATTTCCACACTGCACTATAATCTAATTTTGCAATATATTTGGGGTGTAATCATTGCATGGAGTTCTTGAAGCTCATTGGAACTTTGACACATCCCAAATAAGAGAAGGGCTTTGGAATCTGATCTTTGGAAGTTGGTTTATTTCATATTTCAGTCTTGGGGTCTGAATTAGGCTCTCCTTGGTTGGAATCTTTAATTTCTGATATATTTTTTCTTATTCATTCTGGTATGTAATAATCTTGTAATAAACATTTGGGGTCGGCTAGTGGAAAAGGGTAGGGGGCTATGCATGCAAGGGGTAGATACCATGTTCATAGGGATTACTATTTTTCTAAAGTTCTGCATTTTATAAATCACTGAAACTCTGCCTTCTCAGGTAGATACCATGTTCATAGGGATTACTATTTTTCTAAAGTTCTGCATTTTATAAATCAATGAAACTCTACATTCTCATATAGATACCATGTTCATAGGGAATTACTATACTTTTGAAATTCTGCATCTTGAAATAGACACCATGCCTATAGGACTTTCTGCATTCTGCATCTGTCATTAGGCAAAACCTATTATAGGATTTAAATACCTAATCAATTGTATGTAGACAACCTGCCTATAGGATTCCTGCATAAGCAATAACAGTGCTCAAATTAGTAACACCTAGAAAGCATGTCTATAGGAGTTGTTAACTAAACCTGAATCGTTAACTCGCTTATAAGCCTAAAATCAGTAGCAATAATGTTTAACGCCTGCAGATCTTATGTCCCAGTAATTGAAAATTCTTTTTCTGCAATCAGTTTACTTCTTTATTTCTGAAACTAATAGATATCATGCCTATAGGTTCTGTTTAACGCCTAGGCAAGCCTTAGGGTAAAATTTTATAATTGCATCAGTTTTGATAATTACTGTCAACGCCCCCTTTTTCTCTTACCGTGGGGTCAAAAATCAGGTATACGACATTGGGAGGACAACTCTATTCCCTTTCGAGAATTGGGTTAAGAAGTGAAGAGTCACCACCTAATGATTATAGTGCATTAGGACACTTTAATAAGGGTTTGAGATGAAGAGACCAGAGATTAGGGTAAGGGCTAGAAATTATCCCGAGGGGAAGGTGTTAGGAACCCCTCAAGATCCACTAGTGTGGTTCCGGCCATGTTACAATTGTGACTTTACAAGTAAACATTCAAGGCTCAAATAAGGATTCGCATATAACATTGCAATCAGGTTGAAAACTTTCGAAGGTAGGTAGAGAGGGCAAAAATTTATATAAAAAAAGATTTGAATAGTTTTACAAGAAGAGATGAAAGCAAATAAAGGGAGGGGGGTCCTAAGTTTATAATTAATATAGATCACTTCAATGCAATACCCAGCAATCACTCCTCAGAAGAGGGGTCGCACGTGATATTAGCGCATTGGTCATCATATCCATATCTACCCTTCCCATCCCGTTAAGGTGTTAAAGCGTGAAATGGTATCGTTACTTATTGCATGCTATTACCCGTCCTAATCCTATCAGTCCCGGAGGCATATGGGACTCCTAATCCTAAAGGGGAGGGAGTTGGGGCTTTTGCGGAGTTTTCAAAAGGATAAAAATCTAGGCGACAAGCAATAACAGATAGCAGTTAAAAGGGAAACAAATAGCAGTTAAGGCTCAATTCAGTCTCCTCATTCAAAGCAGCAGATTATCTAGCATGACTTACAAATAGTAGTTTGGTCTGTATTAAACTTAACGTAGGAAGGGTGGCTAATTTATCACATATTTTTTAGATAAGAAGTCCGAATTAGGCCTGCCTACTGGTTGTAATTATCAAAACTGATGCAATTATAAAAATTTACCCTAAGGCTTGCCTAGGCGTTAAACAGAACCTATAGGCATGATATCTATTAGTTTCAGATATAAAGAAGAAAACTGATTGCAGAAAAAGAATTGTCAATTACAGTGACATAAGATCTGCAGGCGTAAAAAATTATTGCTACTGATTTTAGGCTTATAAGCGAGTTGACGATTCAGGTTTAGTTAACAGCTCCTATAGACATGCTTTCTAGGTGTTACTGATTTGAGCACTGTTATTGCTTATGCAGGAATCCTATAGGCAGATTATCTACATGCAATTGATTAGGTATTTAAATCCTATAATAGGTTTGCCTAATGACGAATGCAGAATGCAGAATGCAGAAAGTTCTATAGGCTTGGTGTCTATATGAAGATGCAGAATTTTAGAATCGGCTTACAGGCATGGCATCTGTTATGAAATTGCAAAAAACCCTATAGACATAGTATTTATATGAAAATGCAGAAAATCCTATAAACATGGTATCTATATGAGAATTCAGAGTTTCAGTGATTTATAAAATTCAAAACTTTAGAAAAATGGTAATCTATGAACATGGTATCTACATGAGTGCAGAATTTCAGAAGTATAGTAATTCCCTATGAACATAGTATCTACCTCTTGCATGCATAGTCCCCTTCCCTTTTCCACTAGCCGACCCCAAATGTTTATTACAAGATTATTACAAACCAGAATGAATAAGAAAAATATATCAGAAATTAAAGATTCCAACCAAGGAGAGCGTAATTCAGACCCCAGATCTGAAATATGAAATAAACCAACTTCCCAAGATCAGATTCCAACGCCTTCTCTCATCCTGGGTGTTTCAGAGATCCAAGGAGTTTCAGGAACTCCAGGCAGTGCTTACACCCCAAATATATTGCAGAATTAGATTATAGTGTAGTGGGGAAATGCCAGCTCTCAGATGTCCATGTTCAGAGGGAACTCAAGGTCCCAAAGCAGGGCTCAAAAGAGAGGGGCAGAACTTAAGATTCTAGGAATAGGTGTAAGTGCACAAGGGGGAAGGGAATCAGAGAGAGACATGGCAAGCTAGTGATCATGCCCAGCAATTGGGATGCTGGCACACCCTTGACTAGTCTGCTAGTCAAGCATTGAGAGTTAGGATCCATTGTGGATCAAGCCAAGGCTTGGACAGTAATTAGGATACTATCAGGCCAAGAGCTTAACGCAACACATTGAAGGGAATAGGTGTAGAGGATTCATAACAGAAATAGAAGCAAAGAAAGGAGATATGAAACACAAATTACAGCATATAAGCAATAAAGTAAACAAGAAGCTTGAAGCTGTGAAGTAAACACATAGGGGGTGAGGCAGAATATTTAAACAAAGGGAATACCAGTTTCAAAGAAAATAAGTAAGCAAAAGTAGCCTTGAGAGAGACAAGTTTCAAACAAAGTAGTTCCAAAATATCTCAAGCGTAGCCAAGTATTGAATTCAAACAGTATTGCGAGTAAGTAATCAGAAGTTTTTTTTTTTTTGTAAAAGTATTGAATTGTAAGTTAAGGATGATCCAAGTGCAGAAGGGTCGTGCCCCCTTTTATATTGCAGAAAACAAGTGAGAAAAGGTAAGGAAATAACATTGAAATCAATCTCCCTTTAGTTAAGGGATTCTGATTTCAACGGGTAAAAGCCAATTAAGGAAATAAGTTTTGATTAAAACCTTTTCAAAGTAGCACAAAAGGGGTAAATACAGAGAAGTTATTAAAGGAAAAAATTCAATAGTACACGGCTTGGAAAAAATAAGGAAAGGGAATCAATCAAACAACCAGGGAAATCAAAATTACAAGTTCAATTCGAATGAACCAAGTCAGGAAAAGGTAGAGGAGGTTCAATCAAAGAAAATCCGTAACAATCGATCAACCCCCCCCCCCATTAGAGGATTTCAGAATCAATCAATTAGTTGGTAAAAAAAAAACCTTTGAAGGCAGAGTCCTTATATATGAAGCACATAAATATGTGAATATCAGAGGGGATTGTCAAATTATTTAGAAGAGAGTTTAACAAAGAAAGGTTGAGAATCATAAGAAAGAAGAGGTATAAGTCTAGTTTGCAGACTCACAATGAGTCTGAGAGTCCAGGGTCCCGAAGTGGAACCTAACTCGCACACAAAAAATCAAAATGCCAAGAAATCCCCGAACCTTAGGGTTTCGAGTTGAGTCAGACAATAGAGATGAGAAAGCAAACCATTCAATAGAGGCTCAGGAGTCTTTTCCAAAGACTTATGAGAAACAAACAAACATGATATACAGTCAAAAACATGGAGAACACATTTTGAGAAAAACTCAGAACTTAAACAAGTTCAGAAGAAAAAGTGATACAAACTTAAGAAGCAGTAGATGAAACACATTTAGCAAGAAGACGAACAGAGTCCAGTAAAGCAAACAAAAATCGAAGAACTTAACAGTAAACACATATAGTAGAAGAGTAATGAAAACATAACAAGGATAATCATGTGAGCACATGAGTAACATGTATAAAACAAAAGTAGAAGGACAATACAGGCGTGGTAGAAAAGAAAACATACGAACATAGTATAGACAAATACATGCAAAGAAAAGAAAAAGAAAAGCCAGAGAAACATTTTAGGCATTTTCAGAAAACCCTAAATCGAAAAGAAGCGATTTTGAAAGTAATTTTTGAAAGAAAAGTTGGGGAAATTGTTTGAACACTCAAGTAGAGCATGGATACACAACAGATCTAAGAAAAATTGGAGAAAACCTCGAATAGTTAGGGTTTCGGAAGAACCCTAGAATGAGAAAGGCTTTGAAAAAGGTCCGATCGGAGCAGGAGATGTCAAAACCAAGCTTGAACAGCCATAGCTGGCCGGAGCAAGGTCGGAGACAAGACAAAGTACTCAAATCAAACAAGGTCTGGGCCAAGCCTCTTCAAGGTCTGGTCTGGAAACCATGATAATCGAGCACGTAGGAGTCTTAGGAGGCTGGTACAGGCCTTTAATGGCTTTGGAAGCCATGGATTCAAGCAATTTTAGGTGGTAATCAGAGGGAGGCGACTAGGGTTTCAGAGGAGGTTGAAAGAGAAGTGGATTTCTGAGGCGGCGGACTAAACGAAATGGCTAGGGTTTGGGGGTAGGTCGGGATTAATTTAGGAAAGGGTAAAAGGTGGCCGTTGATCATTTTGATCAACGACCTGGATTGAATGGGTAGGTAAGGGATCCGAGCGAGTTGTTCTTTAAAGGGTCGTGGGTCAGGGTAATTGGGTTCTGAGATTGGGTTTAATTGGGGGTTAATTTGGGCTAAAATTGAAAGCCAATTTGGCTATATATTAAATAGCCATTTTTTCCCTATTTATTTTATGAAAAATAATAAAAATGATTTTAAAAGTAAATTTAAAGTACTAACCCAATTAATAATATATAAATATTAATTTAAAATATTGGAACCAATTTTACAATTATAAAATGCTATTAATCATAAAGTAGGCTATAATTACAATTATATGCAATTTAGCTTTTAAAATATCCAATAAATTTGTAAAAATATAAAAAAATTATCTTAACTATATTTTGGTATAAATATGGGAATAAAATAAATTATTCACCAAAATTTATGATTTTGGGAATAATTATTGTATTTTGTACAGCTAAAATAGACAATAAATTGGTTTTGAAAATCTTTAAAATTTTTGGAAAAATACCAAAATAATTGGGAATGCTTATATATGAATACACATGCTATTTAGTATAAAAAATATTTAGGGAATAATTGGGTATCAACAATTACAACCAGCAGGCAGGCCTAATTCGGACTTCCTATCTGAAAAATATGTGATAAATTAGCCACCCTTCCTACGTTAAGTTTAATACAGACCAAACCAGTATTTGTAAGTCATGCTAAATAATCTGCTGCTTTGAATGAGGAGGCTGACTTGAGCCTTAACTGCTATTTGTTTCCCTTTAAACTGCTATCTGTTATTGCTTGTCGCCTAGATTTTTATCCTTTTGAAAACTCCGCAAAAGCCCCAACTCCCTCCCCTTTAGGATTAGTAGTCCCATATGCCTCCGGGACTGATAGGATTGGGACGGGTAATAGCATGCAATAAGTAACGATACCATTCTACGCTTTAACACCTTAACGGGGTAAGAAAGGTAGATATGGAGATGATGACTGATGCGCTAGTATCACGTGCGACCCCTCTTATGAGGAGTGATTGCTGGGTATTACATTGAAGTGATCCATATTAATCACAAATCTAGGACCCCTTTCCCCTTTACTTGTTAATCCTTAAGCTTTCTTTTAAAACTAATTTTCTATACTCTCTACTTCTTCAACTCTTAAACTTGTTTGCAAAACTATGTGAAGCCCTTTGCTTTATTTTTTCTACTTGTCTTCTTAAAGTCACAATTGTAGCATGGCCGAGAACCACACTTGTGGATCCTGAGGGGTGCCTAACACCTTCCCCTCGGGATAATTTCTAGCCCTTACCCTAATATCTGGTTTTCCAACTTACGCTCTTCTAAAAGTGTCCTAATGCACTATAATCATTAGGTGGCGACTCTTCGACTTCAAAACCCAATTCTCGTAAGGGAATAGAGTTGTCCTCCCAATGTCGTATACCCGATTTCTGACCCCACGGTTAGAGGAAAAAGGGGCGTCGACACTTCTCCTCGTAGGTCAACTCCTTGTCCAGCTGGACGGTGCTGAAGTCTAACACCTGGGATGAATCGCTGTGATACTTCCAAATCATGGACACATGGAATACTAGATGTATCATTGATAAGCCTGGTGGCAATGCAAGTCTGTAGGCCAGCTCTCCCACTCGTTCAAGGATCTCAAAATGCACGATATACCTAGGGCTTAACTTGCCCTTCTTTCCAAACCTCATCACACCCTTCATGGGCGATACCTGAAGCAACACTCTCTCTCCGACCATGAATGCCATATCACGAACCTTACAGTCAGCATAACCCTTCTGCCTAGACTAACCTGTACGAAGTCTATCTTGAATAATCTTAACCTTATCCAAGGCATCTTGTTGTTGATACCTAAGTTTTTTCTTATTTTTAAATATATATATATATATACTTTCAAAATAGTGCATATACATCATCATTTTGATTTATGATCACACACAAGTATTTTTATAATTTTTCATAATTTTTAAAGGCTTTAAATCAATTTATTTCTGCATTTTATTATATAAATATCCAATAATTACCTTCCAAATTATTTTTTATGATGATTTATTCACTTAAATATATCATTTATATCAATATGAGGTTTTAAATATTTTCAGTGCCTCTCCTATAATTGCAATTGCATTTTTGGCTAAATTGAATATTTTTACAATAATAGCCCATACATATACACAATTACATTATTTTTTGCAAAATTAACTTTTTATATTTTTATAATATTAGGTAATTATTATAAATCATTTTAGGCATAAATGGTATTTTGTTATTTATTTATTTGATTAAAATCGGGTATTTAAAATTTAACCCTAAAGTCCTCCTATTTTTTGGACCTAAAACTACCCAATACACTAGCCCAATACCCTTACACTAACCCAATTACCCCTGGCCCAAGACCAATTAGTCCAACCCCATACATGTTTAAACCACCCGACCCAGAACTTTTTTAAATCGTGGTCGTTGATCTCTGAGATCAATGGTCCACATTACACCCTACTCTTTAACTACACCCAAACCCCAAACCTAATTATTCTTCACCACCCCGCCGCCCTAGAACCCTCTCGTCTCTCATCTCTCACGAACCCTAGCTGCCATCTCTCTTAACCCCTCCAAATCCGACCGTAAAATGGAATCCACCATGGATTCTCTTGCATTATTTACCTCCCATCACTACGTGTTACTCGTTTACGATATTACCTAGTTGCTTGCCTAACATGGCAAGCAAATCTTGCCAAAATCGAATCGAATCAGTTCACATTTTTTATTTCTATGACTATTTTGTCTATGTTCATCATCTATTCTTTGTAAGTATGAACATTTTCATATATTTTGATGATTCTTACCTACCCTGAATTAGAGTTTTCAAACTTCTTTCAATCGAACCAAAATAGGTTCGATTTTCTAATTTTAACAATATTCTGCCTCTATTCATCCTATTCTGTATGATGTTTACTTTATTTCTATATCCCGCCGATTTTACACTTTCCGTAAAACTAGGGTTTGAGACTTTTCCGTTTTCTTTACTGATTCTGATGAATCTTTCCTTTTTTGTGTTCGATTACTCTCTTTCCTTGTGTTTTCCTAATTTTTACTTTAGTATTTTCTTTAAATATTCTGAACGATTTGTGTTTTGGTATTTTTGTGTATTTGCCTTAAATATTCTGAACGATTTTTGTGTGTTTCCCTGATTTTTACTTTTAGTATTTGACGTAAATTTTCTGAATAATTTTGTGTCTTTCCATGATTTACTTAATCCTTGATTTGTATCCTAAATTACCTCTAATTGATTCCAGAATATTTTCTTTCTAACCTACTTACGTCTTAGTAATTTGTTTCCATGATTATGTGTTAATTTCTACCACTATATAAACCCTTCCCCATTTCCTTTAGAGGGGCCTTTTTTCTAAACACAATACAACTTCACTAGATCTAAAGGCTTTACTCTGTTATTTCATCCTATACTTTGGTTTTGGCCGGCTGAAAGCTAAGGCCATTAAATTCTAGGTTTTTTGCTTCTCATTGAAATTCAAAACACTGCGGGTTTTTGATCTTTCTTGCATTTTCGTTTAACTGATGAGTTACTTGACTTTTGCAATTTCATCCTTATATGCCTATAATTTGCATGTGTTCTTACCTCTAAATCCCTAGCTTAATACGTTCCTGGTTACTTTTAAGCATCACTCTATTAACTTCTGTATTTAATTACTCTTAATGCTACTAGTTTTGAGATTACCTATGCCTAATTGGGTAATCTGAATCATCCTAAGACTGTTTAGGTAGTGTGTTGATGCTGAATGTTCATGAATATGTTCACTTGCTTAGAATCTCTGTGAAGAATGGCTCACATCTGTAGTAATCTGTGTTAAGACTCTCAGTGTTAGTCATAATTTGCCTCTCTACCATTATGTCACTCAACATGCTCACTCGATCCCCATACCCCTTCTAGTATTTTCTTGTGATCTAGAACAGTTGTCTCAACATGTTCGAATTGTTACTTTGAAGTGTTAGGCTAAACCTTTGGTACAAACTAGATTCATCTTCTGTTAATTAGACCTCTACAACAATGCTTGAATACCTATATCTGCTACTTGACATAAGTTTACCTTCCATTCTGCCCAGAATCTCTATAGAGATGTTCTGACATATGTTATGTGTCTGTGATCTTGCCCCTTTGCTAACATGATGCCCTGTTCCTTCTGTGATTACTTGGCTTATCACAATGTTGCCTTGTTTCTTATATACTTAGCATAATTTCCAACCTTGTTTCAACCTGTCTAGTAATGTGCATCTGTGTATAATAATCCTTGTCAATCCTGCAAACATATTATTTCCTTAACTTTTTCAGCATGTGACTCCTTCTATGCTAAGTATTAAACTTTTTTTCTCAGTTTGCAATAAGCTTGTTCTTTTAGTTATGTGATTTAATCAACTGTCCGCCTAGTTTCTCAACTTGGTTGTGTCTATTATAACCCTTCAGTTCCTGTTTCTCAATTTTGGTCCTTTCTTTCACCTGTCAGCTATGTTCTTTGAATCCCATTCTTAGCCGGCTGAATTTCAAGGCTATTAGGTTATGTCCTTTGACCTCCCTAGTGTGAGCATTGCTCGGGGTCCAATTGAGACCCTTGTGAACTTTGACGCACTAGGACTTGGTCCCTAGTTCCTCCTCTGAATTATCTCTGTCAACCTCCCTAGTGTGAACACTGCCCTGGGTTCTCGAAGCCCTTGGGAACTCTGACACACTAGGTCTTGGTTCTATATGCTCAACTTTATTTTAAGACCATGGGGGAATCTCTCAAGTCCTAGCTGCCTTATGTCCATGAACATGTAATTTTGGGGCTGTTGTGAACTGTGAGAATGAAGGCCTGGCCTGGCCAGGTGTACCTTTGGGACTGTTGTAGACTCCCTATACCTATTCTACTTTGTAATTTTTTTATTCATTCTGGGTCTGTAATAATTCTTGTAATAATATTTTGGGTTGTTAGTGAAATTGGGAAAGAGGATTTTATCTTATACTTACATTGAAATGGGTAGAAATCCGCCTATAGATTCATTACTTAGTTAAAATACACTTATATGATCAAACATGTTCAGCTATCATGTGTTAGAAATCATGCCTATAGGTATTTTATTCTTTGTTCAAAACATTTTACTTTCCGGTTATTGTACAAATCCTGCATATAGGTATATTGGTGTGCTTAGAATGTTCAATTATTATATATTAGCCATCCTGCCAATAGGTTCTTCATTTGGTTCAAATATATTCTATGCCTACTTGTTAGAAATCATGGCTATAGAATCTAAAATCAGTTTAATTATAGCAAGCATGCCTGTAGGATCTAAAACCAGTTTTAAGTATAAAACTCATGCCTATAGGGTCTGAATCAATTAGTTAATTGTCCTACTTGTTTCTTTAATAGTCTTCAATGCTGTATTAATTATCATCACTAGAAATCATGCCTATAGGACTCAAATAACCAATTCTGAACTATTAGTTACTGCATAAAATGCCTAGATATCATGCCTATAGGTTTAATCACTTATACCTGTAATCAGTAGGCAACCATGTAGGTTTTAGAGATTGTAAACTGCCCGCTCATTAAATCCAGATTCATATAGAGATCCTGCCTATAAGTTTCTGTAATCTCAACTTGGTAAAATCATTAACTATCTTTGTTAATCTGTCTTGCGTGCATTCGTTATCTAAGTGCGGAGGCCAACTTGAGCCCTTATTTGCATATAAGTGAAAGTCCAAAATGTTTTTGTATGTCACCTAGTATTTTTCATTTTGAGCAGCCTAAGTTAAAGTCTAGAACCATCATGAGATAGAGGTCCAAATGCCTTCTAGACTATAGGCATGGGACGGGTGGTGCACGCATAGGGTACGACTCAGAATTGACTAGTGCGCTTTAGGTAAACAACTTAAAGATAGTAATTGGGTAGCAAGAGATGATAGTCTGTGCCCGCTGAATAATATAAGTAACACCCCACCTTGAGGGAGTTACGGAATATTATTTATGTTGCACGGGGTGATCCTTTAGGCTAAAAACTTAGGACCCCCATCTTATCTTTCATCAATTATTTGTGTTTAATAATAAACTTCCCAAATTCCTTGTTTTTCCTGTACTTGATCTCCTAGACTAATTCATATAAATGAGTTTGGCCGGGACCCACAGTTGTGGACCTTGAAACGTGACTAACACCTTCTCTTTGAGGTAATTTCGAGCCCTTACCCGATCTTTGGTGACGCAAACTAGTTAGACAAAGTTATCTGCAAATAAGTGCCCTAACGCACCTTAATCTATTAGGTGGCGACTCTCTCTTTTAACACCCTTCATTAAAAGAGTTTTAAATGTCGAAACCCGATTTCACGAGAAAAGGGGTGCGACTGCATGGCGACTCTGCTGGGGATATTTTTAGGCTCTTACCATTCCGAACTTGGTCAGCATGAATTAGTCTCTCTTGATAAGCATGTCTTTGTTATTTTGCTAATTATCCCGCTCTTATTTTCCCTTTTTATTGCTACATTCACATCCTCTTCCTTATTCCCCTTTTATATGAACTCATATGCGACTCTTCGCTTAATTTGACTACAACATGTGTTTCCCCTTATTTACTAATCATGTTCACTTGCTCCAAACTTCTTAATTTTGTTATATCATGTCTCTCCCCAATCCTTACCCCCTTATTTGTTTCATTACAATTCTTTTGTTACGCGGACTAACTTCTTCCCTGTTTTTGTTTCTTTTATGTCTTTATGTTTATTTAATACTGCATTTACTGCTTTCATCATGCAAATACATGACAACGTGTTATTTTATCTTTGCATAAAACATGCTCCATCATACTCCACTCATGCGTAATAAATACCATAGTGGCACTTGATGCGTGTCCGCTCTCTTCTTAAATCGCCCTTTAAATTTGAAAAGGCTTATTTGCGGTAAAACTAGTTGATCAGCGGTGTAATCGATGGTTCCGTACCTTTCCTTCTCAAGTTATCCGATTGAGGATACCATTCTAGACTTTTATATAAACCCCACTATGATGTTAAATGTGCATGCATCATGTGTAAACCTAGAATGGCTTTAAGCGATATCCGCGTAATAAGTCGCTAAGACAAGCCTTGTCCAAAGTCCGCCAGGATTTCCGTAATCCTAATGGACACAATCATGATATGTGCATCATTTGGAGAAAACGTGCCAATATGTTGATCATTAATGTGTAAATAGTCGAATCTGGAGGGGGAAAGGGCTAACTTTATCTATTTTGCAAAAATGAGGCACGAAGTCCCCTGGTTCGGCATGGTTCGAAGTATCCCGCCTTTGTTGCTGGATTGGTGGGAAAATCTCTCGCCAAGAGACAAAAACCATGTGAAAAAAGTTCTTGGGAATTTACCTTCTTTGATAGACATTCAGCCAAACAATGTATTGATCGAGGCCGCTACTATGTTCTGGGATGAAAAGAGGGTTGTTTTTTGTTTCGGTGACATAGAAATGACTCCCCTTTTAGAGGAAATGAGGGGTTTTGCTGGATTTCCTTGGGATAGCCCTGGTCTATTGGTACCAAAAAATTGTACTTATCGAGGGTTTCTGAAAATGATGGGTTTTAGAAGGAATGATGAGTTAGTCTACCTAAAGAAGTCTTACATACCATTTGACTTCCTTTACAAATGTTATGGGCACATCAAATCCTAGCACCTTTACCATGATGAGTTTGCCATTACTTCTCTGGGTTGGACCTACCGTTGGGTTTTTGTGTTCATTGTCTATTTTCTGGGGATGCTGGTATTCCAATGCAAGGAGAAAGGATTCACACTCGCTTACCTATGGTCACCAAGACACTAATGGAAGGAATTGAGGGACATACATACATTATTGTCCTAATGATCGTAGCAGAGATATACCGAGCTTTGGACCGCTGCTAGAAATGATATAGGCATTTTGAGGGTTGTAATTTGCTACTACAAATATGGCTGTTGGAACATCTTCAGAGGGGACAATACCGGCAAGAATTTCTACGGCGACCATGGAATGACCACATAGCTTTTCACATCCCGAAAAGAATGGCTTTTATCCCGGATAGGTTCTCACAACCAGGAATCGCTGTGGGCTAGGTACATTTCTTTAGCATTTTGACTGACGACAAGGTCCATTGGATGTTCGAATGGTTCCCTACTAGCAAATTCAACATCAGGTCAAGAGATGTTCCTCATCTTGTGCTAATTGGATTAAGGGGTATCTATCCTTATGCTCCTATCAGAGTCATGAGGAAAGCAGGGAGAAAACAAGTCATACCCCGAGTTTCCAAGATGGATCACTACAAAGTAGATTTCCAAGGTGATGTTATTCCATTCAAGTACAAGGCACATTACATGTGGCATCTAAAAATCATTGTGGAAAAGGATACCATCGAGCCATATCCGTACCACGCCGGCCATGTGTATTTCTACCCATCATGGATGACATAGCAGGAGAAGTCAAGCGAGGGATTGATTTGGGAAATAGGGTCATAGACGATGCTGCCGAGGCACAAGTCAAATGTAGGAGGTTATGCAAAAAAGATTTTTGAATCTGATGCCAGACATTTGGAATAGCACAAAATGGACATGGAAGCAATCAATGAATGGAGAGGAATCTCTACTAAATCAACATAGAGGTTGGAATATTGAGAGCAAGGTCTGATGGAGCTTGAGGGTAAGATAAGGAAAAGAATCGTGGATTGTCAGAATGTAGAGGGTGATGAAGGAGGACATCCAACAAGGGCGTATCTGCTGTTGGACATGCGTGACCTGGGGAATCTGATCGATGGGGCTAAGAAGGCCAAGCTTGGAGAAGGTCCCTCTGGGAATGAGTAGATTAGGATTGATATTTACTTGTTTTCTAGAGTCGTTTTAGAATTTGATTGTAATAAGGCAAATGCCACTAGTAACGCTTTATAATTGTTTCCATTTTAATAGAGATTTGATCTATGTACCATATTAATGAAATGACGCAATCATCGGCATTGAATTTCTACAAATCAATATGTCGCTAGGCCTACCTCGGGCACAATGAGATCCACCAAACTAGGACATGAATTTATAATTCTGCAATACATGTTTGAATATAGCAAATGTCCTTTCAAAACTCCCTATTGACTTGCTTACCTTTTGCTTTTTCTTTCTTTATTTATTTCCATCCCCTAAGGTTGGTTCATGCATACTGGCATCAACAACATATCATACTAGATCTAGAGGTCCTCCACCTCTTCCTCCTCCAAGTAATATTAAAAGTAAAGGAAAAGTAAAAAATGGATGATACAAGAAATATCAGGAAATACAATGCTACACATAAAGAGAATATCGAACCTTCAGATGGTTGAAGCACTCCAGCATAGAATGACTTGGTTTTACGGTTGGAACAGAAGATATTGGAGTTATAAAGGGAACTTGAGCAGGTCCTTAACTTGGCAAACCTCTCCCTGAACGTCCCCGATATCAACCAACAAAACAACAAAAACCCAGCACCTCCCCAAAACACACCAAACCAGCATCCACAAAATCCCCCCCCACCTTATCAATACGCCACACCTCCCCAATATCCTAATCCTCCACCGGTACCAACTCCTCATAAATACCAACATCATCCAATCTAGTACCCATAAACCATTACCTACCATACTCCTTAAAACATACCACAACCTATCTGTGATCCATAAAACTCGACCAATGGTCACCACTACACCCAAATCCCTGAAGTCCATCAAAGCTACCCCATATATGTGGAAACCTTACACCACACTCTACAACAAACTTTTATATACCAGAATCCACCAAGAAGGACCTGTTCATTAAGAATATGGCGGAGGAACTTAAGAAGCTCACAAGTCGAGTCCAAGGCGTTGAAGGGGGTAAAGGCATTGGGGGTTTGAACTATGAAGCTTTGTGTATTCAGCCGGATGTAGAACTTTCAAAGGGCTACAAACTTCCTAAGTTCGAAATGTTTGAAAGAATAGGTGACCCAAAGTTGCATTTAAGGACATACTGTGACAAGCTCATAAGAGTTGGTAAGGACGAAAGAATACGCATGAAGTTGTTCATGAGGAGCCTCACTGGAGATGCCCTGTCTTGGTATATCTACCAAAATCCAAAGAAGTGGGCTAACTGAGTAAACATAGCGTCAGATTTCATGGATCGATTCAGATTCAATGCGAAAAATGTTCCTGATGTCTTTTATATCCAGAATCTTAAGAAAAAGCCGACAGAAACTTTTCGCGAGTATGCTACTCGATGGAGATCGGAAGCTGCAAAAGTGAGGCCGGCATTGGAAGAAGAGCAAATGAGCAAATTCTTTGTTCGGGTCCAGGATCCGCAGTACTACGAGAGGTTAATGGTTATTGAAAATCATAAACTCTCTAACATCATCAAGTTGGGAGAAAGAATAGAAGAAGGGATTAAAAGCGGGATGGTAACCAATTTCGAGGCATTACAAGCTACCAACAAAGCCTTGCAATTAGGAGGCATGTCCAAGAAGAAGGAAGTAGGGGCCATGATGGTAGCCCGAGGTCCGAAATCTCTCCTCACATACCAAACACCACCACCCACATATCAACCTTCACCACCCAGATACCAACAACCCACCGCCATTTACCATACCTATAATACCCAGCCAATATATTACCATTCACCGCCAGCCCGCCAAAATTATCAGAAACCCAAACCAAATTTCGATCGCAGGCCACCCGAACAATACACTCCTATTGCTGAACCCATCGATCAGTTGTATGAAAGACTGAAGGCTGCTGGTTATGCCATTCCTACTCCCGCCATTACCATGGAAAATTCCTCGCAGTCGGTCAATCCAAACAAAACATGTGCCTACCATTCAGGTATGAAGGGACATACTATTGATGAATGTCGCACTTAGAAGGATAAGATCCAGATTTTGATTGAAACCAAGGTTATACAAGCAAAGGAGGCTGCACCAAATGTCCACAACAATCCCCTTCTGGATCACAGAGGCAAAGGGGAAAATATGATCGAAACTGATGAAGAATTGGATCCGGAAGGATCAATTGGACTCATTCGTGAAGGGGATGAACCCAAAGTACCTCCAGTCACTCTCACACCTATTATAGTGTAGATTCAGTCGCCAATTGAGGTTGAAATAGCCATGCCAACTCCGTTTGAGGTTAAAGCAACAAAGCCCTTAGCCACACTAGCTCTGTTGAGGTGGAAGTAACAACACCCTTAACTGTGATGGTAGCACCAACACCGCCCATTAATTCCAATGCTCTAACATAGGACTTATGTTGTAGAGGCAAGAAGGAAAGGAAAAGGGAAAATGGAAGAAATGGGTGCCACACAAGGCATGACCAAGACCGGTAGGGTTTACACACCTGAGCATTTGGGAGGAACAAGTAAAGAAGCTACTCCCAAGCAGCCTATCATTGGAATAGGTCCGGATGATCTTTGGAGAAAGGTGCAAGCAAGAGAATATTCTGTGGTCGATCATCTGAACAAATCCCCCACTCAGATATCCATTCTATCACTACTACATAATTCTGAGACGCATAGGAATGCATTAATGAAATTGTTGAACGAAGCTTACATACCCAACAATATCACCAGTGGAGAGATGGACAACATGGTACGGAAAGTATTAGAGAGCCACAAGATCACTTTTTATGAAGACGAACTACCACCTGAAGGACTGAGTCACAACAGGCACTACATATCACAGTGCAATTTGAGGACAAATTCATCGCCAGGGTCCTGATAGATGGGGGTTCGAGCCTCAACATTTGTCCATTGACTACTTTGAAAAGATTGGGTAAAGGTTTGCATGAAATATGAGTAGGAACTATGACCGTAAAAGCATTCGATGGGTCCTAAAGGGATGCGATCGGGGAAATCTATCTTTGTCTGCAGATGGGCCCGACCTGGTTTGATGTTAAATTTCACGTATTGGATATATCCTGCCATATACAATCTGCTGTTCGGACAACCTTGGATACATGCTGCTGGAGTCGTAGCATCTACGCTACACCAGGCCGTGAAGTTTGAATGGAATCATCAGGAAGTGATCATTCATGGAGATGAAAGTAATCTCATTTACACCAACCAAATAGTTCCGGTTGTCGAGAATAGAAGGAAGTTGGGTGGAGAGACATACCATCGCATCGAGCATGTCAACGCTATTTAAAAAGACAAATAATGGAGTAGCAAAATAGAAAGTATATTGGCATGGACAAGGTATGAACCCGACAAGGGTCTCGGTAAGAATTTCCAAGGGATCACCAAACCGATACAGCTGAAGTGCCACGACACAACCTTTGGGATTGGGTATGAATACACCTGGCACGAGTATCATAATTTGTCGCCACCATGGCGTAATCCTTATTACCCCCTTGAATATCCAATACCGTATCTACACCAAACATTTTAACGGATTAACGAGATATGGGGATCTGAAGAGGATGAAGCTTTAGCTAGCCTGAGGAATCTATTTCTGGACAATAAAGACATAGACTGTAATGCAATAGTTGAGGAGGAGGATGAGGAGGAGGAAGAGGAAGACCTTCCAATCCAGACCGTGGGAAAATGTGTTGTTCTCAAGAACTGGACTGCTGCACCATCCCGGGCCCGTCGAGTTCCTGGGTAGCCTGGTAATTAACATGATCTATTTTTAAAAAAGCAATTTTAAGCATTTAAGACATTTTCAGTATCTTGTTTAGACGCGTTTTGTTTTGAAATAATTGCTCGAGTCATTAGGCCGTACTTGTTTTAACATTTTCAAGATTTATCTAATGCATTGCTATTTTAGTATTTATTATTATCCTTTTACATTTTTCTCTACAGAATTATTATTACTTATCATGATGAACCAACGACTATGACATATAATGATACAACGCAACGTAAGGATAGTGACTCAGAAGAGATAGATGAAGAGGATGTGATACCTGAGGAAATTGTCAGAGAAGTGGAGAACTTTAAGAATAAGCCTAAGTCCAACCTAGACGAAACTGAGATAGTCAACTTGGGAAATTCCGAAACAATAAAAAAAAACCGACATAAGCATTCATGTGTCACCATCAGAAAAAGAAGAATACACTCGTTTTCTGAAAGAATATGAAGACATTTTTGCATGGTCGTATGATGACATGACTGGGCTGAGCACATCCATAGTGGCTCAAACGCTGCCCACCAATGTAAAGCAAAAGCTCAGAAAGTTCAAGCCAGATATGAGTATGAAAATCAAAGAGGATGTCACCAAGCAGATCAAAGCTAAGGTTCACAGAGTTGTTGAATATCTAACTTGGTCGGCCAATTTTGTGACGGTTCCGAAGAAGGATGGGAAAGTCAGGGTATGTGTCGACTATCGGGACATAAACAGAGCAAGTCCCAAAGATGATTTCCCACTACCAAACACACGGATACTGATTGACAACTACGCCAAGTATGAACTCCAATCCTTCGTAGATTGCTTCGTGGGTTATCACCAGATCTGGATGGATGAAGAAGATGACGAGAAAATATCCTTCATCACACCATATGGAGTGTAGTGCTACTAAATGATGTTGTTTGGTCTAAAAAATGTTGGGGTCACTTATATGAGGGCCATGACAACTATTTTCCATGACATGATACACAAGGAGAAAGAAGTATATGTGGATGACGACATTATCAAATCTAAGAAGGGTACAGATCACATAGCAGATTTGAGGAAATTCTTCGATCGTTTTTGGAGGTACAATTTGAGATTGAATCTCGCAAAATGTGCCTTCGGGATCCCCACCGGAAAGTTGTTAGGATTCATCATCATCCGCTGAGGAATTGAGCTAGATCAGTCAAAGGTCAAGGCTATTCAGAATTTGCCGCCACCAAAGAACAAAAAAGATGTAATGAGTTTCTTGGGGCATCTCAATTATATCAGCCGCTTCATAGCACAATCAATTGTAATATGTGAGTCGATTTTCAAAATACTGAAGAAGGATGCTACAACCAGTTGGACCGAAGGCTGCCAAAAAGCTTTTGACAAAATCAAAGAATACTTGTCCACACCACCAGTCCTAGTCCCGCCAAAGCCTAGTAGACTACTGCTACTCTACCTCTCCGTATTAGATGGGGCTTTCGGTTGCGTCTTGGGACAACATGACGAAACAGGAAGAGAGGAACATGCCATACATTACTTGAGTAAGAAGTTCACACCCTACGAAGCACGATATTCTTTGCTGGAATGCTCTTGCTATGCTCAGACATGGTAGCCCAGAAACTGAGGCACTACTTCTGTGCCTATACCACATATCTTATATCAAGGATGGATCCCTTAAAGTACATCTTCTAGAAGCCCATGCCTATAGGGAAACTAGCAAAATAGCAAATATTATTGAGTTAATTTGACATCGTTTACATGATTCAAAAGCGGTCAAGGGACAAGCATTAGCGGATCATCTCGCGGAAAATCCTGTAGGAGGAGAATACGACCACTAAAAATGTATTTTCCTGATAAAGAGGTGTCATTCGTAGGAGAAGATATTGTTGAAGCCTACGACGGTTAGAGAATGTTCTTTGACAAAGCTGTAAATTTCAAAGGAGTGGGTATTGGGGTCATTTTGGCATCAGAAACCGGTCAACATTACCCAGTATCTGCAAAACATAGATTTTCGTGCACCAATAATATGGCGAAATATGAGGCTTGCATCATGGGGCTCAATTTGGCCATTGACATGAATATCCAAAGTTGTTGGTAATTGGTAATTCAGATTTGATGGTCCATCAGGTGCAAGGACAATGGACTACAAAGAATACTAGTATATTACCTTATCTATATCATGTGCAAGAGTTGATGAAGAGGTTCACGAAGATAGAGTTCAGACATGTCCCGAGAATCCAGAATGATAGAGTTTAGATGCATTAGCCACTTTGTCCTCCATAATACAGTATCCAGATAAGAATTGTATCGATCCTATTCCAGTAAGGATCCATAGTCAGCCAGCTTATTTTGCTCATATTGAAGAAGAAATAGACGGAAATCCATGGTTTCACGATATCAAGGAGTATTGGCAAAAGGATAATATTCGGAGCATGCAAATCATACTCACAAACGCACGCTCCAGAGACTGTCCAATCAATTCTTCCAAAGTTGAGAAATTATGTATAGAAGAACTCCAGACCTAGGATAATTATGGTTTGTCGACGCCAAGGAATCTTCCAAACTGCACAAAGAGATATATGCCGGAACTTGCGGACCACACATGAATGGTTTCATTTTAGCCAAAAAGATACTAAGAGCAGGATACTTTTGGGATGACTATGCAAACGGATTGCATCAGGTATGTCCAAAAGTGTCACAATTGTCAAGTACATGTAGATATAATACGGGTACTACCAAATAAACTCAATGCAACAAGTTCACCTAGGACTTTTGCCGCTTGGGGAATAGATTTCATTGATCCGATCGAGCTTGCCACTTCCAATGGGCACATGTTCATTTAGTGGCCATAGACTACTTCATAAAATGGGTAGAGGTTGTATCTTACAATGCCGTAACCAAGAAAGTCGTCACAGATTTTGTTAGGGATTGTATTGTTTGCCAATTCGGGGTACCAGAATCTATCATCACCGATAATGCCGCCAACCTCAAAAATGACTTAATGAAAGCTAGGTGTGAAACCTTCAAGATGAAGAACAAGAAAAACAATTACACAGTATACAGAGCTCAAATAAATGGAGCCATGGAAGCTGCCGACAAGAACATCAAGAAGATTCTAAGGAAAATGATAGACAACCACAAACAATGGCACGAGAAATTACCATTTGCCTTATTAGGGTACGTACCACAGTTCGCATATCAACCGGAGCAAGTCCCTACATGTTAGTTTACGGTACTAAAGTCATCATTCCCCCCAAGGTAAAAATTCCTTCTTTGAGAATCATACAGGAAGCCAAACTCAACGATGCATAGTGGATAAGAAGCCTCTATTAACAATTAGCTCTCATTGACGGAAAAAGAATGAATACAGTATGTCATGGTCAACTTTATCAGAACAGAATGTCCAGAGCTTTTAACAAGAGGGTCAAACCTTGATAGTTCGCACTGGGGCAGTTGGTGCTGAAATGGATATTTCCACATCAAGGTGAAGCCAAAGGAAAATTCTCACCTAATTGGCAAGGGCCATACATGGTCCACAGAGTACTAACATGAGGATCACTCATACTTGAAGAAATGGACGGAGAAGTTTGACCTAAACCTATCAACTCATATGCAGTCAACAGATATTATGCTTAAGCTGTTTACATTTATTCGATCTGATGTAACTGAACTACACTTGACGTGATTCCCGTTTAAGAGGGGATACATAGGCAACCCTATGATTTCAGTCATAATTTAATAAAATTTTCATTTCCCCCACAACCAGAAACTGGGGCAGAATTTTGAGGAGGACCATCAAAATTCCGGAGCAAGTCTAGCTGACGTCATCATATGCAGAATAGTCAGAGAATCGGCTAAGTAACTAGGGCAAAGTTTTGAGGAGGACACTCAAAATTCTATTGCAAGGGAGTCGCAATGTCTCTAAAAGTGTCGCAGTTATTGGTTCATTTGATTTATCTGATATTGCATACTACTATGTTTTTAAACAACTATATTTATCAAATGCATGTATATTTTTTGAAAACATCATTTCTATGGAAGCCAGATGTTACCCAGGGTCACTCGAACATGATCTCAAGATAGGAGCACAGGTAAAGCAGAAGACAAAAGCATGAACTGACCTCCCCTCACTGAACTCACGAATCTTTCTTTGAATGCAGGTATGATAAGACAACGATACTCAAATATACATCAAGATACGGCCCTAATGACAACAAATTATCTAGCATGAACATCTTCAGCTAAGAAATGCTTTACTTTTCCATTTGTCTCCATTTTGCATGAGGCTAAGCCCCGCCTCCCTAATTTCATAAGCCTAAGCACTGCCTTCCCCTGTATGAGGCTAAGCCCTGCCTCCTCAACTGCATAAGGCTAAGCATTGCCTTTCCCTGCATCGAGACTAAGAATTATCTCCATTTTGCATAAGGTTAAGCCCTGCATCCTTAACTGCATAGGGCTAAGCATTGCCTTCCATTGCATGAAGCTAAGCCCTGCCTCTTCAACTGCATAAGGCTAAGCATTGCCTTTCGTTGCATGAGACTAAGCCATGTCTCATCTCCTTGCAAGAGGCTAAGCCATGCCTCCTCAACTACATAAGGCTAAGCACTGCCTTCCGCTGCATGAGACTAAGTATTGTCTCCACAAGGCTAAGTACTGCCTTCTCTTGCATCGAGACTAAGCATTGTCTCCATTTGGCATGAGGCTAAGCCCTGCCTCCTCAACTGCATAAGGCTAAGCATTGCCTTTCATTGCATGAGACTAAGCATTATCTCTTCTTCTTGCATGAGGCTAAGCCCTGCCTCCTCAACTGCATAAGGCTAAGCATTGCCTTTCATTACATGAGACTAAGCATTATCTCTTCTTCTTGCATGAGGCTAAGCCCAGCCTCCTCAACTGCATAAGGCTAAGCATTGTTTTTCATTGCATGATACTAAGCCATGTATCCTCTTCTTGCATGAGGCTAAGCCCTGCCTCCTCAACTGCATAAGGCTAAGCACTGCCTTCCCCATCATGAGACTAAGCATTGTATCCATAAGACTAAGCAAAGCCTTCCCTTGCATCGAGACTAAGCCCTATCTCCCTTTCTTGCATGAGGCTACGTATTTCCTCCCCCAACTGCATGAGGCTAAGCTCTACCTTTCCTTGTCTAATACCAAATGCTATGCTACTTGAAATCTAGCACTATTTTGCCTTTCTAAGGCTAAGCTCTGTCCCAATCTTATATAAGACTAAGCTCTGTCTTGTTTCGCTTATATGATCCATCATCATGTCTCTACATTTCATGGGCTGAAACATTGCCATTTTTGTCCAAAGGCATCATAGTCCGAAGGCATCATCCTCATAGCCGGAAGACACCATGCCATAGCCTGAGGATCTCTAAATAATGCACATCATTATTCAAAGGCGTCATGATTCAGAGGCACCATTATCATGGTCCGAGAACATCATTTCATGGCCTGCGAATCCTTTATCATTCTATTCATCGCCCGGGACGTCATGGTCTAAGGACATGATCCTCATCGTCCAAATACAACTTTCATGCAACCCATATATGTTTGCATGCGTCATGTTTTAAATTTTTCAAGTAATTCAGAAAGTAACCATTCTTCAAACAAGAGCAATCTTCGCTCCGGTTTCTGTTCATAACGTTCACATTCTGTAAATATTTTAAATGCAACCAACTATCATCAATTCCCGCTTCTTACTCTAGGTCTACTTGCTCTATAACACATCTGTTACATTTCAAATTCACATTCAGAACTCTGCATAAATCCATCTGATACTATCCTTCCCAAAAAGAACCTTTTCCGAAATGTACAACCATTCCTATAACAACACCATCGTTTTCGTTCACTGTTAGATCCAAAACTACACATGGCCTGATTATTGTAAAACCAGGGATATGTAGGTACCTCAGAAACTAGAGTTCGACCTATGTTTTTTCAAAATCATTCCATTCAGTCAAAATCGGTCATCATTTCTTTACCCGACAACTCTTTCATCCTACGGGGGTAAAGAGGGGCAACTATTGATACCCAATTTTTTATTCATTACTAAATATATATATATATAAACTTTCAAAATAGTGCATATACATCATCATTCGATTTATGATCACACACAAGTATTTTTATAATTTTTCATAATTTTTTAAAGGCTTTAAATCAATTTATTTATGTATTTTATTATATAAATATCCAATAATTACCTTCTAAATTTTTATGATGGTTTAATAACTTAAATATATCATTTTTATCAATATAAGGCTTTAAACATTTTCAGTGCCTCCCCTATAATTGCAATTGCATTTTTGGCTAAATTTCACATTTTTCCAATAATAGCCCATACACATACATAATTACATTATTTTTTGTGAAATTAACTTTTTATATTTTTATAATGTTAGGTAATTATTTTTAATCATTTTATGTACACATGAGATTAAGTTATTTATTTATTACTTTTATAAATTATTTATTTGATTAAAATCGGGTATTTAAAATTTAGCCATAAATTCCTCCTATTTTGCAGGCCTAAAACTACCCAATACACTAGCCTAACACCTTTAAACTAATCCAATTACCCTTGTCCCAAGACCAATTAGCCCAACCCTATACCCGTTTAAATCACCCGACCCAAAACTCTTTTAAATCGTGGTCGTTGATCTCTGAGATCAACGGTCCACGTTACACCCTCAAATTTAACTACACCCAAACCCCAACCCTAATTATTCTTCACCACCCCGCCGCCCTGGAACCCTCTCGTCTCTCATCTCTCATCTCTTACGAACCCTAGCCGCCATCTCTCTTAACCCCTCCAAATCCGGCCCCAAATGGAATCCACCATGGATTCTCTTGACTTATTTACCTCCCCTCACTACGGGTTACTCGTTTATGATACTACCTAGTTTCTTTCCTAACATGACAAGCAAATCTTGCCAAAATCGAACCGAATCAGTTCACATCTTTGATTTCTATGACTATTTTGTCTATATTCATCATCTATTCTTTGTATGTACGAATATTTTCATATCTGTTGATGATTCTTACTTACCCAAAATTAGGTTTTTCAAACTTTTTTCAATCGAACCAAAATAGGTTCGATTTTCTAATTTTTAACAATATTCTACGTTTATTCATCCTATTATATGTGATGTTTACTTTAATTGTATATCCCGCTAGTTTTACACTTCTCATAAAATTAGGGTTTGAGACTTTTCCCTTTTCCTTACTGATTCTGATGAATCTTTCCTTTTTTGTGTTCGATTACTCTCTTTCCTTGTGTTTTCCTAATTTTTACATTAGTATTTGCTTTAAATATTCTGAACGATTTGTGTTTTGTATTTTTGTGTATTTGCCTTAAATATACTGAACGATTTTTGTGTGTTTACCTGATTTTACTTTTAGTATTTGTCTTAAATATTCTGAATAATTTTGTGGGTTTCCCTGATTTACTGAATCCTTGATTTGTGCCCTAAATTACCTCTAATTGATTCCAGAATATTTTCTTTCTAACCTACTTGCGTCTGAATGGTTTGTTTCCATGATTATGTGTTAATTTCTACCACTATGTAAACATTTTCCCATTTTACTTTAGAGGGACATTTTCTCTGAACTAAATATAACTTCACTAGATCTAAAGGCTTTACTCTGTTAGTCCATTCTATACTTTTGTTTTGGCCGGCTGAAAGCCAATGCCATTAAATTCTGGGTTTTTTTATTCTCATTGACGTTTAGAACACTGCGGGTTTTTGGTCTTTCTTGCATTTTTGTTTAATTGGTGAGTTACTTGACTTTTGCAATTTGATCCTTATATGCCTATAATTTGCATGTGTTCTTACCTCTGAATCCCTGGCATAATATGTTCCTAGTTACTTTTAAGCATCACTTTGTTAACTTCTGCATTTAATTACTCTTAATGCTACTAGTTCTGAGATTACCTTTGCCTAATTAGGTCATTTGAATCTTCCTAAGACATTTTAGTTAGTGTGTTGAGGCCTGAATGTTCATGAATCTGTTCACTTGCTTAGAATCTCTGTGATGAATGGCTCACATATGTAGTAATTTGTGTTAAGACTTTCAGTGTTAGTCATAATTTGCCTTTCTACCATTATGTCACTCAGCATGCTCACTTAATCCCCATACTCCTTTTAGTATTTGCTTGTGATTTAGAACAGTTGTCTCAGCATGTTTGAATTGTTACTTTGAAGTGTTAGGCTAAACCTTTTGTACAAGGTGGATCATCTTCTGTTAATTAGACCTCTACAATAATGCTTGAATGCCTATATCTGCTACTTGACATGAATTTACCTTCCATTCTGTCCAGAATCTCTGTAGAGATGTTCTGGCATATGTTATGCGTCTGTGATCTTTCCCCTTTGCTAACATGACGCCGTATTCCTTCTGTGATTACTTGGCTTATACAATGCTGCCTTGTTTCTTATATACTTAGCATAATTTCCACCCAAGTTTCAACATGTCTAGTTATGTGCATCATTGTATAATAATCCTTGTCAATCCTGCAAACATGTTCTTTCCTTAACTTTTTCAGCATGTAACTCTTTCTATGCTAAGTATTGAACATGTTTTCTCAGTTTGCATTAAGCTTGTTCTTTTAGTTTTATGATTTAATAAACTGTCCGCCTGGTTTGATCAATTTGGTTTTGTCTGTTAAAACCCTTCAGTTCCTGTTTCTCAATTTTGTTCCTTTCTTTCACCTGTCACCTAAGTTCTTTGAATCCCATTCTTAGTCGGCTGAAAGCCAAGGCTACTTAGGTTCTGTCCTTTGACCTCCCTAGTGTGAGCACTGCTCAGGGTCCAATTGAGGCCCTTGTGAACTCTGACGTACTAGGACTTGGTCCCTAGTTACTCCTCTAAATTATCTCTGTCAACCTCCCTAGTGTGAGCACTACCCTGGATTCTTGAAGCCCTTGGGAACTCTGACACACTAGGGTCTTGGTTCTATATGCTTAACTCTATTTTAAGACCATTGGGGGAATCTCTTAAGTCCTGGCTAACTTATGTCCATGAACATATAATTTTGGGGCTGTTGTGAACTGTGAGAATGAAGGTCTGGCCTGGCCAGGTGTACCTTTGGGCATGCTTTAGGCTCCCTATAGCTATTCTACTTTGTAATTTATTCTATTCATTCTGGGTCTGTAATAATTCTTGTAATAATATTTTGGGGTGTTAGTGAAATTGAGAAAGGGGCTTTTATCTTATACTTGCACTGAAATGGGTAGAAATCCTGCCTATAGGTTTATTATTTAGTTAAAATACACTGATATGATCAAACATATTTAGCTATCATGTGTTAGAAATCATGCATATTGGTATTTTATCTTTGTTCTAAATGTTTTACTTTCCGGTTATTGTACAAATCCTGCCTTTAGGTATATTAGTGTGCTCAGAATTTTTAATATGTTCTATGCCTACTTGTTAGAAATCATGCCTATAGAATCTAAAATCACTTTAATTATAGCAAGCATGCTTATAGGATCTAAAACCAGTTTTAAGTATAGAACTCATGCCTATAGGGTCTGAATCAGTTAGTTAATTATCCTACTCGTTTATTTAATAGTCTTCAACGATGTATTAGTTATCGTCACTATAAATCATGCCTATAGGACTCGATTAACCAATTCTGAACTATTAGTTATAACATAAAATGCCTAGATATCATGCATGTAGGTTTAATCTCTTATACCTATAATCATTAGGCAACCATGTAGGTTTCAGAGATTGTAAATTGCCCGCTCATTAAATCCAAATTCATATAGAGATCCTGCCTATAAGTTTCTGCAACCTCAACTTGTTAAAATCAGCAACTATCTTTGTTAATCTATCTTGCGTGCATTCATTGTCTAAGTGCGGAGGCCAACTTGAGCCCTTATTTGCTTATATGTGAAAGTCCAAAATGTTTTTGTATGTTGCCTAGTATTTTACATTTTGAGCAGCCTAAGTTAAAGTCTAGAATCATCCTGAGATAGAGGTCCAAATGCCTCCTGGACCATAGGCATGGGACGGGTGGTGCACGCGTAGGATACAACTCAGAATTTACTAGTGCGTTTTAGGTAAACAACTTAAAGATAATAATTAGGTAGCAAGAGATGATAGTCTGTGCCCGTTGATAATATAAGTAATACCCCACCTTGATGGAGTTACAAAATATTATTTATGTTTCACGGGGTGATCCTTTAGGATAAAAAGTTAGGAACCCCATCTTGTCTTTCATCAATTATTTGTGTTTAACAATATACTTCCCAAATTCCTTGTTTCTCCTGTACTTGATCTCCTAGACTAATTCATATAATTGAGTTCGGTCGGGACCCACAGTTGTGGACCTCGAAAAGTGCCTAACACCTTCTCTTCAAGGTAATTTTGAGCTCTTACCCGATTTTTGGTGATGCAAGCTAGTTAGACAGAGTTATTTGCAAATAGGTGCCCTAACACACTTTAATCCGTTAGCTGACGACTCTCCCTTTTTACACCCTTCCTTAAAAGAGTTGTCAATGTCGAAACTCGATTTAGTGAGAAAAAGGGCGGGACACCTGTACCAAATCTGTACACAATAATCGAGCCTCCCCCGGCTCAAACCATCCAACGGGTGATCAACACCGTCTATCATATAATGCCTCATAGGGAGTCATCTGGATGCTCGACTGATAGTTGTTGTTGTAGGAAAACTCCGCTAATGGCAAGAACTGATCCCAAGAACCTTCAAACTCAGTAACACAGGCACGGAGCATATCATCTAAGATCTAAATAGTACGCTCGGACTGTTCGTATGTCTGAGGATGAAATGTTGTGCTCAACTCGAACCGCATACCCAACTCACGTTGTACTGCCATCCAGAAGTGCGAGGTAAACTGCGTACCTTGATCAAATCTGATTGACACGGGCACACCGTGAAGACGAACAACCTCACGAATATAAATCTCTGCCAACCGCTCTGAAGAATAGGAAATTGCCACAGGTATGAAATACGCTAATTTGGTTAGTCTATCTATAATAACCCAAACTACATCAAACTTCCTCTAAGTCCATGGGATTCTAACAATGAAATCCATAGTGATACGCTCCTACTTCCATCAGGAATCTCTATCTTCTGAAGAAAACCTCTAGGTCTCTGATGCTCGTACTTTACTTGCTAACATTTAGACACTGAGCTACATATGCAACAATATCTTTCTTCATCCTTCTCCACCTATAATGTTGCCGCAAGTCCTGATACATCTTGGCGGTGCCCGGATGAATAGAATACTGGGACCTATGAGCCTCCTCTAGAATTAACTCACGAAGCCCATCTACATTAGGCACACAAACATGACCCTGCATCCTCAAAACTCCATCATCTCCAATCGTAACCTGCTTGGCATCACCGTGCCACACTGTGTCTCTAAGGATAAACAAATGAGAGTCATCATACTGCCGCTCCCTGATACGCTCAAACAAGGAAGACCGAGCAACTGTGGAAGCTAAAACACGACTGGCTCAGAAACATTCAACCTCACGAACTGATAGGCTAAGGCCTGAACATCTAATGCAAGTGATCTCTCACCAACTAGAATGTGTGCAAGGCTTCCCATACTAGATGACTTCCTACTCACAGCATCGGCCACCATATTGGCCTTCCCGGGATGATACAAGATGGTGATATCATAGTCTTTCAATAGCTCCAACCACCTCCTCTGCCTCAAATTGAGCTCCTTCTACTTGAACAAATACTGTAAACTCTTATGATACGTGAATACCTCACATGAAATGCCATATAGATAGTGCCTCCAAATCTTCACCTCGTGAACAATGGCTGGCAGCTCCAAGTCATGAACAGGATAATTCTTCTCGTGAACCTTTAGCTGTCGTGAAGCACATGCAATAACCTTGCCACCCTGCATCAATACCACATCAAGTACAATACGAGATGCATCACAATATACTGTATATGGCCCATAACATGTGGGCAACACCAACACCAGCACCGTAGTCAAAGCTGTCTTGAACTTCTAAAAGCCCGCTTCACACTCATCTAACCATCTGAACGGGGCACCCTTTTGAGACAACCTGGTCAACGTAGCTATTATAAATGAAAACCCCTTCACAAATCGACGGTAATAACCCACCAAACCCAATAAACTATGGATCTCCATGGCTGAAGTAGGTCTAGGCCAGTTTTGAACAGCCTCAATCTTCTTAGGATCCACCTGAATACCTATTGTGCTCCGTTTTTCCTCTTTACATCGGAAAATCGGGTTTATGACATTTTGGGTATGGGACAACTCATTCCTTTTGGGAACTGGTTTTGCATTTGAAGAGTCTCCACCTAATGATTTAAGGTGCATTAGGACACCTATAGGGTTCATTTCTAAGTTTGTTTGGTAACCTGAGATAGGGTAAGGGCTTGAGATTATCCTAAGGGAAGGTGTTAGGCACCCCTCAAGATCCACTAGTGTGGTTCCCGGCCAGACAGCATTGTGAATTTTGTATAATTAGCAAATAGATAAGTATAGGCTCAAATAGTAGGGGATTTAAGTTTAAACACATAAGAGTTTGAAAACAATTATTGAAAGACAAGGTTTGAAAGAGAGTTATAATTTAAACATACTTGAGAATATAAAAGGGAGGAGGGTCCTAGATTTGTTTATAATATGGATCACATTGATGCAATACCCGGTACGACACTCCTAAAAAGAGGGGCTACACGTGGTATTAGCGCACCGGTCATCATGTCCATATCTACCATTCCCACCCCGTTAAGGAATTAAAGCGCGGATTGGTCTCGACCTGTATTGCATGCTATTACCCGTCCCATTCCTATCAGTACTGGAGGGATTTAGGACTACTACTCCTATAAGAGGGGGGGGGGGATTTTAGACTGACTCTTAGGTTTTAAAGGTAAAAAAAAAAAGCTAAGGCGGCATACAAAAAATATGTAGGACTGCACTTTAAGGGGAAACACATAAACAAGTAAAAGGGCTCATGTATACCTCCACAGACAAAGCACATAAATAGCATGACTCAAACACAATTAGGGTCTAAATTTTAAAACACTAAAGCAGGGTGTTTAAATTGTTGAAGCAGACCAAATTTATTACATAACTCAGATAAAAAGTCTGAATCAGGCCTACCTGCTACTTGTAGCAGTTGATAGTTAAACAAAGGCGGATTCAGTTTTATCATTATTATTACCTAATGCTTGCCTAGGTGTGTAATGGTGATGTCCTATGAGCATGCTGTCTATTACTGATTAGGAGAGATCGTAAACAATTTAAACGAGCAATTTTGATCCTATAGGCATGCTTTCTAACCGTATTAAAAAAAGTAGGTTATTTAAACCGATTCAAAACATATAAGTACGAATCAGACTGAATTTTAACTGGTTTTAGATCCTATAGGCATGATCTTTATTATAGCTGATTTTAATCCTATAGACCTGTATTTATTATTAAAGGCTTATTTTGGTCCTATAGGGATGATATCTAATTGAACATGCAGTGAAGTAGGTAGGATTTATTTGATCATATCAAAGTGAAATTCCTATAGGCATGATTTCTAGTAAAGCCCATTTGGATCCTATAAACATGGTTTAATATTTGTAAAATTAAGGCATACAGAACTTGATTTAAACCAAAGCAAATCCTATAGGCATGTTTTCTAACAGATTATATCGAAATACACCCTATAGACATGTTATCTACCCTGCTAACAGCTAAAGCATTCATAATCACCCCATCTTTTTTCACTAGCCAACCCCAATAGTTGTTGCAAATTATTACAGCCCAAATGATTGAACCACAAAAGAAGTGCAGAAATAAGAAAATTACATCCAAATGAAAGCCTAATCTTGACTTTCTCTCTGAGTTATGTAATGAACCACTTCAGTGCCAGAATTTCAAAGATTTTCTCATTATTGGCTATGTCAAAGTTCCCTAAGGACCTCATGGGATCCGGGGCAGTGCTTACACCCAGGTTTGCATAACCAGACAGAAATGAGTGCAGTGTGGAAGGGCCAGCCCTTATGTATCCAAGTTCAGAGGGAGCTCAAAGGTTCCAAGGCAAGGCTCACACAAGAGGGGCAGGGCTTAGGTTCTAAGAATATAGTGGAAGTGTAGAACATAGTTGAAAAAAAAATAGTTTGTTAAAAACTGGAATGGCAAGTTCATTTGAAAGTAATCAGCAGCAGAAGTGTTTGAAATCATATAGGGTAATGAACAAAACTCAAACACAGAGAATCAGTAGTCACAAAAGGAGTTAAGGGGTTTTGGGAATACATTGTATGAAGCATATGACCCCAATAGGGGTCAGGTTTGGTCATGCACAACAATAGATGATGCTGGCATACCCACAAACCAGCCAGAGAAGACAAACACATAGAGGGGATATGGGGGTTTGGGATTTATAAGTCACCAAACAACAAGTGTTTTACAGAACATGCTTAAAAAAACAAAAACAGGGGTAAGCATTAATCTAAGGGAAAAAGGAACATTACAACATACTAGGAATGTAATTTGACTGCAGAAACATAAATAGAAGTGGACAAGAATGAGGGAAACTGAAAACACTTAAAGGAACTTGTTGTTGTTGGAGCTCAAAAAATTAACTAGAACATACCAGTGAGAAGCAAAGTGCAGAAAGGAAAAGTAAGCAAGATTCAACAGTCTAGCCTTGGCTTTCAGCCGGCTAGACACAACAATAGTACAAGTAGTAGCAGAGAAAAGAGAGAGTTTTGAGTGTAAGTGTGTGTTCTGAACTCAGATTGTTCGTCTTTGAAAGAAAAGAGGGTGGGTATTTATAGTTTTGAAAACAAGTGAAGAATAAGGTAAAAAGTAAAGTCTTCACATAAACATGGAAATAACAATCAGAATCAATTAATACAAGTGATTCCCTTTAATTAAGGAATCACTGCTTAACGAATACTAACACGTCTAATTAAGGAAAGAAATCAGCTTGAGACAGATTGATTATTGCCATATAAGGGGCAGTAAAAGCATGAAGTAAATAATCAAGTCTAAGTACAAAATAGGCTTATTTTGGAAAATGATTCAGCAAGGTAAAACACCACAGTAATTAAAGGAGGAGGATCAGTTAATTTAAACAAATGAGTGAAATTAGGGTTCATAAAAAAAGCTTTTGCTATTAGTCGGAAGATTGAGGAAATCAAGATCAATCAAGAAAGGAACATGATTATGCATTTCACCATATAAATAACAAGGAATGAACAGGCATGCAGAGTTAAACATGTTGACAAAAAGAAGCAACAGAAACATACAGTAGCAACAGGGTAAGCTAGGATTCAGCAGTAAGAAAAATATTTGGAGCACAGTAGTCAAGTAGGTTAAGTAGTCACATAGAATCATAGTAACAGGTAAGAGAGTCGAAAGCAAGTAAAGGTCTCACATTAACAAGTGAGGAAAAACTCTTTTAATAAATTAGGGCTTCGACAGTAGTCGAGTTTAAGAGTTGATAAGATCTCAAATCAGATAAGACAGACAAGGAGAAGAGAGTCAAAAACAAAGAACTTAATCGAACAAGTACACATTTAAACAAACAGTTTCGGAACTCGGATGAGACCAAAAGGGAACTAGGGTTTTTAACATGCTGAAATAGGTAGAAGAACAACATGAGCAGATTGTTTTAAACATAGCAAAATCATAAACAATATTAAAATTAGAGAAGAGATCTTTTTAAAAAACTTAAAGGAAAACCTTAATCGTTGAAAAATGAAGAGTCGTTTTGAAAGAAAATCGAAAAACCTTCACGAAAACACTTAAGAATTTCGTAGTAAACACAGACCTAAGATAGATCTGAAAGAAAATCAAAAGACCTTAAGGCTAGGGTTTCAGAGAACCCAGGAAAGGTAAGAAAAACTTTGATTACCGATCTAACCAGAAAAGTCAAGGATCTGACTTGAACGACCATGGCTGGACGGAGAAAGACCAGAGATAAAGGTTGAGCAAGGACTGGACCAAATCTCTTTGAGATCTGACCACGAAATCATGGAAACAAACACCCAGGAGCCATATGAGGCCGATACACATCTCAAATGGCCACGATAGGCCATGGATTAGGCAGGGGTTAAGGTGGATTAGGGTGGAATTAGATGGCGGCAGCTAGGGGTCATGTGAGATTGCAGAGAGAATTGAGAGGGAAGGGATTAAGGGGTGGCGTTTGGTGAAAATTGAATTAGGGTACGGGGTCGTTTAGGTTTATTTTAGGATGGGTGAATGCTGAAGGATCAACGACCAGGATTGAAGGGGGTAGGTAGGGGATCCGGGTTGGGCTGATTAAATTGGGTTAGGGGTAGGGTTTAAATGAAATTGGGCTAGGGAAATTGGGTTTGATTTGGGGTCAAATTTAGGCTACAATTTAAATGCAATTGGGCTATTATTTAAATAGCCAAGTTTCCCTTTTAAATTTATAAAACATAGTAAATAAATTCTGGAAACAAATTGAAGCACTAAAATGATTTATAATATATAATTAACAATTTAAAAATATAGGGCTTAATTTTATGAATATAAAGTATAATTAAATCTTAAAAATGCTAATATTGCAATTATATGCAATTAGCCTTAAAAAATATTAAATAAAATTGTAAAAATATGCAAAAATTATATTAGATATATTTTGGCATAAATATAAAGATTCAATAAATGAATCACCAAAAATAATAATTTTGGACATAATTACTGGGATTTTATCGGTGAAAAGGGGAAATAAATCGATTTAAAAATTATTTAACAATTATGAAAAAATAATAAAATATTTGTACATGCTTATATATGCATATATATGCTATTTTGAAGGTATTTTGCATATTGAAATTACTTAGGAAAAAATTGGGTATCAACATATGCCCCTCTTTACCCGAAAAGGATGAAAGAGTTGTCGGGTAAAGTTATGATGGCCACTTTTGACCGAGAGAAACGGTTTGAAGAGGGTTAGGCCACACCCTGGCTTCTGAGCTACCTACATATCCCTGGTTTTACAGGAATCAGGCCATATGTAGTTCATGATCCGTTGGCGGAGTATGCCGATGGAGATCTTTTCAAGAACAGACGCAATATCTAGGGCCGGGTGAGTGAAAGGTTTACGGGAGTGGCCAGGTTTGATAAGGCTGTGGGAACCGGAGCGGGATCGCTCCTGCCGAGATGGCCGTTGCTCGTCGGTTTACCTGCAATTAGAAACAACACAAGCGTGTATTGTGCGTGAATTTAAACATGATGCAAATTCTATTCAGACCATGAATATTGTATTTGGATGGTTTAGAATGAATTCCTTATACCATGTCGTCCTGGTCCATGAAGCGTACGATAAAGGATTCGCAGGGCATGAAATAATGCTCTCGGGCTATAAGGATAGTGTCTTCGAACCATGATGCCTTTGAATAATGATATGCAAAAGATTGAAAGGGATCCTCAGGCCATGACATGGTGTTCTCGGGCTATGAAGATGGTGCCTCCGAACGATGACGCATTTGGATGAGTTGGCGATATTTCAGCCCATAAAGGATGCAGTGGTATGATGCGGACAAGACAGAGCTTAGTCTTGCGAATTGAAGGGCAGAGCTTAGCCCGTAAGAGAAACGAAATAAATGATGCTTGAGATAGTGCTTAGTGTCGGAGAAAAATGGAGGCAGGACTTTAGCCTCGGGAGGCAGAATGATAGACTTATGTGAAGAAGCGAATGCGGATGGAGGTAGAGCTTAACCTCGGAAGGCAGAATGGTAGCCTTATGCAGAAATGCAGATGGAGACAACGTTTAGTCTCAGAAGGCAAATAGTAGCCTTATGTAAGAATGTAGATGCAAATGGGGACAATGTTTAGTCTCGAAAGGAAGAATAGTAGCCTTATGCAGGAATGCAGATGCAAATGGAGACAGTTTTTAGTCTCGGAAGGCAGAATAGTAGCCTTATGCAATGCAAATGCAAATGGAGATAGTGCTTAGTCTTGGAAGACATAATAGTATCCTTATGCAATTTGGAAGGCAGAATAGTAGCCTTATGCAATGCAAATGCAAATGGAGGTAGAACTTAACCTCGAAAGGCAGAATGGTAGCCTTATGCAGGAATGCAGATGGAGACGTTTGGTCTCGAAAGGCAGAATAGTAGCCTTATGAAAGAAATAAAATGGAAATTGGTAGTAGAGCTTTCTTAGCTGATAGCAGATTGTGGTGATGTGATTACTGGGATCATTGTGACATACCGGACATTACCGATGTATGATGATAGCAAATGTTTGCAAGTGCAATGGTTCGGAGAGTAATATCTTTGAGCAGTGTTCGTTCTATGAGCGTACAATATGCTTAATGACTTTGCGATCCTAGTGCCTGTATCCAAAGGAAAATCATGAGTTTTGTAAAGGGGGAGGTTAGTTCGTATCCCCGCTGGCTTTGCTTGACCTGCTCGGCTTTTGATCTGGTGATATTGTATGTATCATTAGGGTAGCGTTGCTAATCAAAGAAATTTAAGTAATAGACATGCATGATTTCGTAAAAATATGACATAAGTGTATAATTAAAATAGCTTTTTTGGATGAGCCGATGACTGTGACGACCTCTCTAGCTACAAAATTTTGAGGTTCACCCTCAAAATTCTGCCCCAGTTTGATGGGTTGACGTTTCTGACTGCTGCTTGGGTGGCGATCGGCTGAAATTACTTCGGAATTTTGAGGGTCCTCCTCAAAATTCTACCCTAGTTTCCAATTGCGGCCCCAGTTTCCAATTGCGGGGGGAAATGAAATTTTTATTGCATTGTGACCAAACCCATAGGGCTGCCTACGTATCCCCTCTTAAACGGGAATCAGGTCGGGCATAGTTCAATTTACATCATATAAGGAAAGCATAAAGATTACACATAGTAATTCTTGACTGCATCTGAATTAATCGGCTTCGGCCAAACTTCTCCGTCCATTTCTGCAAGTATAAGGGATCCTCCTGTCAGAACCCGGTAAACCATATATGGACCCTGCCAATTGGGAGAGAACTTCCCCTTGGCTTCATCTTGATACGGAGAAATTTTCTTTAACACCAGCTACCCCGGTGTGAAATGTCTTGGCTTGACTCTTTTGTTGAAGGCTCTGGACATCCTGTTCTGATAGAGTTGACCATGGCAGATTGCATACATTCTCTTTCCATCTATAAGGGCCAGTTTCTCATAACGACTCTTTACCCACTCTACGTCATCGAGCTCAGCTTCTTGTATGATCCTTAGGGAAGGAATTTCTACCTCAGCGGGAATGATAGCCTCTGTACCATAAACCACCATATAACGGGTTGCCCCGGTTGATCTACGGACTATGGTGCGATACCCCAATAGAGCAGATGATAACTTCTCGTGCCAATGTTTATGCTTCTTTATCATTTTCCTCACTATCTTCTTGATATTCTTATTAGCGGCCTCTACAGCTCCATTTATTTAAGGCTTGTTGGCTGTGAAATTCTTATGTCTGATCTTGAAAGTTTCACACATAGCTTTCATCAAGTCACTATTGAGGTTGGAGCCATTATTAGTAATGATAGACTCTGGAATCCCGAATCGACAAATAATGCAGTCGCGGACAAAGTCTGCCACGACTTTCTTAGTTACTGCTCTGTAAGATACTGCTTCAACCCATTTGGTGAAATAGTCGTTTTCTACTAGGATAAACTTGTACCCGTTGGAAGCGGCAGGCTCGATTAGTCCAATAACATCCATTCTCCAAGCGGCAAACGGCCATGGTGAGCTTGTTGCATTGAGCTCATTTGGAGGTACCTTATCATGTCTACATGTATCTGACAGTGGTGGTATATTCGGACATACTGGATGCAGTCCGTCTCCATAGTCATCCAAAAGTAACCGGCCCGAAGTATCTTCTTTGCTAGGACAAAACCATTCATATATGGACCGCAGGTCCCAGCATGAATTTCCTCTAGTAACTTGGATACTTCCTTTGCGTCGACACACCTTAGTAATCCCAAATCGGGAGTCCTCCTATACAGGATTCCTCCCCTGTGAAAGAAGTTGTTAGCCAACCACCGAAGTGTGCGTTTCTGAGTAGGGTTTGCAAGCTCTGGGTACTCTCCTTTTGCCAAATATTACTTGATATCATGAAACCAAGGATTTCCGTCTGCTTCTTCTTCAATATGGGCGCAGTAAGCTAGCTGGTCATGGATATTCACTGGAATGGGATCAATGAAATTCTTGTCCGGATGTTTTATCGTAGATGACAAGGTAGCCAATGCATCGGCGAACTCATTCTGGACTCTAGGAACATGCTGGAATTCCGTCTTCGTGAACCTCTTTCTTAATTCCTGCACATGATGCAGATACGAGAGTATCTTGGAGTTCTGGGTTGCCCATTATTCTCGCACCTGATGTATAAGTAGGTCCAAATCTCCAATCACTAGCAACTCTTAAATGTTCATGTCAATGGCCATTTTGAGCCCTAAGATGCAGGCTTCATATTCAGCCATATTGTTGGTGCACGGGAACCTGAGTTTGGTAGACACCGGATAATGCTGACTGGTTTTTGATACTAGGACTGTTCCTATACCAACTCCTTTAAAATTTGATGCTCCATCGAAAAACATTCTCCAACAGTCATATCATTCTGCGATGTCTTCTCCTATGAATGATACCTCTTCATCAGGAAAATACGTTTTCAGGGGATCGTATTCTCCATCCACGGGATTTTCAGCAAGGTGATCTGCTAGTGCCTGTCCCTTGATTGCTTTCTGAGTCACGTAGACAATGTCAAACTCACTCAATAGGATTTGCCACTTGGCTAGCTTGCCAGTGGGCATGGGCTTCTGAAAGATGTACTTCAAAGGATCCATCCTTGATATGAGATATGTAGTTTAGGCGCAAAAGTAATGTCTCAGCTTCTGGGCTACCCAAGTCAAAGCACAACAAGTGCGCTTTAATAGAGAATATCGGGCCTCGTACAGGGTGAACTTCTTACTGAGGTAATAAATGGCCTGCTCCTACCTCCCTGTTTCATCATGCTGACCCAGAATGCAACCGAAAGCTCCATCCAATACTGCAACGTAGAGTAATAAGGGTCTACCTCGCTCGGGCGGGACCGAGACTAGTGGTGTTGACAGGTAGTCCTTGATTCTTTTGAAGGCCTTTTGGAAGTCATCGGTCCATTTGGTGGCGGTGTCCTTCTTCAACATCTTAAATATTGGCTTACAAATAACCGTAGACTGTGCTATGAATCGGCTGATGTAGTTAAGTCTTCCCAAGAAACTCATCACATCATTCTTGTTCTTTGGCGGGGGTAATTCTTGAATGGCTTTGACTTTTGATGGATCCAGTTCTATAACTCGGTAAGTCATAATAAACCCAAGCAATTTTCCAGCAAGAACCCCAAATTCGTACTTCGTAGGATTCAGTTTCAGGTTGTACCTTCGCAATCTATTGAAGAACATCCTCGAATCTTCCATATGATCAGTGCCCTTCTTGGACTTGATGATGACATCATCTACATATACCTCAATCTTTTTGTGTATCATATTACGGAAAATGGTAGCCATGGCCCTCATGTAGGTGGCCCCTACATTCTTTAGGTCGAACGACATCGTCTTATAACAGTACATTCCCCATGGCATAATGAAAGCCATATTCTGAGCATCTTTCTCATCCATCCAGATCTGATGATAACCAACAAAGCAATCTACGAATGACTTTAACTCATGCTTGGCGCAATTGCCAATCAAGATGTGTATGTTCGGCAAAGGGAAGTCGTCTTTTGGACTGGACCGTTGAGATGTCGGTAGTCGACACAGACTTCGACCTTTCCATCCTTCTTTGGTACTGGCACAATGTTGGCTAACTATATAGGGTATTCTACTACCCTGAGAACCTTAGCTTTGACCTTCTTGGTGACTTCTTCCTTGATTTTCAGACTCATATTAGGCGTGAACTTTCTGAGCTTTTGCTTTACCGGTGGACACGTCGGATCGGTTGGTAGTTTGTGAGCTATGATAGATGTGCTCAGACCAGTCATGTCATCATATGACTAGGCGAATATGTCCTCATATTCCTTTAGAAATTTTGTGTATTCTTTTTTTTTCTGACGGCGATAGGTGAATGTTGATTCGTGTTTCCTTGACGTTTTTTGCATCTCCCAGGTTGAAAATTTCGGACTCGTCCAGGTTGGACTTAGGTCTATTTTCAAAATTCTCGACTTCTTTAACAATCTCGTCAGGTATGTCATCTTCCTCTGAATCTATGTCCGTTTGTTGCGTTGTCTCATTGCATGTCACAATCATTGGTTCATCAAGATAAGTAATGGTGTCATGGTCGACATTGCTACTGGGATTGGAGTGGCTATCCTCACTCCGAACGGAGCATGTGCCTTGGGTGGTAAAACTGCAACCTCAAATGGTGCAGGTGCATTTGCCGAAGACACGAATTCTACCTCAATCGGTGCTGGTGTCTTTGCGGACGATTTTGCTTCAAATTTAAGTTGTAAAGACAAGTTCACCTCAGCATCCTTAGATGGTTGAATCTGGACTATGATTGGATTGAGAGTGACTGCTGGCTTCTTTGGGTCATCACTTTTTGCGATCAAACCGATTGATCCTTCGGGATCCTAGTCATCTTCTATTTTAATCATGTGGATACCTCCACCTTTATGGTTTGGAGAGGGTTGTTGCAGACATTTGGAGCGGGTTCTTTTGCCACAATAATCTTGTTATCAATTAAAGACTTGATCTTGTGTTTCAAGGAACGACATTCATCGATGGTGTGCCCTTTCATGCCAGAGTGGTATGCACATGATTTGTTTGGGTTAACCCACTAATAAGGGTTCTCAGGTGTTGCAGTAGGGATGGGGTGACATAACCAGCGGCTTTGAGTCTCTCATACAGCTGGTCAGTGGGTTCAGCAATGACTGTGTATTGTTTTGGAGGTCTGCGATCAAAATTGGGTTGGGGTCTAGGAAAGTTTTGGTGTGCAGGGGGTGATTGGTAATGGGATGGTTGAGCATTATAGGTTTGGTAGACATGAGCAGGTTGGGAGTATCTAGGTGAAGTAGGTTAATATGTGGGAAGGGGAGGTGATTGATAAGTTGGTGGTGGAGCTTGGTAAGAGGGTGAGGGTTCTTGGTAATTCGGAGTTGGTTGATATGTGAGTGGGGGTGTCGGGTAAGTTTGGCATTTGACGGGAGATTTGGTCCTCTGTGCAACCATTATGGCCCCCACGTCCCTTTTCTTGGACACACCATCGGACTGTAAAGCCTTATTTGTAGCTTGCATGGCCTCGAAGTTTGTAACCATACCGCTTTTGATACCCTATTCAATTCTTTCACCCAATTTGATAATGTCAGAGAATTTATAGTTCTCAATCATCATCAGTCACTCATAGTACTGTGGGTCTTGGGCCCGGACAAAGAATTTGTCCAATTGTTCCTCTTCTAAGGCAGGTCTAACCTTAGCAACTTCGGACCTCCAGCGAGTAGCATACTCGCGAAACGTTTCTGTAGGCTTCTTCTTTAGATTCTGAATATAGAACATGTCTGGCACATTTTTCGTATTAAACCTGAATTTGTCCATAAAGTAGGATGCCATGCCTACCCGGCTTGACCATTTCTTTGGATCTTGGCTGATGTACCAAGACATCGCATCTCCTTTCAAACTCTTCATGAACATCTTCATGCAGATTCTCTCGTCTTTCCCTACTCCAACCAGCTAGTCGCAGTACGTCCTCAGATAGACCCTTGGATCTCCTGTACCATCAAACAATTTGAACTTTAGAGGTTTGTGCCCCTCGGGCAATTTGACATCGGGTTGTATGCAAAGATCTTCATAGTTCAGCTCTTTGATTTCTTTGCTTCCCTCAACACCTTGAATCCGGCTGGTCAGTTTCTTAAGTTTCTCAGCCAGGTTTCTAATAAGTAGATCCTTTTTTGTCAAACTCAGGTGTGCTTGAGATAGGTTAGGTGGAGTGTGGCATGGTCTCCACATAGATAGGGGTGTTATGGTGGCCTGGTGTGTGGGTGTGGAAATGGTCATTTGTGGAGTTTTGAGGTTGTGGGATGAGTACTGGAGTATTGTTCGGGATATGGCAGGTGTTGCATTGGTTTTTTGGTTGAATAGTGTGATGGTGAGGAGCGGGATAGTTCTGTTTCTTTGGGATATTCTGCGGCGGTGTGGGGTTTTGAGTGTTAGGGAAATTGATATCTGGGGTACTAAGGGAAAATGACAGGTTTGCCAAATTTCGGACCTGATCAAGCTCTTCTTAGAATTTCAGCAACTTCTGTTCTAGTTGTGACACATTCTCCTTAGGAACCTAAGTACCATGGCCATTAGTGGCCTCTATCCGTTCAGTTGGATTCTCCTTTCTGACGTTGTTCAAATCTTCCATCTTGCTTTTGTTCTTGTTTTTGACAGGACTGAGAGGAGGAGTGGGTGGAGGGCCCCTGGATCTCGTGGAATAAGATGATAATGCCAGAGTGCACGAACTAACCTTTGGGGAGGGGAGTAACAAAAAGTAAAACAAAAGGTAACCAAGTTAATGAGGATCATAAAAAGTATTGCAATATTTAAATATATAGTGCAGGAATGTAAATTGTTTCCTATTTTGGGAACCTCTTTGTGCCCAAGGTAGGCTTAGCGACAAATTGATTTGGAGAACTTAGAATGCTAAATGCCTCATTTTGTTGATAAAAAATAAGACGAATCCCAAATTGACACTAAATAAATCGGAAATAAAAGTCACTAATGGCCATTGGCCTTATTACATTTATAAAGCGAAAAGGTAAACTCCTATCTACTTGCTCCCTTAAGGACCTTCCCCAGATTCGGCATCCTTGGCTCTATCGAATAGCTTCCCCATCTCGCGAAGTTCCAGCAACAGGTATGCTCTGGCTAGATGTTCGCCTTCGTTCCCTTCAGCCTTTTGACAGTCTTCAATTCTTTTGAGAAATTTCCTCTCCAGTTCTACTATGCCTCGCTCCAAGTATCCTAACTGCTTGTTGGCACTGATAGCCACGTCCTTCCATTCCTCAATAAGCTTCTGGTTGGACTCTTGTATCTCCCGGTGTTTGCTCTCGCATTCACGGATCCTTTTGCGCAACTGGTTGTATTTGACTTGTGCCTCGGCCTTTTCATCTATGATCATGTGACTTGTGCCTCGGCCCCAGGCTTGCCCAAACCATCATGATTGTCTTCCAACCAGCCTGAATAGTAAGGAGTACAATCAACATGATATCTGTCTGGCTCGATGGTGTCTTTCCCAATTACGATTTTGCAGTGCCACATATGCTGAGCTTGGAACTTGTAGGGACTATCATCATTTTGGAAGTCAGCTCTAAAATGGCTCATCTTGTCGACCCTGGGTATGATTTGCTTCCTACCGGCCTGCCTCATAACTCGAATAGGAACATAGGGATATGTTACTCTTAGACCAATCGGTATCAAGAAAAGTGCATCTCTGGATCAGGCGATGAAATCCTCTGTCGGAAACCACTCGAACATCCATTGAACTTGTTCCTCAGTCAGATTATCAAATAGCTCCACCCATCCTTTGGCCTCCTCAAGCTGGGCGAACATATCGAGGATGTAATTCATTCGCTTTGCATGATGGAAAGCGATGTGATCATCCCAGTCCCTTCGCTGAATCTCTTGTCGGTATTCGCCCTTTTGGAGGTGTTCCATGATCTAGAGTTGAAGTAATAAATTGTAGCCTTCGAAGTGTTTTGCTCCTCGTTGACACTTCTCCAAGGCTCGGTATATGTCTGCAATGATCATGGGCATGATGCTGAATGGCTTCCCACCAATCCCCTCCATTAGGGTCTTAGTTACCATAGCCAACCTGGTATGGATTCTGGCTTTCTTCGTCGAAAACACGATCAGGCCTAGGAAACAAAACATGAAGACGAAAACCCTATGATGGATATGCCCCAAGGATGTGATGGCAAACTTGTCAGGGTAGGTACGGTAGGATTTGTTGTGACCGTGCCTTTCATACAGGTAGTCTAAATGGATATATAATTCCTTTATGCATGTCAATTCTGGGTTCTTCTACAGGCCCATCATTTTGAGGAAACCCCTGCCTTTGCGGTTCTCGGGCATTATCAAACCCGGAGTTTCCCACACTAAACCAGCCAGTCCTCCTATCTCCTCTAGCAAGGGTATCATTTCAATATCCCCAAAGCGAAACACAACCCTTTCACAATCCAAAAATAGTGTGGCAGCTTCTATGATCTTGTTGCTAGGTTGGATCTCCAAGAGGGAAGGTAGGTTTCACAGATAATTTCGGACAAGAGTTTGGTCACTAGAGTGCAGATCTCTCCACCAGCTTAGCAATCTTGGGTGGATGTTAGTGACCATACCGAATCTAGGACTTCGTGCCTCATATTTTTGCAAGACAAATATGGTTAGGCCCTTACCCCCACCAGACTCGACTATTTAACATCAATAATTGGCATGAAGCAATTAGTTCTCCAAATAAATGCATAGAACGTGGTGATGTCCGTTTGGGTTTAGGGAAACCCGGTGGACTGACCCGGCTAGGTTTGACCATATGCATGCACAATTTGAACAGAGTAAGGTTTCTATGGGGTTTTAGACTGGTACCCTTGAGCGGACAACTCAAGGGGGAAGGCACGGAATTGTCGACTGCACCGCTGATCGACTAGTTTTATCGCAAATATACCTTTCCTAATTTAGGGAGTAATAATATGGGAAGAGTGCAACCACTCATTAAAAGTGTTACTATAGTATTTGTTCAGCACGAGTGGAGTATGATGTTGAGCATGATTATGCAATAATTAAAAGCATGTTTGCATTTATTTGCATATTAAGAAAGGGATAAATACAACAGTTTCATAATTTAAAGCAGTAATAAAAGAAAGAAATAGAGGAGACATGTCAGTTTCGTAATTGAAGAAGGAATTAAATGCTTAGAGAAATTTAAACAAGTAATTGCACATAGGGGGGGTACAAATTCACAAAATAATCTGAAGTGGTAAAAGCCTAAAAACCCAACAGAGTCGCCATGCTGTCGTGCCCCCTTTTTCCCTCTTCACATCAGAAAATTGGGTTTATGACATTTTTGGGTATGGGACAACTCATTCCTTTTGGGAACTGGGTTTGCATTGGAAGACTCGCCACCTAATGATTTAAGGTGCATTAGGACACCTATAGGGTTCATTTCTAAGTTTATTTGGTAACCAGAGATAGGGTAAGGGCTTGAGATTATCCTAAGGGGAAGGTGTTAGGCACCCTTCAGGATCCACTAGTGTGGTTCCTGGCCAGACTGTTTTATGAATTTTGTACAATTAGCAAATAGACAAGTCTAGGCTCAAATAGTAGGGGATTTAAGTTTAAACACATAAGAGTTTGACAACAATTATTGAAAGACAGGGTTTGAAAGAGAGTTATAATTTAAACATACTTGAGAATATAAAAGGGAGGGGAGTCCTAGGTTTGTTTATAATATGGATCACATCGATGCAATACCCGGTACGACACTCCTCAAAAGAGGGGCTACACGTGGTATTAGAGCATTGGTCATCATATCCATATCTACCCTTCCCACCCCATTAAGGTATTAAAGCATGGATTGGTCTCGACCTCTATTGCATGCTATTACCCGTCCCATTCCTATCAGTCTCGAAGGGATTTAGGACTACTACTCCTATAAGGGGGAGGATTTTAGGCTGACTCTTAGGTTTTAAAGGTAAAAAAAAAGCTAAGGCGGCATACAAAAAACATGTAGCACTACACTTTAAGGGGAAACACATAAACAAGTAAAAAAACTCATGTATACCTTCGCAGACAAAGCACATAAATAGCATGACTCAAACGCAATTAGGGTCTGAATATTAAAACATTAAAGCAGGGTGTTTAAGTTGTTGAAACAGACCAAATTTATTACATAACTCAGATAAAAAGTCTGAATCAGGCTTGCCTGCTGCTTGTAGCAGTTGATAGTTAAACAAAGGCGGATTCAGTTTTATTATTATTGTTACCTAAGGCTTGCCTAGGTGTGTAATGGTGATCCCGGGCAGTGCTTACACCCAGGTTTGCATAACCAAACAGAAATGAGTGTAGTGTGGAAGGGTCATCCCTTATGTATCCAAGTTCAGAGGGAGCTCAAAGGTCCCAAGGCAAGGCTCACACAAGAGAGGCAGGACATAGGTTCTAAGAATATAGTGGAAGTGCAGAACATAGTTGAAAAAAAAAGTTTATTTAAAACTGGACTGGCAAGTACATTTGAAAGCAATCAGCAGTAAAAGTGTTTGAAATCAGATGGGGTAATGAACAAAACTCAAACACACAGAATCAGTAGTTACAAAAGGAGTCAAGGGGTTTTGGGAATACATTGTATGAAGCATATGACCCCAGTAGGGGTCAGGATTGGTTATGCACAGCAATAGCTGATGCTAGCATGCCCACAAACCAGCCAGAGAACACAAACACATAGAGGGGATATGTGGGTTTGGGATTTATAAGTCAGCAAACAACAAGTATCTGACAGAACATACTTAAAAAAACACAGGGGTAAGCATTAATCTAAGGGAAAAGCGAACATTACAGCATGCTAGGAATGTAATTTGATTGCAGAAACATAAACAAAAGTGGACAAGAATGAGGGAAACTGAAAACACTTAAAGGAATATGTTGCTATTGGAGCTCAAAAAATTAATTAGAACATACCAGTGAGAAGTAAAGTGCAGAAAGGAAAAGTAAGCAAGATTCCACAGTCTAGCCTTGACTTTCAGCCGGCTAGACACAGCAGTAGCATAAGTAGTAGCAGAGAAAAGAGAGAGTTTTGAGTGTAAGTGTGTGTTCTGAACTTAGATTGTTAGTCTTTGAAAGAAAAGAGGGTGAGTATTTATAGTTTTGAAAATGAGTGAAGAATAAGGTAATAAGTAAAGTCTTAACACAAACATGGAAATAATCACAATCAGAACCAATTAACACAAGTGATTCCCTTTAATAAAGGAATCACTGCTTAACGGATACTAACAGGTTTAATTAAGGAAAGAAATTAGCTTGAGACAGATTAATTATTGCCATATAAGGGGCAGTAAAAGCATGAAGTAAATAATCAAGTCTAAGTACAAAATAGGCTTATTTTGGGAAAGGATTCAGCAAGGTAAAACGCCAAAGTAATTAAAGGAGGGGGATCAGTTAATTTAAACAAACGAGTGAAATTAGGGTTCATTAAAAAAAAGCTTTTGCAATTAATCGGAAGATTAAGGAAATCAAGATCAATCCAGAAAGGAACATGATTCTGCACTTCACCATATAAATACCAAGGAATGAACAGGCATGTAGAGTTAAACATGTTGACAAAAAGAAGCAACACAAACATACAGTAGCAACATGGTAAGCTAGGATTCAGCAGTAAGAAAAACATTCTGAGCACAGTAGTCAAGTAGGTCAAGTAGTCACATAGAATCATAGTAACAGGTAAGACCGTCGGAAGCAAGTAAATGTCTCAAAGTAACAAGTGAGGAAAAACTCTTTTAATAAATTAAGGCTCCAACAGTAGTCGAGTTTAAGAGGTGATAAGAACTCAAATAAAATAAGTCAAACAAGGAGAAGAGAGTCAGAAACAAATAACTTAATCGAGCAAGTACACATTTAAACAAACAGTTTCAGAACTCGGATGAGAGCAAAAGGGAACTAGGGTTTTTAACATGCTGAAATAGGTAGAAGAATAATATGAGCAGATCGTTTTAAACATAGCAAAATCATAACCAACATTAAAATCAGAGAAGAGATCTTTTTAAAAAACTTAAAGGAAAACCCTAATCGTTGAAAAATGAAGAGTCGTTTGAAAGAAAATCAAAAAACCTTCACGAAAACACTTAAAAAGTTCGTACAAAACACAGACCTAAGATAGATCTGAAAGAAAATCAAAAGACCTTAAGGCTAGGGTTTCAGAGAACCCAGGAAAGGTGAGATTAGCTTTGAAAGTTACCGATCTAACCAGAAAAGTCAAGGATCTGACTTGAACGACTATGGCTGGCCGGAGAAAGACCAGAGATAAATGTTGAGCAAGGACTGGACCATATCTCTTTGAGATCTGGCTATGAAATCACGGGAAAAAAATACCCATGAGCCATAGGAGGCCGATACACATCTCAAATGGCCACGAGAGGCCATGGATTAGGCAGGGGTTGAGGTGGATTAGGGTGGAATTAGATGGCGGCGGCTAGGGCCCATGTGAGATTGCAGAGAGAATTGAGAGGGAAGGGATTCAGAGGCAGCGTTTGGTGAAAAGTGAATTAGGGTAAGGGGTCGTTTAGGTTTATTTTAGGAAGGGTGAATGTTGGTCGTTGATCTGAAGGATCAACGACCTGGATTAAAGAGGGTAGGTAAGGAATCCGGGTTGGGCTGGTTAAATTGGGTTAGGGGTCGGGTTTAAATGAAATTGGATCGGGGAATTTGGGTCTGAGTTGGTGTCAAATTTAGGCTACAATATAAATGCAATTGGGCTATTATTTAAATAGCCAATTTTCTCTTTTTAATTTATAAAAAATAGTAAATAAATTCTGGAAATAAATTGAAAGCACTAAAATGATTTATAATATATAATTAAAAATTTAAAAATATAGGGCTTAATTTTATGATTATAAAACACAATTAAATCTTAAAAAGGCTAATATTGCAATTATATCCAATTAGCCTTAAAAATATTAAATAAAATTTTAAAAATATGAAAAAATTACCTTAGCCATATTTTGGCATAAATATAAAGATCCAATAAATGAATCACCAAAAATAATAATTTTGGACATAATTACTGGGATTTTATGGGTGAAAAAGAGAAATAAATCGATTTAAAAAATCTTTAAAAATTATGAAAAAATAATAAAACATTTAGACATGCTTATATATGCATATATATGCTAATTTGAAGGTATTTGGCATATTAAAAATAGATAGGGAAAAATTGGGTATCAACAATACCCTCTGCTGATACAATGTGACCCAAGAAAGCAACTTACTCAACCAAAACTCACATTTTGAAAACTTTGCATATAACTGGCTATCTCTCAGATTCTGATGTACGATCTGACGATGTTGCTCGTGCTCCTCTCGGCTGTGGGAGTAGATCAAGATATCATCAATAAATACAATCACAAAGGAATACAGGTAAGGCTTGAACACTCGATTTATCAAATCCATAAATGTTGTTGGGGCATTTGTCAAGCCAAATGACATCACTACGAACTCATAATGCCCATATCGAGTCCAAAAAGTTGTCTTAGGGACATCAGATCCCCTAATCCTCAACTGATCGTAGCCAGACCTCAAATCGATCTTTGAAAACACCATGCCACCATGAAGCTAATCAAATAAGCCATCAATTCTCGGCAGTGGATACTTGTTCTTGATGGTGACTTTGTTCAACTGCCGATAATCTATGCACGTCCTCATCGATTCATCCTTCTTCTTTACAAACAACACGATTGAACCTCTAGGCAAGACACTAGGTCTAATAAAGCCCTTATCAAGTAAATCTTGCAACTGCTCCTTTAACTCGTTCAACTCTGGCGGGGCATGCGATATGGCTGAATAAAAATGGGCTGAGTGCCCGAAACCAAATCAATACAGAAGTCAATATCCTTGTCAGGTGACATCCCCAATAGGTCTGCAGGAAATACCTCTGGAAACTCCCAAACAACTGGTACAGAATCCGTGGAAGGACCCTCCATACTAGAATTACGAACATAAGCCAAATACTCCTTCTCGACCATACGTTGAGCCTTCATATAAGAGATAACCCTGCTGGTATGATGACCAGAAGTTGCTCTCTACTCTAATCGAGGCAACCCCGGCAAGGCTAAGGTCACGGTCTTGGCGTGAAAGTCCAATATTGCATGATAAGGTGACAGCCAAACCATCCCCAAAATGACATCGAAATCGACCATATCGAGAAGTAGGAGATCTACACAAGTCTCAAGACCCCCAATAATAACCACACACGAACGATAAATACGATATACAATAATAGAATCCCCTACCGGTATGGACACATACACGGGAGCACTCAAAGAATCACGAGGCACAACCAAATATGAAACAACGTAAGATGACACACACGAGTATGTAGACCCTGGATCAAATAGGACTGGAGCATCTCTACTACAAACTGAAACAGTATCTGTGATAACAACATCAAATGACTTAGCCTCAGGCCTGGCTAGGAAAGCATAACATCGAGGCTGGGCCCCACCACTCTGAACCATATCTCTAGGATAGCCTCCTGGTGGCTGGCCTCCACCTCTAACAGCCTGGCCTCCACCTCTAATAGCCTGACCCCTACCTCTAGCTGGCTGAGCGAGCGGTGCAGCAACTGGTGTCGGAACCATGGCATGAGAACCTTGATGTTATGACTGAACACCCAATAATATCGGGTAGGTCCTCCGGATATGGCCATACTAACCACACTCGAAACATCCATCCTGATACTGCGGCTGTGGAAACTGAGACTGACCCAAACGAGCCAACTGACCGCGATAATAACTCTGATCGGAGCTGGTGGTGCACTATAAGTTGGCTATCCCGAAGAAGGTACATAAGGACCACGACTCCTTGAAGCTCCATGGGATGTCTGAAGTGCTGAATAAAACGACCTAGGAGGATGGCCCCTACCAAAAGTACCTCGACCTCCAAATGAGGCCCCACTCAATCTACTGGAGTGACGTGGCCTCTTGTCAACCCCATGACCACTCCTCTGAGATAGAACCATCTCAACTCGTCTGACCACATTGGCTGCATCTTAGAAAGAAATCTCACTCCCAGTCTCCTTAGCCATCTGTAATCTGATAGTCTAAGTTAGTCCCTCAATAAACCTCCTCACCCTCTCTCTCTCTCTCGGTGGGAAGTATAAGAAGAGCATGACAGGCCAAATCAATAAAGTAGGTCTCGTACTAAGTGACAGACATACTGCCCTACTGGACACGCTCGAACTGCCTGCGATAGTCCTCTCTTAGTATAACAGGAAGTAACTTCTCAAGAGAAATCTAAGAGAACTGATCCCAAGTCAAAGAAGGCGACCCAGCTGGTCTAGTCAACATAAAATCGTTCCACCATCTCTTGGTGAAATCTGACAGATAAATGCAGCAAATTCGACCCCATTGCTCTCTACTATCCCCATGTTCTGTAACACCTCATGACAACTGTCCAGATAGTCTTGGGGATCCTCTGTAGATGTACCGCCATAGTGAACTGGGAAAAGCTTGGTAAACCTATCTGATCTCCACAAAGCCTCAGAAGATATAGTTGACTGATCACCGGTCTATACTGCAACACCTGGCAGAACTACCCCAATGGACTGAGCTGCTGGAGTTTGAAACTGAGGATCCATCTGCTCCAGAGTGTGGCTAGCTGGAGGTTATGCTCCTCCCCCATCCCAAGAAACTGCATGTGCTACAGGGAATATGTCGGCCTGTGCCACACTCTCCATGATGGTTCCTAACATCAAACTTGCTAGGCAAGCTAACGTTAGAGTTTATTTATAACTTTCCTTTACATTTCAGTGATTAAAAGTAACAAAGCCAAAACAAGTAAAAATAAATGCGGAAGTAAGTAAATAGCGACTTTTTTTACATACTATTACGAATACTATTGCCATTACTACCCAAAATCTGGTGTCACAATCCATGAACACACTATGATTTTCTACAAACATCGGTCAGAAAGAAATTACAACTATTTTAGAAAAAAGAAACAGTAATAAAGAGATATAGAAAGGGACGTCGGGGCCTGCGGACGCCAGCAGGACTACCTTGAGTCTTCAAGCTGTGTAACCTGAAGCCAATCTCTCAATCAACCACTACCAGCTCTAAAATCTCCACAGAAAGTGCAAAGTGCAGTATCAGTACAACCGAACTCATGTACTGGTAAGTACCGAGCCTAACCTCGACGACGTAATGATGAGGCTACGGCGGGGCAATTACAACATAACCTGCATACAATGTATAATAAAAGCAGAAAGAAGAACGGAACAAAATAAAGCAGTAACTTGCAAGCAATGAATACAGAACTCAAGTATATTATCAGTATCTAGCTATATCCAATCCTTAAGTGAAATGTAAAATTATAGAATAACTTATACAGTAGAAGAAAGATACATAAACACATAAACTGATGCGGCGCGCATCCTGATCCTACCATATAATCAATTTCAATATGAATATTCACCCTTATTACCTCATATCAATCCACCCTTACTCCTCCTGTTGTGGCGTGCAACGCGATCCCACCGTATAATAATAATTCACCCTTACTCCTCCTCAATATATCACCCTCATTCTTCCTGTTGCAGCGCGCAACCCAATCTTACCATATCAGTATCAATTACTCAATAAGAATAGAAATTTCACAATTTAACTCAAATCTCTCCACAATATTTAAACTTCAAACCAAAGCAAATGGAAAGCTCGTGCATTATGAATCTTCACACAAATAATACTACTCAGCGAAACCAGTCCAATATATATATCATAAAATACTAATAAACTAGCTTAAGTTGATAATATGAGAAAATAAAACTACGGGATATCTAACACCTTCAATATCGAAAAATAATATTTGACAAGTAGCAATTAAATATGGAATTACCAGTAAAACATGTAACAGTTAAGGCAGGAAAGAAAATATAATATGAACGGGAAGAAAACAGGCAATACAGATAAATTAGCGGCGCATAGGTACTCGTCACCTCACCTATATGCCACCCATATGGATTTTTCACATATCAATTAAGTCAAGGGTTCCTAATCCCTCGAGTCGAAGTTAATTAGACATGTCACTTACCTCAATCCACAGGCCACTCACAGCTCAATTATCGCTTTTCCTCTAGATTCCACTACCAAACCACTCGTATCTAGTCATAATTAACTTAATAACATCAAATATTTCTAAAGGAATCGAATACAATACATAAATTTAGGTTTCCCAACATTTCTCCCAAAAAGTCAAAAACCGACCCCCGGGTCCGCTTGGTTAAAACTCGAGGTTTGGACTAAAACCCATTCACCCATTCACTCCCGAGCCCGAATATGTAATTAGTTCCGAAATCGAACCCCAAATCGAGGTTTAAATTCCTAAATTGCAAAAACCCCCAAATTCTTCCAAAATCCCTAATTCTACCATGAAAGAACAAGATTTAAGACTAGGAATCTAATGTGTAATGATGGAAATTAAAGGAAATGAGTTAAAGTGTAGAAAACTATGATTTGGTATTGAATTCCCCCTTCAAAAATCGCCCTAGGCCGAGTTTTAGTGAAAGAGATATGAAATTTTCAAGAAGTCCCGTTTTTGGGTCTGTTTTAAAATCACTGGACATGTTTTCTTTGCATTCGCGAAGGGCCTGTCGCGATCGCGATATATAGTGGCCAAAGGCCTACGCATTAGCAAGATACTCCTCGCGTTCCCGAAGGCTTATCCCCTCCAGCCTACGCGTTCGTGAGCCAAGTGTCACGTTTGCGAAGACTATCGGTCACTGCCCCTCCCCCTAGTCCCATTTCTCCGCTTTCGCGATAGACAGGTCGTGTTCGCGAAGGATAATGCCCCTGTTGCTCTGCGTTCGCAAAGATAAAATTCCCCCTGCCCCCATTTTACCTTTCGCGAACGTGATGAAGGGCATATCATAAAAGCTGCTGCAGCAAAATACCAGATTTTTTAAGTCTAAAACATCTCGTAGCCTATCCCAAAACTCACTTGCGCCTTCGGAGCTCCAAACCAACATGCACACAAGTCTAAAAATATTATACGGACTTGCTCGTTCGATCAAATTGCCAAAATAATATCTAGAACTATGAATTTAGCACCAAATCACATGAAATTCTTAAGAACACTTTGAAATTCCTATTTTCACAACGGCCGTCCGAATCACGTCAAATCAGTTTTCTTTCTCACCAAATTTCACAGATAAGATATAAATATTATTTTGGACCTGTACCGGGCTCCAAAACCAAAACACGGGTCTGATACCAACAAGATCAACATTAACCAAATTCATAAAACCATTTACTTATCGGTCCTTCAATTTTCATAAAAAAATCATTTCTTGAGCCAGGGACCTCGGAATTCAATTCCGGACATACGCCCAGGTCCCATAGTTTGATAGGACCCACCGAGACTGTCAGAACACGAGTCCGGGTCCATTTAATCAAAACTTTGACCGAAGTCAACTAAATCAACTTTTAGAGGAAAACATTATTATTATTAATTTTCAACATAAATGCTTTCCGGAAACACATCCGAACTGCGCACGCAAATCAAAAGGAATAAAATGAGGTTTTGAAGGCTTCGAGACACGGAATCGAGTTCTAAAACATCAGATGACCTTTTGGATAGTAATATTAATTTAGAGAAAGAATTGCACTCAGTAATCAATTCCTTGCCATACATCTTACTTCTAACATTTGTTATCCCTCACAAAGTTCAAATAATCAAATTCTCTATTTATTAAATAAAGATTTCTTAATCTGTTTGAGCGAAAGCTGGGAGAAGCAGAATATTCATTTGATTTGGACTCAGCTTGTTCAAATAGCTCGGATCATAATATTTGTCGAATTTCTCTTTCATGAGGTGTAGCCCAAATAAGGTCGAACTCATATTAAATATTTAATAATTACAAATCTCGTGTCCGCTCATTCCGTTACTAAATGTATATACTGGATTAAGTTGGAAACTTATATAAATTGATTCTCTTCCAACTTATTAGTAAACTAGTGTAAAAATTGCACGGGGCGTTTTATTTGGTCGTCCCCATTTAATTTATACTTATTTTTTTATATACTTTTAACTTGTACCCACTTTTTAAACAATTTCAGCCCCCTTTCTCCTCCTCCTTCTCCTCCTCAAAGTTTTATCTTTTCTTTTTCCAGAAGTAAGGTTCCTCCCTATCTGATTCTTCTTATTTTTCCTGTGAGTCCTATAAATTTTCACGTCAACCTATACATCTGAAACAACCAATTTGCTTTCTTCGTCACTTCCTATCACGTGGCATGCATATATATATATATATATATATATATATATATATATATATATATATATATATATATATATATGCACACACAACTGACTTGGTGATTTGTTTGATTAATTACTACTCATAATTACCTAATCTGGTAAGTAGCAATAGTAAAAGTCATGAAATAACTCAGGCAAATAATCGTACAGTTCTGTATAAGGACAAAAAAGTGAATGAATGAATGAATGGATTGAATCTGAGTCTCTAATTTCTCTGAAGATATTTGCAGTATTTCGTGGATCCTATGCAAAGTAAGGAATCTAACACAGTTTGCAAGTTTGTGGTGTAGTGTTCTCCTGCTGTCTCTAATTAATTTTCTTTCAGTTTGGTCAAGATGGTGTGACAAATGAAATTATAAACAAACAAAAACTTCAACTCTATAGCTGAAGTTCCACAGTTACAAAGATAAAAACTTCAGCTCTAGAGCTGAAGTTTTCCAGTTACAAAACAAAAACTTCAGCTCTAGAGCTGAAGCTTACAAACAAAAACTTCAGCTCTAGAGCTGAAGTTTGACAGTTACAAAACAAAAACTTCCGCTCTAGAGTTGAAGTTCGACAGTTACAAAACAAAAACTTCAGTTCTAAGCTGAAGCTTACAAACAAAAACTTATCAGTACAAACAAAAACTTCAGCTCTAGAGCTGAAGTTCGACAGTTACAAAACAAAAACTTCAGCTCTAGAGCTGAACATCAGGCCCGGCTACTAGAATGCTGAAGTTTTGCGTGATTGTCTATGTTACTTCAGCCTCGTATGCTGAAGTTATGCGAAAAAGCGGGTACGCTTGCAATTTTTTTTGCAAAGCGGCCACAAGTTAAAATGTGACACAAAAAGCGGGTATAGATGCAAATGCCCCTAAACTAGTTTATGGATACGCGTATTGCGCGTACACTCCATCAATAAATAAGTAATTTTAAAAGAACATACAAATATTATTAAATAATATATTTGAGTTGTAAAAAAAATTTAAAAAGTAAATTTTATGAATGATAATCCTATTTAGTTCAATAAAAAAAAAAAGAAATTCTGCCTCATATACGTCCTCAGGCCATCTCCAACCCTAACACCAAATTTCACACCAAAATGATGTAACACCAAATTTACTCCAACCATTACATCATTTTTTACACCAAACCTTCTCTCTCTTCTATATTATATTATTATCCTCTATTTACTTTTCATTTTTTATTTCCTTCAAACTAATACTATCTTTTTTCTTTTTTCCATATTCATTATATATAATTCACATTCACCACTTATATAATCATTTATTACAAATTATTTTAAAGGATAAATCAATTAAGAGTGAAATCATTGATAAAAGATAATTATTGACGAACTTGAATTCCATTGACGATCCAAATCTTCGTGAATTTTTGCGACAAGAAGAAAAACGAATAATCGACAAAAGAAGTCAACAATTTCAACAACCACAACCACAACAATCTTCTACCCCGTTCTCTCAATATTTTGGTAATTTTGGTGCACCTGGAAATGACATAGGGGATTACTAAACTTATGCTTTATGTTTTTAATGTAATTTCAATTTTAATTCATCCTCCTTTTATGTACTTTAATTATAATGTATTTTTATTTTATGTATTGTTAATTTTCTTTTTTCAATTTTAGCAACATTAGATATCTTACATTTGCATTTTTTATTTTTAAATAATGGTTATATTTCTTTTCATACAATTATAATAATAATAAAATTAACTTATAATTTTATATAAATATAATATATACAAAAATTAATATATCAAAAAATAGGATATAACATTAAAATTATAAAGATCTTAATATAAAAATTAATTATATACACAATATATGATAAATTAAAAATCCAACAAATAAAAAGATTGAATAAAATAATAATAAACCAAATTTGGAGTGATGAATAGTGTTGCACCAAATTTGGTGCAACACTATTCATTCTCTATAATGGTGCAAGATTTAGTATTGCATTGGAGCAAAAAAAAAACACCATTTCTTGCACTAAATTTGGATTTGGTGCAAGAAATGGTGCAGCCTTGGAGATGGTCTCAATGCCTTACTGCAATTTCAGTGTATAAGTTATGTATTCTTGTTTTTTTTATATAGAAAAAAAGAGAATGCAAATAGAATATCATTACTATATTCTTGCCAACGATTACTATATTCTTGCCAACGGTGCATTCTTTTGTCTAAGTAAAAGAGCAAGTCACTTTTATGCCATAGCTACACCAAGAACAAATACCATTGTTATTGCATATGTTGCTAGTACGCATCAGAACTAAACATAGAAGATAGCTATTGCTTTTGATAAAAATTCAAGCCTGTAGAATTCATGATGCATGACAGAAGTACAATAAGATTTAAAGATACTTTACAACAATATTGAAAATACTGTTTATCATGAATAGGCGATCAGGTTCTTGACCGAAATCTTAATTAATCTTAATTTATTTTGCCCCTGAGGTGGAAAGTTAGAAAATTCACTTTCTTATGATTTTTGACTTTACCTCCAATTAATGCCATCGGTTTATGGCCACAATAGTAGAAAAATAAGGTAACGGAGAGATCAATACATTCTATTTAAAACAGTAGTAATTAAGACTCATTTCCAAGACTAAATATGCACAGACAGCAATGACAAGTTTCGCGGATAAAGATGCGAAAATATATTCAAGAAGAGGAGCATATATAAAATAAACAAGACACTAATAAAAAGTGCATTTACAAAGAAGAAATACATTTACCTTGGAAGATTGATTTTGTGTATGCTCTAATAGACGAATATCGACTTAGGCTGGTAGGCGGTAGCAAATGGCGAACAAGTATGATGAATCAAAAGAATAATGTTAGTATGGAAAGAAATATCTGATAATTAACCTCTTATTTTTTATAATTCAAGATGACCAACTACAAAAAATAATCTTATCAAGAAAATATTTTCAGATAAATGTTGTCTTCCATATTGAAAAAGAAAAAAGAAAACCCAGAGAACATTTGGTAAGGAAAAACAAAAGAAAACAGAGGAGAAAACGGAAAATAAACAAAAGAAAAAAAGACTGAGTCGTTCTATGCCCCTATCAAGTTTTTATAGTTACTCTTAATATTTGAACAGCTTGGTTTCAATTTTCTATGATTGCATTTGAGACAATCTAGGAAAAAGTTTTGCGTAGCAACTGTACCTGTAAACCAAAAAAAAAACACCTAAAAATTAGCTAGAACCTCAAAAGTCACGTAGGAAAAAAAAAACATAAAGGTCTAAAGGAGAATAGGAAAAGATGACCATTTATAAAAGGCCAATTTGGAAGAAAAGATATATGTAATGTACACGTAAAAAGTTCATAAGTTTTTTCTTTGAAAAATGAAAAAGGTAAATTAGTCATTTAATTTTTCAAAGACCAGTGTAGTATAATAACATCACCTAAAAGCCTTCACATTTATAATATAGCATACTGTGCGTCACACTAAGTATATGTTTTATAATCAAATGATTATCAAGTTAAATATTTTGGTATTATATGTATCCACACACCTATATACATACGCTATGTTTTACGTTACTTTTTGGTTATAGTTGGATTGAGTATACAGAAAATGGGTATATGTTGATTTTCTTTCAATTGAATTTGGTGGAATAGCAGTAATAAGGTACTGATAAGCAAACCTTGAAAGAGTAAATCTCGGATGGTCTTGATCATCACTAAAAATATTAGCATGGTCAATTAGGTCAGGCCAGATGCCTCCATATGCGGGACAAAATGCTGGTTTTGACTGCATCTTTTCTGTTTAGTCTAGAGAGGATGGACACAAGCATGCAATTTGGAAGTTCACTGATCTTATGCAAAATGCATATTTGAAGTGATTGAAATATATGTTTACCTTCAAAATGGTAATTACAATTATATTTGATATTGTGGTTCTAAAAAAACGTGACTTATTTTAATACTAGTTGTAAGGTGAATAAATGCTAAGTGCAAGTAAAGAAAGTAAGAAATGCGAACAGATAGGGCCACAAGACTGGGCCTCGAGGTCTGAACGAGCTATTAGCGATGAAGAATCAATGATAATGTGGGCCTTAGGGATGACCTTTTACGATTAATAATGAGCAATAAATGAAGAACAATAAATGAATAATGAAAAAATAAGCAATAAATGCAAAGAACAATTATATTAGCAAAGAGCAGAGAATGTTGTGTTGTATTCAATATGTTGTGTAATAAATCCGAGAGAGGTTACAAGATGATAAGGATCCCCTTTTTATAGGAGGGGCGAATCCCAATACAGTACATGGATAATAAATGATGAAGAAGTGCTACTAGTACAGGTGTATAACAGCTCAGTACAGATTTGTACTATTCTTACAGATTCTGTCAGTCCTCATCGTGTGCCCTCGGGGGTTTCCCGCCTTTCCATAATGGACATCGATTTCCGTACTACCTCGAGGTACACCATGGTGAGTCTTCGAGGTACTCTACCGAGGCGGGTGCTTCAAGACGGGCTATGGACCGTATTTTGATCCCAACGAGGCCGGGCTCGAACTGCCACGGAAGCCTCAAATTGGTCTTCCCCGATTTTGACCGTATATAGAATAGAATGATATGAAATGACTTTGACCTCGATTTTCTCGAGCCTCTCATGACGACGTCGTGCTTGTGACGTAAGCTTTCAGGGTGACTGAAACATCCCATCGGTTCGTCTTCCCAGAAGCATTGAATACGCTGCCGGTTCATTTTCCCAAAAGCATTGATTGCGCCTGTTGATACATTTCCCAAAGGCATTGATTGCGTAGTCGGTTACATTACTATATTTCTATAAATGGGAGATTACTTGAACCAAGATTTCACCCAGTCATTCTTCAACAGCCTTTAGCCCTTTTCTTCTCTCCATCCTCATCCAAACTCTTATCTCTATGGTCCAACCCGGTGACCGTAAGGTCATACGGCAACAGTTTTGCCAGTTATGCCATGACTCTTTTTCAGAGCTTTTTCCCATTGAGTGGGATCATACTGGGTGGTAGTTGTTGTTGTTGGCCCGAGATAATGAGAGAGGGGCCTCAAATTCTTCCCGTATTAGAGGATATGTGGACTGTAAATTGCTGCTCATCTCTCTTAACTTTAACCTGGTGTGACACTTCACTCCTTTTGTGTTCTATGGAGTGAGGTGGAACCATCTACTAACTTTTGCATCCCACACCGGTGCAATGTCTGAAGAAGTGGCTTCACAATAGTAGTGCTGGCGAGACCCATACTTGCCAAGTTTTTCACCAGGCCACGATTTCCCTTGCTTGTCGAAAGCTTTTGCTCTTTGATAGGCTATAGTCTCTTCTTCATCTATTGCTGCTTCGGAGGAGGTTCCCGAAGACAATGCTCTGAAGATCGAAATGTGGTCCCCGAGGAAACGGTTCTCAAAGATGTCGCTCCCGAGGATATACCCTCGAAAGTAGATTAGGCATTTGGCTGTAGCTTTTTGTTTCTTTGTTTTTGTGTAAGGTCCCCAAGTGGGCTTTGTAAAGCATCTTTTATTAATAAAATAATGTCTTCATTTGCCTTTGATTTGTGTTGAATTCTGTTCTGCCTTTGGTTCTCGATTGGTTAATATTATATTTCTTGATATTCTTTGTTATCCTTTGGACCAAATCTGGATTGATCTGATATAAACTTAGGTCGCTGGGACTTTTGAGTTCGAGTTGAGTGAGAGCAGGGTCTGATTTTCTTTGAAATAAAGCTTAGCCTTTTTAGGCTTCGTTGCTAGTCCTCGAATGAGAGTTTGCTTGATTATCTGAAAATAAAGATAACCCTTAGACTTTTACAAATAGTCTCCAAGTGGGAGTTTGCTTGAACTCGGGTGGCCTCCAACCGAGCAAAAATTTGCTTTGAACTTAAAATGAAGATAGCCCTAAGGCGTTATAGATATTCCTTGAGTGAGGATACACTCGAACTCGTGTGGCCTTTGGGCTAAAGTAATCGAGAGAGCGTTAAAATTGAACTTAAGGCGAAGATAGCCCTGAGGCTTTACTAATAGCCCCCGAGCGAGAACTGACTCGAACTCAGGTAGCCCTTGGGTTTAATAGTTGAGCGGGTATTTGCTTCGAACTCGAAATAAGGAAAGCCCTGAGGCTTTATGAATAGTCCCCGAGTGAAAACTGGCTCGAACTCGGGTAGCCCGTCGACCAAATGACTGAGTGAGTGCTTGCTCGAACTCGAGAGAAAGATAGCCCTGAGTCTTTATGAATAATCCCCGAGTGAGAATTGGCTCGAACTCAGTTAACTCGTGGACTAAATAATAGAGCGAGTGCTTGCTCGAACTCGAGAGAAAGATAGCCCTGAGGCTTTATGAATAATTCCCAAGTAAGAACTAGCTCGAACTCGGGTAGCCCGTGGACCAAATAATCGAGTGAGTGCTTGCTCGAACTCGAGAGAAAGATAGCCCTAAGGCTTTATGAATAATCCCTGAGTGAGAACTGGCTCGAACTTGGGTAGCCCGTGGACCAAATAATCGAGTGAGTTCTTGTTCGAACTCGAGAGAAGAAAGTAACCCGAAAGCTTTATACATAGTCCCCGAGCGAGAACTAGCTCGAACTCGGGTAGCACGGGGGCTAAATAATCGAGTGAGTATTCGATCGAACTCGAGAGGAAAAAATAACCCTGAGGCTTTTATACATAGTCGCCAAGCGAGAACTGGCTCGAACTTGGGTTGAGGATAGCCCTGAGGCTTTATGAACAATCCCGAGTGAGAACTAGCTCAATCTTGAGGTAAAGACAGCCTTGAGGCTTTAATAGACGAGCGAGTGATTATTCGAGCCCAACTCGTAGATTGTTCCTAATAATTCTAACAATCCGATTCCCGATACCTTAGTTCTGATGCCAACATTATGACGTAAGCGGTTGAAGTGACTGAAGGGTCGCTTTGGCACGATTCTCAAAATCATTAATTATAGGCGGCCAACAGTTGGCCTTTTGGCTTCCTCCTCTTGTTCAAACAATCTTTATAAATAGACAAAACCTCATAACTTTGCCGGTATTACTCCCTTAGTGCTTCCAAGATTTCATTTAGCCTCTTTCAATTTCCTTGAACGACAATTTCCATTTTATCGGATCCTTCGCTTCAAAAATGGCAAAGACCTTTAAAACTGTTCCTCAAAAAGAAAAAGCTTTATCATCTTCTGAATGACTAAAGTTAAATCGACAGTTCCTCCTAGTATCGTAGAGTGTACTCTCGGGCCTTGTGATACATCTTCTGATTTTCAAGTTGAAAACCCCTCCTCTGTTCCGGGGTGATGCGAGCCCATGTCTTGATATATCAATTTAATAACCAAAATCGAGAAGGTGAAGGCCGACTACTGTTGGGGGAAGACGGTGTACGTAGAGATTCCTTCACAAGGGAACGCCATAACCAAGAACAAGGCCAGTTTCCACAGTGTATACACATATCATTTCACCTTAGGCCCGGTAGAAGCCTTTTTACCGTTGATAGACCTAGTGTCCTTGGCGTATTTTTTATATGAGTAGGTATCTTTCAAACATGGTCGAGGGGATGCCTTTTACCCTCGACCATCTAATTAGACTGTATAGCCCCCATCTTTACCAAGGTGGCCTGATTAAGTTGAAACGTCGGTCCCCGAAGGCCTTTTTTGCTAGCATCAATGAAGACAAGGACGGGGGATGGATGAGCCACTTTGTCCAAGTTAGGACCTCGGACCTGATCCCTGCTGAGAGAATGCCATTCCTCGAAAAATGGAATATAAATCGTAAGTAAACATGTTCAACTGATCGGATACCTTTTCTTGATTTTGAACTAACTTTCTTCGATGATACAATTGTTGAGTGGTACCCTGGTGTTGTCGAGGATCTTTTGGGCTGGATCTGATGACTCGATTTAGTCTGCCCATATGCTAAACGCGTGTGGTGCGATCTGGATAAGGCTCGTCGGGAGGCCAAAAATCATAGTGAGTTTCATATCTGTTCATACTTGACCTCTATAGAGAAGGTATCTCTTGCTAGTATTCTCATCCTTTGTGATTATGTAGGTCTTGGAGAGGCCATTTTGATGAGGGAACCCTCCCCACCGGGGAAGCAGATATCCTGAAGCCCGCCAAGGAGAAAAAGAGAAAGAAGAAATCACCGACCAGGTCTTTGAAGCCAAAAAAGGCTAAAGTTCAAAAGCCCGAGGCAGATTCAATAGCCTCAACTCGGGAGGCGGCCAGAAGTCTTTATGACGAGGGTGAAGTGAGTGATGACTATCCGCTGGTACTTAGGGGAGAAGAGGTGTCGCTGCCTCTAAATCCACTGAGTTGAAGGTGACCGAGCTGGAGGCTGCTGGAACTAAGGCCCCCGAAGTGATCCCAACTCGAACCGAGGGAATTGAAAAGGGGTCTTAGACAAGGTCCCTGGGCCGACCATCGACCAAAACATCTCGGGTGTCGAGGGGCACCTAGTTGATGAACCCGAAGAAACCTTCGGTGAAGCTCCTCGTAAGTGGGAGAAGGCCTCTGTTAACCTAGTCGAGGTGATCAACGTAGATGAGCCTATGTCGGTCTCATCATTCTCACCTGGGCAAATACGGGATGCCCACATATGGGGGCATCCTCCAGAGAGAATAATATGTTTGAAGGATTTTTTGTAGGGGTTATGGAAGGCCCCGATATCGATGCCTTATTGATTTACGAAGAAGCTGAGAAGCTTCGATAATAGGTAATCTTGATTTGACCGTTGTATTTTGAGGCATTCAAGCTCTCCAACCAAGCCTTTTCCAAGTCACAAGTAGAGCTACCTTGTTGTGAGGACGAATTTAGGAAGCTCGTTTCTGAATTGGACAAACTCAAGGCCCTTACTGCCCAAAAAGAGGGGGAGCTAGGTGACCTTCAAGCTCATTTGGAGAGGGTATCTCGAGAGTGATCCGATCTCGATGAGTAGGTAATACAACACTCGTGGGATTATTTTTGTGCTTCGGTCAATTGAGTGTTTGATATCTTAATTTGGCTTTTTAGCTTAAGCAAATAGATGATTTATTGCAAGAGGGGCTTAGAGTTAGAGATACCGAAATCCTTGGGCTGAAGTAGCGTATAGATGAGGTGTCTTCTGATAGGGAAGCTCTTCCAGAGAAACTGGCCTCGGTTGAGTACCAACTCCAAGGGGCGAGGGAAGAAAATTACAAGTACAAAGACCTCCATGGTGAACTTGTCATTAAGCTATCTGCAGCTAAGTTCGACGCCGCTGAGCTCATGTCATCATACAGAAATTATGTTGTTGTTACAAATGTTCGAGCCAGGAAGGTATCTGAAGCGGCCGAACTTAAACTCTCACGAGCTTTAGAACATGCCTGATTAAGATCTCAGAGACAGGCTCTCGTGGATATATATGTAGGGGGCATCGATTTGTGCGCTGAGATTGAGAGGATGAAGGCCCTAGAGGAAGAATCGACAACTCTGCTTTCTTTCGAGGATGGCTCAACCAGCGGTCCGACCAGTGGCTCTAAGGATGATGAAGGAGAATGTGAAGTCCCCTAGAGGGAAGAGGCCGTCGATGACCCGGGGGTCGAGGGCCAGGCCGTTGAGAGAGCTCTGTCTAGTCAAGTAACCCCGGTGGTAGATTAGGCTCTCATTTGTTCCTTTTTTTGTGTAAGGGCTCCAGGTATGGGCCTTGTAAATGTTACTTTGTGAAACCCTATCATATATATGGATTTTTGCTTCTTGTCTTTTCTTGTTTTCCTTTTGCCTTTTTGGAATTAATTTTGATGTTTGTCGATAACAAGTTTGATGTATCGGACATATGATATAAACCCCTCGGGTTTTCATGCTTGGTGAATGATCGATGATATTTGACCATTCAGCATTCGATCATCAAGTCAAATTCTGACTCGGGCTCATCGACCCTTAGGTTTTAAACATATCATCCTTTAGGCTCTTTTAGGCTGGCCCTTAGGCTCTTACGCATTGGTCCTTAGGCGCTTTTTAGGCTGGCCCTTAGGCGCTTTTAGATAGGGTCGATGCGGCCTCTGATATGGCTATAGTTTTCGCCATTTCGGTTGAAGTCTTTGATTATGCCTTGGCATATTTTGTGTTCGTCCGACTCTTCGATGGCTCAAATAAGAACCACGATCATGAATCGATATGCGACGATAATCGAGTACCTCAGGAGGTTCTCTTGAAGGCTGATTTTTCGAAGCCTTTTGTTGAAGGCTAATTGTCTCGAAGCCTTGTCATTGTTTGGAGCTTATATGATCAAAGCTCCTTTTCTTATGCTGGGGGTAGCCTGATTAACCGGTTCTTTTCAAAGTATTTTCGAAGTATTTGGAGGCCTTTAGTTTTATAGCGGCAGTCGGACATCTTCGAGACGCGTTAATTTGGGCGGGGCCTTTTAATATGATTGTAGTCTTTACATTCGGCCATAGCCTTTAGTCCTTGGGTGAGATGACCTCGGCGTCTATATCGAGGGTATGCCTTTTTAGGGGTCTTAAAAGTTATATATATAGCCTTGGTCTTAATGTCGGGGTTATGTCTTTTGAAGGTCTTATAAGTTTTGACATGCCTTGTTGAGGCCTTACATATTTGGTGTTGCCTTACTTGAGGGCTTACGAGATCGAGGTTGCCTTATTGAGGTCTTACAATTTTGAATTTTTGATGACTTCAATGAATTAGATGTCGATGACAGTCCCCGAGTGTTCGAGGATTGTCGGCCCTTAAGCTATTTTTGCGTGAAAGCAGTAAACTTCTTCGAGTGTTTTGATAAGAAAAGAGGCTTCCTCAATTATTTGATATATATGCACATGTTTTTTGCTTTTGGAGGCTCGATTGTTCTATATGGATATGGTTCATTAGACCGTTTAGCCCAATACAACATTCCCCTGTCGAGATCCTCCTAGGCATAGTTTGATTTCTTTGAAGGGGAGTCCTCCCGGGGCGATTCCCCCCAGTATTTGGGGTTGATCGAAGAGAAACCTCGAATGCTTGACGAATTCTCCTTGGATAGCATATGGATGTTGCCTCGTTAAAAATATCTCCGGTAAAACCCATTTGGGATGAAATCTGGTCTAAGGGAAAAAGAGTGCAATGCATGCCTTAAAAACCCGAGGTCTTCGAGTTGGAGGACGCTTCGACTCCTCTTTATTGAATACCTGTAATAGGTTAGTGTAAAACTTAAGTGAAAAGGGAGAAGATTGTACCTTAGCATTGATAGCGTTAGAGCCTTGATCCGTTTCATTTGCTTGCTCCGAGGACGCGGCATAGCACTCTATTGACACTTATCTTTTGGCTTCATCGATGTGGGAGGTATTGATGCCAATGCTATGTTGTGCACCGCGAACATCTCTCTTGCTGCGTGCTGCTCCCCGTGCGCTGCTTTTACTCCGTCTTTGGTTGGAAACTTTACCATTTGGTGAAGGGTTGATGGCACTGCCCTCATACTGTGTATCCACAACCTTCCAAGTAAGGCATTATATCTCATGTCACCTTCATTGACATGAAACTTGGTATCTTGGATTGTACTGGCCACATTGATCGAGAGGATAATCTCTCCTTTTGTTATCTCGCTTGCAATATTGAATCTGTTGAGGACTTGAGAGGCGGGTATGATCTAGTCGAGCAGTCCGAGCTGATCCACCACCCTCGACCTGATTTTGTTGGCCGAGCTACCTGGATCCACAAGCCCATGTTTAATTTGAAATTTATTCAAAAGAAAAGAAATTACCAGTGCGTCATTATGAGGTTAGGACAAGGTCTCGGTATCCTCTTCGATGAATATGAGAGCATCCTCTGGTACATAGCTCCGAGTTCTCGTTTCCCTGGAGATGGATATTCTTATCTGCTTGGTAACAGGTCCCTGTGGGGGGTCGACCCCTCCAACGATCATGTGGATGACGTGATGTGGTTCTTCCAGTTCATTCTTCCCATTCTCCTCTCTTTCCTGAAAATGGTTCTTGGCTCGATTGCTGAGGAATTCTCGAAGGTGCCCTTCGTTGATTAGTCGAGCCACATCCTCTCGAAGCTACCTGCAATCCTCAGTCCTATGACCGTGGATGCCATGGTACTCGCACATCAGGTTAGGGTTCCTTTGGGAAGGATCTGACTGTGCGGGTTTTGGCTATTTGGTATCTCTGATTCAACCCATGGCCGATACGATGCCTGAGACATCAACGTTGAAGTTATACTCTGACAATCGGGTGCCTCCATTGGCCCTAAATGTCTATCGAATCTGATCTTGCTTGTGTGGGACTTTTGGCCTCGATCTACTCCTCGATCATTTCGAGGTACGTTCCGCCTCAAAATGTCGCTCTTTGAAGTATGGCTGATACCTGTCTTTGCCTGATTTTGACTCCCTTTCTGTGGACCTTGTTTCCTTTGTTAGGAGCCTGCTTGGATATACTGAACTTGAGGGGGCCCCTAGTTGGTCATCCTCGACCATGATCTTTGATTGGTATCTTTTGTGCACATCCGCCCACGTCACAACAGGATACTCAATCTAGTTCTACTTTAGTCATTTCGAGGCTATCGAGCTTTTCTCATTTAAGCCCTAAGTGAAAGCCTGTACTGCCCAGTCATCGAAGACCAGTGGCAATTCCATTTTCTCCATCTGGAAACGAGATACAAATTCCCTCAACATCTCGTTCACCCTTTGTTTAATCTTGAAGACGTCAGACTTCCTTGTAGCAACCTTGATGGCACCGGCATGCGCCTTCACAAAAGAATCTGCCAACATGGCAAACGAATCCATTGAGTTCGGGGTTAGGTTGTGATACCACATCATGGCCCCCTTCGATAGCGTTTCTCCAAATTTTTTCAACAATACGGATTCGATCTCGTCATCTTTTAAGTCGTTCCCCTTTACAACGGAAGTGTAAGCGGTAATGTGCTCGTTGGGGTCCGTGGTCCCATTATATTTTAGGATATTAGGCATTCTGAATTTTTTCGGGATGGACTTCGGAGATGCACTCGATGGGAATGGTCTTTGCATGAACTTTTTTGAATCTACACCCTTTAGGATCGAGGGTGCGCCTGGGATTTGGTCGACCCTCGAGTTTATAAGTCTCCACCTTTTTGTTGTTAGCCACTATCTTCTTTTCTCATGATTCAATCCTTTTAGTGAGGTCCTCGAGCATTTTCATGATAGTGAGGTCCATTGCCGACCCGTTGTTACTCGATCTCTCCGGCGCTTGCTCAACCCGAGGAGCCGTTTCCATTGCTGTCGTGCTTGGAGTTTTGTGTTGTCTTTAAAGCTGAGCAATAGTCGTTTGTTGTGCTTGCAGCATTTCAAAAATGACTTAGAGGTTGACTCCTCCTTATTCCATCCCTCGTTCTTCTTGGCCTCCATCCTGGGTTTCCCCGTGTCCGTTCCTTACGTGGTCTGTGCCTATTCCGTGCTTAAGACGATGTGGGAGCTGGTCTCAGTTGGCTCCACGTTTGGTACTCCCTCAAAGTTTACATGTGGTACACCCAGCTCTACGCCGCTATTTTCTCAAAGTTCTTCACTGTTGTGAAGAGGTACATTTTGTGTACTAGACATGATTAAGCCTGAAATCAAAGAATCTTTGACAAGAAAAAGTGTGAAGAGTAATGTATGTTATAAGAAAACTAGCACCAAAATAATCACTATTATTTTTAGCCCCATGGTGGACGCCAAACTGTTTACCTTGAAATGATAATTATAATTATATTTGATATTGTGGTTCTAAAAATACGTGACTTATTTTAATACTAGTTATAAGGTGAATAAATGCTAAGTGCAAGTAAAGAAAGTAAGAAATGCGAACCGATAGGGCTACAAGACTGGGCCTCGAGGTTTGAACGGGCTATTAGCAACGAACAATCGATGAAGAATCAATGATAATGAAGGCCTTAGGGATGGCCTTTTACGGTTAATAATTCGCAAAAAATGAAGAACAATAAATGAATAATGAATGAACAATGAAAGAATAAGCAATAAATGCAAAGAACAATTATGCTAGCAAAGAACAGGGAATGTTTTGTTGTATTCAATTTATTATGTAATAAATTCGAGAGAGGTTACAAGATGATAAGGATCCCCTTTTTATAGGAGGGGCGAATCCCAACAAAGTATATGGATAATAAATGACGAAGAAGAGCTATTAGTACGGATGTATAACGACTCTGTACGGATTTGTACTATTCTTACAGATTGTCAGTCATCATCATGTGTCCTCGGGGGTTTCCTTCCTTTCCATAACGGACATCGATTTCTATACTACCTCAAGGTACACCATGGTGAGTCTTTGAGGTACTCTACCGAGGCGGGTGCTTCGAGGACGAGCTATGGACCATATTTTGATCCCAACGAGGCCGGGTTCGAACTGCCACGGAAGCCTCAAATTGGTCTTCCCTAATTTTGACCGTATAAAATATATCTATATGCATCACTTTGCGCTAACGTTGATATTATTATCACTTATCAATTAAGTACTAAAGTTTATAATATCCTTATCATCGTTGCTTTTTCTTTCTTTTATGTATATTTTTCTGTTCGTACTTTTCATTTTCTAAGTTTGTTGGTGTTTAACCAAAAAGTGAAATTTCAGTCAAAGGTCTAACAATAAGATAGACAGAAGAAAACAAAGTAAACCAGTATATTCAGATGATCTTTCGTGTCCTTACAAATGATCAATTCTCTTCTTTTTATAGCTATCTTACAGATATACGTTTTGCCTTTGTTATAATTAGGCCACTATAGACAATTAAAGGCATTAAATGCTACGTCACATAATCATTGTAATTTAATACAGATTCTATAACGTTTTTAGTATTTACTGCCTATTAAATAATGTATTTGTACTCTCTTATGCTGTCAGATTCATTCTTCTTGACTTTTGAGTATAAATAGGTACGAGCATTGAGTCTTTTGAATAACTGCTCGTGCCTCTACTTGTACCTTCTGCTCGTATCTATTGCAACTCGTACCTCTTTGCCAATCATCACTCTTTGACCAGTCTTCGTGTCATGACACGTCATCTTCCAATCACTTTAATATGTAAACTCGATTTTCCCAATACAGATAGTCCCCTCACTTACCATTTATTCATCAATTGAATATTTGGGAAGTGGATTTTATTAAAGCGGAAATGTTGCCGCTATTAATGCAACGGTAAAATCGACGCTTCAATTGTCACTTCCATTTAATGCTTATCACACGTGGCACCCTTTTATTTGCTCTGCAACTTTGCAGCACTTTTTAGGGCTTTTTTACGGCTTGACTAATCACGAAGCGACAGTTCTCATTATGACATTTCCATCATTGCACTTTTTCCTTTGACGGTTGCTTCCTAGTATAAACATAGTTTTCGTCTTTATCCTTATCACATAAAGTTCTCTGAGTATTCAATTCTTGAATTTTTATTTGCTTCTTCCTCGTGCTATCATGTATTCACCAAACTCTAACCCTAGAAGAGTCCCCATAGTTGATAACATCCCTCTTTCCCCTAGCAGGAGTAGAAGAGGAGGTAGACTTCGTAATTTAGGGTCTTCTTCTGTACGTGGTTCTTCTCTTCCTTAATCTAGTTCCAGTCCTTCCTTTAGAACCAGAGGTTCTTTCTCACAAAGATCTTCTTCCAGGGGTAAGGAACCCGCAGAACCTGTTTGTGAACCTACAGTAGAAGAAATAGTTCCTGCGGAACTATCTTTCTACAATGACAGGGAGTCCCTTAGAAATCAAGTATCCTTTTTAGATCGTGATGATATCTATCCAACTCAGATTACAGAGGGTCTGATTTCTTTAGTTCGTAAAGACTGTCATTGGAGTCATGACTTCCCTATCATAATTCCCAATGTGAATCAAAGAATCACCTCTTATTTAATTGGATTTTCCTTTGTTTATACATACCCTTTCACATTAGGATTCAAACCTGCTATTGATCCTGTTATTCTCGAATTCTGTCGTTTTTTCGATGTTTGCTTAAGCGAAATTGGCCCTATAGTGTGGAGAGTTGTTGCCCATTTGAGGCATTTGAGAAACATGGCCGGTGTGCCTTTCACTTTTGCTCGTTTAATTCACCTTTACTCTCCCAGACTTCTCCGCCAAGGCATTTTTACTTTAGTAGCTAGGAGCAAAAGAGTTCTGGTTAGTCCAGAAAATGACAGAGACTGTGGCTGGTATACCAGGTTTGTTGCTGCCCCCACCTTGGGTTTAGTGGGTGATGAAAATGTCCCCTTCTTCGAGAAGTGGAATTTTTCACGTGAGTTTTCTTTTTTAATAACTTTTTCGTACCTTTTTATTCAATTTTGATGATCTCTATTCGCATTTCCCTTTTTCTTTTTAGCAACCATGGGAATTGTTGAAGAGATTCCCTATTTCCGTGGTTGGGTAGGAAGGTTACTGAATACAGCCCCAATAGAGGGTAGATCTTGGAAGCATCTTTCCCAACGATTTGGTTGGAAAGTGAAAACTCATGGTAATAGTTTTTTTTATTTAACTTTTTATTGTTTTTCCCAGAACTTATTTTAATCCTTCTTTTTATCAGGATTTACTATTCGAGGGATTAGTGCCGAGGCAGTCGTGGCTTCCCACATTTCTTTGGAAAGAGCCCAAGAGATAATCTTGGGTTCTTCATCGAAAAGGAAAGCTGCTAATGACCAAGATTCTGAAGAAGAAGAAGAAGAAGAAGAAGAAGAAGATGGGGGTTCCTTAGTAAAAAGGCCACAAACTCGTAGGCGAATCATTTCTGATGATGAAGCATTCCCCCCTCCTTCTATTCCTCTTACCGAGTTTATTGAAGCCCCGGTGATGATTCCTGATGAAGAAGTCCCCGTTGCTGCTCATGATTCAGTTGAGCAACTTTTTAACCGGGGGTTTGATGGTAAAAATTTAGGTCCGATTTCTGATAAAGCACCTCTTGCTTCTTTTTCTACTCCTGTTACTGTGATTCCTCCTTTGCCGGTCGTGGCTGTTATCGTTCCTCCCCAGGCTATTATGACTACTTCCACAGTTCCACCCTCGACTACTCCTCCTTTAACTACTCCTTACACAGAGGTTGGTTCTTCAAGTAGGAATGATGCTATGAGGCGAGCTACCATTGAAGTCCCTACTGAGGGTAACCTTTTAAGGAAATCAGGTCAAGCTGACGTGTGGCTAAAGCCTTTAATTGGTCCAGTTGAGAGAGCTAAGCTTGATAGCCATAGTTCTGTGACCTTGATGAATGATATATTGCATGTTTCTTTAAAGATATTCCTTTTTCAAGCTTTACTTTGTCATTTGTCTATCTTCGGGATTCTTATTTTTTTCCCTCTTTTTTTTCTAGGTCAATCTAATTGGCACGGAGATGATGAAAAGGGTTACCCTCTTAGAGCAATTAGTGCATGACTACCAAATAGAGGCGGATAATTGGAAGGAACGGTGTGAAAGTCTTCAAATCGACATGGAAACTTTAGAAGAAAGTAAAAGTACTTTAGAGCAGCAGGTACGGGCTTTGACTTCAGAATTGGCAGTTGAAAAAGCTTCTTCAAATCAAGCAAGTAAGGAAAAGGCTCATCTGGAAACCTCTTTTTCCAAGCAATTGTCTAAGGCAAGTGAAGAAATTAGAGAGTTGAGAGCTCTCTTGAGTGAAAAAGAAGCATATGCTGGTGAACTCGTGCAAAATTTGACTCAAACTCAAGAAGACCTCCGGGTATCTTCTGATAAGATTTTCTCTTTAGAGAGTTCCCACGCTTCTCTTCAAAGTTCTTATGAATCTGCCTTGGCTAAAAATGAAAAGTTAAGAAATGAAATTGTTGACTGGGAAAGAGATTACGAGATCCTTGAAGATAAAATTGTCATTGAAGTGAGTTGGGCGTTTTTAAATTCTCGCCATGATACCCTCGTTGAAGTTAGCCAAGAGAATTTTAACTTGGAATCTGAGTTAGCCAAGATCAAAGAGACTATTGAGAAGACTCAGCAGAACCAAGATTTTTCTTCTCCCATGGCTAAAGTTTCTGAAAATGTTGAAGATAATACGGGTATACCCACTCCTTCAAGTCAAGTTGAGCCCGTTGCTGTTGATGACCCTGCTTCAGTCCCTTCATCTTCTCAGTGAAAAGTTTATGTTGATTGAATTCCCTTTTTTGGTGGTTTGTGATTGTGACCCTTGATCTATTTAAGGGTTTGTTGGAAACGTTAAGTCCCCAGTCCTTTTATGGGTCACTTTGTATAAACAACTTTTGGTTTATGACTAAGTTCATACTTAGTCTAAACCCTTTAATATTAAGAAGTTCCCGCTGCTGTTTGAACTTCTGCTTTGTTTATTCTTGCCTTTATTTTTAAGGACTTACTGAATAACTTGCATTTTTATTCTTCAAAAATGCTTCTGTTAACTTTATGAATACTTGAATTAATCATGAATGTTATAAAAGAGAGCCCTTTTATATGCGACACTTAATGAAGAAGACGTCTCAACTTCATAATGATGTTAATATATGATAAAAAAAATAGGAATACACATATTTTTTGGAATAACTTCGACAAGTTTTTATTTGAACTTTGTCAAGTTTTAAATAACACTTTACATGTATTTGAATTACTTCTATAACTTTCTCACAACTGTTTTCCTTATAACAGATTTCAAAAAAGAAAATGAATACAAGGTTTTTACTTATTACCCGTTTCAGTACATTGCTTTTACCCTAACTAGGATAAGGCTTTTCTTTGGCTTTAGCTCGTGACTTTGCTCTCACTCAATGAGTAAACTTCTCAGGATTGAACTTTGATTATTTCTCAATCTTCTTTGCCTTCTTCATACACATATATTATATAGTCCCCCAAGTGTTTGAGCGTTGAAGTATGAAGTCTCGAGCACTTGATTGTTCCTCTCATTTGGTCCTTTTCCTGAAAAGGAAAAACACACGAGACTCGGAGGTGAGATTATAGATGAAGACTGCATAACCTGTCTGAATTTCTATCAGAATAGTTGTAACACTAGACCGAGAATTTTAATTTATTCCACGTGCCTTGCAGGTCGTGATTCATCATTTAGTACGGGCTAGCTTTTTTGCCTATCATCTAAAATCATTAGTAAAATTTTAACAATTCAAAAAAAAATATTAAAATATGGATACCTGACCGTAGGTATTCCTTAGAAATAGTATCTCTTCAGGTAAATGGCATTCCAGTGTGAAGGTAGTATTTTGCCATCTACCGTTACCAACTTGTATGCTCCTTTTCATGAAATACCATGAATCATGTAGGGTCCTTCCCAGGTTGGACTCAATTTTCCCACATTGGCTGCCTTCGTAGATTGAAAACTTTTTTGAGCACGAATTCCCCAATCTTGAAGAATCTTAGGCGTACTTTTCGATTGTAGTATTGTTCTTTGACCTGCTTTTGTGCTTCCATTCTTATTAATGCAGCTTCTCTTTTTCCTTCAAGTAGATCAAGATTTATGCGCATTTTTTCGCCATTAGACTCTTTTAACGCTTGTGTAAACCTTGTGCTTGGCTCTCCTATCTCAACTGGAATTAAACCTTCAGCTCCATAAACTAATGAAAATGATGTTTCTCCCGTACTTGTTTTTGTTATTGTGCGGTATGCCCATAAAACACCAGGTAACAATTCTGGCCAATTACCTTTGGATTCCTCCAAACTCTTATTCAAATTGTTGATAATGACTTTGTTTGTTGACTCAGCTTGTCCATTACCCACCGGATGATAAGGTGTGGATGTAATCCTTTTGATCTGCCAACTTTGAAAAAACTCTGTAATTTGTGCGCCTATAAATTGAGGGCCATTATCACACACGATTTCCTTTGGCACACCGAATCGACATATGATGTTTCGCCAAATGAAATCTCTAACTTCTTTTTCTCGCACCCGTTTGAATGCTCCTGCTTCCACCCAGTTAGTAAAATAGTCAGTAAGTAAAAGCAAGAATTTTACCTATCCTTTTGCTTGTGGTAGTGGACCCACGATATCCATTTCCCATTTCATAAATGGCCAAGGTGCAATAACCGGATGTAACAACTCCACAAGTCTATGCATGTTATTACCGTATCTTTGGCACTTATCACATTTAGCCACAAAATATTCCGCTTCTTCTTCCATTTTAGGCCAGTAATAACCTACCCTGATCATGGTTCATACCAGTGATATTCCTCCGGCGTGATGTCCACAATGCCCCTCGTGTATCTCTCTCATTACATATTCTGTATGTGAAGGCCCGAGGCACCTTGCTAAGGGACCACCAAATATTTTTCGATAAAGATTGCCTTGCTTTAAACAATATCGAGCAACCTTTTTCCGAAGCGCATGAGCTTTTTTCTTGTCTTCAGGGACGGTTCCATACTGCAAAAAAGCAACAATCTTGTTCCTACAATCCCAGGTTAAGTTATTAAAATTTACCTCATTTTTGTCTGGATCGAGCAACTAATGAAACAAATGAATTACGGAAGCATTTTCATTGCTTGCCACATCTGCTGTAGAAGCGAGATTGGCTTGGCCGTCCGCCTTGACATTTTCACATCTCTTGATATTTGCATAACTTCCCAGGTTTGGAATTGCCTGACGAGATCTCGTACCTTCTCTAAGTACTGCTGCATTCGTGCTTCCCTGGCCGTATAAGTCCCTAGCATTTGATTAACTACGAGATGCGAATCGCTTTTGATCACAATCTGATTAATGTCGAGTTCTCATCCTAGTTCTAAACCTGCAATCACAGCTTCATACTCTGCCTCATTTTTAGTTATAGAATGACATTTAATGGCTTGTCGAATGGTTTCACCCGTAGGTGGTACAAAAATAATTCCCAAGCCTGCACCCTTCACATTAGAGGAACCATCAGTGAATAAGGTCCAAATTCTTGGATTAGAGCCGTTGAACACTTGTAATTCTTTTTCTGCTTCCAATTGCATTCCTTGGCTAACAAAATCTGCTAACACTTGAGATTTTATCGCGATTCTAGGCTGGTATGCGATGTCATATTCACTTAATTCTATAGCCCATTTGGCTAACCTACCTGACAACTCATGCTTATGTAAGATATTGCATAATGGATAAGCAGTTACTACAGCGATAGGATGACATTGAAAATAAGGCCTTAATTTTCTAGATGCCATGATTAATGCAAGTGCTAGCTTTTCTAACCGAGGATACCGCGTCTCTGTATCTAATAAAGATTTGCTGACATTATAGATCGAAGATTGTTTACCTTGGTCTTCATGGACTAAAACAGCACTTACCGCTACTTCTGAGACAACAAGGTAGATGAAAAATCTTTCCCCAGCCTTTGGTTTTGCGAGTAATGGCGGATTTGATAGGTATGCCTTCAAATTTTTGAGTGCCTGCTGACATTCCTCAGTCCATTCGAACTGATCTTGAAGGTATGCCTTCAAATTTGAACTGATAGGATGAAGGCATACCTGTCAAATTCTTTTTAAGAGCTGAAAAGAACTTAAAGCATTTTTCTGATGATTTAGAAATGAATCTCCCCAAGGTTATAATTCTTCTTGTCAACCTCTGCACTTCTTTTCTACTTGTAAGCATGTCAGGAATTACTTCAATGGCCTTAATCTGTGAGGGATTCACTTCAATACCACGGTTATAAACAAGAAAACCCAAAAACTTACCTGATGCAACACTGAATGCTTTCTCCGGATTTAATTTCATATTGAATTTTCGCAAGACCTGAAATGTATCAGACAAGTGCGATATATGATCCCTTGAATGTTGAGTTTTAACGAGCATGTCATCTATGTAAACCTCCATTGTTTTCCCAAATGTTCTTGGAACATTTTAGTTACTAGTCTTTGATATGTTGCACCAGCATTTTTGAGACCAAAAGGCATTACTTTAAACAGTAAGTCCCCCTGTCTGTTATAAATGAAGTTTTTTCTTCATCTATTGGATCCATTTTGATCTGATTGTATCCTGAATACGCATCTAAAAAGCTTAACAATTCATGTCCTACAGTAGCATCAATTAGTTAATCTATATGTGGTAATGGAAAAGAATCTTTAGGACAAGCTTTGTTAAGGTCTGTGTAATCTACACATACTCGACACTTACCATTCTTCTTCGGTACCACAACAGTATTGGCTAACCAATTATGATACTTTACCTCATGGATAGACCCAATCTTTAACAATTTTTGAACCTCATCTTGAATCACCTGATTTTTGAAAGTTCCTTGCTTTCTCTTCTTTTGTTTGATAGAGGGATACGATGGGTCTTCATTTAATTTGTGAGTCATTACCTCCAGTGGTATTCCTGTCATATCAGAGTGGGACCAAGCAAAACAATCCACGTTAGTTTTTAAAAATCCAATCAACTTACCTTTCATGTCTTGGCTTAGATTGGCATTTACGTAGACTTTCCTTTCAGGCCATTGTGCAAATAATATTACAGCTTCCAGTTCTTCAATCATTGTTTTGATATTTTCATTTTCTTCTGGTTCTTGAATGGCATCTGGCCTTGAGTCAACGTCTGTTCGTCCTTGTTCAGTTGAGGTTTGTGTTGTGGTACCCTTAACTGGATTCTGTAATTGTTATTTTTCTTCGTTTCCCGTACTTGAATCTGCTACAGAATTGATGCTTCTGGATGTATGTTGATCCCCACGAATTTGACATATTCCCCATGGTGATGGAAATTTAATAACTTGATGCAAAGTTGACAGAACGACAACCCTCTCGTGGATCCATGGTCTCCCAAGGATCATATTGTAAGCCATCTCCATATCTACCACCTGAAATTTTGTATCCTTGACAACTCCTTCTGTGAATGTTGTAAGTATTACCTCCCCTTTTGTCACTGCGCTGGAATTGTCAAATCCAGACAGAGTATGCACCTTTGGTATTAATTTAACTTCGGCTTGCATCTCACGTAGCACTCTTAGCAAAATAATGTTAACAGAACTACCTGGATCAATCAAAACTCGTTTCAGATTAGTATCATGTACAAGTAAAGATATTACCAGTGCATCGTTATGTGGGGACAATACGCCATCCGCATCTGCATCATCAAACGTAATGCTTTCTTCCTCTAAGACATGTCGCACCCGCTTCCCGTGGGTAATTGTGACTTTGGAGACTTTATTGGTTGTTGTGTACGTCACACCATTGATGTCTTCACCTCCACTTATCACATTAACGGTCCTTTTGGGAGAAGGTGGTTTTGGGGGCTCCTGCCTATTCTTCATATATGCTTTCTTACCCCTCTCACTGAATAATTCAGTGAGATACCTTTGCTTTAATAGATGATCAACTTCACCTTGCAGCAACCTACAATCTGTCGTTTTATGCCCGTGATCGTTGTGAAATTCACACCAGTGATCAGGGTTGCGGCTATTTGGGTTCGATCTCATTTCTTTTGGCCACCGTACCTTATCACTCATGCTTCTTAAAATAGCTACGAGCTTGGAAGTGCTTACATTAAAATTATAACCGCCAAACCTTGCTTTCAAATTTCTATCATCATCCTGTGACTCTCGCTCGTTTTGATCTTTTCCAAATATTGATGACGAGCCCGACTCTCTATTCCTCAACCTATGATTATACATCGGATTGTCCTGTTTTGATCGTGAATCTTTTCTTACTAGACCCATATATGGTTCGTACCTATTTTTACCAGACCTTTTTTCGGTTTCCGCCCGTCTCGAACTCACCTTTTCTTCTTTTTGAGATCGTGAGATAATATCTTCTTCAATCCTTAGCTTCGTGATGTATCTGTTATAAACATCATTCCACGTTGTTGTTGGGAATTCACGAAGATTTTCCTTGAGTCGCCTCGTGGCTTCAGAAGCTTTTTTCATTCAAATTATTAGTGAAGGCTACAGCTGCCCAATTGTCAAGTACGCGTGGTAACGTCATTCTTTCATGCTGGAACCTATCCACGAACTCCCTAAGCAATTCTGAGTCCCCTTGCTTGATTTTGAAATATCTTCCATTCTTTTTTCGACTTTTTGAGCTCTCGAGTGTGCTTTGATAAATGAATCTGCAAGCTCAGCAAAAGAATTTATGGAATTTTCAAGTAAAAGAGAATACCATGTTAATGCTCCCTTGGTGAGTGTTTCACAAAATATTTTGACCAAAACTGATTAAATTTCTTGTTTGGTCAAGTCGTTTCCTTTTACGCCTGTTGTGAATGCAGTCGCGTGGTCTCGTGGATCAGTTGTTTCATTGTATTTTGGAATATCGGGCATTTTGAATTTCTTTGGAATTGGGAGGGGAGCGGCACTTGGCTTCCAAGGTTGTTGTGAATATTTATCCATATCTATCCCTTTGATTACGGGTGGTACTCCAGGTATTTTCTCTATGCGGTCACTTTGCTCCTTGAGCTGTTTCTGCAATGTTAGTACAAAATTTTGTAAATCAGAATTGACTAAGTTACCTGGTTCTCCTTCTCGTGACTCGCTGGGGATTCCACCACTACCTGAATTAGCAAGCCCAGAACGAGGGTTCTCCAAAGTGTTATTATTTGGAGTGGGTGTTGGTGGTGCAACAGGTAATTGGCTGACAAAGGTCTCAAGAGCTTTATTGACCTATTGAGAGATTAGCTTTTACAAAGCTTCATTGATAGGTTCATCATTTTCGAATTGAGCATTTCCATTTGCATGAGATCTATCAGGAGTGCCTTCTCGAGAACGTTGAGGGGAACTTTGTGGAGAAGGGATTGGGATGTGATCATCCGGTGGATTCTCCTGGAGTTGTTGGTTTCCTTAGTTTCCTTGGGTGTTGTCATTGATGTTCGACATAGTTGATGCAACAAAAAAGGTTAGGTTAAGAAAGAGTAGATTATCAGATTCCCGGTAATGGAACCAATTTGTTTAACCAAAAAGTGAAATTTCAGTCAAAGCTTTAATTTAAAAGAACACGGGTTACTGATAATCAAAACTGAATAAAGGAAAGTGATTTTGCTAACAATAAGATAGATAGAAGAAAATAAAGTAAACCAGTATATTCAGATGATCTTTCGTGTCCTTACAAATGATCCATTCTCTCCTTTTTATAGCTATCTTAAAGATATACGTTTTGCCTTTGTTATAATTAGGCCACTATAGACAATTAAAGGTATTAAATGCTACGTTACATAATCATTGTAATTTAATACAGATTCTAAAACATATTTAGTATTTACTGCTTATTAAATACTGTATATGTACTCTCTTATGTTGTCAGATTCATTCTCCTTGACTTTTGAGTATAAATAGGTACGAGCGTCGAGTCTTTTGAATAACTGCTTGTGTCTCTACTTGTACCTTCTTTGTCAATCATCACTCTTTGACCAGCCTTCGTGTCATGACAAGTCATCTTCCAATCACTTTAATATGTAAACTCGATTTTCCCAATACAGTTGTGGATACAAGCTTTCAACAAAAAATAGTAAGGGGGCAAAGAAGAATGGAAGTTAGTAAATTTTGAATTGACAGAATGAATAGGAATAAAATTCATCTAAAACAACATGCCCAATATTATCCCATATTGTGGGGTCTGATGAGGGTAGTGTGTACGCAAACATTACCCCTATCTTGTGAGGATAGAAAGGTTGTTTCCAATAGGCACTCGGCTCAGGAAAGCATAAAAACCATATTAATGAAAATATACACAAGAAGGGACAATACCAAAAAGGCATATAAAAGTAGAATAAAAACAACAAGACAATATATAAGGTGATCAACGATGAATGAAAATAACGGTTAAGCAGGGAATTAACTTGGAAGGAGAAAATGACACTCATTGCTCAACCCCTTTCCATAAATCTTAGTCCTAACATATTTGTTTTTTTGGTAATTATAAATTTACAAAGGGAAAAAATTACGTACAAACAAAAAACAAAACAAAAATATAAGGAATGTTGAACAGCTTCAGCTTCCTACAACTGGTAGCAACTAACTCTCCCCCCATCCTCTATTTATGTTCTTATATCAACTGCCCTAGGGGTAAAAGTTTAAATGTGCCAACTGTCCAATAATTTTGGCATAACAGTTTCCTCTAAAGTGGATATCCTGTCTTAGCTCTCTCCTTGCTTGAAAGGTTTTTGTTGGCATGTCATTCAGTAGTATTAAGTAAGAGACATTGTGCACGCACATCATAATCCACCTCACAAAAGTATCAGGAAATGTGATACCACTTGATGGTTGGCTATAAGTATGTATTTTGGAGACTATTTGCACTCTAATTTGTTGCACTTTACTAATGTTTGAGCGTTAAATGGTAGTAAATTGCTCTAACTGAGTACTTTATGCTTTGCAGGAGCAATTCCGGGATACAATGAGGTTAGGGAGAGTTTTTTAGCTAATATGAAGCGTTGAAGGCCAAGTAAAAGCTTATGGAGTAAATTGGGAGTTCATTCGAGGATCAAAGGAGGTTAGCGCACTTAAAAAGAAGAAAGAAAGAAGAACGAAGAAGAGTCCAGGAAATTGCCCAGGTGTGCGGCCACGCAAGTCAAGCAGATACTGGCCAAAGTGCGCGGCCAGATGTGCAGTCACCAGCTCAGGTGCGCGGTCGTGCGCGGCCGTGCACATCCTTCTGAGAAAAAATATTCCAGGGCTAAAATTATAATTTCGGAGGCGATTTCCCTTGACCTATATGAAGCCCAATTTGTCCAAAAAGAGGGTATTTTGGATTTTAGGAGAAATTGGGAAGCAAGAACAAGCAAGGAGCAAGACGGAAGATTCGGAAGCGATTTTTTATCTTTCTTCTTCCCTTTTTCTATTATTGGTGATGAATTCTTATGTTGGCCAAAATGCGTGGCCAGATGCGCGGTCACCAGCCCAGGTGCACGGCCGTGCACGTCCTTCTGAGAAAAAATATTTCAGGGCTAAAATTATAATTTCAGAGGAAACTTCCCTTGACCTATATGAAGCCCAGTTCGTCCAAAAAGAGGGTATCTTGGATTTTAGGAGAACTTGGAAAGCAATAACAAGCAAGGAGCAAGACGGAAGATTCGGAAACGAGTTTTTATCTTTCTTCTACCCTTTTTCTATTATTGGTGATGAATTCTTATGTTGTAGTTGTGAAAACAATTATGAGTAGCTAAACTCTTTATTCTAGGGTTTGATGGAACCTCTTGGAGGATGAATTTTTGTTGCGTTTAATATAAACTTGCCATTAGATTTTCTATACTTGTTCAACTACGTGATTATTATAGTTGATTGAGGGGCCCTTAATCGGCTATGCCTATTTAGTGTGTATTACTTAGAAAAGGGTACATATTTAGGTAGTTGTAAAACAACATCACTCCTAACGTATATGAGGGATCAATACGAAGTGTTTAAAGGTGGGATTAGGAATAACGAAACCTTGGTGCGATTTTAGTGAGTGGTGAACTACTGCTAACTAGCGTAGTTCGGAAGAATACATTTAGTAAATTATTATATTTGCTCTGAAGAGAATTATGACATGTAGAGTGCTCATGATCAGTAGAGATTATCTAGGCCAATTTATAGGAGACGTAACAGAAAAGATTCCGATAAGAGGGAAATCGTAACCCTAGACCTTTTCAATCTTGTCTACAACATTTGCTTTGTTAGTAATAAAATTACAGCTTTTTAATTATCTTGTTGTTAGTTATTAACTCAACTTATTATTCAATATTTTTTGAAGTTGATTACTTGAGTTCTTGCGAAACTAGCAGTTGTGATTAATACGTTAATTCCATGTGGGATTCGACTCCGGACTTGTAAACAAATTATATTTGCAACAACCGCTTAGTCCCTTTTATAAGGTATAATTGGGCGTGATCAAAATTTTGACGTCGTTGCCAGGGAGTCAACGATGTTATTAATTACAGCTAAAAGAATTGTTAGAATTCGTAGTTTATTTAGCTTTCTCGACTTGAAATTCATTATATTGAATCTCTACCATTTGTAGTCTTATGTGTAACATGTGCATTCCTAGAAACTCATGAAGAACTGGTGAATTGTACAAAGCATTGCCGGACCCTGAGAAAACTTTCACGGCACTCAATCGAGCAAATAAGAAAGACAAACAACAACAGAACTCAATAGAATGAATCGAACTAGACATGGGTGATGTGATAGACAACCCAAACAACAGAAACAATGGTAATGATCCAAATAACCAGGGTGTGGCACCTCTTGTTCCACAAGCGGCCTTGTATGATTGGGCACAACCCACCGCTGAAAATCTGGCAACCGCAATTGCAGTCCCTCAGATACAAGCAGAATAATTTCAAATCACAAACAACATGCTACATTTGTTGCAGAACAAGGAACTGTTCTCGGGGTCTTACATTGAAGATCCTCAGCAATATCTGAAAAATTTCTTGTTGATATGTGTCACACAAAGGCAACCAAATGTGACACTGGAAGCAACAAGGCTGTTGTTGTTTCCATTCTTAGTGACTAAAGAGGTCAGACTTAGCTCAATTCACTCCCCATAAACTCCATTACCACTTGGGAGGAATTAGTTAATCAATTTTTAAACAAGTTCTACCCACCCAATAAGACTGTTAAATAAGTTTATGAGATATTGAGCTTCAGGCAGAAACCAGCTAAAACATTGCAAGAAATGTGGGAGAGGTTCAAAGGTATGCTGGTTAAGTGTCCACACCATGGCATTCCAGATCAGATTTTGGGGAAAAGGTTCTACATGGGATTAGCAGACAGCTTGGAGGCCAATGTTGATGCTTCAGCATGTAGAGCATTTTTGAGTAAATCATTCAGGGAATGCAAGTTCTTACTTGATAAAATGGCTCAAAATTCAAGATGGATGACAAGAGACTCTACAATCACTCCTATAGTTCACTCAGTGTCTTTGGACCCAAACAACTCCATAGTCGAGAATATGGCCACTCTGATGACGCAAATGAGTATCCACACCAAGAAGATTGACGGATCAGGCCAGAAGCAGGTACACATAGTTGACATGACTAATGGAGGCTTATGTACACCATGTATTAACAAACCATATGTATGCTCGTGGAGTGGTGAAAATGACAACTAGAACTATCAAGAAAATATGAACTATGTGGGAAACTATAGAGGACAGAGACAAGGTGGTCAGAATTGGGGGCAGCAGAATCAGTGTAGACCAGCACAACAGCAGTACAATAATAGCAACAATCTTGGAGCTATGTGACCAGAGAGTCATGTTGTGCCTTACCAAAGGCAACAGGGATACAATCAGCAAAATGAGCAGCTAGCTTATCAACAACCTCAGCAACAACAGATAGTGAGACAAGATAATGGGTTGTCTGAAATTAAAGGAATGCTACAACAACTAATTGGGTCCAATGGAAAAATGCAAGAAAAAGTTGAAGTACATGACTCAGCGATAAAATACATTGAGATTCAATTAGGGTAGTTATCCATGGCTCTGAATAATTGTCCCCAAGGGATGTTACCTGCAGACACGCATGTCAATCCAAAAGAGCAGGGCCCAAAGCAGCTTATGGCGGTGAGTCTAAGAAATGGTAGAGATCTTGATCTGGAGCAAGAAATTGCTCGTGAAAGCCGACCAACTGAGATACTTGTGCTAGTACCAATTGAGGTAGATGATTCAATAGGATTTAACAAAGGTGACAGTACAACATGTACCAGCGAAAACAAGCAAAGAAAAAGAGGTTGCGAAGGAGATTGAGTTAGTACAAGAGAAGGCATTAGAAACAGTGCCCGAGAAGGATCAAACTCAATTCACAGGAAAAAAGTGACCTCCAGCACCCTTCCCAAAGATATTGGCCAAATATCAGAAGAATGAACAGTATACAAAATTCATGGAGATGTTGAAGCAAATCCAGGTAAACATTCCATTGATTGACGCCTTGAAGGAGATGCCTGGTTATGCAAAAATGATGAAGGACTTGATGTCTCGTAAGTTCGACTTTCAAGACTTGGCCATTGTTACATTAACTCAGACATGTAGTGTAGTCGTGATGAGACCCATAAATGAGAAGTTGTCTGATGCAGGGAGTTTCACAATCCCATGCACAATAGGCAACTATGCTTTTTCTAAAGCATTGTGTAATTTGGGGGCGAGAATAAACTTGATACCCTTGGATATCTATAAAAGGTTAGGCATTGGAAGAACAAGACCCACATCCATGTTACCAGCTAGCCAACTGAACGATGAAGAGGCCATCATATATATTTGATGATGTACTGGTGCAAGTTGGAAAGTTTGTGTTTTCGACAGATTTTCTCATTTTGGACTACCAGGCTGACGAGGAGATTCCCATAATTTTAGGAAGTCCCTTCTTGGCCACTAGGAGAGCTTTAATTGATTGTGAAACTGGAGAGCTAAAGATGAGACTAAACGATGAAGAGATAACATTCAATGTGCAGAAGTCTATGTGGCGACCTAGTGAGTTTGCTAACTGCTCTGTGATAGAAGCTGTGGATGTGATTTTGGAGGGGGAAGATGAGGCTCTGGATGCAAAAGACCCTCTAGCAGCCTGCCTCACGAACTTAGAAGAGGTAGATGGCGAGGACTTGGCGGAGTGGGTTTTGGCCCTTGAAGGCCAATGGTACTAGAAAAGAGAGCTCGAATTCGATCCTTTATACTTAGAAGAAAGAAAGACCCTCCAGCTAAGCCATCAATTGAAGAGACACCACAGTTGGATCTAAAACTATTACCGTCTGCCCTCAGGTATGCTTTCTTGGGACTTAACTCAACCTTACCTGTTATTATCTCATCTAGTTTGTTAGATGCATAGGCAGAATATCTTTTGCAGGTGTTAATGGAGTGCGAGACTGCAATTGGTTGGACCATTGCAGATATTAAGGGTATTAGCCCGACATTTTGTATGCATAAGATTTTACTGGAAGATGGGCACAAACCTTTCAGAAAATATCAAAGAAGACTGAACCCCAACATGAATGAAGTGGTGAAGAAAGGAGTGATCAAGTGGTTAGATGCGTGAATCATCTTCCCCATCTTTGACAGTAACTGGGGCAGCCTAGTTCAGTGTGTGCCAAAGAAGGGTGGAATGATTGTAGTACAAAATTAGAACAACGAGTTGATCTCAACAAGAACAGTCACAGGATGGCGAATCTGTATGGATTACAGAAGTTTGAACAAGGCCACCCGGAAAGACCATTTCCCACTGTCATTCATTGATCAGATGCTAGATAGATTGGTAGGGAGGTCCCACTTTTATTTTTTGGATGGATACTTGGGGTATAATCAGATCTCTATTGCCCCGAATGATAGAGAGAAAATGTCGTTCACTTGTCCATATGGCATCTATGCCTTTCAGAGAATGTCATTTGGCCTATGCAACGCATCCTCCATATTCCAAAGGTGCATGATGGCCATCTTTACAGATATGGTAGAGGAAATAATGGGGGTTTTCATGGATGACTTCTCATTGGTAGGGAACTCATTCGATGATTGCCTTAAGAACTTGAAAAGAGTATTGAGGAGGTGTATGGAGACTAATCTGGTATTAAACTAGGAAATGTGTCATGTCATAGTACATGAAGGTATAGTCTTGGGGCACCTAGTGTCGAGTAAGGCCATTGAAGTGGATCGCGCAAAGGTTGATTTAATAGAAAAATTGTCACCACCCACTTCCGTCAAGGCAATAAGTAGTTTCCTAGGCCACATTGGTTTCTACAGGCGGTTTATAAAAGATTTTTCCAAAATTGCTAACCCGTTTTGTAAATTGCTTGAAAACGATCACCTTTTTGTATTTTCTGATGACTGTAGGGTAGCTTTTGAGGAATTGAAGAAGAGGCTGGTGTCTGCACCTATCGTAGTTGCACCTGACTGGGAGCAACCATTTGAGATGATGTGTGATGCAAGCGACTATGATGTGGGAGCAGTTCTTGGGCAGGGAAAAGATAAAGTCATACATCCAATCTACTATGCAAGTAGAAACTTGAGTGGTGCCCAACTACATTATACAGTGACCGAGAAGGAGATACTAGCAGTGGTGTTCACATTTGATAAATCTAGGTCATACCTGATAGGCTAGAAGGTAATTGTTTATACTGACCATGCTGCTTTCAGGTACCTAATTGAGAAGAAGGAGTCAAAGCCACACCTGATTCGATAGGTGCTATTGCTGCAAGAATTTGACTTAAAATCCGTGACCGAAAGGGAACGGAGAACCAAGTGGTTGATCACTTGTATAGGCTGGAAGGAGCAGAGAAAAAGGTTGAGGTAGAAGAGATTGTGGAGACTTTCTCGGATGAACAACTATTGGCCACGAGCCTTGAGGTAGAACCATGGTATGTAGACATTACAAACTACCTGGCGAGTGGTATTTTCCCCTATGACCTTTCCTCTATCCAAAAGAAAAAGTCCTTTCGTGATTGTCGCATGTATTATTGGGATGAGCCTTATCTGTTTAGAATTTGTGTTGATAACATGATCCGGAGATATATCCCCAAAATAGACCAATCTTCTATTTTGCAGTCTTGTCACGCATCCCCATATGGTGGCCATTTTGGGAAAGTAAGGACAGCTGTGAAAGTGTTGGAGTCGGGCTTTTACTGGCCGACATTGTTCAAAGATGCACACTTCTAGGTGAAGGGTTGTTATGAATGCCAACGAACCGGAAATATTTCCCACCGACATGAGATGCCCATGAACCCAATTCAGGAGGTAGAAGTGTTTGACGTATGGGGAATCGATTTCATGGTGACTTTTGTCAGCTCATATGGAAACAAGTGCATACTCGTAGCTATGGACTATGTGTCAAAATGGGTGGAAGCTGTAGCGTTCCCTACAAATGATGCAAATGGGGTCATTGGTTTTTTGAGAAAGAATATATTCACCCGATTTGGAACTCCAAGGGCAATAATCAGTGATGGAGGCACTCACTTCTGTAACCGAGCCTTCACAAAGTTGTAAGAAAAATATGGTATGCGCCAGAAGGTTGTCATCCCATATCACCCACAAATGAGTGCGCAAGTGGAAGTTTCGAACAGAGAGATAAAGAGCATTTTGATGAAGACCATGAATGCTACAAGAATGGATTGGTCGAGAAAGTTAGATGATGCACTCTGGGCCTATCGTACCACTTTCAAAACTCTAATTGGCATGTCGCCATATAAATTGGTACTTGGGAAGGTGTGTCACTTGCCAGTGAAGTTTGAGCATAGAGCTTTGTGGGCATTGAGGCAGTTGAATCTCGATATAGAAGAGGCGGGTACAAGTAGAGTCACAGAGTTGCACGAGCTTGATGAGTCACAGAGATGCTTTCCCTTTCTCAAGGTGGATGCCTGACTGCTGAACTTGAACTGTATTCCCATGCTCTCCAGGTGGGCGCCTGACTTCTGAACTTGAACCGTATTCCCGTGCTCTCCAGGTGGGCGCCTGACTGCTGAAATTGAACCGTATTCTCGTGCTCTCTAGGTGGGTGCCTGACTGCTGAACTTGAACTGTATTCCCGTAGTCTCCAAGTAGGTGCCTGATTGCTGAACTTGAATTGTATTCCCGTGCTCTCCAGGTGGGCTCCTGATTGTTGAACTTGAACCGTATTCCCGTGCTCTCTAGGTGGGCGCCTGACTGCTGAACTTGAACTGTATTCCCGTGCTCTCCAGGTGGGCGCCTGACTGCTGAACTTGAACTCTATTCCCATGCTCTCCAAGTGGGCGTCTGACTGCTGAACTTGAACTCTATTCCCGTGCTCTCCAGGTGGGTGCCTGACTACTGAACTTGAATTGTATTCACGTGCTCTCCAGGTGGGCGCCTGATTGCTGAACTTGAACTGTATTCCCGTGCTCTCCAGGTGGGCTCCTGATTGTTAAAACTTTAACTATATTCCCGTGCTCTCCAGGTGGGCGCCTGATTGACAAAACATTAACTGTATTCCCGTGCTCTCCAGGTGGGCACCTGATTTCAACAAAAATAGACAAAACAAAGAAAATATTTTGCCCTAGTTTGGTAGCTGGGCACATCTGTGAGTGTTAAACTGAATCATGTTCCCAAATATTACTAAGAATTTGAAAGCTAGATCCCATTATCCAGGAGGGTCCTGACAACTCCTAGTTAAATGACAGTTTTAAAAGCTAAATTATGTTTTCTAAAGGTATGACTTCCGCTAAATTTGGTTATCTAAGAAGGTCTTAAAACTACATCCCATTATCCAGGAGGGTCTTGAAAATCAAAAATCAAGTTTTATCTTAAGAGTGACAACTTTTATGACTGAATTATACTACCCTACAACATAACTTCCGATAAATCTTGTTATCTAATGGAAATCTTAAAGCTAAGTCCCATTATTCATGAGGGTCCTGAAAGCTCTTAATTGAATCCTATCTCAAACATGAAAACTTTGAAGCCAACTTATATTCCTTTGGGGGTGCATTTATGCTAGATTTGGCTACTCATGATTGTTTTGAATTTTAAATTAGGTCGCATTTTCCAAGAGGGTCCTGAGAATTTACGGTCAAACCTGTCTGGTGCTTGCTTTTCCTTACGGAGGGTTTCTTCGAAACAAACGAAATTTTCTGCCCCTGTTTTGAATCAAGAAAAATCTTGTCAGTTTTAAAAATATGGTGGTTGGTTTGTGGCCTTGACTTTGAGGGCGATTGCTCCTTCACTTCCCACGATAACTTTGATTTCCACTCGAAGACCTTTCTTGTTTATTGACTAACCACTTTCTTTGTCACCCGTATCACAGAAAATACCTCTTCTCCGTTCAGACCCAATACCTTATATGTGTTGCATTGCTCATGAACTGACATTTACCAAACCTGTGTATCTCACATGAATCCCAAAGCACGTCAATTGCCACCCACTCAGTGCGTATGTTGTTCCTTCTTGACTTAAACCATTGGCCTTGGCCTTGAGGTCTATTGCTCCATCACTTGCCATGATAACTTTGATTTCTGCTTGGAAGACCTTGCTTGTCACTGGTTAACCACTTTCTTTTGTCAATTTTATCAAAGAAAATACCTTTGATCCATTCCAACCCAACACCTTCTATATGTTACATTATTCATGAATTGACATATACCGATCCTTTATATTTCACATGAATCTCAAAGCACATTGATTGTTACCAACTCAGTGCGTTTGCTGCTCTTTTCCTGATTTATGCCACTTTGATATGCTAGCCAAATCCCGTTTTGTGCAATTGGAAAGATGGTGGCAAATTTTGAAGTCATTTCTCACTTGTTCTGACCAAACAGACTCAGGAAGAGGAAGTAAACAAGACAAAAAGAACAGAGTAAAGGACAATGGAATGAGACAATTCCTAACAAGAAAACTACAAAGTAGAAACTTATCAGATGTGGATACCAAATCTAATGACCATGACATGCACCTTTGGAGTAAGTGGCCTAATCTGTCAAGCAAGTCTAATGTTCAACTCTTGTTGTGCCTTTTCGCCGTGAAACTGGGCTTCAATGCTCCGATTATCCAATCCGATTCCTGGTCCTAATTCGACTTGTAGTGCCCGAAGGGTTTTTGCCATCAAGTCTCTCTCATTTTGTTATTTCTCTCGACTCACCGTCGCCTTATGGTGTCAGTGAAGGTTTTCACCAATAAGACTCTCTCATTTTGTTCTTTTTCTTCTTATTTCTTCTAATTCTGCAGATGACAAGGCATTAACCATGGTAAAACATCATATACTCTTGGCATGTCTAAACTCAGCACTCTCAAAGATTATCCGGGAGGTCTTTTTTGGACTGTAATGTGGCTTTTGGACAGGGGTAGAAAGAAAAGATATCGAAAAGGCTCTAAATAACTAAGACAACGGGGTTAACTTATTTACAACTTTTGGAATCCATTCTAAACACTTTGCCCCAATTTCTAAAACAAGGGAACTTGATTATTTTTTTTCTCTCTTTTTTTGAATCTCCCACTCTCGACTTCATGGGATTATAAAATATTTTATTTGGTATGATCGAACCGTGAGGCTGCCTACGTATCTTGTGGTGACAAGAATCAGGTCAAACGTAGTTCACAAGACTACTTTTGTTGTTGTTATTTTTCTTTTTCTTTCTTTTTCTCTTTTTTTTCTTTTCTTTCTTTTCTTTCTTTTCCTTTTTTTATCTCTATTTTTCTTTTCTTTTTTTGAATTTTTCTTTTGGTATGAACCTTTTCAAATAAACCTATTGGGACATAAACTTTTTTTATAACTCTAAATTGATTCCAAAAGAAGGGATGTCAAAGAAATTAGTACAGGCTCAAGAGGGTATCAAATGGTATAAGTGTTTGGGTAACTGAAAAAGGGTCTCCCAATCCCTGAAAATGCCAAGTGCAACACATGCAACTTGAAATGAAAATTGAAGATCATGCACAATATTTCTTTTGCAACTCCGGCATTGGTATTACTGATATGCCTTCCACTTTTCTTTAGCGCCTTGTCAAGTGCCGAACCCTCGTTGGGTGATTCCCTTTTCACAATGGATATCCTCCGTCAATTCGGAGAGAACTTCTTTGACTTTATCTTGTAACTTGAGATGCACTTGAACTCAAAGTTGCTTGCTTCAAATCGTCCGGGATGCACTTTCCTTTAACGAATTCTTGCCATCCTATTGACTTCCCAAATTATCTGCCCTAGTTTCACCCAGTTCGGGCTTCAAATGATCTCAAAATGTCCAAATCTGTATTTATTTCCCTCAAATGTCCCTATCATCTTCAAAATTGTTTCATTACTCCATGATTAAACTAACTATTGAGACCATGCCTAGAATTATGCGTGCATGTCATGTCACTAGAGCCAACAGAAAAGGAACTAAAAAGGAGAAAGAACTAAACAAAAAATGACTAGAAATAAAAGAAGACAAGAAATTGCATTAGACAGACGGTGAAATGGTTCGAACAACAAAACAAGCAAACTAAACTGGGGTTACAACCCTGGAACAAACCTAGACAACACCTAACGAGTTACTACGACTAAACAAACCAGGCAAAATAAAAGGATAAAAGGGTTTGAGTCACAAGACAATATCCAGATTACAACCCTAAAATCACCCGGACAACAGAAATGACAACAAAATAAACCACCAAGACTCCTCCCTGGCTAGCCAAGAAAGGAGCGTCTTTCCAATTACCAAGCTCGGCATCTTAGCCACTGAGTTCCGCATCGATATCGCCAAGACCATTACCAACTTCAACATTATCAACTTTAGTCAACAAGTTCCCAAGAGGATTCGCATGCTCCCTGTCATTGTCATTGATCACAATTACCCCTTCTTGAATCATTCTTTCTATTTCCCTTTTCAAAGAGCGACAATCTTCAATGCTATGCCCTTGGACATTAGAGTAGTACTTGCATCGTACAACAGGATCAAAGCCTTTTGCATATGGGTCTGGAGTATAGCTGAGGAGCGGCTCAATCAGGCTAGAATGCTTTAACTTTTCAAACAAGCTTGTATAGGATTCTCCGATGGGCGTGAAAGCATTTTCTTTTTTAAGTAGTATTTTCATTTTATACTCTAGCCTCGGTTGGAACCTTTTGTGGGCAGGTGGTTGATATGTCTAAGGGGGTGGGTGAGACATTTGTGGAAGTGGGGCGAGCCATCACGGGCCTCGGGGATGTGGAGCATATGGTGGTGCATTGTGGACGGGGTATCGGGGAAGTGATGTACGATTTTTGGGGTTCTGTGGAGAGAAGTAGCAGTGGGGAGGATTACAAGGATATCCGCGGGGTCGATATTGAGGCTGAAAGCGTTTAGCAAGAACGACCACTGGACCCTGTCGTCAGCAAGGCTCCGCAACACCTTTTCTATCAATGGGAGGACTGTCCCGAGAAACTTGTTCGTTCCATCTGAGCCAAAAGTCCTTAAAACTTTCCTTGGGTTTCTTTTCCATCTGAGAAAAGGAGGAGCAGTCTGGGACAATATTTATATTGTACTGAAAGTGTCGCACAAAATCTTGAGCCATGTTGCCCAATGTGTGCCACTTACCGACATCTTGACGATTATGTTATTCCAAAGCTGCCCCAGTCAAGCTCTCACTGAAATACGCCATCAACAAATCATCTTTCTCGCCAACACTTCTCATTTCACTGCAATAACCCCTCAGATGGGCTATTGGATCTCCACCCCCATCATACAAGTTAAACTTTGGCACTTTAAACCCCGCGGGTAGGCGAACGTCAAGGAACATACACAACTCTTTGTAAGACATGCTAACCTGGTCTCCCATCCCTTGCATGTTCTTTAAAGACTGTTCTATACTTTTCAGCTTCCCGGATATTTCATCTTACCCTTCTTTTCCTGTAACCTTTCTATTTTCAGCATGAAGCTCATCCCGAGGGCTCTTCTTTTATGAGTCAGGAACCTTGTGGGCAACATTTGAGGGGTAAAATTGGGCATCATGTGATTTGAGTGGGTATTCATTGTTGGCAATAACGGATATGAGAGGAGGACAATTTTAGGGAGAGGTAATGGCAGGATGAGTGATGGAGCTACTAGGGTGGTTGGGAAAGATGTGATAAATGGGTGGATCTGGAGAGTACAGGGAATCATCCAGCACTATGACCGGAGTTTAGGTAAGGGTAGCATCTAAACAGTCAGGTGGTGGCGGGGGTGGTGCTTTCCCAGTCATCCAGGCCTGATACATGTCTGTCATGTGTTGTCTTAACATTCTTACCTCATCAGCCAAACCAGTGTCCCGTTCAACCAACTGCTTTCGGGCATTGGTATCAACAAACCCAATCTTGTTGTTGTCTGCCATTGCCTTTTGACTTTATGTTGTGGAGAGGAGTTACTACTTCGAGAACCACAAATCAACCACCTTTATGCTATGAAGATATCAAAAGGAACAAAATGGGGGCATCCCGTTAGCGTTAGGGCATTCAACAGCAAAAATATCACATTGCGTGCAATGCACCTAACAACAATTAATGGTTCTAGAATGACTTCGAGGGTCATAAGGTCACTTGGCATCATCCCAGTTTGTCCATTTGAATCTTTCTCTTTTCTTTTCTTTCCTCGCACTTCTTAGCTCGCTCATTTTCTTTCCCTTTTTTTTTCCTGATTATCGCTCTTTTTATTCCTTCTCATTTCTCACATCCCATAATTTCACCATCTTTTTTCTTTCTTTTTTTTCTTTTTCTTTTCTTTTTCTTTTTCTTTTGGTAATAAAAAAATAATTCGATCGAACCTTATGTAGGTTGCCTACGTATCATGACACCACATGAATCAAATCTTTGCGTAGTTCGGGAAGTTCGAGAATAAAGCAAACAAACTATCGTTATTTTTTTTACCTTAATGACTACTCTGATGAGAAAAGAGAAATAAAAGAAGCAAAACCCTTTTTTTCTGAATTTTCTAGACTTAATGTTCTATAACCTATTCTAAACTCAAGCTTAACGAGCAAATATTTGTTCTCTTTTTTTTCTTCTTTTTGAAACAAACACTCTATGAAAAATTATTAAGGGAAAAAACCCTACAAGAGAAAAATATTTTTTGATTCTTTCTTTTCTTTTATTTTTTTAAAAAAAGGAAATCTAAGGAATAGAATAAAGAAAAATATTTTGAATTTTCATTTGATATCCTGGAAAAAAAAATCGAATAAAAGAAATGGAAAAGATAAAAATATTTTTGGATTTCAATTTTTTATTACCTAAAGACGAAACTCTAAAGATAAACAAAAGATAAAATGTGCTTTTTTTCTTCTATATACAATGTCCTAAAATTCTAGTGCAAATAAAAGAATATATTTTTTGTTGTTTTATATATATATATATATATATATATATATATATATATATATATATATATATTTCCCAAAGAAGAACCTCACAAGAAAATCTTTTTGGATTTTTGAATTTATTACTTTTTTAAAAGAAAACTTCTAAGGAGGTGTGAAAAGAAAATTCTCTCTTTTTTTGAATTTTAAATCTTAATATACTAAATATAAAAGCAATTTTAATTCAATAAAGCAAAACCACCTCAAATGATTTTTTTTTTGTTCATAGAATTAGTATTCTAAAGAAAACTTCTAACGGAAATATAAAACGCAACATCTCCTTTTTTTGGATTTTTGATTTATATCACACTTTTTCAAATACAAAATAGAAAGTACAATAATCAAAAAACTCGATATTACTGTACAAAACTCAAAACATAAAAAATAAAAAGAAAGATTTTCTTAAGCAACTCCTGAATAAGCGATCCTGACTGGATGGTCACGTGATGTCTGTCATGCTCAAACACCGGTAAGTAGATCCACAACTGTATGAAAAAAACTGAAACTGACACTATGAGAAACCTTACAGGAGCATCTGGGCTTCTCCTCCATACATACCCGAACTATCTGAGCCTCGTTTCCCACGTCTTGTCATCAATGGGAGCCATGTGCACCTTCTCCCGAATATTATCATTCCTAAGCTTTTACTATAAGAGGTCTAATTTTTCATAAGTTACAATGACACTATCAACTACTACTGAAAGCAAAGTAGTAGTACTTGTCCAAATTGACCATTGAATTCGGCGATAATCAGGAAGAAAGAACGTTTTTGCAAGTTAAAACAATTCCACAAGAAATAGCCACCTGTTGATTTATCTTTGAACAAAATGTGACCTCTAACACCTCAACAATCTTCATTAAGATTTAAGACTTACAGACCAAGGCCATTACACCCAAAAGATCTCCCTTTCGTACCACCATGGCAGAAAAAAGAAAACAGCCAAAATCCAAAACTCCAACCACATGAACTCTCCATAACCAAACCTAACAGTAGTCATAAAGATCAATATCATCACTAACAGTTACAAATAAATCCCGAGAATTGCAGAAGCTCTAAACCTCCACCTAATTGTCAATGCTAAACAAAATCCAGCAGGGAGAGCAAAGTTCAAATCTCGACATCTTGTTGGGAACCTACTATTCAATTGTCAACTATTTTGACACCCTTTTGCCTATCGTTGATACAACCAGCTGCAGCTCTAGCTTCCATCTTCACAAGCAATGGTGCTGAGAACAAGAAACTCTCGGTTTCATTCTCATTGTCATCCTCATCTCTAACATTCCTTTCATTATAACCATCATCTTTTCTTGAAATGTATTCATTATCACTACTTCCACTATACTGGCCTCCATCTTCTTCCTTGTCAACTTCAGCGTCATCCTTGGATAAAGTTCCAATTTTTTTTTCAACTCTTCTGCTAAGGTTTTTCATCAGCTCTATCTCAGCATCAAATGAATCTTGCCCATTCACATTCTCTGCAAAGCTCACAGATTTTTTTGTTTTGGTTTAATACATGGTTGAGGCTATTTTGCAAAATGGCTTATGTGGCCAAAAGGTAGCTAAAAGTGTAAAATTTGGTTAAGACCCCGCAAAGTCATAAACCTAAGATTTTCTAGGAAGACCAGACTCTATATGGGTTTCCTACGTATCCCGCCCCGAGAGACGAGAATCAGGTTCGCGTAGTTCGGGCAGATTAGATACGGGCGAGAATTAAAACAAAAACAACTAATTTAGAGAAAATATATATTTTGCCTTTTCCTTGAAAATGATGAAACATGCAACATCTTTTTTTGGATTTTCTTTTTCCTTCTTTTTTTGATTTTTGATTTTCGGAAAATGATGAAAAAGTGCAAAATCTTTTTTTTTTTAATTTTCAATGCGATGACTTCAATGCGAGTCCCGAGGTGGTGCCCAACCTCGAGGACCTCCATCAACAAGTAGTTAGGCTTCAAGGAGCCAACAATATCATCTCCAGTCCCGAGGCGGTACCCGACCTCGAGGACCTCCATCAACAAAAAGTTAGGCTTCAAGGAGCCAACAACATCATCTCCAGTCCCGAGGTGATACCCGACCTCGAGGACCTTCATAAAAAAGAAGTTAGGCATTAGAAAACTTTCAGCACCATTGCAGAGTTTGAGATGGTACCCGATCTTGAAATTTTCCTCTAAAGGAAAATAAGCACTTCGAGATCCGTCCATGAGGGCTCGACCTCAGGATATCGCCTAAATATGGGTAACCCCTTGGTGGAGGCCTACCTACAACACCTTGAAAATTATCTACATCAAGTACAAAACAAATCTCCAAGTGCACGAAGATGACCCTCACTTAGATACTACTCTCAAAAATTTCAAAACTCGACGTGCTATCTCCATGCAACTCGAGGGGCCCAACGACCCGAGTCCACCTGACCAATTCAGGCTTGGTCCGAGGAACAACTATGGGCTAAAAAATGAGCCATTTCTATCAACCAAAAATCGGAGGGAATACTCACATCCAAGTTAGATATTGACAATCGTCAACAGAGGCACACATTCAGAACTCCCACGAATATAAAAGAATATGACAAACATCAAGGGCAGAAATCAAGAAAATATCTCTATATTCATGAACATTCGTTTACAAT